>NC_059155.1:52532406-53132406 GCF_020740605.2 Lemur catta | reverse complement strand
AGTGGTGACAGCTACCCAGGGGGCCGGCCTAAAGAGCTGTTCCTCCTGGTAGTGAAGGAATTTCCGATTTCGCATTTGTGTCTCACCATTGCCAGAGTGACAGCTAAGACAGTTGAGCTGGACCAGGCAGCAGGTGGGGCCAGCATTTAAAAGCAATATACGTAACCTAAACTTTTGTACCCCCATAATATGCTGAAATAAAAAATAAATAAATAAATACAAAGATAAACTCTAATGTGCACATATGGGAAGTAACATTCATAGGGTGTCAGGCAGGTGGGAGAGGGGAGGAGGGGATGGGGAAGGGTAAATCCACACCTAACGGATGCGGTGTGCGTTGTTTGGGGAATGGGCAAACTTGTAGGGGGGTGAAAAGGCCATTTATGTAACCAAAGCGTTTGTACCTCCGTAATACTCTGAAATAAAAATAAAAATAAATAAATAAAAGATAAACTCCCAGTTCATGTGCAGGCCCTTGTGTTCAAGGTCTCAGGCTGCCTCCTGGGACAGGAAGCCCAGTCCAGTCCTGTGTGTCAATAGAAGGCTGTGGGTTAATTTGTCATCTGTGGCTTCGGAATATAGGAGGTGAATATGCTCTGTACTTTGGCAGTCCCGGGAGGAGATTACCGAAGGATGAGTAGCCATAAAAGTATTTTTTTCTCATGATTTGGTAGTATCTTATTATACCTGTTGATTGTGGAACACACCAGGAGAAAAAAAATGTTTTTGTTTGTTTGTTTGTTTTTATTTTTACTAAAGTGTCTCTCCATCTCAATACATGCTGCCCGCTCAATCACAAACTAATAGACTGTTTACCACGTAAGAATGCAAAAACCACGTGCTATTTTCTCCAATGAATTTTTGATCCTAAACAGAATTGAGAAAAGTGTGAATAAAACACTCAACTTGTCTATATGGTTAAAGGCATACACTTTGTAAGACTAATCTGTTGGAATCCACTACCCTGCTCCTTCAAAGATAGGGCTCTGTAAGGCATGACTTTAAATGAAATCCAAGCACCTTCTCTCCCTGTTTATAGCTCAGGTGCTGGAGAGCAGAGCAGCATTTAAGGTATAAACCAGTCTATTCCTGAGGAGAACATTTGCTACTCATACTTATGGCAGAAGAGGCAATCTCAGCAGCTTTCCTTGCAGATGGAACAGACAAGTCCTGCGAAGGGCTAGACTGTAGGCCTCACGGGCCCTATGCACTAACTAAGCCAGTGACACACTTTTGTGCCAGAAGCTGGGTTTTGCAGTAAACTCAGTTCAGGCCAGCGAACCCTGGGTCCACCAAGAATCCTAAGCAGTCAGTTAAAATTCCTGAAATGGCCAGGCCTGTTGCTTAAATCATTGTTTCACCAGAGAAACAACAGTGAGGTAGAAAATCTCCCTTGCGTGAGCTAAGAACTGTAACCCTGGCAGGTAGGGTGCTTACCATTCATACAAACTAAAAAGAACAGGGACTGCCCTAACCTGATAAAGGATAGGAAGCCAGGTATCAATTTATTGCCTCTCAGCTCCAAATTCACCCTTCAATGTGTGCTGTCTGAAAATGGAGGGATTCTGTAAGCATCTCTCTGTCAAAGTAACACCACAGAGTACACTGTTATGCTTTCTTTAGCAGAGGGCTCTGGAGGGACAATGAAGGAGGAAGTGGCCTTTCTGTGATTTCTGGTTCTTAGAGGTGTGGATATGAGGATATTCGGGGTGTGCTGTCCCAGGCCTTGACCCAAAGAAACTGTCCCTCAGCAAACGTGCCGTCCTGGTATGGCCTGGTGAATCAGCTTCTTGGGGCCCTCTTGATGGGGACATCCTGTGCTGCAAGTTATCTGCCCCCTGCTTCCCTCTGCTCACTTGCTCCCCAGCCACACACACACTGCCAGGTTTATGTAGTCCTTCCAGCACCGGAAACCGCCCAACACCGACCCCCCCCCTGCCACCACACACACACACCTCCCCTGGCCGATCCTGTACACAGGGCATTGTTTATTCCAGGCCACCAACTGAACCGGGTCCGCCATCGCCTACTACGCACACACATACTGGCCACCAGCTATGGCTGGTCCACACTACTGCATCCTGAAAGGTTGCTTCCTGCTTGCCCTGTGACAGTAGACCAGGTCTGGATCTATAAACCAGCTCAGGTACTAACAAACCAGTAGAATTTCTCTGCCACCCAGTGGGTTCCTCTCCAAAGAGATATGAGCTCCAGCCTTGGGGAGGAGCCCCCATTCTAAGTTTGCCTTTCCTTGGGTAGTCTCCTTCAGCCCCAGAAAACTCTATATGGAATTTTATTATAACTTGTATCATAGTTTAATAATTCTTTATGTTAAATTCCCCCTCCTAGGTCGTTGTGTACTTTCTATCTCCTGATTGGATTCAGATTGCTACAGAACACAACATCTACAGCAAGCACCATTCTTAACAGAGAATCACTTAAAACTTTCTCTCTGAGAGCTGCATCAGGTAAGGATGTCCACTATCACCACTTCTACTCAATAGTATCCTGGGGAGTGGGGTTCCCGGAGAGAGCAGTAAGGCAACAAAAAGAATTAAATGTTTGGAAAGGAAGAAAAAAGTCTGGCATTATTTGTAGATGATAGGATTGTGTACATAAAGTTCTACAAGGATTTACAGATAAATTATTAACATCAATGAAAGAGTTTAGCTGTCTGTAGGATAAAAATTTAACATAAAAAGCCAATTGCCTTCTATTTACCAGCAACACTTTAGTCAGTGAAAACTTCAAAGACAGTATTTGCAAAATGTGACGTACCTAGGATAAAAAGTCATCTTATGGGAAAATATGAAATATCACCGGGGCACATTAAAGGAGATCTTATTAAAAGGAGAGACAGACCATGACCATGAATCAAACATTCAGTACTGAGAAGAAGGCAAATCTAAAATATCAACACAATGCTAATTAGAACCCAGACAAGCTGTTGGATGAACTTTTTATTCAGGATTGACTAGGGATCAGTAGTAATCAAGACAGTGTGGTATTTCAAATAGACAGATAAATACGGCCATGACATTATAATAGAGAGTATAGAATCTAGCCCACACATGTGTTGATACTTGGTTTATGGCACTATAAATCAATTGGAAAACGGAAGACTTTTCAATAAGCCATTCACTGAGAAAATTGGATATCCACACGAAAAATAAATAAATAAATAAATAAATAAATAAATAAATAAATGGGACCCTACTCAACACCATACACAAACAGCAATTGCAGGTGGATTAGGACCTGATTGTGAAAGGCAAAACCATACATATTTTAGAAGACGATACAGAGAATATTTTCATGGCCTAGGGGTTTTTTTTTTTCTTAAAACAGAAAAGATTTCTTAAAACAGATTTCTTAAAACAGAAAAGCAGTAACCATAAGGAAATGAAT
The DNA here is from genome assembly GCF_020740605.2 of Lemur catta. Taxonomy (NCBI): domain Eukaryota; kingdom Metazoa; phylum Chordata; class Mammalia; order Primates; family Lemuridae; genus Lemur; species Lemur catta. The sequence continues at coordinate 53,128,998 of NC_059155.1, read as the reverse complement.
GATAAATTTGACTATATTATAATTAAGATCTTCTGTTCACAAAACACAGCACAAAGCAAGTGAAAATACAAACAACAGAGCAAGGGAATATTTTGGCCACGTGTATGGGCTGGTATTTTAAATATATAACAGACTCATTAAATCAGTAAGTACGAGATGGAAAATAGAATAGAAAAAAAATGGGTTAAAAGAGTTAAATTTGCACAGGCCTCCCACAGAACAGAAAATCCAAAAGGCTCATAAACACGAAAATGTGCTAAAGCCCAATAATAATTTGGGTATTGCCCACCCATAGATTGGCAAAATTTAAATTCTGGCAATACTTGAAGATGTGGAGCAGCACAGGAACTCTCTGTGCTGCTGGTAGGATTGACAATTGGCACAACCACTACAGAAAATAATTTGGCATCCATCTAGTAAAGCTGAAGATATCCATACCCTGTTCCCCCGTGAGTCTATTCTTGGATGTATATGATAGAGAGACTTGTACATGTGTGTCCCATGAGAAATGTACAAGAATGTTCATAATAATAGTCAAAAACTAGAAACAACCCTAACGTCTATCCACTGTAGAATGGAATGGTATAATCATACCATAATCGCTTTGCTATAAGCATACACTGGAATGCTAGTCAACAATGGAGACAAAGGATTTGCCTATAGCTACTATGAACAACATGGGCGAGTTGCTCAAATATAACTCAGAGTGAAAGAAACAAACCATAAAAGGAAGCATGCAGTATGATTCCGTTTCTATAACTTCATATAAACCGTATTGTTTAGGGATGCGCACAAAAGTGGCCAGGCTGTAAAGAAACACACTGAAAGGATTCTTATAAAGTCCGGGTAATGACTATATCCATATGGGAGGGTGTGGGCTGTGATTGGGAGGAGTGCAGTGGTTGTATTCTGGAAGGCTGGCAATGGTCTATTTCTTGACCTTGGTCCTGGTTACATGGGTGTTTGCTTGTATAAACTATCTAAACTGGAGAGATATGTTGTATGCACTCTTCTGTATCTCAGATTTGAACAATGTTTCCTCCAAAAATGGTATTAAAAAGAAAAGCATGTGGAGTAGAAATTTTGATGAGGTTTGGACAGTTACGGATGAACAGCTTGATCTTTCAGTCAAGAGACCAACAAGTGTCCACCATCATTAAAAGAGGGGGAAAGCCAGGGGCTTTTAAACGATAGGTACCCCATAATCTAGTCATCACCCTAAACCTTTCTCTTACCAGACATTGTACCCCATATTTGTGTCAATTCCCAACTCACTGTTGACAGACACATTGGAGGATTGTCATCATCATGGATAAGATCATTAGACATCACAGGCAGAGTGCCTTACAGTAAGACTGGGCAGCCACACTTCAATGCAAGCAGGTACACCAGGGCTGTTGGATGAGGTCACCTGTGCATTATACTCGGCAGAGTAAATTGCTGTGGCTTAGGGTTTAACCTTACCACATTTAAATGGAACTCCTGCCCAGAGACCTCCATGTGCTGGTGAATCTAGAGTAACCTGAGGAGTGTCCTCACTGCGCTGTGAGATTGGACATGCGATTTCTCCTGGCACAACCGAAGGTGGAAGGGCAAAGAGTTGGTTTAGGTTGTGCACTGTATAGGGAGAATCAAGGAGCCGGTTGGGTTTTCCAGATTTCAGTATAAATTGTTTCATCCTCCAGGCTTTGCATTTTTAGGCCGAACAGTGCTACTGTGTTTTGTCCCCATCTCTTATTCATTCTAATCTCTGCATCGGCAGGACAAAAATTTAACTATGTGACAACTTTTCCCGAGGACCTTGTTCAAGACAGTTCTGAGTATGGAAGTTGTGTTGGGGCAGCGGTGTGTGGTGGGGGGAGGGAGGTGAGACGGGGGGTAGTAGGACATTTCCAGCAGAAACGCTATCACTATGGCGGGTTAATGCTGACACATAGAAAGTTTATTCTCCCAGGAATTTTCTGTCATTCATCAATCCAGCCAGCCAGTAGACAATTTTTAACACACGAAAAATACTAAGCAACGTACTTAGCACTGGGAGGGGCTGGGGTGTGTTTATTTTGGCATATACAACGAGGTATGGATTTAAATTGCTTTTAGCAGATAGCTAGCTAGGTGTTCCAGCACCATTACTGAATGAGCTGTCATTTCACCATTACCTCCAAAGATCCCCTTAATTATAACACTAACTATTATTAATTGTGGAACATATTTATGCATACCAGGCTCTGCCTCTGGGCTTTCTAGTCTGTTCCAGAGACCCAGTACCAGAATATTTAAATCACTGTGGCGTTAAATACGTTTTAATATCTGATAGGGCCAGTTTCTGCGCATTGCACTTTTTTTTTTTTTTCTTACAGGAACGTGTTCGGGCCCGCGGCAGGGGGCGGGGTCGCGCCTCCTCCGCGGCTCTGGTTCCAGCCGAGCCTCACGGACGCCGAGATGGAAATCCCGAGGCTGCTCCCGGCTCGCGGGACACGACAGGGCGGCTGTGGCGGTAGCCCCGCGGGCGGCGGCCGGGTCGACCGAGGCCCTGACCCGCCGGCTGGCCAGGCCCCCACGCGTCGTCTCCTGCTGCTCCGGGGCCCCCAAGATGGCGGGCCCGGGCGGCGGCGCGAGGAGGCCCGCACGGCCTCACGGGGCGCTGGCCCGAGCCTGTTGGCGCTGAGGCCCGATCACGCTAGCGGCGGCGGCGACGACTTCTTCCTGGTACTGCTTGACCCGGTGGGTGGCGACGTGGAGACCGCAGGCGCCGGTCAGGCCGCAGGGCCCGAGTGGAGGGAGGAGGCCGAGGCGGGCCCGGGGCCCCAGGGGGGCGAAAGCGGCGCGAACCCTGCGGGCTGCCCCGCGCCGGGCCCCCGCTGCCTGTCCGCGGTTCCCACCCCGGCCCAGATCTCCGCCCCAGGGCCCGGCCCCGCCGCGGCCTTCGCGGGCACCGTCACTGTCCACAACCAGGACGTGCTGTTGCGCTTTGAGAACGGCGTCCTCACCCTGGCCACGCCCCCACCACCCGCCTGGGAGCCGGGGGTCGGGCCTGCCCCGCAGCCCGCGGGGCTCATCGCCCCGCAGGCTGGGTTCCCGCACGCCGCGCAGCCGGGTGACTGTCCGGAGCTGCCGCCCGACCTCCTGCTGGCCGAGCCGGCCGAACCGGCGCCCGTCCCGGCGCCGGAGGAGGAGGCGGAGGGACCAGCCACTGCCCTGGGCCCCCGTGGGTCACTGGGCCCCGGCCCAGGCGTGGTGCTGTACCTGTGCCCCGAGGCGCAGTGCGGGCAAACCTTCGCCAAGAAACACCAGCTGAAGGTGCACCTGCTGACGCACAGCAGCAGCCAGGGCCAGAGGCCCTTCAAGTGCCCACTGGGTGGCTGCGGCTGGACCTTCACCACCTCTTACAAGCTCAAGAGGCACCTGCAGTCGCACGACAAACTGCGGCCTTTTGGCTGCCCCGCGGAGGGGTGCGGCAAGAGCTTCACCACCGTGTACAACCTCAAGGCACACATGAAAGGCCACGAGCAGGAGAACTCATTCAAATGCGAGGTGTGCGAGGAGAGCTTCCCCACACAGGCCAAACTCAGCGCCCACCAGCGCAGCCACTTTGAGCCCGAGAGGCCTTACCAGTGCGCGTTTTCCGGCTGCAAGAAGACATTTATCACGGTGAGTGCCCTGTTTTCCCATAACCGCGCCCATTTCAGGGAACAGGAACTCTTTTCCTGCTCTTTTCCTGGCTGCAGCAAACAGTATGACAAGGCTTGTAGGCTGAAAATTCACCTGCGGAGCCACACCGGCGAGAGACCTTTCCTTTGTGACTTTGATGGCTGTGGCTGGAACTTCACCAGCATGTCCAAACTCTTAAGGCACAAAAGGAAGCACGACGATGACCGGAGGTTCACGTGCCCTGTGGAAGGCTGTGGGAAATCTTTCACGAGGGCCGAGCATCTGAAAGGCCACAGCATAACCCACCTGGGCACAAAGCCTTTCGTGTGCCCTGTGGAAGGCTGCCGTGCCAGGTTCTCCGCTCGCAGTAGTCTCTACATTCACTCCAAGAAACACCTGCAGGATGTGGACACTTGGAAAAGCCGTTGCCCGGTCTCCACTTGTAATAAACTCTTCACATCCAAGCACAGCATGAAGACCCACATGGCCAAAAGGCACAACATCGGCCAGGATCTCTTAGCTCAGCTAGAAGCCGCAAATTCTCTTACGCCCAGCAGTGAACTTACCAGCCAGGGACAGCATGATCTCAGCGATGCAGAGATAGTGTCTCTCTTCTCTGATGTGCCTGACAGTAGTTCTGCTGCAGTGCTGGACGCAGCATTGGTGAACTCTGGAATCTTGACTATTGATGTGGCTTCTGTGAGCTCAACTCTGGCAGGGAACCTCCCTGCTAATAATAATAATTCCTTAGGGCAGGCAGTGGACCCTCGGGCCTTGATGGCCACCAGTGACCTTCCTCAAAGTCTGGATACCTCTCTCTTTTTTGGAACGGCAGCCGCTGGTTTTCAGCAGAGCCCCTTAGATTTGGATGATGCCTCCAGTGTAAGTGCCGGGCCATTGGGATCCCTGGGCTCTTTGGCTATGAAAAACTCCAGTCTCGAGCCCCAAGCTTTGACACCCAGCAATAAGCTAACGGTGGACACAGATGCTCTGACTCCTTCGAGCACCCTTTGTGAAAACAGTGTCTCAGAACTACTGACACCAGCCAAAGCAGAGTGGAACGTACCTCCTGACTCTGACTTCTTTGGACAGGAAGAGGAAACCCAGTTTGGATTCTCCAATCCCGCAGGAAACCATGGTTCTCAGAAAGAAACAGATCTCATCACAGTGACTGGCAGCTCGTTTTTGGTATGAACCAACTCTATTCATTCCTCACACCATGTGGCTTACTGTTATTACGGCCAATTTTGAGGATATTCTGGACTAAATGTTTAAATGCAATCATTTCTTGTTGGTTTGCAAAAGAACACAGCCCTGGACTACAAGTGTTGAGAATTCTGATCTTGGGTCTGGAACTGAGCAATTGTGTGACCCTCAGCAAGTCACTTAACCTATCTGAGCCTTAATTTCCTTATTTATAAAATGAGGTGGTTTGAATAGATGGTGTCTAAGATCTTTCCGGTCTGTGGTTCCTTGGTAATATATTTATTTCCTTTAAATATATTAGGATGTTTTCCAATGATGGTATGACATGTGCTTTTTTGCTCAAACAGACGTAATGTTACATCTTATGATGAACATCATCCATGTACTTTCCACCTAACTTCAACAATAATCAATTTATGAATGATCTCATTTAACTAATCCGTACTCACTCCTTCTGTTCTAGTATTATTTTGAAACAAGTACCAGTCATGACATCATTTAATCCATAAATATTCAATATATATCTCTAACAGTTATTTGCTCTTTTGGTAAAAACCACAATTCAATTATCATAGGTAACATTTGTGGTAATTTTTCATATCTGTAGAAATCCAGGGAGGGTTCAAACTTGTCTTATAAATTCTCCTTTTAAAAAATATTTTTAATTATTAAATTCCTACGAATTCTCTTAAGTGTTGTTTTGATCTATGTATTTCCACTTCATCTTTTTTTTTCTTGCAATTTGATTTGTTGATGAAATGAGGTGGTTTCACAAGTAACATTTACCACAATCTTAAGTTTTGCTGATTACATCCTTGTAGTTGGGTTTACTTTCCTCTACCCTCTTTTTCCTTAATTTGGTAGTTACATAGAGAGATTTGATCAGACTGAAATGTGATTTTTGGCATGAATTTTTCATAAATAGTGTTATGTTTTTTTATTAGGTTGCACATAATATCTGGTTTTATCTCTTTTTGTGATATTAGCAGATGCTGCTGATCAATGAATTAATTCATCATTACCTGTGCTTCTGATATGATGAATTGTCCTTAGAGTTACTAATGATTAGGGGATGAGGAAATGCTGTTTAAGACAACTATAAAAGTTTAATAGAAATATCATTCAATGCCAAAATATTTTCTTAAATAGTGATAGAACAAGAAAAACATAGCAAAAAATATGTTGGCTGTTCTCACTATTTATCTTCCTGACCTCTTTTTATGATGGAGGCCTTGTTGTAGAAATTTCCCACCAGGAATTTTACATGAAACAGATCCAGGTCTAAATTTGGGCTCTGAGATGTTGGGTAAGTGACCTAGAATAAGTTAGTTTCACTAAGCCCCAGTTTCCTAGCTGTTAACTGATCTTAGCAATGTGCACACATCCCTAACATACATTAGACTTTTGTTTAGTTCCCATTTTTCATGTTAAGAAAAATATTATGTGTTTTTGCCTATTATGATAAATTTGTATCATCTTTTTACCCTTTCAGTTCTTCCTGCTCTAAGAGAGAAATTGGGATAATTGAATCTTATTCATGTGCAGACAATAGAGATGTATAAGGTTTAGAGTGAAGTAGGAAAGGTAATCTGTTTATCCCTTAACTGAATAATTTCCCCCCCAAGAATTACTGTGGGAAATGGTAGGAGTGGAGACATTGCCCACATGTTTATCTGCATATCTCTCCGTTTGATCAATTTGTCACCATCTTTGCTTTGTTTGCAAAGTCAGGCTTCTCTGTAACTGTGGAGCCTGCTGTTCCATGAACAACTGATAATGGAGCAGAGATTTCCTCCTTTCTGTGTTCTGTAGATCTCATTGTTTGCACTTTCTGTGAATTGAAAGATTGCATTTGAATATTGTGTGTACTGTTTGTCTTACATGAGTGTAGCACTTTTCAGTTTGTGGAATATCTTCATAACTTGTATGACATTTGTTGTTCAGAACAACACCTGTGAAGTAGTTTGGGTAAAGTTTGCATTATATTTCATATTGTAATATAGCCAACTCACATTCCAACTGGGCTTTGGCTAAGACTGACAATTCTATATATAGCTTAAAGCAAGGAAGATAAATTCTTTTCACCTATCCCAGTCTACCCATCCAGCTGTCATGATTCATTCCTGTGTCCAAACTAGTTGTAGATTTCCACTTTAATGGGTTTCTGTTACCTTCTGCTTACTTTCTTCCTACTTCGCTCCCTTTCATATCCATTCGAGTATTTGCCATGTCTTTCTTTTTTTTTAATGGATATATCTCTTGCTGCTGTATCCCTCAGGCATTCTCCTCATGGCACATTTTCTTCTAATGCTAACATTTGCTAAGTATACACTGGAGTTCTGTGTGTACAGGAAGAAGTTATTTTATGAGCTTAGGTAATATTGTGTGTATATGTGATTCAGATGATAAAGAAGATTATTTTCTATACTGTTCAAATGAGAAGTGGATTTCTGTTTCATTATTTCCATTTTTAGAAAGTTTTTGACAGAGAATTCTGCTAATACTCTTTTACTTGCTCTAGTGTACTAGTCCAGTAGCGTTTGCATGTGGATGTCTGTGGATGACAGTTTTGTAGCACTTTGGCAGTGCACTAAAAGTTTGCCACTATGAAATGTTTCTGTATTGTGTGTGGGCGTACACACATACCCTCTCATACACATATATTGTTAAAGTGGTTGTATTCATTTAGTGAAAAACAAAAAAGTAGATATACTATTGTAAATCAGAGAAATGTTTGTAATTTCACCATGTCTACCCATTTAAGAGTTTTCCCTCTTTGCTTTGGAAATATTTATATCCATAAAGCATATTTCAAAAATGTTGTCATCCATTAATGCCTCTTAAATAGACCACAGTTTTTCATGTCTGGCAGACAAGTATGTCAAGGATTGAGATGAACACATAAGTTGTGAAAATTAAATAAATTTATAAACATATAAAGAATTTAATGCTGTGACTTAATTTTTTTTAATTCTTAAAACAACTTCCTCCCAATAAAAAAGTTATGAATTATATTTTTTCCTACTCCTTCCTGTAATTTTTTAAAGGGCAAATGTTTTCACAAATGGAACAGCTTTTATTTGTCTACCACCTCACAAAATTTCACTGAACAAATTTGTTAAAATGATTTCTCTTTCAACACCATTTTCTAGCAAAATGGTGGAAAACAGCTTTATGCTTTCAAGGTAATAAGTTTAATTCTGTTGGTAGTGGCATAAAGTTGCCATCACTCTTTTAAGTAATAGTATATGTTTTAATTTCATTCTAGTTCCTTTCTGCTTCTCCTCAGGCATTGATTTATTAAAAAATTTTTGCCAATTGAAAGCACAATAATGTGACAGCTTAAAAAGAATTCTGTTTCAAGGGGTTCTTTTGATCATGGTGGTCATGAGTTAAAAATATATTGGCCTTGGGTTTTTTTTTTTTTTGGATATAACTATTAAAGATCTATTGAAGATGCTTTGGGGAATATATAAAGGTTTTTTTTTCTGTGACATTTCAGTTTTTGATGCAAAAATTATAATGCACATATTACATTAGTTCGATTTTGCAATAGATTTTATTTTTTAATTTCAGGATATTATGGGGGTACAAACATTTTGGTTACATGTTATGACTTATATGCAGGCAATTTGTAAGCTGGAAATTACACTGTATATATTTCAAATTAACAAATATTTACTGAAAATCATTGCACAAATTACAGCATAACATATTGAGGGTTCTATGGGAAGAGTAATATATGATCCTGACCTTTAAGGAGATCACAGTTGATAGGAGGAGATTAAAAAATAATATGTTAATTGAGAGCAAAAACAGAAAAACTTACATTGGTATCAAAGGGACTGAGAGGTGAAAAAAACAGTAAGAATAATGAGATGTTTATTCTGCACACAGTTGAGAGCTGGTGAATATGTTTGATAGAGAAGTCATATGAAAATTATGTTTTAGAAGGTTAATGTAATGGATGTGTACAGTGTGGATTAGATGGGAAAGACTGGGATAGGAATATCAGTGAAAAAGCTTTTGCAGCAATCAAGGTGTGATATGAAGCCAGTGCTAGAGTAGCGTTAGTAGGATGAAAAGGAAGAAACAGATATTGGAAATATTTTCAAATATCATATATTTAAAATATCTCTTTAAATATTGAAGAGAGGGCTAGGTGTGGTGGCTCATGCCTGTAATCCTAGTACTCTTGGAGGCTGAGGCAGGAGGATCTCTTGATGTCAGGAGTTCCAGACCAGCCTGAACAAGAGAGAGACCCCATCTCTATAAAAAAAAGGAAGACCAGGTATGGTGGTGTGTGCCTATAGTCCCAGCTACTCGGGACACTGAGGCAGGGGGATCACTTGCTTGAGCCCAGGAGTTTGAGGTTGCAGTGAGCTATGATGACACCACTGCACTCTAGAAGGGGCAACAGAAGAAGACTCTTTCTCAAAAAAGGGAAGGAAGGAAGAAAAGAAAAAAAGAAAAAGAAAGAAAGAGAAAGAAAGAAGAAAGAAAAAAGAAAGAAAGACAAAGAAAAAGAAAGAAAGGAAGGAAATAAGAAAGAAAAAAAAGAAAAAGAAAAGAAAGGAAAGGAAAGAAAAGAAAGAAGAAAGGAAGGAATATTGTATAGTACCTTATTAGGAAGGGAGGGAGAGAAAGAGAGATGTCACAGAACACCTGAGACAGAAATCAGGAATGGTAACTCAGGTTTTCTTGGGCACTGTAATAATCATACTCGAACTAAGGAAGTAAGGAAGAGTCCTTTGTGGGAATATATGTGTAAAGATGGTGTGTTTAGTTAAATAGTAATTGAAAAAGCACAGCATAAGCTATCGATATTGTGGTTTATCCACTTTATAGAAGACAGAAGAAGGCTACTTCCTCTTTCTTGGTTCCCTTGGCCATTCTCACCACTACCTACAACAGTTCTGATCTTCTTACTTCCTTTTGAATTACCAGAGACCATCTTACCTTGTCTTGAATGATTTAGATCTGCACTGACCAATGTGGTAGCTACTAGTCGTAGCTGGCCATTCACCATTTGAAATGTGTCTAGTGAAACTGAGGGACTGAATTCTATTTCAAAACTGAAGCAGTATAAAATATTTTTCTGCTAGACACAACTTTATTGTTTTAGTAGTATTAAATTTCACTTTAGCCATTGAAAATTTAACTTTCACATTGAGATGTGCTGTGAATGTAAAATACAAACCAGATTTCAAAGGCTTAGTACAAAATTTCATTAGTATTTTTATATTGATTACATGTTGAATAATATTTTGAATATATTTGGTCAAAGAAAATACTCAAATTAATAATTTTACCAGTTTTAAATTTACTTTTGTAATGTGGGTACTAGAAAATTTAAAAGTACATATATGACTCTTATCACAATTAAAAACAGAAAAAATAAAATACAGATATGGCTCTTGTTATATTTCTATTGGACAACACCAATCTGGACATTACATTACTTCTTGTATCTGCTGTCCATTTAGTGTCTTCTACTACTGCTTTTAAGAGCCAATGGCTATTCTATTTTATGTTTAGGGTATAATAATCCATGTATTATAAAGTACTGAACCATAGTTTGAGGGACATTATTTTGTCATGGATCTCAACAATTCATCATGAAAGCTTTACAGGAGTGAGTTTTACCTATGTTCATCTCAGTTGGAGCAGGGAAAAGTAGGATTGTGAAAAGTCCAATATCCCTGGATCTGTGTGAGATTACTCATAATCTCTTCTGTCACTAGACAGAATCATGAGCCAAGTGATCACATGAGAATCTAGTCATAAGAGTGCCTACAACAGTCTTTCCATTTTGTATTTCCCCTGTCCTCTAAAAGAGATAACTCTAAAAGGAGTACAACAAAAAGGAAGAGTGAAAAATTAAAGAAATGTGAATGACTCTCCAGGAACTATATTGTATTTGATGGTAAATTTGATAGGAGTTCTACAGTGTCAACTAGAATAATTTCTTATTATTAATTGCTGACATTTAAATACATACAAAACTCTTTTAATTGTTGATTTTTCTAAAGAAAATATCCCAATTCAGTATTTTAAAACAAAGCATACAGGATACCTAAAAGCACCAATAATTTCTGAATCCCTTAAGACCATCTATTCTATTTGCTTACTAAGTTACCAATCAGCAGTTATGTGTTGAATACCTGAAATATGAAGCATTGTGAGGTATTACACCTATGTATAACTCATTAATCCATTAAAATATATTTTTGAGTATATATTATGTGATGCATAGTATCCTCATATTCAAAGATATGAGCTAGATGGGAAACTATGACAACTAATGTGTAACAGAGTTCTAAGAGGTAGATTATATAGATTTACCAGAATAAAAAGAATCATTTTCTGTGAGTGGACATGAATTTTGATGAGAGGTTGTTAATATACAGAATATCATCAAATATTGTATTTCCTCAGAACCTAAAAGTTTGTTTAAAGATAAATATTAGAACAAAATTGTTCTAAAGTAAAGCTTTGACAGGTATCTGAGAAGTAGATTTGATAAAGTATAGCAAAAAATTGAAAATCATGAAATAGGATGTTTTAAATTTATTTCTAGATTGCAACTTTTGACTTGATGAATCTAATACCTGTAAGAGATTTGATACTTACCTCTCTCATTGTATAAATGAGAAAAGGTATTAAGCCTATCCTTTGCATGTGAAATTCATTTTCTTCTTCTTATAAGACATTATTGCAAAATTTAATTTTCTGGAAAGTTAAGGACATTATTTTTAAGATAACTTTATTAGATATACATACTAGATGGAAGGAAGGGGATAGTAATTAATGCCATGTAACATTGGGGCTGAAAGTTAGAATTTAATATGGAGGAACCTAAAAGTTCAGCAATGTTCTGGGGTTGGGGTCCCAGTAGACAAGCAAGTGTTTTGATTTCTGGGTGAAAAATAGTATTTTAACATTTTTCTAAAGTAGGAAAAAGTCTGTTTGAGAAGACCAAAATAAAACAACTTTCTTTCATGATAAGCAATTTTAAGTATTCCAGATGTAAAACAATCACAAAAGATAAAAACAAACACAATTTCAAATCTCAGATGTTTTCTCTGTAGCACAATAGCAAAAGAAAGCTATTTATTTTAAAGACTAACCTCTCTCTTCTTTGTAGGAAGATAACTTCAGGACGAGGTTTAGCTCACATGACAGAAGGAAACTGGCCACATGTCTGCTTGGAAACTGGCCAGAGCAGAAAGACCTAAAGGAAATTCTGGTGAATGGAGCAGCAGCAGTTTATCCCAAGCTAGTACCAACTTTGGTGGTGCCATAGTGAGTTCTTTCCTGTCGAAATTGCTAGCATTACTTAGTTAACACCAGCTAGAGTCAAGTCTTAGCATTTGCTATTTCTAAGAAGATTTAGCATTTTCCCCTTAAATTCACATATGATTGTGGGCTTCTTGGTGCTATTAAAATAATTTTATTGCAATTTTAACAATAATTTCATAAGTTGTCATGCCTTATGAGAATAGTAAAATTTTAATATTTTATTTCCATTTAAAACTTGTTCTACTATTCAATCCAGCAATCTTACTACTGGGTATCTACCCAAAGGAAAATAAGTCATTTTATTAAAAAGACACCAGCATGCAAATGTTTATCACAGCACAATTTACAATAGCAGATATGGAATCAACCTCAGGACCCATCAACTAGTGAGTCAATAAATAAAATGTAGTGTATACACACACACACACACACACACACACACACACACACACACATCATGGAGTACTACTCAGCCATGAAAAGGAATGAAATAATGTCTTTTGCAGCAACTTGGATGGAACTGGAGACCATTATCCTAAGTGAAGTATCTCAGAAATGTAAAAATAGATACCACATGTTCTCACTTATAAGTGGGAGCTAAATGAAGGATATATATAGTCATAAAAAGCAGTAATGGACATTGGAGTTTAGGAGAGGGTGAGGGATGAAGTTCTACCTATTGGGTACAATGTACACTGTTCTGGTGGTGAGTTCACTGAAAGCTTTGACTTCAGCATGATACAATTTATCCATGTAACAACAATAACAACAACAACAACAAAAACACTGTATCCACTAAATTTTTTTAAATAAAAAATTGTTTTGACTAGATCAAATTTTATTACATGAGAGGACTTTTTTTTACATTATTTGAGTATGTCTCCATCATCTCTGTATGTGGGAAGTAATAAAATTTAGAGCTTTGTTAACATTTATTTAAATAAATGTTTAGAATCATAGCCTTAGAAAGTTGGCTACTTTGAAAATGGAGAAAGTTAGGCAAGCTCCCCCCATGTTCATAGATCAGTGATAGCTCAGAAAAATATTGGGGAGTGAGACATTAAAAAGATTTTATAGCTAAAATCAAATTCACAGGAAAAAAGCTATTTGATTCCATATTTTTAAATCATCCATTTATATTTATCAAGTTTGCTGTTGAATATAATCTTACATATTATATAAACATAGAAGCCTATTTTTTAAAAACTCCATCTAAACTATTAAGTAATTGGTACTTTAAAACATAGGCGAACTGATGTTATATTTTATTTTTACAAATGGCATTTGATAACATTTAAACTTTGAAATACAAATACAAAATACTCATAATCCTTAAATATAATATTTCATAATATTTTATTTGGAAGGAAATGCTGACTATGATTCATAATAGATTCTTCTGCAACAACAACAAAAATATTTTACAAAGGTAAAATATCATATGGATCTGCAGCCAACATTTCATTAACTTTCCATTCATATATTCATAATAAAGCAGTAGTTAAAAGCATTGAGAATTCTCAAAGATTGATAAAAGGATATACTATAGCTAAAAAGATTAGAAGGATCATTTTTACAATACAGCCACACCTTTTTTACTTTCTTAAAAGTCTTTGATCAACAGCATCTGGACAGAAAGATCAGAGGCACTATTTGAATATGCTCCAGTATTTTCCAGTTATGCTTAGCAATATAAAGACATCAAATGGACATATTGCAGTATTTCATGATTGTCTCTAATAGGAGCTACATAAAAAATCATCCAGAATACGTAATACCTAGTAAAGAGAGAAATTTCTTTAATTGAAGTCCTGCACATGAAATGCCAAAATGTAGTCCAATTAGTCATTTATTTTACTGGACACTCTGAGTAGACAGTGTTTCCCACAAGAAATATCATTAAAGAAGTTTTTCTTTTCCTCTTACAGTGGATATTTGATTCAAATCATTAGAATCACTAACTCACTCTTTTAAAATGTCCTCCTGCTCTCTTTATTGTTATTATTATTTTTATTTGTTGGGAAAGGCAGTCTCATGCCTGCAGTCTTTTGACCACTAAGCTGTGTAAATATATAGACCTTGGGCCTAGAACATTTTGTTACCAAGAGATAAAATGCCTACATGGCCTGTCCTGGGCTTATTGGCTTGTGCAAGAATATCTTTTCCTGGTGTAAGCTCAATGTATGCCTCTTTTTACTGCTTAAGGTTGTGGGTCACATGGCACCTGGCCAACTCCACTGCCATTCCTGGTTTCCCCAAGATGGGGTTAAAGTCCTTCCTCTGCAGGAGGAAAGAAGTGTGCCATAGGCACATTGCCCTGTTGGCTACCTGTAATGACCTGCTAGCTATGAGAGACCCACGTTCACTATTGAAGCTGATCTTGCTCTGTTCCTTTTCTATATAACTAAAGCTTTGCTGATGACTCCAATACCAAGATGCAATGGGCAGAACTATTTTGAGTCCTCCCCTGGGATTCTTAACCAGTGCACAGTATTCTGCTCAACATTACTATTATTTGTGATAAGAACACTTAATATATGATCTGCCTTCTTAGCAAATTTCAAGAATATAATACAGTATTATTTAATGTAGGCACTAAGCTGCATAGTAGATCTCTAGTATTTATTCATCTCATACAACTGAAACTTTTAACTATTTCACTAATACTTCTCTTTTTCCCCTCCCCTCTGGCAAACCGCTATTCTACTCTTTGCTTATATGAGTTTGACTATTTTAGATTTCTCATATATGTGGTAGTATTTGTCTTTCTGCATCTTACTTATTTCACTTGGCATAATGTTCTCCAAATTCATTCATTTCATCACAAATGACAGGAGTTTCTTTTTTCTTTTCTAAAGGTGAATAAATATTTCATTGTTGTGTATGTACCACATTTTATCCATTCATCCATCTACTGACATTTAGGTTGCTTCCATGTCTTGGCCATTGTGAATAATATTGCAATGAACATAGGAGTGCAGACATCTCTTCTAGATCCTGATTTCAATTTCTTTGAACACATATCCAGAAGTGGGATTGCTGGATCATCAGGTAGTTTTACTTTAAAATTTTTAAGGAAACTCCATACATTTTTTATAGTGCCTGCACCAATTTACACTGTCATCAACAGTGTTCCCTTTTCTCCACATCTTTACCATCATTTGTTATGCTTTGTTTTTGTTTTTGCATTTTGATAATAGTCATTCTAACAGGTGTGAGGCGATAACTCAGGGTGTTTTGATTTGCATTTCCCTGATGATTAATGATGTTGAGCATCTTTTCATCTATTTCTTGGCCATTTTTATGTCTTCTTGGAAGAAATGCCTCTTCAGTTCATTTGCCCATTTTTAAATTGGATTATTTGTGAGTATTTTTCTGTTTGTTTTGTTTTTGTATTGAGTTTTAAGAGTTCCTTATATATTTTTGACATTAACTCTTTATCAGATATATAGTTTACACATATTTTCTCTTATTCTGTAGATTGCCTTTTCATTTTGTTTCCTTTGCTCTACAAAACTAATTCACTTTTTTTACTCATTTGATATTTGATTATTCAACAGAGAAATATTTTTAATATACAATCAGATTAACTGTCCATATGTTAGCATTTTTGAAGCTATATGTTTTATATCTTGTTTTAATTTTATTTCAAACAACCACATAGCATTTCATATATTTTTATTTTTAGAATTTATTTTTCAATGTTACTTGAAGTATAACATATGTGCAGAAAAGTACACAAATATGAGTGTATAATTTGATGAATTTTCACAAATATGAAAACAGAGCTGTGTAACTACCACCTTGCTCAAGAAATTGAACCCTACTGAAACCACCCTTTACCAAATCAATAAAGGATTGCAAGGCAAAAACTGTGGTAAGGGCCTAAAGCTCTGCGAAGGCACAGGCCTAGCTAAAAATATTGATAATAATCAGACAGTGTCCCCTTGTTTGCTTCTCTATAATTGTTTCTCTGGAGTGACATAGCTGGTGGTCATAAAGATTCTTAACTTTTTCCATAGATAACATCACCTTTTCAAAACCTAAAGATAGTTTCTGAGATATCTTCCAGGTTCCAAATTCCAATGGATTGGCTGACCCACACAGACTCATGGCCCATACCAAGAAACTGACTCAATTGGGATTGTGATCTCCAACCCAGGAACTGACTCAATGCAAGAAGATGATTTCTACACCCCTATGATTTTGCACCAAACCTAGCCAATTAGCAAAACTAATTGCCTAACTCTTCGCCCACCAAACTGTCCTTAAAAACCCTGTCTCCCAAATTCTCGGAGAGGCAGATTTGAGAAATTCCTCCCATCTCCCCACTAATGCTCTGCAGAATTAAACCCTTTCTCCATTGCAACCCTGACTGCCTCAGGGTATTGGCTCCTCTCTGTGCAGCAGGCAATACAACCCAGTTGGGCAGCAAAAAATTTGGGACTAGTCCAGGATTGCCGTTGTGGGCGCTTGTTCCTGGTTTGGTGACCTCTCACTGCTGGTACAGATTTAGAGGTGTACTCTAGTGGCCACCCATTTCACCTGAACTGAGGGCCATCTCTGACACTGTCCCTACCAGTGGGATTTTGTCGACCCACAGGTGCTTGGATCTGTTTGCGGTGGAGAAATGGTTTCTGGGACTATAAGACGTCTATGGTGAGTGTTCAAAACACCTAGCACCCCCTTCCTTCTCTGGATTGTTTGGCCTCTCTGGAGGCATTGTGGCCCCTTCATGGGTCTTGGTTGGCTTTCCCTGTATTATAGGAAGAGTCTTGCCTTGGGGAGACTTCTCCCCATTTAGATGGAGAATAGGGAGTCTGTCTAGAATAATAGTCTTGAAATTTTGGTTTGACTTGTTTTGAAAGGACTTTAAAATAAGTACATCATTAAAAATTAATGACAAAAATGGATCCTTTAAATTAAAGACTCTTCAATTAAAAAATAGATTTTAGAGATCTCTTACTCTAAACAATTGCCTTATTTGTATTTATGAAAAGATCAGAACAAAAAGAAGAACATGTAACAATTTTGTAGCTAGCCTTAAAAATTCTCTTGACAAAATTGAAGAGCAAATGTCTGATCTAAAATGAAAATAAAAATCCTGTAAACACTAGCCCTGTGGAAATGAAGGCAGAGGCCAATTTACCTCATAGCCTTATGGTTAAAGTTCTGTGCTTTTGCCTCAGCAGCCTAGGTTCAGTACTTGGGCAGAGAATAAACTTGTTCTGGTTTGGTATTTATGTGACTTGTGCCGTTTGTTGATGCTAGTGAAACTTTTCTTTCTTTGAGCTGTTTTTGTGGCTTTTTTAAAGATCTCGTAAAAACTGTTTTCTACCTTTATAGAGGTACCTCTTGCTTCCTTGATTAAATTATAACCTGGATTAAAACTTATCGGTTTCACTTAGAAGGGTACTTTGATTAAAATGTTCGAAAGCAAAAATGTCAGCTATTTGTCCTGGCTAGAGCTGGCTCCCTTTAATTTTACTCCTCCCTACTCCTTCCCCTTTGCTGATCATTGAGTCTTTGTCAAGCAAAGGTGGCCAGTTGTTCAAATTGTTTAAGGCAAATGTTGAAATGTACTGTCCATAATTTTTTTTTTTTTTTGAGACAGAGTCTCACTCTGTTGCCGGGGCTAGAGTGCCGTGGTGTCAGCCTAGCTCATAGCAACCTCAAACTCCTGGGCTCAAGCGATCCTCCTGCCTCAGCCTCCCGAGTAGCTGGGACTACAGGCAAGCGCCACCATGCCTGGCTAATTTTTATGTGTGTGTGTATATATATATATATACACACACACACATATCGTTGTCTAGCTAATTTCTATTTTTAGTAGATACATGATCTCGCTCTTGCTCAGGCTGGTCTCCAACTCCTGACTTCAAATAATCCTCCTGCCTCAGCCTCCCAGAGTGCTAGGTTCATAGGCATGAGCCACTGCGCCCAGCCCATGAATCTTCTTTAACCACATGGTGGCTGAGTCTCTCTGAACTTGTTCTGGTTCAGCTGCCCAATTCGTGAATTGTTCTTTCCTCAATTAAACTCTGTTAAATTTAATTTGTTAGAAGTGGGTACCAAAATAGAGCTTCCACAGACACCCCCAGGAGCATCAAGTGGACAAGTGAGGTACCTGACAGGTTGTGCCCATTAGTCTCAACACAATTGTGGCTCATATGTGAGTTCTGTCTTAGATTCTGAAGCTCCATAGATTTGTGTTTTGAGCTCTCTGAGTTTGAGCAAATTTTTTATCCTAACTGGTTTAAAAGTTGCAAGAGAAACTCTACTTGGTCTAGAATCAGATTGGATCTGATTATTAACTGGTTTAGTGATCCTCCTGTCTCAGCCTCCCACTTGGCTGGGATTATAGACATATGCCACCATGCACGGCTGATCTTTCTTTCTCTCTCTCTCTCTCTTTCTTTCTTTTTGTGGCTATGGGGGTCCTGCTTTATTGCTCGGATTAGTCTCAAACTCCTGGGCTCGGATGGTGCTCCCACCTCGGCCTTCCAAAGTGCTGGCATTGCAAGTGTGAACCACCACACCTGGCACTTAACCGGATATTTTGAAACCGTTTTATAAGAAAAGGAAATTTCTGTCTATAAGAGTGTCTGGGAGGGAGGACTGAGTCACTAGAAACATTTAGCATTGCTCTAAATTTACATGACAAATCTTACCTTGTTCAGAGTACTTTTCCTGGCCATGTTGTCTTAACTGGGACTTTACATACAATCTTTTTTCCTTGGTATGAGCAAATGATGGTACATTATTTACGCTTAAAGTCCAAGCTCTATGCCTTTTTTTTTTTTTTTTTTGAGACAGAGTCTCACTCTGTTGCCCGGGCTAGAGTGCCTTGGTGTCAGCCTGGCTCACAGCAACCTCAGACTCCTGGGCTCAAGCGATCCTTCTGTCTCAGCCTCCCGAGTAGCTGGGATTACAGGCATGCACCACCATGCCTGGCTAATTTTTTCTATATATTTTTTGTTGTTCAGCTAATTTCTTTCTATTTTTAGTAGAGACGGGGTCTTGCTCTTGCTCAGGCTGGTCTCAAACTCCTGAGCTCAAATGATCCACCCACCTCGGCCTCCCAGAGTGCTAGGATTACAGGCATGAGCCACCACAGAGGCCATAGCTCTATGCTTTTGAAATATAAATTTTCAGCCATGTTTCACCTAGGAGTCATCTTTTTAGAAGGTAAATTGTTGCCTAGCAAACACTTGCTTAGGACAATAAAATGGATAAGTAAAATATTGATAGCCTAAAAAATATATGTATATATTTAAAAGCTCGCAAATAAAAATGCTTCATAAAAGCTATAAGATCTACATCTGTCTGTATGTCTGTGTGTCTACATATGTCATGTATGTGATATTTAACTACCAATATATGTGAAAGAACTCCAATTAGTGTGCTTAAAAATTAAGCATTTAAATCAAATATTTTATCAGGAAAATAGAAAAAATTCAAATGCCTTTTAGTTCATGTGACTTTTTGATAATCTTTGGTAATAAAACTGGCTTTAAAATAGTTATTAAATTTTAGATGTTTTAAGGTCATAAAACTGTTGCTTCTGTAATATTTTTAAATTTTGCTAGATGTGACTGTGAGCCTATGTTTTTGGTTTTGAGCCACTGGATTCAGGAGTCTCGATAGGTGGCCATAGTGAGGCCTAGGAACATGTCCTCAGTGTCTAGATCAACAGCTACAAGGCACAATCTAGCCCAATATGGGCCATTTTTATCTGCCCCAGCTTTGCCTCCTGGCTATTCTGAGAGAAATTGGACCATCCAGACATCCTGTTTTCTGTTTTAAACTCTACACTTGGTATATAAATTGAGGATACAGATAGGCCCTATCCTTCATAGGCATCTTTGAAGTCACATGGCTATGTGAGACCTGATTGGACCAAAAAAAACATGAAGAATGGTATCTATGCTGTGGTTTCAAAATTCTTTTCAATAACTTAAAATCTTAAAGTCATGTTATGTTAAGTTAAAGAGGATAATCATAAAATATTTGAGTCATTTGTAAGATAAAATACTAAAACATAAATTGTTAAACATAAGTTTAACTTTGTATACCTTTACATCTTATTTTTATATGATATAAAATACTAAATATACTTACGTGTGCTAACAAAAATTGAGAACTGATAGCAGTTCAAATTTACATTAACTTCATAGGTTTTTCTAAGAGTGGAAATTATGATTAATATATGTAATTAAAAGAAAAGAAAAATAATGTTCTATAAAAATTAGATAAATGTTTTATAAGAAAGGTTATAAGACATAAAAATATAATTTTTATTTGAAAGATAATTTTTTCTAATTTATAGGTTTCAAAAACTGTTTTAAATTAAATAAATAAACTATAGTTAAAACTAAGTACATATAAAGATTAAAAAAATAAAGGCTATAAAACATTTATAAAAATCTTAACTTATAGTGAAATTAAAGTTAGATGGATTTGTTTATAAGACTTTATTAAAATTAACTTTATAATTAACACACTAATATAAAGGCAAAATTCGGTTTTCTTTTCTGAAAAAGATGTTCATATAATATTAATAGAAATAACAAAAGGTCTTTTTTCACCTTTTAAATAAATTACAGAAAAGGGGGGAGAAAAAAGAGAGACAGATAAACTTTATGCCCTTATTAACTTGTATTTCAGTTTGTCTACAGTAGGTCTTATGATTGTTTGGAAAACTGTGTCTCCTCTCAATCAAAAAAATAAGATTTCTGCTTTTAAAAATCTTTTAATTATCAGTTTTGCTAATTAAATAACTATAATTTTATAATAACCTGTGATTCTGTTTCATGACAATAAATGTTTTATGAAAATGTATGACTTCCTAATTCATAAGTTATCACTAAAACTTAAAATTACTAAAAATAAAAACTCAATACATGTGATTCTACATATAAAGTGTATGAAAGAATGTGTTTTAATAAAAAGTATAACAGGGATATATAAAATTTTTTGTTATTAAAAATATCTATGTAATTATGTCTAATTCACAGGTTATTTAAAGATTGAATCAAAATATAGATTTAAAAAAACAAAAATGAGATAAAGGATAATTAGTGAAATTAGAGGAAGAGATATAAAAATGCTATAAATATTAAAATATATTTTTGTTAAGAAAGGATAAACAGAAAAAAGAAACAAAGTGGATCAGCTGACTCCAAACCAGAAGAGATGCCATTAATAATGTCAGCTTCAGAGAGCAAATTAAGTTTATGACTGAAGGTACTTAATATTTCTTGTAGTAAGTTTCCAATCTCTTCAGTCAGATTTCCTTGATGAAGTAGATGTTTTTTAATGTTTTCCCAAGGAAGTCGAGTTTGATTATATATATGAGGGGTAACACAAAATTCAGTGATATTCCAATTGCAACGGAGTCTAACTTGCTTTTTTGGACTTATAACTTGGTCTCCTAGCAAGGTGACTGCTTGTTGTAAGTCAGCCACTTGAGTAGCCAATTTGCTGTCAATTTGATTTTGGGTAGACCATAATTGGTTTGAATCATGGTGCCAGTTTTGAACAAATTCAGTGGTCTGAAAGGTCTGATGCAGAGCCACACCTGCGGTGGCTGCAGAAGCAGTGACAACAATGATTCCCAAAATAGCTGCTATTAAGAGACCAATAAATCTTTTTGTACGTTTAAGAATATGGTGAAGTAGTTTGTGCAAAAGGAACAGTGCTGGTGTTTCTTGCCAGACTCTATTCATTTTAACAGGTAACCACAGTCCTCTTCTGGCTTTGAGAATATAAAGTCTTTCTTTGTAAGGATTGAACTTTATGGAATTGTCAATACAGGTATAATAAGAACAGTTGTTACAGGTCACTAGGAAAGAAGGTTCGATATAGACAGCATGTCCAATCGTAAATAAGTAAGGCAGTCTAACACAAACTTGAATATAATGAGCAGAATTCAAATTAAAAGTCCTTTCTCGGCTATTGTTTGTATCTAATGTGTGTGCTAATCCAGGCCTGCAAAGGGTGCAAAGCAGCTGATAATTTCCACAATTGATCATGAATAGGGCCATCTAAAATATGAGGGGCTGGAGAGCTCATACTGTTATTGTTACTGAGCCATGTAATATGACTTTTAAGGTCAGTGTCTTTTACAGACATCGAGGTGGCAGTTTTATTCCAATGAAGCTTTTTAAGATTGTGAGAGGAGGCAGGATGTCCGTAGGGACTCCAGTCGAGAACAAAACCATAAGATGTGGACCCAGCAAGAATGTGCCCCATGTGAGCTCTACAATTTTCCCATTGTACCCAGGTTTAAGGGTCAGAAATTATTACTTTCTTACAAATGGGTACATCTATGGGTGCAATTTTAGAATGCCCAAAAGAAGAAAAAGAAGAGACAGTTACAAGGAATAACTGGGCTTTAGTTTTATCACCAGTTGAATTGCTGGTGACTAACTACGTATGAGTAGCAGGTTTTACACAATGAATACCTTTGCCAATACATATAGGAGGGCCTTCTGTCCCAACTTCATACTTATTAATTCTGGTGCCCTCTTCGTTGGGTTTCATTGGACCATGATAATCATAAGGTCCTGGTAGCCAATTAGAATCATTAACAAATACTAAGAAAGGCATGTCAGCCCAATTGACAATCTTATTTAAAGGTGGATTAGGAATATAGGCCCAATAGTGATAGGTTTGGTTGCCAGACACTCTTACCAGCATGCTCACCATGCAGATAATGGCAAGAAAAAGATTTACAGATGTTTTAGGTACAGATGTCCTGTCTGATATCCTGTCTGCTTCTTCATATGTTCTCTTCAGCTGTTCCCATGTCATGGTCTGTGCCTGACGAGTCTTCCACTTTTTTCCCTTGGATTTCCACTCTGGGGTTGATTCTTTTGTTTGGAATCCAGACTGTTTGTCCGTCATCTGTCAAAACACAAGCAAAAACTCACCCTACACCTATGCCCATCCTTCTTTCCATTTATTTTCTATTTCATCTTACCACCAGATAGGCTGGTAAGGGAAAGAGTCTGATTGTTGACTCCCATTCCAATACTTTTCTATTGCTATTAACTTGTCTTCCTTATGAATATTTAAAAACTTTTAAGTAAATAAGGCTTGATTTATTCTATCTCCGGGAGACTGTCTACCTCCTCCCTTTTGTTTTAATAACATGTTCTTTAAAGTTTGATGAGTATGTTCTATAATACCTTGTCTTTGAGGATTATAAGGAATGTCAGTAATGTGTTAGCAGGAGCAGATATATTAGGTATACTGATGTATGTTCCCCATTGTTGTAACAAATCTCTTTTCCCTAGATTAATAGCGATATTAGCCACATAAGGTTTTAAAGTGGCTGTTTATCAGGCCCAGAACAATTTAAAATTTGTTGACTTTGAAATATATCAGTCATAGTTTTTATTTTAGTAAGAACAGTAGGAACTTGTTGTAAAGGCCAAGTCTTTGGCCAAAAACTTTAGAAATAATTGTAACATGAGTTCCAGTATCTATAAGTCCAACAAAAGATTTGCCATTTAACTGAATTTCTAATTGAGGTCTCTGGTCATTAATAAAAGTTTGCCAATATACTTTACTTTCAGCATTTTCAAAACCTCCTCGTCTTAGAACATCAGATTCTCCAATCTGCATATAAGATAACAACAGAAGTTGTGCAATACGGTCTCCAGCTTGAATAGGATAATGAGAAGTGGAACTGAGGGACCCAAACTTTTGCGGGGAGCGTAGCTAACTCCCCACAAATTGGTGTAGTTGGCAGGATTTTCCGATAGGGTCTTGAAGGCAAAAGGCTTTGCTTCGAGCAAAGAAGTTCCCATATTGCATTGCAAGGGACCTGGAGAAGGCTAAAAGTCGTGTGCGCGTCTACCCCGAGAGAGGTAAGTGAAAATCTCCCGGGCAAAGTAAGTTAAGGTTAATATCCTGCCAACTACGCCAGTTTGTGGGGAATTAGCTACACTCCCCGCAAAAGTTTGGGTCCCTCACACAGGGGTCGTTGCAAAGGATGAAAAAATAGTAGGAAACAGAAATAAAAATAATACACAGAGCCAAAAATATAGTTTATAAAGTAAATATTTATGAAGATAGATAAAGCAGGGTGCATGGAAGGTTACATCTCTTCCCACAGAAAGGCAACCCAGACTGAAGTTTTACACAGATACTTATAGCACAGGTACAGGTTTTCGGTTGCCAAGGGCAACGGGATTTACATAATAATAGATAGCTTGCTTTAGGGTCAAAGTCTTCTAAAAGGCTACTACAGATCCTTCAACTAACTCTATCTAGGTGAACAATGAATTATAAAATCTTCTTAGGGCAAACTTCTAAGTTTTATGATAAGGCTATTACTTTAGCAAAAACAGAGACATTGTGGCTCTGGTTATTGTGTCTTAGAACAGAGATTTCAAAGTCAACATGAGTTGTCCCTTATGCTATTTACTTTAACTGCATGGTTCCTTCTGGGCCCGGCTGATCAGCTCTCATCTCCAGTGGCATGTCTTTGTTGATCTGCATCCCGTGACTCTAGGCAAGACCTGTTTTGTCTTTCAAAACAGGTGAGAGCCACAGGCCCGGATTGCAGTGTCACCTTGGAAAGCAGCTGCTGCTGACCATTGAGGTGCCCTCCTGAGGTGAGGCAGCTTTTGATATGCAAACTAACTCGTTTACATTTTCCTTTAGGGCAAAGCCTTGCCAGACTTCTGAAATCATATCTGTCTCTAAAAATATATGGGGCATTTCTATAAATCAATATTTCTTAGGCTCAACAGGTTTACGCAGAAGTAAAGTTAGAGATAAATAACATTAGTCATTTGACAATTAAAGAAGAAGAATTTAGGTATCAAAATGGAAAAAGGAATCTATGTGAACTTTGACCTTTACGGAGTCAAATAAAAATATCATGAAGAAAATTATAACTTTCTTTCTTTCTTTCTTTTTCTTTCTTTCTTTCTTTCTTCTTTTCTTTTCTTTCTTTTTGTAGTGAAGAAATAACCAGGATTTAGTTCAAACTTTGAACAAATAAAAAAATCTTAGCAACAAAAGAACAAGGCTAGGATTTAATAATGGACTTTTTTGAGACATAGTTTTCTCTCTCCCATTTCTCACTTTTATTAAAGACAAATTATAGTAGGATCAATTTATTTGTAAAGTAAATTTTAGTCTTATTATCATCAGTTTGATTATTTGCATAAAGGATAGTAAGAATAGTCATTGGCCAGAGGCTTTCTCTTTTAAAGTTGATTTCCCTGGAACCTCTTTTCTTTTAAGAAATTTTGGGTTACTTAAAGAACTCTCAAGCCAAGCCAAAGATTTAATTGCCTGTATATATCTATGTGAATTGGGAAATAACTCTTTTTCCAGGTCCGAAAGTAACTTGCAATTCTTGGCCCTGTCAGAAAGTGACTTTTTTTAATTACCACAAAGAAAGAAATGTTATATATGAGGTATCAGGTCAGTATTTTTTTCCAGAGGGCTTTTATTTGGCTTAGAAAGTCAAACTGATTCCTCAAAGCAGTCTGGGCACATTTGAAAATATGCCATTCCAGTCAAACCTTGGTAAAATAACCAGCATCTTTAATTCTGTCTTTTTATAAAAGACAGACTCCTATTGAACTTATGCAAATAACTATGTTGGCATAAAATGAGACTACTTAGGAATAATTTCCAAATTTTGGAGAAATCAAATAGAGAGAAAAAATAAATGTTTCAAATTGTTTAAAAATAGACTTTACCAATTTGTTGTAAGCTATACATAGCTAAAAGGAAGAAAAAAAGTTTTCCTGTCTTCTGGAAAACCAAACGAAGAAAGAGAAATATTTTAAATACATCGTCAAAAAATTAGTTCAGTCCCATATAATTAATTCTTGTTTTGCTTGAGATTGGATTAGCAATTCTAATGAATGCATTCATTTTTTTTAAGTAAGCCACTTTCTTTAGAGTATAAAGGCATCTAGCTGAGGTGTCTAGATGTTAAATTCGAAGCATCTTCAGTTAAAATGGAAGTAGCTTTCATACAGAAAAACATACATTAATGTTTGGAACAGTTTATCTGGAGTTTGTATATCACAAGGTATGCTTGTAGGACCTCAGAAAAAAGTGGTGGTAGTTTCGTTGAATTCAAGTCAGAAGAATGGAAGAAGAATTTGAAAACATTTTTTGGAGACTTGTAGCTGGGAAAGAATTCAGGATCAGTCTAAACTGCATGATGTCTAAAGTTAATAGAAAAACACTTTTTGAGAAGAATTAAAGTAAAACAATGTTTATGGATGACAAAAAGTCTTAGAGTAGCCATGGTTAAAGAGACAATTGACAAGGAAGATTTCGTTATTTTTGTTGTGTACAACAATTTAACATAATAACCATAATTATTATTGATAATATATATCAAAGCATATCAGAATTTTATGAATCTCATACAATTTTGGAACCCATATTAATAACACATTTCTATAACCCAAAGAAGGTTAAACACCATTTCATGTTTAACAATGTTTCCTATATAATTTTAACATACTGAATTAGACAAACGTATTTCTCTTAGATTTTCAGTGGCCTTAATATTTAAAAAAATAGTTTGATGTCAAAAAGATGATTTAGAATATGATTAATAATTTTGGAAATTTCATCAACTATTGAAGGTTTAAACACTTTTTGTCATAAACCACTTATTGTCAAAAAGAGGATTATAGGTTACTATGAAATAGTCATTAATTTAGCCAAAGTGATAACTCAAAAGACTTGAAAAAGCAAACTTTTTTCTGTAAAAAAAATCTGTATCTATTTTTTATATTTCATATATAGAATTGTTACTCCTATATCTGGTAGCTTTAATTACATATTTTAATTATAATGTTAACTCTTAGTAACCCTTATTTTTGATGAAAAATCTAGGAGAAGGAGATGTTTCTGAACATATGAACTGTTATCACTTCTCAATTTTTATTAGTACACCTTAATATATTTAGTATTTAATATATGAACTAAAATATAATCTTAAGGCTCATCCCCCACTGGTTGATTGAATGGACCCTCTCTTGGCCAAAGGAATGTCCTAAAACTAAATTGCCTGCCAGGATGAGGATAGTCAGACATGCCTCATCATGCCCCCCCCCTTTTGGGGGACATCCTTTGTAAGCCATTAACAGGCCTAAGGGTATACACGACAAACCTGCAGGTCCTCAATTTACACAACAAATATATGTCTGGTGGCTTATCTCTGATTGACAGCTCCTTATCTTAAAACATTCCAAGCCTTTAAACAAAGCTTCATGTCTTTAACCAATTACAAGACAAAGAATATTTAAACCCACCTATAACTTGTAAGCACCCCCTTCACCATGGCCTACCTTTTGGGGACAAACCAATGTATGTCTCCCACGTATTGATTGGTGACTTTACCTGTAACCCCTGTCTCCTGGAAATGTATAAAACCAAACTGTAACCCAGCCACAGTGAGTCCATTTGCTCAAGGCTTCTTGGGCATGGCTCTGGGTCACAGTCCTCAAATTTGGCTCAGAATAAATTCCTTTAAAATTATTTTACAGAGTTTGGCTTTTTTCTCCATTAACAAATATTATGTAAAAATAGGGTGTAATAATACCCAGAGACTTCAACACCCCACTGACAGCACAGGACAGATACTCCAAACAGAAAATAAACAAAGAAATAACGGACTTAAAGAGAACGCTAGAACAGAAAGAAGGCTGACGTGGCAGTTTTAATTTCAGATAACTTAGTTTTTAAATCAACAAAAGTAATGAGAGACAAAGATGGTCACTATATAATGGTGAAGGGTACAGTTCAACAAGAAGGCATAAATATATTTAATATGTATGCACCCAACTTAGGTGTGCCCAGATTCATAAAGCAAACCCTACTTGAACTAAACCAAATGATAAACAGCAACACCATAATAGCTGGAGACTTCAACACCCCACTGAAAGCACAGGGCAGATCCTCCAAACAGAAAACAAACAAAGAAATAACGGACTTAAACAGAACGCTAGAACAAATGATCCTGACTGACATTTACAGGACATTCTATCCAAACTCCACTGATATATGTTCTTTTCATCAGCTCATGGGACATTCTCCAAGATTGACCATGTCCTAGGACATAAAGCATGTCTTAAAAAATTTAAAGAAATAAAAATTATACCATGCATCTTCTCAGATCACAGTGGAATAAAAGGAGAAATCAACCCTAACAGAAATTCTCATTTCTACTCAAAGTCATGGAAGGTAAAAAACCTTCTCCTGAATGATCATTTCATAAATGAGGAAATCAAGATGGAAATCAAAAGATTCTTTGAACTAAATGACAAAGGAGACACAAGTTATCAAAATCTGTGGGACACAACTAAAGCAGTACTGAGAGGAAAGTTTATTTCCATAAATGCCTATATCAAAAAGACAGAAAATTTACAAATAGACAACCTAATGAATAGACTCAAAGAGCTGGAGAAAGAAGAACAGACTAACTCCAAACCCAGCAGAAGGAGTGAAATTAATAAGATTAAATCAGAACTAAATGAAATGGACAACAGGAAAACTATATGGGAGATTAATAAAATAAAAAGTTGGTTCTTTGAAAAGATAAACAAAATTGACACACCTTTGGTTAGACTAACTAACATTAGAAAAGGAAAATCTCTAATGAACTCCATCAGGAACATTAAAGAAAAAATTACAACTGATGCCACGGAGATAAAAGGTATCATCTATGAATTCTACAAAAACCTTTATGCACACAAACTGCAAAATGTGGAGGAAATGGACAAACTTTTAGAAACACATAGCCTCCCTAGGCTCAACCAGGAAGAAATAAAATTCCTCAAAAGACCAATGTCAAGAACTGAAATTGAAACAGCAATAAAAAAACCTTCCCAAAAAGAAAAGCCCTGGAACAGGTGGTTTCACACCCAAATTTTACTACACCTACAAAGAAGAACTGGTGCCTATCCTACAAAAGTTATTCCACAACATCAAGAAGTACAGAATCCTTCCCAACACATATTATGAAGCCAACATAAGCCTGATACCAAAACTAGGAAAGGATGCAACAAAAAAGGAAAACTACAGACCAATATCCCTTATGAATACAGATGCAAAAATTCTCAATAGAATCTTAGGAAATCGAGTCTGGGTGCTTACCAAGAAGATAAAATCCATCACCACCAAGTGGGCTTCATCCCAGTGATGCAGGGATGGTTCAACATATGCAAATCCAT
Organism: Lemur catta; assembly: GCF_020740605.2. Lineage (NCBI taxonomy): Eukaryota > Metazoa > Chordata > Mammalia > Primates > Lemuridae > Lemur > Lemur catta. Next base: position 53,099,614 of record NC_059155.1, on the reverse strand, counting down.
AAATGTAATTCACCACATAAATAGAAGCAAAAACACAGACCATATGATCCTCTCAATAGATGCAGAAAAAGCATTTGACAAAATTCAACACCCTTTTATCATAAGAACGCTTAACAAAATAGGTATAGACGGGGCCTATCTAAAAATGATACAAGCCATATATGACAAACCCACAGCCAACATCATACTGAATGGGGAAAAATTGAAAGCATTCCCACTTAGAACTGGAACCAGACAAGGTTGCCCACTGTTGGCACTGCTATTCAACATAGTGCTGGATGTCCTTGCAAGAGCAATCAGGCAAGAAAGCAGAATCAAGGGTGTCCAAATGTGGACAGAAGAGAACAAACTCTCACTCTTTGCGGATGATATCATATTATATCTACAAAACCCCAAGGATTGAACCAAGAGACTCCTGGAACTGATGAATGAATTCAGTAGATTCTCAGGATACTAAATCAATACACATAAATCAGATGCATTCATATATGCCAATAACAGTCAAACTGAGAACCAAAGCAAAGACTCAGTACCCTTCATGACAGCAACAAAGAAAATAATGTACCTAAGAATATATTTAACTAAGGAGGTAAATGACCTCTACAGGGAGAACAATGAAACACTGAGGAAGGAAATAGCAGAGGACATAAACAGGTGGAAAACCATATCATGCTTGTGGATCGAAAGAATCAACATTGTTAAAATGTCTATACTGCCCAAAGTGATCTACAGATTCAACGCAAGCCCTATTAAATTACCAACATCATTTTTCACAGATACAGAAAAAATAATTTTACGCTTCGTATGGAACCAGAGAAGACACAGTTTAGCAAAAGCAATTCTAGGCAATAAAAACAAAATGGGAGGAATCAATTTACCAGACTCCAAACTATACTACGAGGCTATAGTAATTAAATCAGCTTGGTATTGGCACAAGAACAGGGACACAGACCAGTGGAACAGAATCAAGAATCAAGATATAAAACCATCCTCATATAGGCATCTAATCTTTGACAGAGCAGACAGAAACATACCCCAAGGAAAAGATTCCTTATTCAATAAACGGTGCTGGGAAAACTGGATAGCCACATGTAGAAGGCTGAAACAAGACCCGCACCTTTCGCCTCTCACAAAAATGAAATCACGGTGGATAACAGACTTAAACCTAAGGTATGAAAGTATTAAAATTCTGGAAGAAAATGTAGGAAAAACTCTTGTAGTCATTGTCCTAGGCAAAGAATTTATGAAGACCCCAAAGGCAATCACAGCAACAACAAAAATAAATAAATGAGACCCGATTAAATTAAAAAGCTTCTGCACAGCCAAATAAACAGTCATGAGAAACAGACAACTTACAGAATGGGAAAAAAACTTGCATGCTTCACATCTGATAAAGGGCTGATAACTAGAATCTATTTAGAACTCAGGAAAATCAGCAAGAAAAAATCAAACAACCCTATCAAAAAGTGGGCAAAGGATACGAATAGAAATTTTTCCAAAGAAGACAGAAGTATGGCCAACAAATATATGAAAACATGCTCAGCATCTCTAATCATCAGGGAAATGCAAGTCAAAACGACAGTGAGATATCACTTGTCTCCAGTGAGCATGGCCTTTATCCAAAAGTACCAAAACAATAAATGTTGGGGTGGATGTGGAGAGATAGGAACAATCATACACTGCTTTTGGGACTGCAAATTAGTGCAACCTCTGTGGAAAGAAATATGAAGATACCTTAAAGAGATACAAGTAGACCTACCATTGGACACAGTAATCCCATTATTGGGCATCTACCAAAAAGCACAAAAGACATTCTGTAATAAAGACATCTGCACTTGAATGTTTATAGCAGAACAATTCACAATTGCCAAGATGTGGAAACAACCCAAGTGCCCATCAATACATGAGTGGATTAATACAATGTGGTATATGTATACCATAGAGTACTACTCAGCTATAAGAAACAATGGTGATATAGCACCTCTTGTATTTTCCTGGATAGAGCTGGAACCCATTCTACTAAGTGAAGTATCCCAAGAATGGAAAAATAAGCACCACATGTATGCACCATCAGATTTGTTTCAGTGATCATCACCTAAAAGCACATTTAGGAATAACATTAATTGAGTGTCGGGCAGATGTGGTGGGGGAGGGGATGGGTGTATACATACATAATGAGTGCAATGTGCATCGTCTAGGGGACACACTTGAAGCTCTGATTTGGGAGGGAGGGTGACTAGGACAATATATGTAACCTAAACTTTTGTACCCCCATAATATGCTGAAATTGAAAAAAGCAAAAAGAAAAAAATTAGGGTGTTAAAGTATATAAACATAAACTTGTGTTTAATAATGTTAACATAAAATAATCTAAATTCTATAAAATAATTTTGAAAGTTTTATTCTGAGACAAGTGTGAGGAGCATGGCCTAAAGCCATGCCCAAGAAGCTTAGAGAAAGTGGACTTACCATGGTTGCATTACAGTTTGGTTTTGTACATTTCAAGAAGACAAGAATTACATGTGAATTCATAAATCAGTGCATGGAAGGTATATGTTGGTTTGGCCTTTAAAGGTGGAACATCTCAAAGCATGGGATTACAGGTTAAAGGTGGGTTTAAAAATTCTTTGTTTTGTCATTGGTTAAATAAATGAAGCTTTGTCAAAAGGCATAGAACGTTTTCAGTTAAGATAAGGAAGTCTGCTGATCTGAGACAAGCCACTGTACAAATACCAGATATATACCCAGATTAAAATGATCTGTTATGTAAATTGAGGACTTGCAGGTGGGTTCAAGCTTTGGCTTGCATAGACTAATGACTGTTTTTCAGTTAGAAAGGATATCTCTAAGAAGTGGGGGCTTGATGAGGCATATCTGACCTCCCTTCTCATGGCCAGGAAGTCAACTTTAGGGTATTTCTGGGGTCCTCTTGACCAGTAGGAGGTTCATTCAGTCAGCTGGGGGGGGGGCTTCAAATTTTATTTTAGCTCACAATAATTAATATTTTAGTATTTTAACTTATAAATAAGTCAGATATTTTATGATCATCTTCTATAATTTAACAATATATGACTTTAAGATTTTAAATTATTGAAAATAATTTTGAAATTATAACACAGATAACATCTCTAGTGTCCTTCTCAGTCACCTTAGGTCTTCTGTAGCTTCTGGCATCCAAAATGGCTATGAAGGGCAGGGCCTATATGTGTCTTCAATTACATAGCAGGCATATTGTTTAGGACAGAAGACAGGATGCCTGAAGGATATGGCCCCTCCTAGAATAGCCAGGAGGCAAAGCTGGGGAAGGGAAGAAGTGACCATTTTAAGCTTCATTGTATATTATAGCTGTTGGTCTAGGTATTGAGAACATGACTCCAGGCCTCACCATGGCTACCTATCCAGACACCAGAATATAGAGGTTCAAAACTATAAATATAAGTTTGTCATTGAGAATGGAACAAGTAAATATATATACATATACATATGTGTGTATATATATGTATATATACACTCATTATATATATTTTTAACATGTCTGAGACCTTTAGTTACAAAAAGCATCATGTGTCTCTCATAGGTGAAAGAAGACAGAAAATTAAAGGTCATTTAAGTCTTGAAAAGCAGAAAAACAGGTTTTCAGAGAGATGGGGGAGGGGAAAGACTTGGCTAATTAGAAAAAGCTGATCTTGTTATGCAAATGAAGCCCTATGGGTAATAGTCCTCAGAGAGAATAGATGGCAAATGTTTCTTTTCAGACCTTTAAAAGTGGATACTCTTAATTTTTTTTTTTTTTAGATCAGGAAAAGAAAGTACTGGCTATATATATCGAAAAGTTCAGTACTTGACCTGGAAGCCAAATCAGTGAGAACAAAGAATTGAGGACAAGTGGTTTGAGGAAAAGGAAAGAGAAGTTTATTAATTTGCCAGCAAATGAGGAGGGTAGTGTAAGAGTGGGGAACTCACTAAGTGCTAATGGCATGGGTAGAGAAAGATTTCTCACACAAGGATTAGAATAGAAAAAAGTAAAAAGTTTTAGTTTACTTTCTCTTAATGAGAAAGGGCTCAACAAAAGAAAGGAATAAAGGAGTGTTGGCTCTGAAGCTAAGCAGCTTCAGGGCTTTTATTGGGAGTTGTAAAAAGGTTAAAGAAAATTTACTGCTGTAGATTAATTTAGCAGGAGACAGTGGGGAAAGCTGATGCATTTGTTTACTCCCCTTTTTTCTGGTCCTGGAGACTTTCTTATCTATGGAATGTAGAAGAGCTGGTCTGGCTAATGTAAAGGAGAATCCTTTTGTCTGCTCAGCTCCTTTTATTTGCTGTGTACACATCTCTGCAGGCTATAAAGAATCTCAAAAGACAGATGATTAATCTCAAGGACACCAAGTTTAAGGTTAATGTCCCTGCTGTCAAGTTTGGAGACAGCCAGTTAAGATATATGTCTTCACTTAGCAGGAGTTAAGATACATGCCATTACTTACAGCCTGTGGGTTAGATAATTTATTCTTTCTTGTTAGTTAGTATATTAGCAAGACCACCCTATCATGCAGCAGAATAGCATCTCAAAGGAAATTACAGGGCTTCTTAAGGGGGGGGGGTGTCAGTGGTTGGGCTCAGGTCTATGTGACCAGTGTTATGTGTTGTGAGTTTGGGCTATTGTTCAACTATAGTTGATGGCTTCAGTAGACCGTATTTCTGGCCCTTGTCCAGACAATTCTGTTGAGCTATCTTCTGTGATTTAAGATGCCAGAATACAAACAGCAAAGAACATTTTCCTGCCCCTTTGATTATTAGCCTCTGGCAAGAATGCAGATTTTAATTCCCAAAGGGTGGGAGTTTTAAAAAGACAAATCATAAAACATTTTTCCCTTTCTCAGACCTTTAACCCTGTTACATATTTCTCATAAAAGACAGTTTTGTAGCAGTTATTTTAAAATATGTTAAAGAAATATATTTTGGGCCAAAACATTTCTACCTTCTTTAGTCCATTTTGAAGTTAAAAATGTTTTACATATTAAAAGCCAAACTGATAGCTTTGGAGAAATTTGGGTTAGAGGTTGTTAGAGATAGATAAAAGAGAGAGAAATAAAAACCAAATTGGGATAAATGAGTAAAATACTAAACATATAATCTCATATCTTGTTTAGTTAATTTCTTAGTTCTGTGAATAAATCAGTTTAGTTAGGTAGCTGTGTCCCATTCTAGGAGCTGGCATAAGAGCTTTTTATTAATAAATACAAGAAAAAAACAAAGGTCAACATTTGGAGCAATTTTTTAAAAACTAGTTGAGAAGAAAGACAACTGTTTAGAAGCAGAGATGAAAGGAGAGGTAAGAAAGAAGGAAAGAGTTCACTTTAAATATTTTGTGTGTGCCATAGTTTGGAGTCTCTTTTAACTTTAAATCACCCTCTTCAAGGGAGGCTATGAGAGACTTTTGATTCCATTTATAAAACTTGAGACACCAATTATACAATTATCTTCGTTGTTTTTAGAAGGTTTGATAGCCTCTTTGTTTTAATTGAACCTACAGATAAGCTAGAGGTCTCCTAAGATTTTATTGTGGCTGGAAAAGCTTTAAATCATCTCAGGTTAGATTTCAAACCTTTACAAAATTTATTAGAGTTTTTTAAGCATGTTAGTCACTAGTGTCTCTGATGTCAGTAGATCAGAAATCATTTTCTTAGAATTAAGGTTTTTATAACTGCATTTATCTTTGAAAGCACCCTCCCAAGTGCCAAAATGTGAGCATCCTCACAAACCCTTATGTACCAACTGAATCCAACATGGTATTCCTCCCAAACCTGGGACCTATAAAAACATTCCCTCTGGGGTCCAGAATGGAGGGAACCAGAAAAACGTGGGTAGTCTCCCCAAAACCCAGAGTCAACAAAGACATTGTTTCTGGGTCTGGAATGGAGGGAAGAAGAATTGGGAAGACATGAAGGAAAGGAGTGGAGAGAAACAAAGAAATGTCCCAGGAATCAGCTGCTCTTTAATTCAAGCCTGGAGAAAATAGGTCTAGATTGGAGAAACAAATAAGGGCCTCAAGAGAGATTTCTCAAAAGAAAGTAGATCATAGTTCATCTTATGTACTTGACATTATTGAGATTCATTTTAGTATACTCTGGAAGGTTTGGAGATAAATTCATGGTGGGTAAATATAAAATATATCAATTAAAAATAAAGGCAATTATTAACTCTAGTGGTAAATCTGTTGCTCTATAATATAGAGACAAAAATGATTTCAGGAGTTTTGTAGGGCTTTGTCCTGAAGGGATATGTGAATGTGTTAGTTCACATATCAAAAGCTGCCTCACCCCCGGAGGGCATCTCACCTCCTGAGGTCAGTAGCACCTTCCATGGCGATGCTGTGTCTCTCAGACCTGTCAGCTTGTGCCTGCTTCTGTACGACAAAGCTTGGCATGAGGCCACAGGGTGAGAACTGATCAAAGTGTGCCTGCCCAACAGAGACAGATACCTGCAGCTAAAAGCAATTATCCTAAGGGCCAGTTCCTGATTCACTTCTAACTACCTGTCTCAATCAACAAAAACTAGATAAAGAAATATAGAGCCACTATATTTCTGTTCAGCCTTTCTGCTAAGTGATAATTTTATCTTAGGACTCAGAAGTTTGTCTTAGAAAGATTTTGTAACTGTTTGCTCATGTAGAGTTAATTAAGGGATCTCTAGAAGCTTTTTGGGAGACTCTTAACATAAAATGAACTACCTGTTATTATGTAACTCTGTTACTCCTGGTAACCAATCCCTGTACCAATAAATACTGATATAGGACTTCACTCATGGCCTCACAGCTCACGGGAATTCTGGAGGTCTACTGACTCCCTCAACTTTATAAAATCTATATTTTATAAAAACTGTACTTTTGTCTCTGTGTCTTCTTTTATTTCTATATTCTATTATTTTCTATTTTGTAATATTTCCTATCCCTTGCAACGACCCCTGTCAAAGGGACCTGATTTTTTGCTGGGAGCGTAGCTAACTAACTCCCTGCATAAATCAAAGAAGAAAACAAGATCACATATTAAGGTAATATGTTAATATTTATTTAACAGGTATCTGTCAAGGCTTTGCATGGTTTGAATGTCACTACTGCCCCCCAAAGGAAGCGAGCACCTGGGCTTTCCTACTGTTTTGCTCAGATGTGGGGCTAGCGCAAAACCTGAAAGCTGTCAGTGTTCAGTAGTCAGTTTAAAGAATCTTTTGGTTTACTTCTTAATTTCATAATTGACCCAAAGATCCTTCAGCAGCAGGTTGTTTAATGTCCATGACTTTGTGTGGATTTGAGCATTTCTCTTGGCATTGATTTCTAGTTTTATTCCAGTGAAGTCTGAGAAGAAAATAGTATAATTTTGATGGTTTTTTAATTTACTGAGACTTGTTTTGTGGCCTAAGATAAGACCAGTCTTGGAAAATATCCCATGTGCTGATGAGAAGAATGTTCATTCAGTATTTTTGAGGTAGAATGTTCTGTAAATGTCTGTTAAGTCTGTCTTCTAGAGTCCTGTTAAAGTCCAGTGTTTCTATTTACTTTCTGTCCAGATCTGTCCAGTTCTGTCAATTAGGTATTGAAGTCCCCAGCAATTACAATGTTGCTGTTTATTTATTTGCTTAAATTTTGTAGAATTTGCTTTATGAATCTGGGAGCTCCTATGTTAGGTGTATATATATTTAGAATTATTATGTCTTCTTGTTTAATTGCCCCCTTTACCATTATATAATGATCATCTTTGTCTTTTTTTAACCATTGTTGCTTTAAAGTCAATTTTATCTGATATGAGAAGGGATACACCTGCTCTTTTTTGGTTTTCCTTTGTGTGGGATATTCCCCATCCCTTTACTCCATGTCTGTGAGTTAGATGTGTTTCTTGGAGACAGAATATACTTGGGTTGTAGTTTTTTATTCATTCAGCCAGACTATGTCTTTTAAATGGGGCATTAAGATTGTTCACATTCAGTGTTAGTATTGATGTGTGGGATACTGTTCTGTTTATCATGTTGAATGTTATATCATTTTGTTTTCCCTATTTTGCTATAGGTTTATAAGAGCTGTGAACTTTAACTTTCAGGTATTTTTACACTGGTGGGTATGTATTGCACTGTTCCATGTATAGGCATTTTTGAACATTTCCTGTAGAGCAAGTTTAGTAATGACAAGTTCCTGTAGTGTTTTCTTGATTGTAAATATCTTTATTTCTTCATAATTTATAAAACTCAGTTTGCACAATACAAAATTCTTGACTGGCAGCAATTATGTTTAAGAAATCTAAAAATAGGGCCCCCATTCCTTCTGGTTTGTACAGTCTATATGCTGAGAAGTCTGCTGTTAGCCTAGGGTTTTCCTTTGTAGGTTAATTGTTGCTTTCCTTTTGCAGCTTGCAGAATTTTCTTTTTAATTTTGACTTTGGCCAGGTTGATGACTGTTTGTCATGGAAATATTCTATTTACTAGGAATATTATGGTATTCAATCACTGTCTTGTATCTGGATGTCTGAATTTCTGGTGATACCAGGGAAGTTTTCATCAATAATTTCCTCAAATAGATTTTCCATGCTTTTTTCTTTCTCTTCTCCCACAAAGATACCTATAATTCTTATATTGGCACACTTCACATAGTCCCATATTTCTCTGAGTGATTGTTCATTCTTCTTTATTCATTTTTCTACATCTTTGACCAACTGGATTATTTTGAAAGTCTTGTCTTCAAGCTCTTAGATTCTTTTTCTGCTTGGTCTAGCCTGTTGTTGAAACCTTCTGATGCATTTTGAAATTCCCTAAATTAAACTTTCATTTCTATAAGATCTATTATATACTTTCTTATGTTTCTCTACCTCTTTAGCAACTTTTTCATCTTTTTTACTGATGTCCTGAAATATTTCTTTGGCGTCCTTGGGTTGGTATTCAACTTTCTCTTCAATCCCATTTGTCATATTTGCCATCTAAATTCTCAACTTCTTTTCTGACATTTTGACAATTTCCTTTTGTTTTGAGTCAGTTGCTGTAGGTCTACTGTGATCCTTCAAGAGTGTTGAACTAATAGTTTCACACCTATGGGTTAAGTCTGTTATCCACCGTGATTTGATTTTTGTGAGAGGTGAAAGCTGTGGGTCCTGTTTCAGTCTTCTACATGTGGCTATCCAATTTTCCCAGCACCATTTATTAAATAAGGATTCTTGTCCCCAGAGTATGTTTTTGTCTACTTTGTCAAAGATTAGGTGGCTATATGAGGATGGTTTTATATTTGGATTTTCTGTTCTGTTCCACTGGTCTGTGTCCCTGCACTTGTGCCAATACCAAGCAGTTTTAAGAACCACAGCCTTGTAGTATAGTTTGAAGTCTGGCAAATTAATACCTCCCATTTTGTTTTTATTGCTTAAAATTGCTTTTGCTACCTGGGGTCTTCTCTGGTTCCATACAAGGTGTAAAATTATTTTTTCTATATCTTTGAAAAATGATGTTGGTAATTTAATAGGGATTGCACTGAATCTGTAGATCACTTTGGGTAGTATAGACATAGGAAAGACTCTTACAGACATTGGCCTAAGCAAAGAATTTATAAAGAAGACCCCTAAGACAATCACAGCAACAACAAAAATAAATGAATGGGACCTGATTAAATTAAAAAGCTTCTGCACAGCCAAAGAAACAGTCACAAGAATAAACAGACAACCTACAGAATGGGAAAAAATTTTCGCATACTACACATCAGATAAAGGACTGACAACAAGAATCTATTTAGAACTCAGGAAAATCAGTAAGAGAAAATCGAACAACCCTATCAAAAAGTGGGCAAAGGACATGAATAGAAATTTTTCAAAAGAAGATATAAGAATGGCTAACTAACATATGAAAAAATGTTCAGCATCTGTAATCATCAGGGAAATGCAAATGAAAACCACAATGAGATATCACTTAACTCCAGTGAGAATGGCCTTTATCAAAAAGTCCCAAAACAACACATGTTGGCATGGATGTGGAGAGACAGGAATACTCATACACTGCTGGTGAGACTGCAAACTAGTGCAACCCCTGTGGAAAGCATTATGGAGATACCTTAAAAAGATTCAAGTAGACCTACCATTCGATCCAGCAATCCCATTATTGGGCATCTACCCAAAAGAACAAAAGTCATTCTATAAAATAGACACCTGCACCCAAATGTTTATAGCAGCACAATTCACAATTGCAAAGATGTAGAAACAACCCAAATGCCCATCAATTCATGAGTGGATTAATAAATTGTGGTATATGTATACCATGGAGTATTACTCAGCTATTAGAGATAACAATGATATAGAATCCCTTTTGCTCTCCTGGAGAGAGTTGGAACCCATTCTACTAAGTTAAGTATCCCAAGAATGGAAAAATAAGCACCACATGTACTCACCAACAAATTGGTTTCCCTGATCATCACCTAAGTGCACATCTGGGAATAACACCAACTGGGTATCGGACTGACGTGGGGGATGCGGAGAGGGGATGGGTGTATACCTATATGATGAGTGAGTTGTGTACTGTCTGGGGAATAGTCACGCTTGAATGTTCTGACTCGGGGGGATGGGGAGCAGGGGGAGGGGATGGGGTATAACTACATGATGAGTGCAATGCACACTATCTGGGGAATGGACACGCTTGAAGTTCTGACTCGGGGGGACGGGCAGGACATGGGCAATGTATATAACCTGAACTTTTGTACCCCCCATAATAAGCTGAAATTAAAAAAAAAGAGTGTTTAACTAGCTTGTATTTTCATGTTGCCAGAGTTCTTTGCTGGTTTCTTTTCATCTGGAACCTCTTCTCTCAGCTCAGGGCACATAAGTTCGTGGTGAATCTGTTCTTTGCTGGGAACTCTCCTACTTAGTAAGAAGAGGGAAAGGTCACTAGATGGTGCTTTTTTGACCTATTTGAGAAGATTCACTCAGCAGGAGAGCCATGGATTCACTGAGGACTTGTAATGGAGCTGTTCTGTGTTGTCTCATTTCCCTTTGATTGTCACAGTCCAACTTGGTACTGGATAATCTTTGTGCTCAATGTTGCATTTTCTCCCAGGATGCTGTTGGAAGCTTGTGTAGGGGGCTGGGTGAATCCCTCTCCACTGAGGTTGACATTGTTGGAGATTGTTCTGCCCAGGTCTCTCAGCAGTGGCAGCTTGGTGAGTCTATCTAGGCAGTGGTCATGGGTATCAGGACTGTGGGTGTTCACTCCATCTGGGTCCAGGTGTGATAGAGGGTCATGGCTAGTAGGTCCCTGGGGAAATATTGGACCATAAGGGTGGTTCTTGCCAGATGGCAGGTGGTGGCCATGAGGACAGAGCCATGGCCCAGAATAGCAATTTGCTATGGCCATGGGGCTTACCAGCAGCGTGGGACCAATGTATGAGAGGCTGTGGGGCTGGGTGGCAGCATGGGAATGGAAGGGGCAGGGCCATGGGGCCAGGCTGCTGGATGGCTGGGGCTCTTTCACTGCCCAGGTGCTCCTGAGCAAGCTGCCATAGGGCTTCTCAGGTGGTTTCAGTGGTGTCTGCTCTGCTTGAATCTCCTGCTGGAGGGAAGGGTGCTCAGCTCCCAGTCATAGAGCGTGGAAGAGCATCTTCTCTCCCTTCTCCTTCCCTGGCTCAGCTGGGTCAATGTGTAGGAAGCTGTATGGAACCTCATCCCTGTGTATATCAGGCACTCTGTACCTGAGTGCTCAGGATGGCATCAGTTGCTGTAACCTGGGAATGGAAGACCCTGGGTCCCAGCCATGCCTGCTCTCCAGTGCAATGCTACTGCACAGACTCCAAGCAGCTCCCTGATCAGTCCAGAGGTATGTGGTGGTAGGAGAAGCCTCCTTACAGCTTGGGTCTCAATGTATGTGTGGCAAGCATGGAACACTGGGTTTCTTTTTCATTTCAAAATATTACAGGTGTTCACATATTTTAGGTTACATGTGTTAATTTTGTTATGCTTGAGTCAGGGAGGTAAGTGTGCCTATCACCCAGATAGTGCTCATTGTACCTGTTAGGTAGGCTTTTATACACCCCCTCATCCTCCTCCCTCAACTTGATTTCCCCTGAGTTTTATTTACCTCTGTTCACATGTGTGCTCATCAGTTAGTTCCAATGTAATATTTAGTGCATGTGGTGTTTGTTTTTCCATTCTTTAGATTCTTCACTTAGGAGAATGGTCTCCAGTTCCATCCAAATTGTTGAAAAAGGCCTTAATTCATCCTTCTTAATGGCTGCATATTCTACAGTATAAATATACCACATTTTGCTAATCCATTCATGAATTGATGGGCACTTGTTTTGATCCTCCATCATTGCAATTGTGAATTGTGCTGCAATAAACATTCACATGCAGTTGTCTTTTTGATAAAATGAGGTTTTTTTTCTTTGAGTAAATACCCAGTAGTGGGATTGCTGGATCAAATGGTGTGTCCACTGTTAGTTCTTTGAGGAGTCTCCATACTGTTTTCCATACAGGTTGCACTACTTTGCAGTCCCACCAACAGTGTATAAGCATTCCTTTCTCTCTGCAATCACAACAACATCTATTGTTTTTGGACTTTTTAATGAAAGCCATTCTAACTGGGGTAAGGTGATATCTCATTGTGGTTTTAATTTGCATTTTCCTTACGAGTGGTGATGTTGACCATTTTTTCATATGTTCATTGGCCATTTGTCTATCTTCTTTTGAAAAGCTTCTGTTCTTGTCTTTTGCCCATTTTTTAATGGAGTTATTTTTTTTCTCCTTGCTGATTTGCTTCAGTTCTTTGCAGATTCTGGTTATTAGCCTTTTATTAGATGTATAACTTACAAATATTTTCTCCCATTCTGTGGTTATCTATTTGCTTTGTTGGTTATTTCCTTAGCTGTGCAGAAGTTTTTTAGTTTAGTCATGTCCCATTATTTATTTTTGTTGTTGCTGTTATTGCCATTGGGATCTTCATAAATTCTTTCCCTAGGCCAATATCTAGAAGAGATTTTCCAACATTTTTTTCTAGCATTCCTATGGTTTCATGCCTTACTTTTCAATGTTTTATCCATCTTGAATTAATTTTTGTGAGTGGTGAGAGATATGGATCCTGGTTTATTCTTCTGCATGTGGCTATCCAATTTTCCCAGCATCATTTATTGAATAGGGCTTTTTTCCCCCAGTGTATATTGTTGTCTGCTTTGTTGAAGATCAGTTGACTATACATGGATGGTTTTATATCTGGGTTCTCTGTTCTGTTCCATTCGTCTATATCTCTATTTTTATGCCAATACCATACTGTTTTGGTTACCATAGCCTTGTAGTATAGTTTGAAGTCAGGTAATGTGATGCCTCCAGATTTGTTCTTTTTGCTTAAGATTGATTTGCTTATTCAGGCTCTTTTCTTGTTCCAAATGAAGCATCTTCCTCCTGTTCTTTCCCATGTGTGGATGCCTCCCCCAGGTACCTTCTGATCTTCCTGAGTGTTCCACCCTATCACCTTCTCCTTCACTTTCAGTACCTCCTATCACTTCTCAAATGATTCACAATGCTTTCTCCAAGAAGACTCTTCCATAGGTGAGCATCTACTTGCAACTTTTGATCCTCTCCTTGAGACTGCTGTGTGTCAGCTGCTTTCAATATAACATCTTGCCCCAGTTCCTTTTTTCATCTTTTTTTGCATTAATTATTTTTCAGTTCTCCCCCTATATCAAGGTATTCTGTGTGTGTGTGTGCACACATGCACAGTTATAGGATATGAAGGATTCTCTCTACCCTGTTCATATATATATATATATATATATATATATATATATATGAACATATATATATGAACAAATATATATATAAATATATAATCCTATATATAATGTTTCTACCTCCATAGAGTGCCAAACCAGTATTGTCAAGGTTATGTATCTCCCCCATGGTGATTATTGCTTTACTGGATTTGAGAACTCTGATCTTAAGTCTGGTTTGTATTAATCATGTGGCTGTGTCATAAGGTATTATGGATGTCTTTGCTTATAATTCTGAGGATCAAGATCTTTACTGACAACAGAGGCATAAGCAGCAGCAGTAGCAGCAGCAGCAGTAGCAAAGGTATTTCTCAGGGTCCTAGAAAGGCATTTGCTTTTAGAATTATGGACCTCAGCATTCCATATGATTATTGCTCTTCCTGACATAAGTTATCACCTGATGGGTCTCCATATTACATAGGATATCATATTTCTCCTGATCACTCTACAGAACAGGGTCAACATCTGGTTGAGACATACAGCTAACAGTCACAGAATAAGAATTATTTCCCTGAGTCTCATGTCAATTCCTGCTTATTCTAGTCCAGGCCAAGATACACACCCAGAGATATTTTTAGGGAGAGCCCCAATCCTGTATTCCTGTCCTTAAACACAAATTATTGAAACTTCTGACTTAGGTCAGTTAAATTGATAGCAGAGATTTGATAGCATTTGGCAAATGCAACACAAACCAGCACAGTTCAAATCACACATTCACCAGAAGGCAGTTCAAATATATCCTAGTCAGAAGTCAGCAAAGCAAATTAGCAAGCCAAAAACAAGAGAAGAAGTACTCTCACATGGTTGTGGCCATTGTCTAGATCCTCCTGCTTGTAATGCCAATTGTTATGTTTTGGTGAGAGCTGAAGTATCTGTTTCAGTAAAAACAAAATGCTTCCCTTTCCATGATGGAAATGCTCCAATGTAATTAACCTGCCACCAGATAGCTGGGTGATCACCACAGGGAATGGTGCCATATCAGTAGCTCAGTGTTGGTCTCTGCTGCTGGTAGATTGGGCATCCAGTACTGACCATAGCCAGGTTGTCCTTGATGAGTGGAAGTCCATGTTGCTGAGCCCATGTGTAACCAAGTCCAAGCTCATACCGCTTGCTGCATCACAGCCAATACATCAAGAGATAAGATGTTGTGGAAAGGAAAGCAACTTTTATTCAGGAAGCTAGCAAACTGAGAAGATGGTTGACTAATGTCCAAAGAACCATCTTAAGTTAGTATGAACTTTAGGCTCCTTTTCATGTTCAGGGAATGGGGAAGAGGAGGAAGGTTGCAAAAGGTGACTGAAAACTGCAGACATCTGGGCATGATGACAGTCTGAGGAAGTTGTGGAACTTCTTTGTTTCTTGGTCAGTTAACTTTGGATGATGTAGGTCAGGTCACAATGTTCCTATCAATACTTAACATACCATTATTACTTGTGTGCATACTTTCCTTATCTCTCCAGGAGTTAGTTTTGGAAAAGGAACAGTTATAATTTTCCTTCTAGAGTTGAAGTAAAAACTAAATTCTTCCTATGATTAGCTGGCCTTCATGCAAAGCTAAGCAGAAGTTTTTAACCTAAGGGATGTTACTATTGGGAGTCAGAAGCAAAATGAAGCTAGTCATGCTAAGCTTCCTTCCACTGCTACACATGCATAACCTTTATCCCTGCTACCATAGCCACTTTGTTCATGAGTCCATTGGTTGATGACAGGGGTGGCTGGGGAGAAAATCTGACTGGTATCCACAGAACATATCATTGTTTACCCTCAATTATTATCATCGTGATCCAACTTGATATTCCTTCCACCATTATCCTGTATCCTTAATATTCATTGTCGCTTATGTTTCTACTTATATGAATTAGAAAAATCAAGTAGTTCTTTTGGAGTGTAGTGCACCTCCTCATGGGTCACACTATGTGCCTCACCTATAGGGATCTCCTGGGACTTGAATCTATTTATAGGTATAGAAGCAAAGAGGAGTGGTGGGTGCAGGTCCTGAGGAAAATCAGCAAATTGTTCAGCTTGGCAACTGCCTCAGGGGAGGCTACTATTATTTCCACAGGAAGCAAAGGGTTAATACCCTCAGATAGAGATGAGAATGATAATACCATTGTGTGTGGGAAGGCCCTTACACTGGCATAAAAAGATCATTAGAATTTGGAAGCTCAAGGTCCCCAGCTTCATCAGAGTCTTACCACATGTCCCCATTCCAACTGGCAGGATCTCATTCTTTTCCAACAAATGCTTTCACTTTAATAATAGAAACACTGAGAAGCTAAGAGTTTAACACATGTTGTAGTTCAACCAATTCCATTATGATAGTTTGTGTTTGTTTTCAGCAATTTTATCTATGTGGCTACAGGAGAGAAGATTCTGCTCAGGGCACACATAGAAGCTCTTAGGCTATTTACACAGGGCTGGAGCCAGGAGTTTGAATCACTGAGCTCATGCTTTTCCTTCATCACTTTGTACTATGACATTTGAAGAAACCAACCAAAGTCACTATATTTCATAGTTTTCCACAAATATTCAAAAGTACCAAATACAGAGTCACCACATTCCTTCACTCTTTCAAGTGGTTGATTAGGAGTATACAATTGCAGAGATTTTGTGTATATAATAAACAGTTTATGCTGTGGACTATAAGTGCTCCTGTATTACTGGAGTTAGAGTCCTTAACATTTTTATGTCTCATTAAAAAATATAGAAGAAAACTATACAACATTGGTCTGGGCAATATTTTTTTTTATTTGACCCTCAAAGAACAGGCAACAAAAGCAAAAATAAATAATTGGGCCTAAATCAAACTAAAATGTATCTGCACAACAAAGGAAGGAATTAACAGAATGAAGAGACACCCTACAAATTGGCAGAAAATATTTTCAAGCAATACCTCTGATAAAGGGCTCATATACAAAATAGACAAGGAACTCAAAAAACTCAAAAAGAAAGTAATAATAACCTAATTAAAAGATGGGGAAAAAGACCTGAATTGACATTTCTCAAAAGAAGACATACAAATAGCCAACAGATTGATGAAAAATGCTCGACATCACTAATTGTTAAGAAAATCATTAAGGACATGATAGTATCATAGATGCAAAAAAGCATTTGATAAAATTCAATATCCTCACAAATTCTTAGCAGAAAGAGATGATAAATGAATGAAATTATGGATACCCCTGATTTGATCATTCCACATTTTCTGCCTGTATCAAAACATCACATGTAGCTCATGAATATATGCAAGTATTATGTACCCATAATAATTTAAAATTTTAAATTATCATTAAAATAAATTATTTTAATTATTAAATTATTTTAATTATTTAAAATAAAAAAATTTATTATTATTAAAAATTAAAAATTCAACATAAAGTAATTTTTTGTTGCTGGAAAAACTTCATCATTTCTTCATAATAACAAGAAAACATGTACTTTTACCATATACCTGACCTGTTTTCTTCAGGTACTGTCATTGCATGATCCTTGGAAGTATAAATGCTTCCAACAGAGTTTTAAATTATACTTATTTAAAGAGTTTGTTAATAGCTATTACTTTTTACCTGGGATTAATCTAAATGTTATTTAATTTATAAATAAACATTAAAATGCCAGAAAAAAAATTAAAAAAATAAAAATGAGTTCCCTATTTGATAACTTTGGAAAACAGAGAAACTTTGTACTGAGAAGAGAGGTGAAATGACTTATATTTGCGTTTAAGTAAAAATCCACATGTGTAAAGAGACCTAGACATGAGTATTTCCTGTGTTCTCTTCACTTTTTGAAAAAGATATAGAATTTCATGATGCAATGTTAAGACGTCACCGTAAAAGCATTGCATTAATTATGATCAGAATTTTAAGGTAATTCTGACAGAAAAAGCTTGGTTATCTATTGCTTCAACATATTACTCTTGAAATGTTACATGTTGTTTTGTTGGTTAAAATTGGAGCCACATCCCAAACCTCAGTGACATATGTAAATGTGCATAGACACTTAGATTAATAATCTGTGTAAAAAGTAAATTTCTCTTTTAAGATAGATACCTGAATTTGAGAAAAAAATACTGCATAGATTTTTCAGTAGATATCAATTAATGAATATAAAATAAATGGATATGTTGATGACATAAGGAAAACCTCTGTGGTTGAGCATTTTGTTCCCTATCTTTCAGGTTCATTTTGTTTCAAATATTATTGGCATTTGTTAATGTTCCTTGGAAGCCCAGAATAATCAGTTATTCATTTCTAAATGTAGATATAATCCAAACAAGGGAAAAGAGGGTATCAGTCAAACATTTAGAAGTGCACTATTGTAAATGCAGAATGAGACTTGAAATTGGTAATTTGTGGTTTCAAATATTTAGCAAAAGAAGGATTTGAACAATTGACCAAGTCAACTTGTCTTAGTTTCGTCAGGCTGTCATAACAAAATTCTACAGACCGAGTGGTTTAAACAACAGAAACTTACATTCTCATAGTTCTAGAGGTTAGAAATTCAAGATCAAGGCTCCAGTTAAGTTGGTTTCTAGTAAGGGCTCTCTTCCTGGATCGCAGGTAGTCTTTCCATAGTGCATAATTGAAGAGACACAGCATATTCTCTGATATCTATTCTTATAAGGACATTAATCCTATTGGTGATATAATGTAGCCTTAATAACATTTTTAAAACCATATCTCCAAAAACAGTCATATTGGGGCTTAGGGATTCAACATATAAATATTTGAAATGACATAATTCATTCTATTAGCATTCTTCCCCTGGCCTCCCAAAATTCATGTCCTCTCATATGCAAAATACATTTATTCATCCCAATAGCCACAAGAATCTTAACTCGTTCAAGTATCAACACTAAAGACCAAAAGTCTCAGCTAAATACCATCTAAATCAGGTATAGGTGATACTCCAGGTACAATTCACACTGAGGCAAAATTTCTATCCAACTGTGTACCTGTGAAACCAGACAAATTATGTTCTTCCAAAATACAGTGGTGATACAGGCATAGGACAGACATTTCCACTCCAAAAGGGAGAAATAGAAAGAAAGGAAAGGTGATTCTGAGCAAGTCCAAAACCTAGGAAGACAAATTTGATTAGATCTTAAGGCTCAGGAATAATCTTCTTTTGTCAATGTCCTACCTTCCAGACCCAATGGGACAGTGGTCCTATCCTTTTGGCTCTGCCTGCCAGGAGCCCCATCCCCAAGGCTCCAGGTGGTTCCTCTCTGGGCCTTCACTGGTTGGTCTCATCTTCAAGGCTCTGTAGGGCAGTCAGGCCCCCAAAGCTTACAGAGGAGGCCATCTGTTCTATTAAAACCCAGAAGAAAGCCTCACTCTTTGAATTTCAGGAGGTAGCCCTGATAATCTCTAAATCACCTTCCAGGTCACTGTTTCTTTTTCCTGGCTTTTTTTTTTTTTTAAGAAAAGCACATGTTCTCAGCCAAATAGCTTTATGATCCCATCTTGTATAATCTAGTAAGTTGGACAGCCTTCCTTCATTTTGTTCTGTCTCCATCCCCTTCAATTCAAACTGGCAGTGTTTTGCTAATATAATCTTATGTGTATTCCTGGCTTCTTCTGAGCTGACTGATTAAATTAGCTATTCATACTGTTAATTTAAAAAGAAACATGATGTTTATATTTTTTTTAAAGGAGAGCTTAATTTCTCATGAAGGGGTCTCAACCTGCAATGACCATTCTGACAGGCTAGGAAACACTACTCCAGCAACAAGCCAGGAGCATATGTTTCAAGGGAGTGACAAAAGGGGACAGGATTTTATACTGAGCAGGGTGGCTAAATATACACATTTAATAAGATATAGGAGGAGTTGTGAATAGTTATGAAGAGAAAACACCCATGTGTAATTATGCTTTACACCTCCCATCATGGCTGGCAACTCAGATTTAAGTTTTTTTCCTGGGATCCCCTTGGCTGAGAGGGGTCCCATTCAGTTAGCAGGTGGGAGGGGGCTTAGAATTTTACTTTTAGTTCACAGTATACATACTATTCTTCTTATCAAATGGTTGTTCAGTCACACCTTTAGTATTCTCTTCAAAATGAGCTTTCTCAGTTTTTGCCTGGACAAAAATCCTATGGCTAAGGTAAGTCTTACCGGGAAAGGAACAGAGTGCCTGGAGGTGGAGTGGAGTCTCATGGTGCAGGCAGGAGGTTGTTGCTGTCACCCAGTTGTGATGTTGTCATGATGATCATGACAATGACAACTGTGATGGTGTTGGCTGAGAGGAAGAGAAATGAGTACATTTTTTAGCTTGAGAATTAGAAAAGGGTCACTCATAGGCTCCATTTAGTGACTAAAGAAGCTGGACCATTTAGATCATAATCTTGTATCAATAATGCTTAGATCATAAAGGTTTATGTTCCCAGAGCTTTATGAATTTACCTTTGTGTGGCTATAGGTAGAGTAAATTTAAGCATAATATTTTATGATAGTTGTAACATGAGAAATTTTAGTACCTTATGAAACTACATTCATGGAAATGAGTTACTTTTAGAAAGCATTTATTGAAAAAGTATTATGTCAAGTTTAGAATTAGGCTTTATATGCACAGTTAAAAATGATTTCTATACTATGTACAATAAAACATGTTTAGGAACTTTTTGTCTATATCCCAAAAAACATATTCCATGAATTTGAATATGTGAAGAACAGAAACCAAATGGTGTGATTATTAATAATATATATAGCATATAACAACACTACTTCCAACTTTTAAGGCATTCTAGTTGGAAAGAATGTCTTAAAAAGCAAATGCCATTTATAGTCCCTAAAACTGAGACATTTGAAGTAGCATTTTCCCCCCCATTTTAATCCTTTTCCCATAAAAAATCAATTCATTTTATTATGTTATTTACCATTTTAAATCAATACTTTCCTAAAATTTCATATATTAACATAAATATCTATATATGTATTTGAACTGAGCAATTTTTGAAGGACTTTTTTATTGTCTATAAACATATTTATGTCTTCCTACAACAGTTTCACTATTTTAACATTCATATGTTCTCATCTAAACTTCAAATCATACTCAGAAATACATCCTATTTCTTGAAATCTGTTCCTAAAGAATTGCATTTCCAGTGATCGCTGTTACCCATGCACCTAAGGTAAATCACCTCACCATCCTGAAGCCTCTTAGGAAAGAGGTGGCTTTATTCTCTGCATACTACTTGAGTGAATTTAATATGAAAGAAGACATTATGCTCAAGTTTCTAATGTTCTATTAAAGTACTTGGTGGACTGTTTGACAGGCAATGAATGTAGTTATATTTTTTTAATCAGATTTTCAGCCTAGGTATTGAAATGGATCTTGCAATGTTGAATCTACTCAAGTAAAATTGAAAATAAATATTTGGTCCTATACATGTTTTTATTTTCTGTATAGATTGTCAGAAAAAAATATTAAAGATAGGGCCATGTAGGTACCTGATACTTCCCTAAAAAATTCCTCTTCCACAACCAAGACCCAAGGCAGTGAGTAAACTTGTGCTGGAAAACAAAACAAAATAAACCAAAGATAACTTCAGCTAAATAGTGAGTTGATGAAGAAAGAGTGGGATGGTGGTAACTAATTCAGTAAATCACCAATTAATTTAACAAATAGAACTAGTTGACAAAGAGTTTCTAAAACTAGTCCTTGATCATTATGTTTAAGAGAGTTACTTCATATATTTTGAAGGAGCATTTAGAGTAGATATTAATACATTTTAAGGACCTTTATTCATGATGAGTTTTTTCTTTTATCTCATGTTTCTTCATCATCTCTATTAATGCTTTTTGGTTTAAATTACCTTCAGGAAGCCAATTTGGTTATATAATCTTTTATAAAATTATCTACTTAATATACATTATACAAGTATCTCACAATATCTTCTAGGTAAATTTTCAAATCTGATTCATAACTTTTCCTTTAATTTCCTCTGATCCAATGATCGTCTAGAAGTGTTTTTTCCTTAACATCAAAAAAGGAGAGAATTATTTTTCTTGGCATGAAATTCCTCAATGTTTTTGCTCAATTAAAAATTTTATCATTAATTTTTTGGATTATTAACAAAGGATATAGATAATACATTATCTAGATTTGTAGGTAAAATTTACATATGGTACCATGTACAGATTTTAAGCATATAGCTTAGTTATGCCAAATATATACACCTATGAAACCACCACTCCAATCAAAATCTAAGACACATCCATCATCAGAATGTTCCCTAGTTAAATAGTCTTTATAGCTAAATACATAATTGATTTTTGTAAATTTTCTAGGGGAATATCAATTTTTAAAGACTGAATTCTTTATTTTATTCTCTTATTTATGTTATGACAGTTATGACCTATGTTAGAAAGGTATAATTAAATATCCCACCAAAATTGTATTTTATGAGTAGTTCCTAAAGTTAAATTAATTTAGCTTTATCAGTTTCTATATTATTGGCAAGTAAAAATTATGCTTTTGTCATTACATGTTATCTCACTTTAAAATCTATCATGATTTTTCATTTTTCTTTTACTTTATATTCTTCTTTTTTTGATATATTATTAAGTCTGTTTGGGTTTTATTTTCATTTTCCTGGGTTCTCTAAAGCCATTCTATTTTTGACTTTTGTTTATTTTATTTCATTGCATTACACTATTGTATTGGTTTTATATTGTCATAGCAATTTACCACTAACTTAGTGGCTTAACACAAGACAAATGTATTATTTCATGGTTCTGTGGATCAAAGGTTCAACAGAGATCTCATTGTGCTAAAATCAAGGTATCACAGGGATGTGCTCTTTTCTGGAGGCTCCAGTGGAGAAATTGAGATGGTTGGCAGAATACAAAAACAGCAGTCAAGTCTGAGGGAAACACCAAAGGGACAGGGCACTTGAACCTCACAGGTTATGCCCCTCCCAACTACCTCCAGATACTTCTTCACCAACTGCATCTCCAAAAGTATTTTTGTCCAGAGTGGGCATCTCATTCACACCTGGGGCCCTCTGGGAGGATCTGCTATAATCCTTGGAGATCCTGCCAAAGTCCACAAGACTGAGGAGGAGGTGCCCAGGGTTTTGGCCTCTCCAGTGTGGCCCTAACCTCACCAGCAATGTCAGATTTCTCTAGGTGAGGTAGGATGGGTCACTGCCCATTTCTGACTACCCACAGGCTGAGTAGCCTGAAAAGTTTGTCAGTGTTCCTAGAGTAGAGCCCTGCATAAAGGAGATATGCAGTGACAGTTTGCAGAGTAAACCAAACCATATTTTGGTGCCACACCAGGCTTGAGTAGTGGAAATTTGGGGATAAAAAGAGAAAAATTATGGGAAATCAGAGGCTTTTGCTCTTTCCTGGTCTCAGAGGTCCTGGATCCTCTTCTACCCTGGGAACATGGAGGTTGAGGCTACATTATCCTACTGAAGCACCCATGGAAGGAAGAGAAATCTCAATGGGAAAAAAATGTGGGGAGAGGTCCAGCTGTCCAGAATATAAAATTAATCTTAGAAAATTCCTCACTGTGATTTCAATTTTCTTATATAAAAACACTATATGTTCCATATTTTAAATAAACATTTTTACCTTCTAATCAGAAAAAAGTAAATATATGTTTAATATGTAAATATAATTTTCATTCTGAATTTACAAAATTATTTAATGGATTTCTCTATTTTCCACAAAATATAGTCACCAAATTCATAGAAACTACATAAATATGTTTTGGGGATCACTTTCCACCCTCAGCTCCACCCCTGCGCCCACACTGGCACCAACTAGATACAATGTACTTGCTCAAATACTGGCTAAAGGATGAACAATCTTCTAGTGGCTGCCTTCACTATCTTCATCAATATCCTTTTCTTCTTTCAACTAAATGTCGAAATAGTGAACGAATGAAATAAAAAATAGATAGAGCTTACCAAAAATTTTTTATATATGAATTATGTGATTTTGAAAAATGTTATAATTCTAATTTGGGGCAATTTACATTATTACATGATTTCAGTTCACATAGTAACAAGATGTATGGTATATTAAATATGAAAGTAAGTTTATTAGTTTGGGAATGTTTGCTTATGTTTTATGAAAACCATTATTTGACTTTGATTGTTTAAAATAAAATAATGCCAGGTGTATTGGTCAAACTGAGCTGTTGTAAAAATTACCATATGCTAGATGATTTAAATAACAGAAATTTAGTTCTGAAGGCTTGGAAGTCCAAGATCAAGGCACCAGAAAATCTGGTGTTTGGTAAGAGCCAGTTCCTCATAGATGGCACCTTCTTGCAGTGTCTTCACATGGAAGAAGGGGAAAATAGCCTGTCAAGCCTCCTTTATAAGGGCACTAATCCAATTCATGATCTCTCAATACAATTACTTTGGGGGTTAGTTTACAATGTATGAATTTGGGGAGGACACAAATATTCAGACTACAGTATTCTTCCCCTGTTCCTCCAAAATTCACAGGCAAAATACATGCATTTTCCACCCCAATAGTCTGAAAAGTCTTTGCTCATTCCAACATCAACTAAAAAGTCTTAAATCCACAAGATAAACATCATATAAATCACATAGGAGTGTAACTCATTATATAATTCATCTTCAGGCAAATTCACCTCAAGCCATGAGCCTATGAGACCAGACAAGTTTTGTGTTCCCAAAATACAGTGATGGGACAGGTATAGAGTAGACACTCTGAAAGAGAGAAATAAGAAAGAAGAGAGGGGTAACTCATCCCAAGTAAGTCCAAAACCCAACAGAGCAAACAGTACTACATCTTAAGTCTTGAGAATAATTTTCTTTGATTTTATATGCTGCCTTAAAGATACGCTGGAGAAGGGGTTGGATGTCCAAGGATCTGACTGATTCCCACCTCTATCACTTTGCTGGGTAAATCCTATCCCACAGTTGTCCTAGGTTGGAGTCAAGTGTCTATTGCTCTCCCAGACTGGAGTCACACTCTGGTGGCTCTACTAGCCTGAGATCTCTGAAACTGCTTCTCCCACACAGCTCCACCATGCAATGCCCTTGTGAGGGTTCTCTGTGGTGCCACTGTGGCAGTTCTCTGCCTGGGCCCTGGGGCTCTGTGGGGCATACTTTGAAATCTAGGTGAAACTAGCAATGCCCCCACAGCTCATGCATTCTTTACACGTGTGGAGGTGTCACTTCATGGATGCAGCCATGGTTTACCACCAGTGCCTTTCAGAGGAATGGGC
The DNA here is from genome assembly GCF_020740605.2 of Lemur catta. Taxonomy (NCBI): domain Eukaryota; kingdom Metazoa; phylum Chordata; class Mammalia; order Primates; family Lemuridae; genus Lemur; species Lemur catta. The sequence continues at coordinate 53,074,633 of NC_059155.1, read as the reverse complement.
TGAGACACACTTGGACCTGCTTGAGCCACAACTGGGGCAGCCAAAGAGTGCTGCACTGGAATTCAGGAAGTAAAGCTTTCAAATTGTTCTATCCCAAGGCCCTGGCATTCTGGGCCTGTGCTGGGAGAGGCAGATTCAGTGATGTCTGAAATGCTTTTGGAATCATTCTTCCCTGGTCTTGATGAATAGCACCAGGCTTCTGCCCATCCATACTAATCTCCTTATCAAATGGTTGCTTGGCCAAGCCATTAGTTTTCTCTCCTGAACACACTTTTTCATTCTTTAAAACATGACCAGGCTGGGAATTTTCCAAATCTTAAATTAAAGCTCTTCTTCCTTTTGGATTATAAATTTCCTCTTTAATTCATTCTCTCTTCTCACATTTTACCATATGCAGTCAAGAGAAGCCATGCTGCACTCTCAACATTTTGCTGAAATATTTCTTCTGCCAACATTCTATTTTATCACCCATAAGTTCTAACTTTCACAAAGAACTATGACATGAACAAAATTCAGCCAATTTCTTTGCCACTTTATAACAAGGATGGCCTTTCCTCCAGTTTCAAAAAACATTTCTCATTTCTGTCTGAGGCCTCATCAGAATGGTTGTTATTGTCAATATTTCTACCAACATTCTGTTAATGATCACTTGGGTAATCTCTAAGAATATTTAGGCTTATCTAAAGCTCACTTCTTCTTATGAATCCTTGCTAGAATCATCCTTTATGGTCTGTTCATGGCAATATTAGATTTTTCTAATGTGCATTTCTAAATTCTTCCAGTGTCTACCCATTACCCATTTCCAAAGGTGTTTCTACATTGTTAGGTATTTGTTACAGCAACACCCCATTTCTCAGTACCAACTTATGTCTAGTCTGTTTGGGGTGCTATAACAAAATAACTTACTGTGCAATTTATAAACAATAGATATCTATTTCTCACAGTTCTGGAGGCTGAGAAGTCCAAAATCAAGATATCAGCAGATATGGTATCTGTTGAGAACCTGTTCTTCATAGATGGTGACTTCCTGCTGTTTTCTCACATGGCAAAAGTGGAAAGCAGCCTCAATTAAGCCTCTTTTATAAGGCACTAATCCCATTCATGAAAGTTGAGCCCTCATGACCTAATCACCTCCATGGGTCCCATCTCTTAATACTGTTACCTTGGTGGATAGGTTTCAATGTATACATTTAGGGAGGACACAAACATTCAGGCCATAGAAAGGCCTTATCTTCAAATATAGTCACATTGAGGGTTAGACATTCAACATCTGAATTTGGTTGGGGAGACATTAATATTCAGCATAAAACACAAGTTTAATAAATATATTTTACCGAGTTCCTTGATTTCTCTTAAGGAGTAAACAGCCCACTTCCAAGCATATCTGTACATTTCTCTGCTGTTCAGTGTTCTTGGTAAGGAAGGGGGTTGTTCTCATACAGCATGCTGGACCTTGTGGTCATCACTTCTATAATGGCTTTATAATCAGGGAAAGTCATTTCTGATGCCCCAGACCACAGTTTTCAATCAATACTTGAATTTGACTCATTTTATTTCAGAATTGTAAAACAGTTATGTTGATTCATTAGCCCCAGAAAAAGCAATTAAAGTATCCTTGCAACTTAAAAAATGTAAATCTATCCAGGGCCTACAGTTTTCCTCCTCATCACTATAGCAAGTGTGGAAATAATTATCCTGACAACAGATAACAGTAACAACAGCTGACCTGCCACCAACACATGCAAAGAATAAAAGGACAACTTGGCTTCAAATACTTGGGTGTCTAAACCTCTGACCTGTGTTCTGCCATGGAAAAATCAATAGGCATACACAGAAACTGGATATCTAGCTTATGAGTTGCAGGTATAAGATTCTAGGTCATACTTATGCCATGCCTCCATTAGTACACTCTTGAATTTTCTCCTTCACTTATTTTATATGAAGACTTGTGAGAAAAAAATAATAAAAATTACTATCCTCCATAACCTGGTGATTTAATCTCACCCCAACCCCACTTTGGATTAGAGATACATAGTAATTTAAATTTATTCAGAAGCCAGCTAAAGAAGTAAAGAAACATTATTTTGAAACATTTCCATGGAGTAACCCCGCCTTTTTTGCTCCCTGATATTCAGGAACCAAATATTTGTGTCAATCCCTCATCCCATCCTTAGCAACTAAGAGCTATTAATATCAAGAACATTTATGGAATAAAATTATTTAATTTCTTCTTCAAAATCTCTTAGGAACTCATGCTATATGAATATTTAATACTTTTATTTGTTGGGTTTTTAATTTTGTTTATATATATACACGCATATATAACATTAAATTTGCCACTTAATACATTTTTAAGTGTACAGTTCAGTAACATTACTTACATTCATAATGTTGTGTGACCAATACCACTATTTTCAAAACTTTTTCATCATTTCAAATACATCAGTAACCATTAAGTAATAACTCCTCATTCTCCCCTCCCCAATCCTGATAACATTTAATCTACTTTCTATCTCTATGAATTTGCCTAGTCGAGATATTTCATGTATGTAGAATCATAAAATATTTGTCCTTTTGCGTTTGTCCTATTGCACTTACCATATTGTTTTCAGGGTTCATATGTTGATGGACACTTGTTTTCTTTTCCACTGTTTGGTTACTGTTAATAATGTGGTGATAAATTTTGGAATATAAGTATATATGTGAATATGTATTTTCAGTAAAAATCATAAAGTTGATTCACCTTTTGTGAAACTGCCACAGTAGCTGCATCACTTTACATTCTTACCATCATTGTATGAGAATTCCAATTTCTCCGCATTCTTGCCAACACTTGTTATTTTCCTTTTTTAAATCATTATAGCCATACTAGTAGGTGTAAAATGGAATTCCATTGCCATATTGATTTGCATTTCCCTAATAACTAATAATGTTGAACATCTTTTGTTGTACTTATTGGCAATTTGTATACCTCCTTTGGAGAAATGTCTATACAAGTCCCTGGCCATTTTTAAATTGAGATTTTTGTCTTTTTGTTGTTTTAAGAGTTCTTTATTTATTCTGTATATTAAAATCTTATGAGACATATGATGTGCAAATATTTTCTCCCATTCTGTAGGTTGTTTTTCACCTTCTTGATAATGTCCTTTGAGGTACAAAAGTTTTCAATGTCAATGAATTTCAATTTATCAGTTATTCTTCTGTTTTTGTGCTTTTGGTGTCTTATCTAAGAATCCATTGCCAAACCCAAAGTAATAAAAATGTATCCCTAGATTTTCTTCTAAAAGTTTTATAGTTTAAGTTATTCTATTTAGGTCATTGATCCATTATAAATTAAATTTTGTATATGGTGTGATGTAGGGGTCCAACTTCATACTTTTGCATGAGGATACCAATCTATCCCAGCACCATTTGTTAAAGAGACTATTCTTTCCCCATTGAGGTGGCTGGGCACCCTTGTCAAACACCAATTGGCCATTAGTATGTGAGTTTATTTCTGAACTCTCAATTCCATTCCATTCATTTATATGTCCATTTTATGTGAGTACCACAATGTTTTGATTACCATTGCTTTGTAGTAAGTTTTTAAATTGGTAAGTGTGAGTCCTCTGAATTTGTCCTTTTTCAAGATTGTTTTGACTATTTGAGATCCCTTGCAATTTCACATAAATTTAAGGATCACTTTTTGATAGAGTTTGAATATTTGTGCACTCAAAATTTCATGTTGGAATTTGATTCCCAGTGTTGTAGATGGGACCTACTGGAAGGTATTTTGGTCATGATGGCCTATCCTTCATGAAAGGCTTTGTGCCATCCTTGTGGTAATAATTATCATAGAGTCTTAAAGTATAATTTCTGTTCTTTAGTGAGTTCCTGACCCATGACTCACAATTAAATGATAAAATCCCCGTCTAGTACTACATGTGTCAGCTCCATCCTCTTATAGAGTCGGGACTGTCCCTTACCGGGATTCCGTGTTAGTCCATTGAAACTTCTCCACAGGTGAGTTGGCTGAATCACTTCGAGGTCACCAATTGTAGAGATCATCCGGCGTCTCTACCAGTGTCACGGTGCAATGAAGAATGCTCCAGACCACAATCTCAGGCTGAAGGAGAAGGGAAGACTCCTTCCCCTTTCAAAGAGCTCTTGAACCTCTCCCAATCTTCGTGTTTATTGTAAAGAAAGGCATTCAAGGTCAAAGCAAAGAACATACAGATAGAATGTTTGGAAAGAACATGTAGATAAAAATCTCTGGTGCCAGTAAACACATTGTTCCTGAGTGCGATGCACACTGTCTGGGGAATGGACATGCTTGAATGTTCTGACTCGGGGGGGATGGGGGGTAGGGGGAGGGGATGGGTGTATACCTACATGATGAGTTCGATGCGCACTGTCTGGGGAATGGACATGCTTGAAGCTCTGACTCGGGGGATGGGGGGGCCTGGGCAATATATATAACCTAAACTTTTGTACCCCCATAATAAGCTGAAATAAAAAAAAGAAATCTAGTTAGTGATATGCAACATATCCATATTTATCTTGGGATTCCTTGTGACTCCTTAAGGCTGTAAAGAAAAGGGCAGGGACCCAACATCAGTCACATTCCCATGCATTCCAAAGCCTGCTGTTTGAAGGTAGCTGATAAGCATTCATATTCCAAGTCCTGTTTGCAGGACTGCCAGAGTTCCACCCTTCTCACAGTCCCTTTACCTAGGCCTTCATGCCTTTTCTAATACCCTCTACATGACAAACCCACAGCCAACATCACAATGAATGGCAAAAAGTTGAAAGCATTCCCCCTAAGAACTGGAGCAAAACAAAGGCACCCACTGACACCACTTCTATTCAACATAGTACTGGAAGTCCTATTCAGTTCAATCAGGCAAGAGAAAGAAATAAAATGTATCCAAATCAGGAAACAGGGGGTCAAACTATCTCGGTTTCTTGACAATATGATCTTTTATCTAGAAAACCCTAAACATGCCACCAGAAGGTTCCTAGAATTAATAAACAAATTCAGCAAAGTCTCAGCTTACAAAATCAAAGGACACAATCAGTAGCATTTCTACATACTAATAACAGTTAAGCTGAGAGTCAAATCAAGGACTCAATACAACTTACAATAGCTACAAAGAAAACAAAATACTTAGGAATATACTTAACCGAGAAGGAGAATGGTCTCTGCAAATAGTACTATAATATAACACACTTGATAAAAGAAATTGTAGATGACACAAACAAATGGAAAAACATCCCATGCTCATGGATTAGTAGAATCAACATCATTAAAATGTCCACACTGCCCAAAGTTATTTAAAGATTCAATGCAATTCCCATGAAAATACCAATGTCTTATTTCACAGACCTAGGATACAGTATCTTAAGCTTCATTTGTAACCAAAGGAAAAAATAAAAAGGAGCCTGAATAGCTAAAGCAAAAAGAACAAATCTGGATGCATCACATTATCAGACTTGAAATTATACTACAAGGCTATAGTAAGCAAAATAGCATGGTACTGGTATAAAAGTAGAGACATAGACCAATGGAACAGAATACAGAACCCAGAAATAAAACCACGTAGCTATGACCAATTGATCTCGGGCAAAGCAGACTAAAACATACACTGGGGAAAGGACACCTATTCAATAAATGGTGCTGGGAAAATTGGATAGCTACATACAGAAGAATGAAACAAGACTCCCATCTCTAGCTATATACAAACATTAATTCAAGATGGACTAAAGATTTAAATGTAGGCCATGAAACCATAAAAATTCTAGGAAAAAACATAGGAATTACTCTTCCAGTCATAGGCCTAGGCAACAAATTTATGACTAATTCCCCAAAGGCAAATACAGCAGCAACAAAAACAAATAAATGGGACTTAATTAAATTAAAAAACCTTTGGCACAGCAAAGGAAATAACCAACAGAGGCATCAGGCAATCTACAGAATGGGAGAAAGTATTCACAAATTGCACATCGACAAAGGTCAAATATCCAGAATCTATAAAGAATTCAAACAAATCAGCAAGAAAAAACAAACAACCTCATCAAAAATTGGGCAAAAGACATGAACAGAATTATTCTAAAAATATACATAAATGGCCAACAAATATATGAAAAAATGTTCTATACCACTAATCATCAGAGAAATACAAATTAAAACCACAATGAGATACCACCTTACCCCTGTCAGAATGGCCATTATTAAAAAGTCAAAAACAAATGCTGGTATGGAAAAGGAATGCTTACACGCTGTTGGTGGGACTGAAAACTAGTTCAACTTCTATGGAAAACAGTATAGAGATTCCTCAAAGAGCTGAAAGTGTACCTGCCATTTAATACAGCATTTTCACTGCTGGATATCTACCCAAAGGAATAGAAATCATTTTCTCAAAAAGACACCTGCACTGGAATGTTTATTGCTGTGCAATTCACAATTACAAAGATATGTAACTAACATATGTGCCCATCAATTCATGAGTGGATAAAATAAGTGACACACACACACACCACGGAATATTACACAGCCATAAAAAGGAATGAAATAATGTCCTTTGCTGCAACTTGGATGGAAATATAGACCATTATCCTAAGTGAAGTATCTCAGGAATGGAAAAACACCACAACATGTTCTCAGTATAATTGGGAGCTAAATGATAGGTACACACAAGCAGAAAGAGACATAAAGGATATTGGAAACTAAAGAGAGGGGAGGGTAAAATGAGGTTGAGGGATAAAAACTTACCTATCATGTACAATGAACACTGTACCGATGACGGGCACACTGAAAGCCCTGACTTCAGCATTATACAGTGTATCCATGTAACAAAAATATTGGTACTCTCTTAATATTTTGAAATTAAAAAAATTGGTAGTGTTTATATTCATCAAGAGAGACAATCTGAAAAGGAAATCAAGAAAGCAATCCTTTTACAATGGCTACCAAAGAATAAAATAATATACCTAGGTATAATGAAAGAATTGAAAGATTGCTACAAAGAAAACTATAAAACACTAATGAAATAAATTGAAGAGGAAACAAAAAACAAAGGAAAAATATTTCATGCCCATGGATTGGAAGAATTAAAATTCTTAAAGTGACCATACTACCCATAGGGATGTAGAGATTCAGTGCAATCCCTACCAAAATACCAAAGACATTCCTCACAGAAATAGAAAAAAAATCCTATCATTTGTATGGATCCACAAAAGACACCAAATACCCAAAGCAATCCTGAGTAAAAAGAACAAAGCTGAAGGTATCACACTACGTGACTCCAAAATATACTACAAACCCATAGTAACCTAAGCAGCATGGTCCTGGAATAAAAACAGACACATTAACCAATGGAATGGATAGAGAACACAGAAATAAATCCATGCATTTGTAGAAAATGCATTTTTGAGAATGGTGCCAAAAGCATGCATTGGAGAAAGAACAGTCTCTTCAATAAATGGTGCTGGAGAAAGAAGATTGAATTGTTGAAAATTGATTCTATGAGGTCAGCATTACCCTCATACCCAAACAACGCAAGAAAACAACAAGAACAAAAATGATAGGCCAATAACATTAATGAATATAGATGTAAAAATATTCAACAAAATACCAGCAAACCAAATTTAGCTGTATATCAAAAAGATCATTCACCATGATCGAGTGAAATTTGAATCCTAGGGATTCAAAATGACTCAATGTACAGAGATCAATAAATATGATGCATCTCATCAACAAAATGAAGGTAAAAAAACAAATGATAATATCAGTAGATGCAGAAAAGAAATTTGATAAAATCAATATACCTTCATAATAAAAATGCTCAACAAACTAGGCATAGAAGGAACATACCTCAACTGAATAAAAGCTATGTATGACAAACACACAGCTAACATTATACTGAATGGGTAAAAGATGAAGATTTTCATTTAATAACTGCAGCAAGACAAGGATCACCACTCTCATTATTCTTATTCAACATAGTCCTGGAAGTCCTAGCCAGAGAAATTATTCAAGAGGTAGAAATAGAATATAAAGATTGGAAAAAAGAAAGTCAAACTGTCCTTTTTTACAGATGACATGATCCTAGATATAGAAAACCCTTAATGCTCCACCAAAAAAACTGTTAGCCCTAAAACTGTTAGAAGGACGACCACTTCAATAAAGTGCACGGGGATAACCGTATATTCATGTACAGAAGAATAGAACTAGACCCCTATCTCTGACCATATACAAAAAAGTCAAATTAAAATGGATTAAAGAGTTGAATATAATACCTGAAAGTATGAAATTACTAGAAGAAAATGTTGTAGAAAAGAAGTTTCAGGACTTTGGTCTGGGAAAGATATTTTGGGTAAGACCTCAAGAGCACAGAGAAAAAAAGGCTATAATAGACAAATGTGAGTTTACATCAAGCTAAAAAAAACTTCTGAACAGCTTAAGGAAACAATCAAGAGAGTGAAGAGACAACCTACAGAATGGGAGCAGATATTTGCAAACTATCCATCTGACAAGACATTAATAACCAGAATACATAAGAAACACAAAGAACACAATAGAAAAAATAAAAGTAATCCAATTAAAAATGTGTGAATGATCTGAATAGATATTTCTCAAAAGACGACATACAAATGGCCAACAAGTATATGAAAAAATGCCCAGCCTCACTAATCATTAGAGAAATGCAATTGCAAACCAGAATGACATATCAACTCACCCCAGTTAAAATGGCTATTATCAAAAACACCAAAAGATAACAAATGCTAGCAAGAATATGGAGGAATAGAAATGCTCATACCTTGTTGGTAGGAATGTAAATTAATATAGCCACTATGGAAATTAGTATGTAGGTTCCTCAGAAAATTAAAAATAGATCTACTATAAGATTCAGCCATCCCACTGCTGGGTACACATAAAAAAGACTGAAAATCCAGCATCTCAAAGAGATATTTACATGCCCATGTTTACTGCAGCACCATTTACAATAGCCAAAATATAGAATTAACCTAAATGTCCCTCTGTGAATAAATGAATGAAGAAAACATGGTTTATATAGACAACTGAATACTATTCAACCATTTAAAAAAGAATGAAATCCTGTCATTTGCAGCACCATGGAAGGAAATAAGCTAGTCATAGAAGACAAATATAGCATGTACTCCCTCATATGTGGAAGTTAAAAAAGTAGATGTCATGGAGGTAGAGAGTATAATGATGGTTATTATAAGCTGGAAATGGTAGGGGGTAATAAAGTCAGGTTGGTTAGTGGGTACAAAAACAGAAAGACTTCCAATACCTGGATGTTTATAGCAGCACAATTCACAATTGCAAAGATGTGGAAACAACCCAAATGCCCATCAATTCATGAGTGGATTAGTAAATTGTGGTATATGTATACCATGGAGTATTACTCAGCTGTAAGAAATAACAGTGATATAGAATCCTTTTTGTTCTCCTGGATAGAGTTGGAACCCATTCTATTAAGTGAACTATCCCAGGAATGGAAAAACAAGCACCACATGTACTCACCAGCAAATTAGTTTCCCTGATCATCACCTAAGTGCACATTTGGGAATAACACCAATTGGGTATCGGACTGAGGTGGGGAGAGGGGATGGGTGTATACCTACATGATGAGTGCGTTGCGCACCGTCTGGGGAATGGACACACTTGAAGCTCTGACTCGGGGGGATGGGCAGGACATGGGCAATATATATAACCTGAACTTTGTACCCCCATAATAAGCTGAAATAAAAAATAAAAAATAAATAAAAAACAGAAAGAATAACTTCTACTATTCTTGTGCTTCTAGATAGCATAGTAGGGTGATTATAGCTAAGAATAATTTAATGTATATTTCAAAATAGCTAGAAGATTTGAAATGTCCCCAACCCAAAATAATGATAAATGTTTCAGGTAATAGGTATTCTAATTACCTTCATTTGATCATTACACATTGTATGTATGTGTCAATAAATCACACATTCTCCATAAATATGTACAATTATTATGTATCAATTGAAATAAGACACACAAACAGCCAAGAGGTATATGAAAAAATGGTCCATATCACTAGTTATGAATGAAATGCAAATCAAAACCACAGTGAATAAGCTATCATGTCACACCAGTTAAAATGGCTATTACTAAAAAGACAACAAATAACGGTTCTGGCAAGGATGCATAGAAAGGGGAATGCTCCTAAACTGTTGGTGGGAATGTAAATTAGTTCAGCCACTAGGGCAAACAGTATGGAGGTTCCTCAAAAACTTAAAACCACCATGCAATCAGGAATATCACTGCTGTGTATATATCCAAAAAAAAAAAGAAAAGAAAAGAAAGAAAAGAAAGAAAGAAAGAAAAACGAAAGAAAAGAAAAAGGAAATAAGTATATCTAAGTATATCTGCAGGCCAATGATTTTTACAGCACTATTCACAATAGTCAAGATATAGAATCAAGCTAAGTGTCCATCAAGGGTAGAATGCATAAAGAAGATGTGGAATATATATAGGATGGAATATTATTCACGAAAACTGAAATCCAGTCATTTTCAGCAATATGAATGGAACTGGAGAAAATTATGTTAAGTGAAAAAAGCCAGGGACAGAAAGACAAATATCACATGTTCTCATTCATATATGGGGACTAAAAAAATTGATCTCATGGAGGTAGAAAGTAGAATGGTGGATTCTGAGGGTAGGAAGAGTAGGAAGGTGGGGGGATGAAGAATGGTTGATTAATGGGTACATAAATACAGTTACAGAGATGGAATAAGTTCTAGTGTTTGATGGCACAGTAGAGCAACTATAGCTAGCAATAATTTGTTGCATGTTTCAAAATAGCTACAAAGGAAGCTTTGGAATATTCCCAACATAAAGAAATGATGATTGTTTGAGGTGATGGATACCCCAATTACCCTGATTTGATCATTGCACATTTTATGCATGTATCAAATGTATTCACATATACTCCATAAATATGTGCAATTATTATGTGTCAATAAAAAAAGTGACAGGCAAGCTTCAAGAGAGCTGATTAAAGGTGATAGCACTTGACTCCTCCACAAAGAAGGGCCAAAATACGGTGAGAACCTGTTTCTACCAAAAAAAAAAAAAAATTAGCCGGTGTGTTGCCTTGCACCTGTGGTCATAGCTACTCAGGAAGCTGAGGCAGGAGAATTGCTTGAGCCAAGGAGTTCAAAGCTGTAGTGAGCTATAATCACACCACTGCACTCCAGCCTGGGCTGCACAGCAACCCATCTCCAGAAAAAGAAAAAAAGAAGAAAGACCAAAATAGCAAGTAGATAACCACATGTTGAATAGAGATTCTAAGAAAGAGCACTGGAATTCAACAGGGAACTGACAGGTAGACTCTGAGGCACAAAAGGAGAGGAAAGAAAAGCAGCTGACCTGGCTGGGATCAGCTTGAAGCCAGGAGGAACGCCCTATTGCTGGAAAAGATAATAGAAAGATCCCCAGAAGTCCACATTTCCCCTGTGGACTCCAATCTTAGCCACAGGAGAATAACTTGACCTTTGTGGGCCATGAGAATAGTATAGAAAGCTGTTCTATGTCCACCTGATGGCATTGGTCAAGAGAGAGAGTTTGCACTGGGTCCAACAAACCCACCAAGATTCAAGCAGCTTCAGCACAGTGCCATTCAGAGAGCTCAGGCCCCAACAGACTACATCCTTCCCTGAGATCCAACATCCTCTGAATCTCCATATCCCTGGAGCCCTGCTGACATCCTCCCATGTCCACCCAAAGGTCTGCAACAACATGTCAAATGGACTTGGTGGTCTGGCTGAGTGCCCAGAAGTCTAGCCCACATAGTGTCCAACACCTTAGGGAGCAAGCAGTGCAATGCAATGGGGATACTGCCCCCATAACAAAGAAAACAGCATGACCAAATGAGTTTTATTCCAGGGACGCAAGGATGGTTAAAAATATGCAAGGCAATAAATGTGATTTCATATGGTCATCTCAATAGATGCAGAAAAAGCATTTGGTAAAATTCGGCATCTTTTCATGATAAAAAACCCTCAACAAACTAGGCATAGAAGGAATATGCCTCAAAATAATTAGAGCTATATATGACAAGCCCACAGCCAACATGATACTAAATGGGGAAAAGTTAAAAACATTCCCTAAGAATGGGAACAAGACAAGGATACTCACTTTCAGAAGTTGTATTTAACATAGTACTAGAAGTCCTAGCCAGGGTAATCAGGCAAGAGAAAGAAATGAAGCACATCCAAATTGGTAAAGAGGAAGTCAAATTATTGCTGTTTAGTGATTATGTGATCCTATACCTAAAAAAGCCTAAAGAATTCCCCAAAAGATTCCTAGATTTGATAAATGTATTCAATAAAGTTTCAGGATACAAAATCAATGTACAAAAGTTAGCATTTCTATACAACAATAACGACCAAGCTGAGAAGTAAATCAAGAACTCAATACCATTTAGAATAGCTACATTAAAATGAAATACCTAGGAATACATTTAACCAAAAAGGCAAAAGATCTCTACAAGGAAAACTATAAAACACTGATGAAATAAATCATAGATGACACAAACAAATGGAAAAACTTCCCATGCACATGGATTGAAAGAATCAATATTGTTAAAATGACCATGCTGTCCAAAGCAATCTACAGATCCAATGCAATTCTTATCAAAATACCAATGCCATTTATCATAGAATTAGAAAAAACAATCCAAAAATTCATATGGAACCAAAAAGGAGCCTAAAAAGTCAAAGCAATCCTAAACAGAAAGAACAAAGCAGGAAGCATCACATTACATGACTTTAAATTATACTATAAGTCTGCAGTAACCAAAACAGCATGGTACTGGTATAAAAATAGACATATAGACATATAAATCAATGGAACAGAATAGAAAACCCAGAAATAAAATCACATAACTACAACCAATTAATCTTTGACAAAGTAGACAAAAACATACACTGGTGAATGGACACCCTATTCAATAAATGGGCCCAGCATGGTGACTCATGCCTGTATTCCCACTGCTTTGGGAGGCCAAGGCAGGAGGATTACTTGAGGGCAGGTGTTCAAGACCACCCTGGGTGACATACAAAGACCTCATCTCTACAATCTACCAAAAAAGAAAGGAAAGAAAGAAAAGAAAGAAAGAAAGAAAGAAAGAAAGAAAGAAAGAAAGAAAGAAAGAAAGAAAGAAAGAAAGAAAAGAAAGAAAAGAAAAAAGAAAGAGAAAGAGAGAAAGAAAGAGAGAGAGAAAAAGAAAGAAAAAAAGAAAGAAAGAAAGAAAAAAAGAAAGAAAGAAAAAAAGTAAGAGAAAGAAATAGCTGAGTGTGGTGGCATGTACCTGTAGTCCCTGCTACTTGGGAGGCTGAGGCAAGGGGATCATTTGAACCCAGGAGTTTGAGCTGCAGTGAGCTATGATCACACCAGTGCACTCAAGCCTAGACAATAGAGGGAGACACCATATCTAAAAATTAAAAAAATAAAAATAAAAGGTTCTGGGAAAAGTGGGTAGCCATATGCAGAAAAAATGATGTTGGAACCTTATCTCCTACCATATAAAAAATAACTCAAGATGGATTAAACACTTAAATGTAAGACCTAAAACTATAAAAATTGTAGAAGAAAACCTATGAAAATCTCTTTCTGGACATTGGCCTAGGCAAAGAATTTATGACTAAGCCCCCAAAACCAAATGCAACAAAACCAAAATGGAAAAGTGGGACTTAATTAAGCTTAAAAAGCTTCTACACAGCAAAAGACATAATCAGCAGCGTAAATAGATGACTTACATAATGGGAAAAATATTCACAAACTATGCACCAGACAAAGGACTAACATACAGATTTTACAAGGAACTGAAACATAATGTTCACCATTTGGGTGATGGTTACACAAAAAGGCTTCACCAGTGTACAATACATCCAGGTAACAAAACTGCACTTGTACCCTCTAAATCTGTAAAAACAAAGATATGAAAATAAATTTTAAAAAACACCAGATAATTCCATTAAAAAGTGGGCAATGGATCTGAATAGACATTTCTCAAAAAAAAAAAAAAAAAAAAGACAGGCAAATAGCTAACTGGTACATAAAAAAAATGCTCAACATCACTAATCATCAGGAAAATGCAAATCAAAACCACAGTGAGACATCATCTCACCCCAGTTAGAATAGAATGGCTATTGTCAAAAGGACAAAAAATAACACATGCTGGTGAGGATGCAAAGTAAAGGAAACTATTATATGTTGTTGTGGGAATTTAAATTAGTACAGCCTTTATGGAAAACAGTATAGAGGTATCTTAAAAAACTAAAAATTGAACTACTATATGATCCAACAATCCTACTACTGGGTATTTATCCAAAGGAAAGGAAATCAATACCCACAGCCCCATATTTACTGTAGCACTTTTACAATAGTCTAGATATGCAATCAATCTAAGTGTTCATAAATCAACAAATGAATGAATAATGAAAGTTTGTTATGTATACACAATGGAATACTATTCAACCACAAAAAAATAATGAAATTCTATCGTTTGCATCAACATGGATAAAACCGGAGGTTGTTACATTAAGTGAAGAAACCAGAGCACAGAAAGACAACTATTACAAGTTCTCATTCACATGTGGGAGCTAAATATAATAAGTTGATCTCATGTAGATAGATAGTAGAATAATCGTTACCAGAGTCTAGAAAGAGTGGAAGAGGGTGAACAGAGGCTGGTTAATGTGTACATAACAATAAAATATTGTACCTTTCAAAATAGCCAGAAAAGATTTCAAATGTTCCCATCACAAAGAAATGATAAGTGTCTGAGGTCATGAGTATGCTAAATACCCTGACTTGATCATTACACATTGAATGTATGCATGCATCAAAATATCACATGTACCTCATAAATATGTACAATTATGTGTCAATAAAAAGGTTTAAAAAAACAGTTATATTGCTCTAGGTCTGAGTAGTAGTGCTATCTCAACTAAGCAGAAATACTTGCCAAAAAATGAGCATAGTGATTGAATTGAATTTAAAAATATGCTTTCAATAAAGAGTAGTTCATAACTCATTTCTATTATGTCCTTTAACTATAATTAATGACATCAAAGAAATGTCTTCCATGTTGGATTTCTTTATTTATTTAGGAGTTAATCTTACATTATGGAATTCTTGAAACTTTGGTGTGAAACAGACAGTATTCTGCAGATTTCACATTTGTCTTACAATTACAGACTCTGCATGGGGTTTCCACCTTCTTGTAGTTTTATGGGTTTTCAGCTCTGGATAGTTGGTGTGAAAAAGGAGAGATATTAATAACATTGTCAGGCAAACTATGTGTTATATACTAACTCAGAAACATTCCTATGACATAGAAATATGTGTGCTCTACTTGCCTATTTCATTCATGTGTCATTTATTTCATTCTTTTTCTCCTAATCTTAAAAGGAACTTTACCATCACAAGCCAAATTCATTTTTATTTCCATATTTCTCCAACAATTTTATAATTAAGCCCTTTACCAATATGGATTAATAGAGAATATCAGCAACATACAGAGATGGCGTTAAAAATGTCTCTATACCTTTGGATAGATGCCTAATAGTGGTATTTCTGAATCAAATGGTATTTCTATTTTTAGCTCTTTGAGTTATCTCCAAATTACTTTCCACAGGGGTTGTACTAATTTTCAGTCCCCCCAGCAGTAATTGCAAAGATGTGGAAAGAACCCAAATGCCCATCAATATATGAGTGGATTAATAAAATCCCCATATACCATGAGTGGTATATGTATACCACAGAATGCTACTCAACTGCAAAAAACAATGGTTATCTAGCACCTCTTATATTATCCTGGATAGAGCTTGAGCCCATCCTTCGAAGTGAGGTATCAAAAGGATGGAAAAACATGCACCACATGTACTTGCCATCAAACTGGTACTAATTGATCAACACTAAGGTGCTCACATGGTAGTAATACTCACTGGGTGCCATTCAGGTAGGAGGGGTGGGGGGGGGTAGAGCGGGTGGTGTGGGTAAACCCACAGCTAATGGAGATGGGGAACACTGTATGGGGGAAGGACACGCTTGTGGCCCTCGTTTGAGCGAGGCAAATGCATTTTATGTAACCAAAATGTTTGTACTCCCATAATATCCTGAATTAAAAAAAATAAAATAAAAAAATGGTCTCTTAAAAAATGTCTCTATATTAATTAGTTAATAATGTGATTTTACTAAGTGAAATAAGCCAGGCACAGAAAGACAAATACTGCATGATCTCACTTATAAATGGAATCTAAAACAGTCAAACTGATAGAAGGAGAGAGTAGAATGGTGGCTGCCAGGGCCTGGGGGAAGGAGGAGATGGGAAGATGTTGGTAAAGGGGTACAAATATTCAGCTATAAGATGAATAAAGTTCTGAAGACTCAATGTACAGCATAGTTATAATAATATTGTATACTTGAAAATTGCTAAGAAAGTAGATCTTAAATGTTCTCATTCTTCTAAAATGTGGTAACTATGTAACTATATGAGGTGATGGATATGTTAATTAGCTTTATTGTGGTAATCACTTCATAATGTATATGTATACCAAAACATCACATGGCAAATCTTAAGTATCTAAAATTTTTATTTATTAAAAATACCTCAATAAAGCTGAAAATACACTAATATGCATTTCTTTGGCATTCTATATTTCTTTCAAATGCAGAAACCTTTAGAAAATTCACTACAAAGCAGCTTTCAAATAAATTGTTACATTTAAAAATTTTTACACATTTCAAGGTTTCTTCTGTAATTAACTATGCAACAATTCCCAATTTTATTGGAGAAATGTAAATTAAAACTACAATGAAATTCCAGTAACCACCTCCTATAATGGCTAAATGTAAAAGCCAAACATTACCACATGTTAGTGAGGTTGCGGAGGAATTAGAACCCTCATAACTGCTGGTGGGAGTGTAAATTCGTATAAACACATTGGAAAACTGTCTGGCAGTAGTTATTAAAACTAAATATACCCAGCTCCACTCCTAAATATATAACCCACAGAAATGCATACATGTCCTCACAAAAAGGGTGTATTTGATTGTTCATAGCAGCATAATTAACACTTGTCAATAACTGGAAACGGTATAAATGCCTATAAACGGAATCTAAATGTAGAGGCATACACTAGAACTCCACAACAAGAATAAGTGAACTGTTCCTACATGCAAAAGCATGGCTGAAGCTCACAAACAAAATGTTGAGTAAAAGAAGTCAAAAACAAAAAAAAAAATACACACTTAACATAAAGCTTAAAAATAAGCAAAACTAATCTGTACTTTTAATATATTTACACAAAACTTATACATAAATCTTTATAGCAGAATTATTTGTAATAGCTAACAAGTGGAAACACCCCAAATGTCTATTAATTGATGATTAAGTAAACAAAATGTGGCCTAACTATACAATGGAATATAAATCAGCCATAAAAGGAATGAAGTACTGATACATGCTACAACATGGATGAAACTTGAAAACAAACTAAGAGAAGCCAGACACTAAAGGACACATATTGCATAATTCCGTTCATATGAAATACTCAGTATAGGCAAATCCATAGAGACAGAAAGTAGTAGTTTCCAGGAGATGGGGGAATGGAGAATGGCTAAGGGGTTTCTTTTTAAAGTGGTAAAAATGTTTCAGAATTACATAGTTGTGATGGTTCCACAACATTGTGAATGTACTAAAAACCACTGAATTGTACACTTCAAAATGGTAAACTTTATGCTATGTGAATTTCAGTTTGATAATAATAATGAATGAACAAAAAACCAAGAAACCTCTAATCCATGGACTTGGAAGTCAAGATAATATTTATTTTTGGTTCAGGCTGGTAGTGAATGGAAGAGGATATGAGGGAGCTCTGAGGTTCTGGTAGCATTCTATTTTATCTGAGTAGTGTTTGCATAGGTGTATCCACTTTGTGAAAATTCATGGAGCAATATCCTTGTAATTGGTGTACTTTTGTGATATATGTTTCAATAAAATTTATGAAAATAATAAATTTTACAAATTAATGTTTTTAGAGCCAATTATAATTCAATATATGGTAGCTAAAAAATAAATCAATGAATAATTAAAATATTCAATACAGCTGCACAATTAATAATCTATAGGCTGTTATCTGAATGTTTATTGAATTTGAATAATCCACCAATCTTGAAAAAAAGAAATAAAAAATCAATTAGCTAATTTAATGGCAAGAATTAAAGATTCACATTCAGTTTAAAAACACCTGAAAGAATACTTGGAGTGAAAATAGTTAAAACCACCAATTACTAAGGTTATCATGTAAAATAATCAATAGCATCCAATTTGACCACATTTTGGCATTTCATGATCAGGGCCTAACCTCGGAAAACTTTTCTCTTCACTGCTTACTGTCTTCATTGAACTTCTGAGAGCCAGATGATATTAGATAGATGACCTATGCTGCAATAACATCTATTTGATGCTTTTTTATCCCTAACTGCAACTGGAAAATAATGGGCATGTTTCAAAATTGCCACCGTGTTTTTATCCAGATGTTTTTGACCAAACACTATTAGGCAAAGCCAAAACACTTGGCTATAGAGAACACTTACCCTTTTGATTATTTAAATTTTATTTTCTCATTTCTGTTTTTGGGAAGAAGCCCTAATGATTTCCATAATTACAGGTAGCATTTTATCTTTAAGGATTTTTCTGCCCCGGGAGCATCTATAGTAAAGGACAATCAGAATCACTTTGTAAACAAGATTCTATCCAGGGTGTTTTTTACAATATTCAGTAGATTTGGTACATAGATTTAGTAGTGAAAAGGACTACCCAGCCAGCGCCTAATGTCAAAATTAAATATAATACAAGTTAGCCAGATTTTTAGGCCTCACCTAAAGATCTGATGCTGTAGATATAGTCTTCTAAAAATGAACTGAATAAAAATATGTTGAATAATATACAAGATTGGATTTATCAGTAAAATTTATACATACAAAATCTGATTTAATAACAAATTATTCTCTTTTTTTTCCTCCCAGTGAATTTGCCATTCATTCCTTTTCAAAACCACTTTCCTTTGCCTAGGAAAGTAGTATAGCTAGCCCAGATTCCTTCATGTTCAAAGTAACCAAATTTCTAAAGTTATGATTATAAACACTTCTTTTAACAGTGTTCTCAAATTCTATTGCTTTCTAAGTACATAAATGACAGTGACATGAGAAATGAGAAAATTGAGTCCTCACATAAAAAAGAGAAAAACTTTAATCAACATTTTGAAAAATGACGTAAAAATATTAGCTTTTCCATTTTTCTATTAGCATGTCAATACAGCTGATGCAATTCCTATTATTAATAATTAACAATAAAATAATAATTAGCTCCAGAAAGCATACGAACACAAGGTAACTTTAAGGGAAAAACTGTTGCATCTCTTTGGAAATGTCAAGTGCTAAATTTAGCATTAACAAACTAATGCCAACACAAATTGGGAGGAAAAAAAAATGTACTCATTCCATCTGGCAAAACATATTCTAAAATTGGACCTAGCCTGGAATGAACTGCTGCTTTATTCACTGATTCACTGACTGTGGAATTTCCATTTCAGCTCTTTGTTTTGGCCAATTTCCCTACAAACAGACATGAGACAAGCTTCCTTCTTCTACATGCAGCATAATGTAGTTTCACACTGCAGTTATATCCCTCCACTGTTTGTGTAAACAGGAAATGGAAAAAAGTTACTGATAAAGATTAATGATTTCTTAGTTTTATTCCAAAGTACGAATGTCTTGGAGTTGAAATGTTTTCATTTTAGCTACCATTTGTTATTTTTTTTAATTTTTAAATTTTATTTTATTTTAATTTAATTTTTTTAGAGACAGGGTCTCACTCTTGCTCAGGCTGGTCTGGAACCCCTGAGCTCAAGTGATCCTCCCACCTCAGCCTCCCAGAGTGCTATAATTACAGGCATGAGCCAACCACACCTGGCCTGAAGTTTATTTTTTAAACTTATAAATATTGTGTATATTTATACAACATGATGGTTTGAAATATTAACACATTGTAGAATGGCTAGATTGAGCTAATTAATGCACGTATTGCCTCCCATACTTATTTTTTTGTGTGGTGAAAACACTTAAAATCTATTGGAACTTGGAAATTTAATGTTGTTTATCACTAAAGAGAGTTTTACTTTGTTATAGTGGGTTTTGTTCTCCTTTCCAAATGTGTTAAGTTACATATACTTAAATCAGAATCTGAAATGCTTGCTTGATGATTTAGCTCATTCCTCACCACATGACTGACAAAGTCTTGGGATTCTTTCTTCATGGTAAACTCCAGTAGTTCTTATTCCCAGATATCACATGAAGTTTATATACCCTTCTTTTCAGCTAATGAATCTTTATAAAATAATTACTATCTTATTAAAGTCCTTGGTTTTTTGCTTCAGAAAATTAAAATTTGTTTTTGTGTGCAGTATGACGAAAGGAAAATGTATTTTGAAAAACACAGTAGTTTAATATCATTTATTTATGAGCTATGGTTTTCTCTTTTGAAAATAACATGCTTGTCCTACATGATGTCCAAAATATCACTTTTAGGTATAACACTTAATATATCCAGGATTCCAATCTAGAATATATTGAAATAAAGTATAATTTACAATTTATTTTCCAAAGTATTTTGCTATAATTAATTAAAGCTATCATTCACATTTCTGTTTACATTTTTATTCAGAATAGTTTATCCTAATTGCTGTATCCCAGGATAAATGTTAGATTCTTATAACTTTTTGAAATAGCTTTTGATAATCTGTGCATTGAATTTTTCCTCATTATAATTTTCAGTCCATACTGTGAGAATAACTGCTATTCCATTTAAATGTGTTATTTTAATATATAACAATCTAGAATTTGATTATATGTTATTTTTCATTGCTTCTGTCTAGCTCATAATGTGTGTGAGCAGAATTTGTCAAAAATGTGCTAAAAATGTTTGAATGAATTAATGAAATATACTTTTGTGTTATACCTCATAGTGCCTCACACAAGGGTAGGCACTCAGTAACTACCAACTGCTTAATAAGCTGGTAATAATAAGAGATATTCCTAAGGATTCATACTGTATTAGTGCTCTTAAGAATCATTGTCATCTTTGTTTACAATATTGAGTTATTTTCTGTAAGCAGACAGCGTAACAGTTAATATGTTTTTCATGTCCATAAATGTCAGCAGAAAACTAGAATAAGATGCATTGTTCTGTTGACAATACAGGACAACAAATTCACTATCAAACAAAATGTAATTGCTAGGTAGTTAATTATACATTCTCTCTCTCTCTCTCTCTCTCTCTCTCTCTCTCTCTCTCTCGCTCTCTCTCTCTCTCTCTCTCTCTCTCTCTCTCTCGCACTCCATTCCCACTGAGTTATCACCATTGGTAGTCAGAGTAACTGCAAAATGGAAAGAATATGGTGTGAAGAGAACAGAGGACATGATTTCTGTGACTGAGTTCCCACACCATCACTTCACCTACTATGTTAGCTAGTGACAGAAAGAATTATGAGTAAGGAGCCCCAAAGGATCACATCAAAGTTGGATTTTGGACATTCTTAGTGCTGTCTCTTCCAATCTGAGAAAAATGCAGGTAAAAGTCAATCTAACAAAGTTTGTGATGAGAAACTATTGAAATTAATAACTAAGTACCAACTTCCAAATTATAGAGAACTGATTGGTTAATTAGCACCACATAAAATACCTGTTGAATATCTGTAGTAAGGATGAGAGTAGTAGAAAGAAAGAAATGGCAGCCAGAGATGACATAGCTCATTTTGATGCAGAGTTGTCTGGGCTTGTATTGTACAAGGTTGAAGAGGCCTGCAAATACTCAAAGGGAAGTAAGAGTGCAAACATTAATATGAATCTGAGAACCTATCAGGGAGCCAAACTAAGATAAAGTGGCCCCACTGTCTAATGGTGTGGGTAATCCACAACATGCATGGTTTATTCCGGAATAACTATGATTTATCACGTCTCAATTAAATATACCCTAAACTAATCATTTTACCATAAATATTCCTGAAAAGATTTCATTATACAACCTTCTTGATCATATTAGTGAAATGCAATTTTTAGTCTCAAAAACTCCTTAGTCATTTTTTATCTTCCGTTCTCTTTCTGATGGATGTCCTATATATTCAATAAGTCATGAAGTTATATTCACCTCCTCATTTTGGAAACATCTCTGATATCTGTCTCTTCCTGCCACCACTCTGGCCCAAGCCTCCATTACAGCACCCCAGAATTAATACAAGATTCCTAAATGATTTTCCTATCTCCCCTATCAAATCCACATTGTATGCATCTGCTATATTAATATTTCTATATATTCATATTTTAAATTTCCTTCTCAAGTATCTTCAGACTTTTAATCATATTCAGAAAAAAGTCATATCTATTCCAACTGGTTTACACACCCTTCCAGAATTTGATTCCATAATGGCAGTCTAATCCCAAACACCTAGCACTCACCAAACATGAGCCCTGCATTTGAGTTAGAGTGTCTTTCCCAGTGTTGTGTGGCCAATTCCATTTTGAATTCTTCCCTCGTGCTTTCCTCCCTGGCTGGAACTCACCAACCCTCTTCTCTACATAACTAAATCTAATCATCCCTTAAACCCCAACTCCTGCCCTCTTCTTCCTCCAAATCATTCATTTGGTGTCCAAAAATATGTTTGCTGATGTTGTTTAGTTGTGAAATGTTTAATATGTGAATTTCTATGTCCTTTCCAAAATTAAGGTAAGTCTCATATTTTAC
Source organism: Lemur catta (assembly GCF_020740605.2). Classification (NCBI taxonomy): domain Eukaryota; kingdom Metazoa; phylum Chordata; class Mammalia; order Primates; family Lemuridae; genus Lemur; species Lemur catta. The sequence continues at coordinate 53,051,783 of NC_059155.1, read as the reverse complement.
TCTTCTTATCTATATCTCTGCAAGTAGTCAGTAAATTAACTTGAAATATACAATGGGGACCATAGTTTAAAAATTGTTACCCAAGAGCCCATCAATTTAAATTTAACAAATACATAAAATTTAGTTTTGTGCCTAGACAATCTGTTTTATAAACCCCAAGTACACAATTTTCTTTTTAAAAATTGCTAAGCAAATCTATTTTTCAAAAGTAATATATATATATATATAAATTTCAGCTCAGCCTTATATTTTATCACATATTTTGAGTATTTAATTTAGGTTTTATTATCAAATCATCAAGTATATCTGTTTGATACCAATAATTACTATGGGATTATAAAAGCAGAAAGTTAATCATTGCTTTTTCTGGAATCAAAGTATAGTCATAAATATCCTGTTATACTAAAGCCTTCTCTTGCTTTTCCTGGATGGCAATATGAAGCATTTAATCCTTAGAGGAAGATGATCCTCATATTCTATTTAGTTTCACTTCTATACTCAAGGCTTTCAATTATGTAACAATATAATGAGGTAACTGGTAAAAATGTCAAGATTAACATATTTTAATTCATGATAAATATGCTCAACGGGGTTTCCTGGAATCAAATCTCCGTGCAAGGCATTTCATTATTGTGTTTTCAATTGGAAAAATGTTAATAATTCAAGGACTGAAGATGCACAAAAGGCAAATGAGATAAAATTAAATCATGCCCTATTGTTTAAAAAAATGGCAAATTTGTGCAAATAGCTATAGAAATGTAACCATTATGTTTGTAGTCACATTTCTAAATGTAATTACATGTAATTTTCACCCTCATGCTGGAAAAAGGGTATTAAAAGAGAAATCTTTTGCAAAAATCAAGTGAAAGAAACCATGTGATCCTACAATTACAAGATTTGTATCTTCAAGGAAAGAAAAATTTAAGCCAAAAAATTCAGGCCAGCCACATTAGCTCGCACTTAGCAGTTTGGGAGGCTAAGGCAGGAGGATCACTTGAGCCCAAGATTTTGAGGTTATAGAGAGCTGTGATGACATCCCCACACTCTAGCCTAGGCAACAAAGCAAGACCCTATCTTAAAAAAAAGGAGAGGAGAGGAGGGGGGGGGAGGGGAGGAGAGGGGAGGAGAGGAAGGGAGAAGAGGGGAGGAGAGGGAAGAAAGAAGGAAGGAAGGAAAGAAAATAAAAAGGAAAAAGAAAAGAAAACTTTGCCCTCTATAAATTCCATGGACTATAACAAAATTATAGTTTATGATAGTTTTCATGGGAGGAAATAGGTCTGAAGGACTAAAGAAATAAAGTGACAGTTTTAAAATATCTATATGGTTATATATCTTAACAGATGCCTATGACCTATGTGTTCACCTCAGGCTTCTGCATTCCTATCTATAGGAAAAAAATAATAATGTTTAAGAGGACTTAACTAATGACAACACATTTCTAAAATGGACTTAAAATCTTTCCAAAATGCTGAGGGACATCGCTTAAATGAGCAGACATAATAAAATTCTGACTACTTCTTGGAATTACAAATTTAGTATATTTTTTTGATTTTTCATTGAATAAGTACAACCAATTTAAAAGTATAAAGACAGTACAGATACATCTCAAAATGACAAATTATAAAGTGCACTGCCAAAGTTCCATAATAATTGTTATCCCCAAGTAGCCACATGTAAACAGTACTGAGTTACAATATTTGAAAGCAACTAATAGAGTTTGCTAGCAGAACTACATGGTGAAAAATCGTAGAAAAGTAGTACTTCTAACACCTTATGTAAAATGCCCCCATTATCATCTGATTCATATATAAACACATTGTCATTTGAGCAAGAAAATAATTTCTCAGTGCACATACAGACTTGCAGTAATACAGTGACTGAAAAATAGGTCATTAGAAGAATGGCTGAGAGATGGTGACCACGAAAGAGACTTGATTAATGAAAAAGGTAAAAAACCAAAGGAGATGCAAGGCAAGGACTAGTGTGTACATGCAAGGAAATGGAGTGGAGAGGGAGCAGGGCAGATAGAATGTTAACAGGCGTCAATTAAGGTGGAACAGAGCAAACGGTTAACACAACTGTCATGACTCAGAAGAGTACAAGGAGAGAGGTAGAAACATTTCCTCCTCTTTTTGAACTATATATACATACATAATTAATAGTTACTAAGCAAAATTCATTTGTAATTTGAATTAGGTAAAATTTTAATATGAATTGTAGTTTAGACTTTGCCACAGCTACCTCACAGGATTGTGAGGATCAAATATAATAGTTGTGGAAGTGCTACATAAACTATAAAATGCAACACTTATGTAAGATAGATGGTATCTACTCAAAATGCAGACAAAACTTCTCAACTCTGAGAGCAGGCCAGCAATGAGTTCTCCAGGGCACAGAGGGGAGAAAAAAATCTCACTCTTGTCCATTTTTAGATTTTTCTTGGAACAGTAGACTCTGGCTTTGAATGCAGAAAAAAGACTCTAGCACACTAGTCTAATGCACATGTGCACAATGTCACACAAGAATTGTGGGGAGAAAAATCCTTTCTAATATTTGGAAGAAATAAATTTCCTTCCACATATTTTAACCTTCTTAAATGCTTATTGCCTGCAAAAGTGTCATATTAAATTATGCTAATTTCTCTCATGTGAGGAGGGAAGATAAGGGGCAGGAAAGGCAAAGATTCCAAAAACATGCTTGAAACGTAATATTTTCTCTTCAATATCAACCACTAGAATAGAAAAAGAAGCCTAGAATATACCAGATATGTGTTCATTGCTAGGAACTGAGGCTTAGCTAGACCCAATAACTTATTTAAGGCCACTTATTCAACACCGCAAAGCCAATATTTCACTCCGGGTCTGTGTCATATCAAAGCCCTGATAATTACCACAAAAACAATATAGCCTCCCATATTAAAAAAAGGAGGCTGGAATGATAAACAGGTAAGAAGAACCAACCCATACTTTTATCTTTTTCTTTTAGCTCTACCACCAGATTGTAGAAATATTTTGGCACTATATAAAATCTCCATTAAGTTTTTGATGTAAAACACCAGTTCCACAATCTCTGATCATTTAATGCTCAAAGGACTCAAGGTCCTTCTCATTACATCAACAGCACATGCAATAATTAACCATTGTAAAATTCCCTAAATTTTTCAAGAAAGAGCACAAAACCATGAAAACACAAAGCTGAAAAGACCTTAAAACAATCTATTCAAGCCACCTCATTTTATAAATAAGGAAATGAAGGCTCAGATAGGTTAAGTGACTTGCTGAGGGTCACACAATTGCTCAGTTCCAGACCCAAGATCAGAATTCTCAACACTTGTAGTCCAGGGCTGTGTTCTTTTGCAAACCAACAAGAAATGATTGCATTTAAACATTTAGTCCAGAATATCCTCAAAATTGGCCGTAACAACAGTAAGCCACATGGTGTGAGGAATGAATAGAGTTGGTTCATACCAAAAACGAGCTGCCAGTCACTGTGATGAGATCTGTTTCTTTCTGAGAACCATGGTTTCCTGCGGGATTGGAGAATCCAAACTGGGTTTCCTCTTCCTGTCCAAAGAAGTCAGAGTCAGGAGGTACGTTCCACTCTGCTTTGGCTGGTGTCAGTAGTTCTGAGACACTGTTTTCACAAAGGGTGCTCGAAGGAGTCAGAGCATCTGTGTCCACCGTTAGCTTATTGCTGGGTGTCAAAGCTTGGGGCTCGAGACTGGAGTTTTTCATAGCCAAAGAGCCCAGGGATCCCAATGGCCCGGCACTTACACTGGAGGCATCATCCAAATCTAAGGGGCTCTGCTGAAAACCAGCGGCTGCCGTTCCAAAAAAGAGAGAGGTATCCAGACTTTGAGGAAGGTCACTGGTGGCCATCAAGGCCCGAGGGTCCACTGCCTGCCCTAAGGAATTATTATTATTAGCAGGGAGGTTCCCTGCCAGAGTTGAGCTCACAGAAGCCACATCAATAGTCAAGATTCCAGAGTTCACCAATGCTGCGTCCAGCACTGCAGCAGAACTACTGTCAGGCACATCAGAGAAGAGAGACACTATCTCTGCATCGCTGAGATCATGCTGTCCCTGGCTGGTAAGTTCACTGCTGGGCGTAAGAGAATTTGCGGCTTCTAGCTGAGCTAAGAGATCCTGGCCGATGTTGTGCCTTTTGGCCATGTGGGTCTTCATGCTGTGCTTGGATGTGAAGAGTTTATTACAAGTGGAGACCGGGCAACGGCTTTTCCAAGTGTCCACATCCTGCAGGTGTTTCTTGGAGTGAATGTAGAGACTACTGCGAGCGGAGAACCTGGCACGGCAGCCTTCCACAGGGCACACGAAAGGCTTTGTGCCCAGGTGGGTTATGCTGTGGCCTTTCAGATGCTCGGCCCTCGTGAAAGATTTCCCACAGCCTTCCACAGGGCACGTGAACCTCCGGTCATCGTCGTGCTTCCTTTTGTGCCTTAAGAGTTTGGACATGCTGGTGAAGTTCCAGCCACAGCCATCAAAGTCACAAAGGAAAGGTCTCTCGCCGGTGTGGCTCCGCAGGTGAATTTTCAGCCTACAAGCCTTGTCATACTGTTTGCTGCAGCCAGGAAAAGAGCAGGAAAAGAGTTCCTGTTCCCTGAAATGGGCGCGGTTATGGGAAAACAGGGCACTCACCGTGATAAATGTCTTCTTGCAGCCGGAAAACGCGCACTGGTAAGGCCTCTCGGGCTCAAAGTGGCTGCGCTGGTGGGCGCTGAGTTTGGCCTGTGTGGGGAAGCTCTCCTCGCACACCTCGCATTTGAATGAGTTCTCCTGCTCGTGGCCTTTCATGTGTGCCTTGAGGTTGTACACGGTGGTGAAGCTCTTGCCGCACCCCTCCGCGGGGCAGCCAAAAGGCCGCAGTTTGTCGTGCGACTGCAGGTGCCTCTTGAGCTTGTAAGAGGTGGTGAAGGTCCAGCCGCAGCCACCCAGTGGGCACTTGAAGGGCCTCTGGCCCTGGCTGCTGCTGTGCGTCAGCAGGTGCACCTTCAGCTGGTGTTTCTTGGCGAAGGTTTGCCCGCACTGCGCCTCGGGGCACAGGTACAGCACCACGCCTGGGCCGGGGCCCAGTGACCCACGGGGGCCCAGGGCAGTGGCTGGTCCCTCCGCCTCCTCCTCCGGCGCCGGGACGGGCGCCGGTTCGGCCGGCTCGGCCAGCAGGAGGTCGGGCGGCAGCTCCGGACAGTCACCCGGCTGCGCGGCGTGCGGGAACCCAGCCTGCGGGGCGATGAGCCCCGCGGGCTGCGGGGCAGGCCCGACCCCCGGCTCCCAGGCGGGTGGTGGGGGCGTGGCCAGGGTGAGGACGCCGTTCTCAAAGCGCAACAGCACGTCCTGGTTGTGGACAGTGACGGTGCCCGCGAAGGCCGCGGCGGGGCCGGGCCCTGGGGCGGAGATCTGGGCCGGGGTGGGAACCGCGGACAGGCAGCGGGGGCCCGGCGCGGGGCAGCCCGCAGGGTTCGCGCCGCTTTCGCCCCCCTGGGGCCCCGGGCCCGCCTCGGCCTCCTCCCTCCACTCAGGCCCTGCGGCCTGACCGGCGCCTGCGGTCTCCACGTCGCCACCCACCGGGTCAAGCAGTACCAGGAAGAAGTCGTCGCCGCCGCCGCTAGCGTGATCGGGCCTCAGCGCCAACAGGCTCGGGCCAGCGCCCCGTGAGGCCGTGCGGGCCTCCTCGCGCCGCCGCCCGGGCCCGCCATCTTGGGGGCCCCGGAGCAGCAGGAGACGACGCGTGGGGGCCTGGCCAGCCGGCGGGTCAGGGCCTCGGTCGACCCGGCCGCCGCCCGCGGGGCTACCGCCACAGCCGCCCTGTCGTGTCCCGCGAGCCGGGAGCAGCCTCGGGATTTCCATCTCGGCGTCCGTGAGGCTCGGCTGGAACCAGAGCCGCGGAGGAGGCGCGACCCCGCCCCCTGCCGCGGGCCCGAACACGTTCCTGTAAGAAAAAAAAAAAAAAGTGCAATGCGCAGAAACTGGCCCTATCAGATATTAAAACGTATTTAACGCCACAGTGATTTAAATATTCTGGTACTGGGTCTCTGGAACAGACTAGAAAGCCCAGAGGCAGAGCCTGGTATGCATAAATATGTTCCACAATTAATAATAGTTAGTGTTATAATTAAGGGGATCTTTGGAGGTAATGGTGAAATGACAGCTCATTCAGTAATGGTGCTGGAACACCTAGCTAGCTATCTGCTAAAAGCAATTTAAATCCATACCTCGTTGTATATGCCAAAATAAACACACCCCAGCCCCTCCCAGTGCTAAGTACGTTGCTTAGTATTTTTCGTGTGTTAAAAATTGTCTACTGGCTGGCTGGATTGATGAATGACAGAAAATTCCTGGGAGAATAAACTTTCTATGTGTCAGCATTAACCCGCCATAGTGATAGCGTTTCTGCTGGAAATGTCCTACTACCCCCCGTCTCACCTCCCTCCCCCCACCACACACCGCTGCCCCAACACAACTTCCATACTCAGAACTGTCTTGAACAAGGTCCTCGGGAAAAGTTGTCACATAGTTAAATTTTTGTCCTGCCGATGCAGAGATTAGAATGAATAAGAGATGGGGACAAAACACAGTAGCACTGTTCGGCCTAAAAATGCAAAGCCTGGAGGATGAAACAATTTATACTGAAATCTGGAAAACCCAACCGGCTCCTTGATTCTCCCTATACAGTGCACAACCTAAACCAACTCTTTGCCCTTCCACCTTCGGTTGTGCCAGGAGAAATCGCATGTCCAATCTCACAGCGCAGTGAGGACACTCCTCAGGTTACTCTAGATTCACCAGCACATGGAGGTCTCTGGGCAGGAGTTCCATTTAAATGTGGTAAGGTTAAACCCTAAGCCACAGCAATTTACTCTGCCGAGTATAATGCACAGGTGACCTCATCCAACAGCCCTGGTGTACCTGCTTGCATTGAAGTGTGGCTGCCCAGTCTTACTGTAAGGCACTCTGCCTGTGATGTCTAATGATCTTATCCATGATGATGACAATCCTCCAATGTGTCTGTCAACAGTGAGTTGGGAATTGACACAAATATGGGGTACAATGTCTGGTAAGAGAAAGGTTTAGGGTGATGACTAGATTATGGGGTACCTATCGTTTAAAAGCCCCTGGCTTTCCCCCTCTTTTAATGATGGTGGACACTTGTTGGTCTCTTGACTGAAAGATCAAGCTGTTCATCCGTAACTGTCCAAACCTCATCAAAATTTCTACTCCACATGCTTTTCTTTTTAATACCATTTTTGGAGGAAACATTGTTCAAATCTGAGATACAGAAGAGTGCATACAACATATCTCTCCAGTTTAGATAGTTTATACAAGCAAACACCCATGTAACCAGGACCAAGGTCAAGAAATAGACCATTGCCAGCCTTCCAGAATACAACCACTGCACTCCTCCCAATCACAGCCCACACCCTCCCATATGGATATAGTCATTACCCGGACTTTATAAGAATCCTTTCAGTGTGTTTCTTTACAGCCTGACCACTTTTGTGCGCATCCCTAAACAATACGGTTTATATGAAGTTATAGAAACGGAATCATACTGCATGCTTCCTTTTATGGTTTGTTTCTTTCACTCTGAGTTATATTTGAGCAACTCGCCCATGTTGTTCATAGTAGCTATAGGCAAATCCTTTGTCTCCATTGTTGACTAGCATTCCAGTGTATGCTTATAGCAAAGCGATTATGGTATGATTATACCATTCCATTCTACAGTGGATAGACGTTAGGGTTGTTTCTAGTTTTTGACTATTATTATGAACATTCTTGTACATTTCTCATGGGACACACATGTACAAGTCTCTCTATCATATACATCCAAGAATAGACTCACGGGGGAACAGGGTATGGATATCTTCAGCTTTACTAGATGGATGCCAAATTATTTTCTGTAGTGGTTGTGCCAATTGTCAATCCTACCAGCAGCACAGAGAGTTCCTGTGCTGCTCCACATCTTCAAGTATTGCCAGAATTTAAATTTTGCCAATCTATGGGTGGGCAATACCCAAATTATTATTGGGCTTTAGCACATTTTCGTGTTTATGAGACTTTTGGATTTTCTGTTCTGTGGGAGGCCTGTGCAAATTTAACTCTTTTAACCCATTTTTTTTCTATTCTGTTTTCCATCTCGTACTTACTGATTTAATGAGTCTGTTATATATTTAAAATACCAGCCCATACACGTGGCCAAAATATTCCCTTGCTCTGTTGTTTGTATTTTCACTTGCTTTGTGCTGTGTTTTGTGAACAGAAGATCTTAATTATAATATAGTCAAATTTATCATTCATTTCCTTATGGTTACTGCTTTTCTGTTTTAAGAAATCTGTTTTAAGAAATCTTTTCTGTTTTAAGAAAAAAAAAAAACCCTAGGCCATGAAAATATTCTCTGTATCGTCTTCTAAAATATGTATGGTTTTGCCTTTCACAATCAGGTCCTAATCCACCTGCAATTGCTGTTTGTGTATGGTGTTGAGTAGGGTCCCATTTATTTATTTATTTATTTATTTATTTATTTATTTATTTATTTATTTATTTATTTTTCGTGTGGATATCCAATTTTCTCAGTGAATGGCTTATTGAAAAGTCTTCCGTTTTCCAATTGATTTATAGTGCCATAAACCAAGTATCAACACATGTGTGGGCTAGATTCTATACTCTCTATTATAATGTCATGGCCGTATTTATCTGTCTATTTGAAATACCACACTGTCTTGATTACTACTGATCCCTAGTCAATCCCGAATAAAAAGTTCATCCAACAGCTTGTCTGGGTTCTAATTAGCATTGTGTTGATATTTTAGATTTGCCTTCTTCTCAGTACTGAATGTTTGATTCATGGTCATGGTCTGTCTCTCCTTTTAATAAGATCTCCTTTAATGTGCCCCGGTGATATTTCATATTTTCCCATAAGATGACTTTTTATCCTAGGTACGTCACATTTTGCAAATACTGTCTTTGAAGTTTTCACTGACTAAAGTGTTGCTGGTAAATAGAAGGCAATTGGCTTTTTATGTTAAATTTTTATCCTACAGACAGCTAAACTCTTTCATTGATGTTAATAATTTATCTGTAAATCCTTGTAGAACTTTATGTACACAATCCTATCATCTACAAATAATGCCAGACTTTTTTCTTCCTTTCCAAACATTTAATTCTTTTTGTTGCCTTACTGCTCTCTCCGGGAACCCCACTCCCCAGGATACTATTGAGTAGAAGTGGTGATAGTGGACATCCTTACCTGATGCAGCTCTCAGAGAGAAAGTTTTAAGTGATTCTCTGTTAAGAATGGTGCTTGCTGTAGATGTTGTGTTCTGTAGCAATCTGAATCCAATCAGGAGATAGAAAGTACACAACGACCTAGGAGGGGGAATTTAACATAAAGAATTATTAAACTATGATACAAGTTATAATAAAATTCCATATAGAGTTTTCTGGGGCTGAAGGAGACTACCCAAGGAAAGGCAAACTTAGAATGGGGGCTCCTCCCCAAGGCTGGAGCTCATATCTCTTTGGAGAGGAACCCACTGGGTGGCAGAGAAATTCTACTGGTTTGTTAGTACCTGAGCTGGTTTATAGATCCAGACCTGGTCTACTGTCACAGGGCAAGCAGGAAGCAACCTTTCAGGATGCAGTAGTGTGGACCAGCCATAGCTGGTGGCCAGTATGTGTGTGCGTAGTAGGCGATGGCGGACCCGGTTCAGTTGGTGGCCTGGAATAAACAATGCCCTGTGTACAGGATCGGCCAGGGGAGGTGTGTGTGTGTGGTGGCAGGGGGGGGGGTCGGTGTTGGGCGGTTTCCGGTGCTGGAAGGACTACATAAACCTGGCAGTGTGTGTGTGGCTGGGGAGCAAGTGAGCAGAGGGAAGCAGGGGGCAGATAACTTGCAGCACAGGATGTCCCCATCAAGAGGGCCCCAAGAAGCTGATTCACCAGGCCATACCAGGACGGCACGTTTGCTGAGGGACAGTTTCTTTGGGTCAAGGCCTGGGACAGCACACCCCGAATATCCTCATATCCACACCTCTAAGAACCAGAAATCACAGAAAGGCCACTTCCTCCTTCATTGTCCCTCCAGAGCCCTCTGCTAAAGAAAGCATAACAGTGTACTCTGTGGTGTTACTTTGACAGAGAGATGCTTACAGAATCCCTCCATTTTCAGACAGCACACATTGAAGGGTGAATTTGGAGCTGAGAGGCAATAAATTGATACCTGGCTTCCTATCCTTTATCAGGTTAGGGCAGTCCCTGTTCTTTTTAGTTTGTATGAATGGTAAGCACCCTACCTGCCAGGGTTACAGTTCTTAGCTCACGCAAGGGAGATTTTCTACCTCACTGTTGTTTCTCTGGTGAAACAATGATTTAAGCAACAGGCCTGGCCATTTCAGGAATTTTAACTGACTGCTTAGGATTCTTGGTGGACCCAGGGTTCGCTGGCCTGAACTGAGTTTACTGCAAAACCCAGCTTCTGGCACAAAAGTGTGTCACTGGCTTAGTTAGTGCATAGGGCCCGTGAGGCCTACAGTCTAGCCCTTCGCAGGACTTGTCTGTTCCATCTGCAAGGAAAGCTGGTGAGATTGCCTCTTCTGCCATAAGTATGAGTAGCAAATGTTCTCCTCAGGAATAGACTGGTTTATACCTTAAATGCTGCTCTGCTCTCCAGCACCTGAGCTATAAACAGGGAGAGAAGGTGCTTGGATTTCATTTAAAGTCATGCCTTACAGAGCCCTATCTTTGAAGGAGCAGGGTAGTGGATTCCAACAGATTAGTCTTACAAAGTGTATGCCTTTAACCATATAGACAAGTTGAGTGTTTTATTCACACTTTTCTCAATTCTGTTTAGGATCAAAAATTCATTGGAGAAAATAGCACGTGGTTTTTGCATTCTTACGTGGTAAACAGTCTATTAGTTTGTGATTGAGCGGGCAGCATGTATTGAGATGGAGAGACACTTTAGTAAAAATAAAAACAAACAAACAAACAAAAACATTTTTTTTCTCCTGGTGTGTTCCACAATCAACAGGTATAATAAGATACTACCAAATCATGAGAAAAAAATACTTTTATGGCTACTCATCCTTCGGTAATCTCCTCCCGGGACTGCCAAAGTACAGAGCATATTCACCTCCTATATTCCGAAGCCACAGATGACAAATTAACCCACAGCCTTCTATTGACACACAGGACTGGACTGGGCTTCCTGTCCCAGGAGGCAGCCTGAGACCTTGAACACAAGGGCCTGCACATGAACTGGGAGTTTATCTTTTATTTATTTATTTTTATTTTTATTTCAGAGTATTACGGAGGTACAAACGCTTTGGTTACATAAATGGCCTTTTCACCCCCCTACAAGTTTGCCCATTCCCCAAACAACGCACACCGCATCCGTTAGGTGTGGATTTACCCTTCCCCATCCCCTCCTTCCCTCTCCCACCTGCCTGACACCCTATGAATGTTACTTCCCATATGTGCACATTAGAGTTTATCTTTGTGTTTATTTATTTATTTTTTATTTCAGCATATTATGGGGGTACAAAAGTTTAGGTTACGTATATTGCTTTTAAATGCTGGCCCCACCTGCTGCCTGGTCCAGCTCAACTGTCTTAGCTGTCACTCTGGCAATGGTGAGACACAAATGCGAAATCGGAAATTCCTTCACTACCAGGAGGAACAGCTCTTTAGGCCGGCCCCCTGGGTAGCTGTCACCACTAGACACACACACTCAGTCACGCTCACTTGCTAGAAATCTCTTAGAGCTAGGTTTTGTGGAAAGGCACACCTCCAATGTGCAGTTTCTGAAGGAGGTCTGCACAGATGTGGTGTCTCTCCTTGTAGGAGAAAGGGGAATTGGGGGCTCCCTATGCAGAGCAGGCTGGGAGGAACCCACCACGGGTTGCATCCTCCCACTGACAACCTTAGTGACCCCTCACAAAAGAGAAAAAGGAGGAGAGAGGAGGTGTGGGCAGCACGAATGTGCAATTCTTGTTCACTGTGTTCCTCATCCCAACCTTCCATGCTCTGGCAGAGAATGCAGATGCAGAGCCAGGGCCAAGGTCTGGTGGTGGTTCCTGAAAATTCAAGTAGTTGTTTCCTCTGGTCCAGGTGGAGGATGGGGGTAGAGGGTAGGGGTAATTCTGTGTGTCTTCTAAGGGACCAGTCACACATTTGGCGAACTTGATAACCCCTGCACCACAGAAACCAGCCCAAACACGGAGCCCTGCACCCTGTGCTCTGCACCCCCCTCCCGAGAATATAATACAATTTCCTAGGATGAACGGTCTCTGTTACAGTAAGGCCCAGTTTCCCCTGGAAGTTTTTATGGGTGCAGGGCCTTTCTTTCTCTCTCCTTCTCGTCTGAGTAGAAAACACCCCAAACCACACTCGGGGACCACTGGGTCACTACAAGATACAAGACGTCAATCATCTTCCTGTCCTGACTACTCAAAAAGGTACGTGCTACATTTCCATTGCCTTTCATCCACGTGACCTTGTTGAGCCTAAGAAATATTGATTGATAGAAATGCCCCATATATTTTTAGAGACAGAAATGATTTCAGGAGTCTGGCAAGGCTTTGCCCTAAAGGAAAATGTAAACATGTTATTTCGCATATCAAAAGCTGCCTCGCCTCAGGAGGGCGTCTCAGTGGTCGATCCGGGCCTGTGGCTCTCACCTGCTTTGAAAGACAAAACAGGTTTTGCCTAGAGCCACGGGATGCCGGAGCTGATCAACAAAGACAGGCGCTGCGGGAGCCCAGCCGGGCCCAGACGGAACCATGCGGTTGAAGTAAGTAGCATAGGGTGCTGCTCATGGAAGACTCCTGCAACCATTTCTGTCTCTAAAAATATATGGGGCATTTCTATAAATCAATATTTCTTAGGCTCAACATGACCTGGCGAAGATACAAACCACTGGGTATCCATACTTATCTTCACCTTCTGGCCATTTCACTGTCACTGTCACTGCCACCCTCCCTCCTCCCGGATTGTTGTCCCTGGGGCCCCAAGCAGTAGCCAGACAGCCTCACTTGGGCCTGGCCTTTAGCTCTGAGTTCTCTATCAGATGAATCGTGGACTCAGGCTCAGCTCGGGGAGCAGGACCTGGCGTGAAAACAGGTTCACAAGCCAGATGGTCACCTTGGTCAGGAGAAAAGCTTTTTCCTGCACCTGGATCAGTAGCAGAGTTACTGGTTTTCACACCATTTATCCCACTTAGACAGATGCAAGGTCCCTGCTTCAAAGCCCAGTGGACTCACATGGTTGGCTGTTTCTTCCTCAGCTTTTTCCAAACTCTGCAGGCCCAGGCAGAGGACAGCTCTTTAGATCCTGACCACTGGCTGTGTTTTGCCTCACTCTGCTCTGTACATGACTTACCTTTCCAAAAAAACAAAACAAAACAAAACAAATAAATAAATAAATTTTAAAAATCCCCACATCCCCCAGGTTATGAGACCTTTGAGGAGGACCTTGAAGGATGAAGAGGGGTATTGGGAAACAGAAAACCTGTCCATAGCAATCGGTTGGAATTTTTTGGTAAAGGAACAGTTTGAGTCGGTTAGCATGTTTGAGGGCTTGACTCATCAAGCGATATTTGGATTAACTGCTCATCACTTTTTCTGTTTTCTCAGCAGCAGGAACCTAATCCAGAGTGTTCCTTAAATATCAGACTTCGGACACATAATTGCCCACAAGTGGTTCACATCTGAATCAAACGGGCTCCTAGATCATCAAAGTGGAAAACAGAACCTTGCTTAAGATGCTCTTTACTAACAGTGAAGGAAAAAAATGTACACTCATAGAATGTGAAGAAATACTTCGAAAATATGACTCAGAATGTGAAAAAGCAATAGCACATTAAAATAAACAAAACAAATAAATCATGAAGATTACTTATTATTAATCTTTAAAGAAAAGCTAACTGGCTATTAAATTCTCAAAGACTTTGAAGGACTTAAAGTATTGTTTTGTGTGTTCTTTGACTAAAGACGTGTGTTGCCATCCCTTAAATTAAAAAAAAAAAAATCTCTATGTATGCACTCATAAGCCCTTAACCGCAATCGAAATGGTGACCATTTCCAACACCTCCATAAGTTTCGTCATTGCCTTTTGTGTTGCTTCTTTCCCTACCCATCCTCATCCCCATCCCTAGGCAACCACTGATCTGCTTTCTCTCACTCTAGATTAGTTTGTGCTTTATAGAATTTTATGTAAATGGCACCATACACTATATACTCCTTTTTTGTCTTTTTAAGAGCGGCATAATTAGTTTCAGATTCATACATGCTGCTATTTCTATAAATAGTTCATTACCTTTTATTGTTGTGTAGTACTGCATTGTATGGTTAGTTGGGTTGTATCCAGATTTTGACTATTACCAATTAAGCTGCTATGAATATTCATGTAAAAGTATACGTGTGGACCTATGCGTTCCTTTCTCTTAGGTAAAAACTCAAGGGCAGTAGTATGGTGAGTGTATGCTTAACGTTTTAAGTTCAGGTTAACACTGCAGATTGATCTCACCTTGCTGCTTAGAGTTCTGTTGATAGTACAAATCGAATGGATTTAATCTCAGACCCTGTCAGTCAGATTAATCAGAGTGGTTGATTAAGTGGCATATTGTTATATCAGTGGGCTAAAGATAGCCTCCATACATTGGCCCCTATGTCCGTTACTTCTTCACAGCAGGCTAGGACCCTTGCGTTAGCTCAAAGCCCACCAGCAAAAACTGTAATTTTTACATATGCAATTGCTTTAAATATAGCCCAAGCAAGCATATTTGTAGCCATTTAAAGCTTGCCTGCTTTGCATAACCCACAAAACTGCACCGGACATCTAGCCACAGTTAGGGCAGACCCAGGGGCTATTAAAGACCCCGTGCCACTGCTTGCCTTCAGAGCCCTGTCACCCAGAGGCTCCCCCTCTGGCTGCTCTATCACCCTGACACATAAGGTCCTCTCCTATTTTCCTCTACTCCAGGAGTTGTCTTGCTCTCTTCCCCTTCTGGGCAGCAGCCCCCTGGTGCTGCCTCTGGAAGGTCTCCTGTTGTGAGAGACTTCCCCTCTCCAGCAACCTGTCAAAGCACAGGCCAAAGAAAAAGCTCCTTGTGTGTTACTGCCATCTTGTGGTTATATTTTTTCCCTGCTCTGCCTGGAAATCTTGGAACTCACCCCAAGTGGTGAGGAGGATGGGATTTTGGCGATGAACAAGAAATTAATTGGCCTAGAGTCCACCCAGTCAGTAGGACAGTCAATTCGAAAATCAATCGTAGGCATCCTTAAGTGCTGAGACTCGACATTTGGAATGCCTCTGTGCCAATCCGGCATGGCATCTCTCATTACCGTACTGCACAGTATACTTTTTGCAGTCTCCTCCTGCGCCTCTGTGACCTGGTCTAAAGGTAGCACCAGTATTTGAGTGAACCCACACCATTAGAACTGACTTCTGGGGTCAGACGTGCCGAGCTAGCCTGGGAAGGAGGTCAGCCCACCCATCTGAGTCCCCTATTAGGTAAGCATTGAACTGTGTGCACCTGTGCGCCTGAAGAGGAAAAAAACAAAAACAAACAAATAAACAAAAAAAAAACAGAGGGAGTCTATGCCTCTGGAATGAGGGTGAACCACCCCTCACTCCATAACAGGCTACAGTGGGAGGAGCTCTCTGCAGGTGGTTTGAGGATTTGGGGTACTCTGAGATGTGAGGATGTCCCCATCTCCGGAGACTACTAGGCAAGTAAATGAGCCAATACGGCAGAGTCATCAGGCCAAGGCTGGTCTCCTAAGCACAGCTAGAGGAGAGGCCTTTGCAAACAAGTAGCATGCCTCTGCTGTTGTGACACTCATTTATGCTGTTGCACTTGTCATCATGTCATCCCCTCCCCAGAGGGATATCAATATCCCAACCCTTAGGCGGAGCCAGCTAAAGTGTTACTTAAAGTGACTACAGGCAAGGAAGTTTATATCTCTGTCCCTCCCAGGACTCTGTAGGAGGTTTCTGACAGGCTGAACAAGTGTTCCGAACCAAGAGACATGTGCTGGCCTTGCTGGCAGCAGTGGATCACCGGGATTCCACCTGGAGAGGAGGTAGAAGCCCAAACTCCTGCAGGAGACAGTACGGAGGAGAGGAGCCTGGAGAGGAGGAACAGTGCTCTCCAGAGGATAAGGCAGCACAGTGTCACCATGATAGGCACTGGGATAATTTACACTCTGCTTTGCCAGCAACCACACAGAAAGTAATAAAGACAGAGGGAGAGCCAAGAAGAAGGGGTCAGTTCTTGCTCAGGAAAGGAAACCCATCCTCTCTCTTACCTGAGGCCCAGTGGCCCAGTCTCTCCTGAAGTACTCAGGCCAGGAACTAAAAAAAAAAAAAAAAAAAAAGCAAGGGGCTGCTTCGCTACATAGAACATATCTGGCAGGGAGTGACTTCCACCTAATACGGTAATACGGGATGAAATTAAACAACTGGCTGCCATGGTACACGATGGAAAAACGGTGTCCCTACTAAATGGGAATGACCCACAGAGAGGCCTTGGACCCCAGTTCACATATGTATTGTGGAGGTGTATTTTTGTGGCTTAGAAGGCTGCCCAATCTACATTAGGCCTCATAATGGCCTGGGAAGATGGTTAATGGAAAAGGTTAGCCAAGGCCAAAGATCTCCTCCACCAGTCAGGGATGTTGGAGTGGGCTTATCAGGCAACAAATGATGTGGGGCATGATGACTTGACAAGTCTGGAGGAGGCTGAATTGAGTCCTGAGGTCCACCCAGTTGTTTTTCAGAGGGGTTCCGGAAAAAGTCCTCTTTGCTGGGCATGGTGGCTAGTGCTAAAATGACTCAAGAGGCCATAGCTGGCCTGGATTTAATAGAAACTCACGAAAAACAAACTCAGGGTCAGGTGTTCCCTGTTAACACCACAAACAACACCCTGCCTGGCCTAAATCAAAATGACTGTCAACAGTGAGGCTGCCCCCTGCTAGGCCAAAGAAACCACCTCCAGCCAGGCCCCCCTGTAAGTGTCAACCCTGAGATGAACAAGAGAGGTTAATGCTGGACCCTAAGGAATAAGGGGGATCCCAAACTGGATAATCTCTGGTAAATCGTTGGGGCAATTGCAATACTTACTAGGATTAGATTATGACCCCTGGCTGGCTTTCCCTTTGGAGGTAGGCTTATCTTTCACAGCTGTCCCTGATCACTGCCAGTGGCTGGGGATCCTCTCCCACATAGGGATCCTGTGGTCTCGGAAGGGCCCTTCTGAAGGACAATCGCCCTCTTACCATATTAACTGCGGTTTGGGCTCCAAAAAATAAACAACACTGGCTAGCTCTCTCAGCCAGGGTTGCCCCATACTCCTTAATCCCAGGAAGCACTCTGCTTCAAAGGGACCCCTCCCCCAGTAGGTTACCTGCTTGGGAGGAGGATTAATTAAAGGGGTAATTCCCCTATTAACTATTAAAATTGGCCCAGTTTTCCTAAAAGGATACTTCTGTCCTGGTCCCCCTCTCCCCCAAATTATCCATTTTCCTATTATTGGAGCGGACCTCTTCAGACAGCAGGTGAACTCATGAAACAAGACTAAGCTTTTTTTTCCCTGCTGGCTGGCACTTCCTGGTGAGAACCAGTTAAACTTCCCCTACTGGTTCGGGTGGCAAATACATCACAGCAGCAGCTAAGGCAAGACACTGAAGGATGATGGCCTGTCACAGGAGACTTAGATAAAGAAGGAGTACTGACTGCTACCATCTCACCTTTTGATTCTCCGGTATGGCCTGTGCTAAAAGACACTACCACTGAGTAGAGGCTAACTATAGACCACAGAGAGGTAAACAAGGCCATTCCCTTTATTAGAGTGTTGAGCCTAAGAAATGTAGATTTATAGAAATGCCCCATATATTTTTAGAGACAGATATGATTTCAGAAGTCTGGCAAGGCTTTACCCTAAAGGAAAATGTAAACGTGTTAGTTTGCATATCAAAAGCTGCCTCGCCTCAGGAGGGCGCCTCAATGGTCAGCAGCAGCTGCTTTCCAAGGTGACACTGCAGTCCGGGCCTGTGGCTCTCACCTGCTTTGAAAGACAAAGCAGGTCTTGCCTAGAGTCACGGGATGCCGGAGCTGATCAACAAAGACAGGCCACCGGAGATGAGGGCTGATCATAGGATATGCTGCCCGAGCCGGCCCAGACGGAACCATGCGGTTAAAGTAAATAGGCACAGCTCACGTTGACTTCTGAAACCTCTGTTCTAACACACAGTAACCAGAGCCACGATGTCTCTGTTTTTGCTAAAGTAATAGCCTTATCATAAAACTTAGAAGTTTGCCCTAAGAAGATTTTATAACTCATTGTTCACCTAGATAGAGTTAGTTGAAGGATCTGTAGTAGCCTTTTAGAAGGCTTTGACCCTAAACCAAGCTACCTATTGTTATGTAAATCCCGTTACCCTTGGCAACCGAAAACCTGTACCTGCCCTACCTATAAGTATCTGTGTAAAACTTCAGTCTGGGTTGCATTTCTGCGGGAAGAGATGTAACCTTCCTTCCGGGCACCCTGCTTTATCTATCTTCATAAATATTTACTTTATAAACTATATCTTTGGCTCTGTGTATTATTTTTATTTCTGTTTCCTACTATTTTTTTCATCCTTTGCCACGACCCCTGTCTGAGGGACCCGAACTTTTGCAGGGAGTGTAGCTAACTCCCTGCATTAGAGAACCTCTATCTGATACTGTTGCCTTAATGGATGCCATCCAAAATATCAACAAGTTTCTATGAAATCCAGGGCACCTATGGCTTCTTGAATTTGAACCTGGAGTTATAGACTTGGCTAATGTGTTCTACTCAGCAAAAATGTTGCAGTTGAGTCAAACACATTTTGCCTTCACCTTTGAGAGTCAATAGTACGCCTTTACCCAGTTGCTTGTTGGGTACTCAAATAGCCCTCCAATTGCACAATCTTTGCCCACAGGACATAGATATTTGCCCCGCAATTTCACCAGAAACTAGGCTTTGGCATTATATCGGTGACATCCTCCTCACTGAACCTGACCAAGACTCTGTCTCATAGGTCACCGCAACCCCGAGCAAACAACCTCTCACTGAGCGGGGATGGACTCCCACATAAGGTGTAAATCTGTTAAATTTGGGGGCTACATTTAAAGCATGGAAAGGTGAACTATTCCCAATCCGATAAAAGACAAGCTCCTAGCGCTTAAACTTCCCACATCGGTAAAGAAGCCCCAACATTTAATAGGAATGATTGAATTCTAGCGCAACACATTCCTCACCCCCAGTATGTGCTGGCCCTTATAGACGTGTCTATCAAGACACTTGTAAATCTTCCATTTTTCTGTGGGGACCTGAGCAACAACAGGCACTAGATGAGCTAAAGGACTTGACTAGTCTTTAAAAATGTATATATTAAAATAAGAAAATAATATAATAGATGACCTAAAGGAGGTTATTTCTTTGGCTCCCCCACTAGTGCCCCCAAGGACAGGACTTACAATTAGAAGTTTCCACCGCCCCCAAATTTGCTTACTGGAGCCTCTGGACCAAAATAAACAGGTAAATGCATGCCCATGGGCTTTTGGTGTAAGCAGCTCCCAGACTCAGCTTAAAACATTCACTAGAGAGACGCCCCCTGGCGGCATACAGGGCACTTATCGAAACTGAAGTTAATAGCAACTGCCCTTACTGGGGCAGAGCCAGTTGCCCTATGGGCCGACGTTCCTGTTACGCCCTGGGTAATGGAAAAACCTCCCCGTGAGATTGGATCATCAACAGAGGCCTCTCTTTTAAAATTAAAACGGTATCTACAGGATAGTGCTACACCTGGCCCTACTGGAGTGTCACTATTGTATGAGGAAATAGCCATATACCCTGCCAGTGAGGTTAACTTGCCAGAACTCCCCAGAAATGCCTCTGGCCATTGCTCAATGGGGACTGGAGGGAGGATGGGCGGCACTCTCAAAACAAGAAAATTAATGGTTTTCTTTACTGATGGAGTGAGCACAGGGCATGAGGGAGCCAGACAATGGACCACCACAGCATATTGCCCTTACTCAAATACTCCAGTTTCCATCTGGGGGATAGACCAGAGTGCCCAATGGGCCAGGTTGTGTGCAACACTCCTAAAAATAGAGCACACCTTCGACAAACATTTTTCTAAAGTACGTATCTTCTTCACCAGCTCCTGGTCAAGGGCTAACGGGCTGACTATTTGGTCAGGACTTGGGCAAAATCAGGGCTGGAACATACCTGGCCAAGACATTTGGGGTAAGGAGATGCTGGGGGTAAAAGTCAGCACATCAGCTCCCACTCTGTGCATCTTTATACACCATACCTCAGCTCATACCCAACAAGACATGATGAAGCCACAGAACTCACCAAACTACCCAAGCCGTTAAGCCTCTCTGAGGATGGGGATTCCCTAGAGCTTTGGAAAGAGCTACCCTAACCCCTCTGTGGGTGGGCACAGGAGAGGTCAGGGCATTTGGGCATCACAAAGTCATGAAAATCGACTGTTAATGAGGAATCGACCCAGCAGAGAGACATTTACCCTAAGTCATTAGGGACTGTTCCACATGCCAGAAATCTGGAGACTTGGACCTACTGCATAGGAGGAGCATTCTGCAGAGCAGAAGGGCCACATCAGAACTGGAAAATCAAATCAACTTCACTGGGCCTCTCTCTGAAGCAGCAGGAGCCATTAAGTATGTCTTAACAGTGTGGTAATACCTACACGGGCTTACTTTTGGCTTACCCATCTAAGACACCAACCTCTGCTAATGTTATTGAGGAGTTAATAAAATAGCTGTTATGGCCTTAGGGGGTATGAAAGTTATACAAAGGTATCCAGTCAGATCAAGACTGTCACTTCTCTGCAAAGCAAACGCAACGATGGGCATTACAAAACAACACTGCTTGGGTTTTTCTGTGGGCCTACAGTAGCAGGTATCATAGAATAACATAATGGGCTTTTAAAAGGAGGGCTATTGAGAGAACGAGCAGAACAATAGCATCCCAAGTAGTCAAAAATACTGCCCATAGTCATGATTACATCCCTCTGGCATGACCACACCACGTATCAGTTCACAACAAGTGTGGAGACCACCAACGGAGATGCTGCAACCTCTGCTGACATATGCCCACAGCAAAGGAACATCCACAAAATTCCCTCTCCCTCGTAGAAAATCAAGAGACTAGCTATTTTTTTCTCCTCAATCCTGACAAGGACCTGACATAGACCACTTGACTCTGGGTCCATTCTCAGTCTGCGTCTGTGCGTCATCCAGCTCAAACCTAGCAAGACACCCACAACTCTCCTAAGAGAGAGGCATCCTCATGTTCTGCCCATGTACTTTGCTCTGTTAAGGGCACTGTGGAACAGATCTTGACCTGCTCCAGACACCCAGGAGGTGGAACCAACCACCCCCATATCTGGTAACACCATTTGGGTGCTACCCAGGGGGACATCAGATTCCCTACAGCTGGCTGCAAATGGCTTCCAGTGTTTACCCCTACCCTGTTGCTCTGCCCTTTCCTTACCTGAGAATTTCCTACTCTCTACAATGCCAATTACACCTCAATTGGTGGACCACCCTTGCCCCGATCGCCTACACCTTACTGCTGGCAAGGTATGTCTGGAAACAGCATGCCACATACACTCCACAGGGAGACACAACACAGGTCAGATTTGGGGACAATGGGAGCCATGCCGTTGGCTGTTTCACTTGGTTACTCGTACTAACACAGCCACAGACATCAACACTGAGGCTAGCACTCTTCCTCCTGTCTCTGCTACCACTAGTAACATCCTTCCAGCTAAGTCAGACCCTACTATATCGCTTGTGACTCATTGATGCCTTCTAAACTCTGTGGGCCTCCCTTTACTTCAAATCAGATGAAACTTACTATTATTAACTCATGTGCCATTAAACAAATAGAGTAATGGGACACTATCTGTAGAGCCTCATGTAAAGAATACCCGGAAATAGTATGCACCGAATATTATAGCCAGGATGCTCGCGATTGGTGCAATCAAATTGAACTACTGTAATCAAAATGCAATACCAACAAATTCTATGGGATTGCATAGATAAAATTCTAGCTCTTTGTAATCCCTGAAATTATGATTAAATGCAAATGCTGCCAACAGTGTATGCCCTTACAAAAATTGGCTTCTTTTCCTATTAATTATTAATATAATGACCTTTCTCTCCCTCCAGTAGAGGCTCCACTTATTGAAATGGAAAGAAATTGTATCAGCCAAGTGACCAAGGGTGCCTAACCATGCACTTCCTTCATGGCTACTAATCAATCTACCCCAGGAAGGCAATAATACTACACAACATTACCCGGGCCAAGGCACAAATAAGAAAACAAGGATCACAACCAGCTTGGAAATTCTTCCTTAACCTAACGTTCTCAAGATATCAATTGCAAGTTTTACATAACACTCAATGGGAGCATACTCTACAACAATTGCAATGGAGGCTGCCCACAGTGAACAATCATAGCTCTTGGGTGTTACAGCAAAGACAATTCGTACCAAAGCATAGTGTATCCCATGGAGAAATCTAGCTGCTCTCTGCTTGGGAGTTTCTCCACCCAAATTGACAACTACTTGCTTACAGCTATTACGAAATTTGTCAGGCATACCAAAAACGTAATTACTAAGGTCATAGAAAATATTTCATGGAAATTGTTGACCAGTGTTACTTTTCTGGGGGCTCCTTAAAAAACCATATACACCCCAAAGTACAGAAGATAGAAAAAGAGTAATGAGAAGCCCCGTAGTGAAACTAACCTGGGAGGAAATGTTATTGCTATAGTCACCACGCTGCCACCTCCCAAGGGGCCACACCTGAGGCTGTTAAAGGCATACAAAGGACTTCCCTATGAAAGTTTCCCCTAGAATGGAGTCGATGGAGCATCCAATCCCCCACTGAAAAACAGTGATGCTCCAATACACAGGAACAGAAGTGGGGCAAATGACATAGCACAATTGATCTCTCTTTTTTAAACAGCTTAGTTCACCTGTGAGGATCTCATATGTGAGTACCCACAATTCCGGATTTAATTTGCTGTGCAGCTGTTTCAATAATTTTTATCTTGGACTGCCAAGAGCACCTGCAAAACCTATCCTACGCCCATGGCAACACACGGATGCTATTTACTATTGGCAGTCTGCAGGAAACTCAAGCACAATGCACACCGATCCGAGCAAGGAGGAACATACAAATGCCCACAGAATCAAACCTGCATATAGACTTGGCCTCCCAGTGTATAAGGTGGTGTCCATGGAAAATCCCAAATTCTGTAAAATAATGTAATGAGGTTTATTCTGAGCCTAATGTGTGCCACCTCAGCCTGGGGAACATGGTCTCAAGAGGTCTTGAGAAAATGCGCCCCAGGTGGCCAGGTTACAGTTAGGTTTTATACATTCACAGAGACAGGAATTACAGCAAAAACCATAAATCAATACACGCAAGGTATACATTGGTTTGGCCCAAAAAGGCAGGACATCTTGAAGCGGGAACTGACGAGTCATAGGTGGGTTTTAGGGGTTCTTTAGTTGGCACTTGGTTGAAAGAGTTAAGCTTTGTCTAAAGACTTGGAGTCAGTAGACAGGAATGCTTGACTTAGGGTAAGGGGGCCTTTAATCTGTCAAGCGATCCTATACTAGAATCAGGCTGGGAAGTAAGCCATATTATACCAGGTTAACAAAAACCCATTTAATGAGATTTTTATCATTTGTAGGCATGACTCACCAAGCCTCTTGGAAAGAAGTTTGGGAAAGAGAAGAAAAGGTCAGACTTCAGGCCCCAGTTCTCCCTTTTGGCCAAAGATGACTCCATGGAATGCACATGCAGGCCAAGAAGCAGCAGGGGGTGCCGCTGCACAAGGGAGGCTCATTCCTAGAGTTGTCTGTTTGGTCATCTGGTGTTGATGGTGACAGTTTCAATATGAGAGCTATCTGAACTTAGGGGAAGGGCATGGTTTGATCTGATTTAATAGCCAATTGTTTAAGGGGCCAGAGACAGTCAGGCCTAAGTTTCAGTCTGAAAAAAGCATCCTAGATCAGATGTAGTCTACCAGCTGTCACGATCTGGGTCTTTGATTGTGTCTTTTTCCTTTTCCTGAATCTGGCATAGCATTTACAAGAGGTATATAATGGTAATATAGCAACAAGTATCATAAAATGGTGAAGAGTAGGCATTCAAGAAACTTACAGGTAAAATCAGAAGGCAGTAAACAACCTAACCAGCCAAGGAATCCCCTGCATGCATCATCTCATTCTTTAATCAGACTTACAATGTGTTTACCCTTCTTCTCAATGGTCATTTGAACCTTATGGTAAACCTTATTTGAGGATTGTAGGACCAACACCAATTCAGAATCTAATGAATTAAATTGTTCTTCTGACCAATTGGTCTCCATAAGTACAACATCCTGAGGAGGGTGTAAATCGAATCTGAGAAACCTCTGGTCGTCAATGTCTACATTGTCATAGGGCTTGTTTGCAGTTGACAAATCTATTTTTCCCACCACCTTTGTGTTGCACCATATACTAGTGTTTGGGAGGGAAAAAGAAGTTTCATTACAGGTGAAATCATATAATTCTACAGAGTCATTTTGCCATCCCTCCCAACAAATACGACCCTTTCCCATATACCGAATGTTATGTCCCGTGCGGGACATATTAGGAACCAAATCTGGGAGAAATCAGGGTTCCCAGTGGCTTCAGGGCATAACCATTCTCCTTTTCTATGTTTCACAATCTGATAGGGAAATAGGACGCCATGTGTTTCCATTAGCTAAAATAGACCATTGGCTTCCCATGGGGAGTATCCTCATATTGTTTACAGTGGTCCCAATACCTGCTAGTTGAACTACAGAATACTTTTGTGCCTCATTCAACTTCAGTGCTTGAGTTTTAAGAATACAATATCTGAGGTTACATTTGTCATCTAAAAACTTCCACGAATTTGGGATAGCGTATATTTTCCATAGGTGTTTAGATTGTGCCTCAGCACTGAATTTTGTAGGTCCTTGCTTCATAGCTACCTCAGATTCCATTTGTAATAACATGGAAAACATAAGCCCTTGTTGGGCTAGAGTACATGACTGTTCCCACCTTTGGGTTTGGGAATGGGTTTTTACGGTTTGTCTGATCACTTCTATCCGTTTGGTGAGTGCTGCATTATCTTTTGAGGAAGCTTCCCATCCCTGTCCCTTTTGAGAGGAAATTTTTCTCTCAGGAATGCCTCTCTTCATTAGCTGTGAATTTGGCTTGTCCCAGTATACCTAGCTCAATTCCAATTCCTCCAATGAGGTTGCATTTTAATCTTTTGGGTGGCCAATTTTGGTGTACCCACCGGAAATGCTATTGCCGTTGTATGCTAATGACATCAGTGCAATTTGGGTAAATGGAGTCAACCCAGAACCCTTGGGTGTCCCAAACAATTGTCATGTGAGTGGAGGTTACACCCAAGTATGCCCTTGTCTGGGTATTCTGAAAGGCTTCCCAGAGGTGCACTTGCCTTAAGGTGCAATCTCTACTGTCAGGGATTTCTGTCTACCAACTGACTGACTCCCATAAATAGTTCTTTAAGGGCAGTGTCAGTGTGGTTGGTGCTGGATAAGGGCATCCAGTCACAAGCACAGGGCTGGTGGTCATTTGGTCAGGTTATGCTGCAGCAGTTTACACAGGAGGCAGCTAGGTTTCTTCCATCATACCCAGGCAATTTTCTAAGCAAATCATCACCAGGATCTATTGTTATGCAATATTCTATCTGATTAGACTCCCTCGATAATCTTTCAGAGGCCTTGTTAGGTAATTATTCCTGCAGGGCATGATATTTGGTGAGAGCCTTGCTATAATAGAGGTACCCTGAAAAGGGGGTATTTCAGAGAGTGTTTAGAGTTGGAACTGTTCCACGTGGTGGCCTTCATTTCATCCTGATCTATGTCATACCAAATGATGTGGGCTCTGTTGGCAGGGAAATGGGTGAGGTTTGCAGGGAACCAGGACAAGTTCTGTCCAGTTCTGTCTGTGGAGTGTTGAAGTTCCCCGATGTTATGGTGTTGCTGTTTATCATTTTGTTTACATCAAGCAGGATTTGCTTGATGTATCTGGGTGCTCCTGTTTGGGTGAATATTATTTGGGATTGTTAAGGCTTCTTGTTGAATTTTTCCCTTTGCCACTATATAGTGACCATCTTTGTCTTTCTTTACTTTCATTGATTTAAGCTTTATGTTTTGTGATATGGGAATAGCTACACCAGCTTTCTTTTGGTTTCTGTTTGCTTGGAAGATTGTTTTGCATCCCTTCACCTTGAGTCTGAATTAATCCTAGTGGGATAGATGTATTTTTTGGAGACAGCAGATACTTGGCTTTTATTTATTTTTTCATTCAGCCAGCCTGTGTCTCTTCTTTCGGCAGTTCAAGCTATTCACCTTTATTGACAGAATTGATTTTTGGGGTAGATTTTTGTTCATCCTGTTTGCTAGACCCTTATTGTTTTGTTTTACTTCTTTAGCCATTGTGGAATCTAGTTTCTGGACCTTATCATTTGGGTGATTTTACACTTGTTGGTGTTTATTGCGCAAGTCAGTGTATACTGCAGGTCTTGGCACTTCCTGCAGGTCAGGTCTGGTCCTTGCAAATTCCCACAGTGATTGCTTGTCTGGGAATGTCTTTATTTCTCCCTCACATAAGAAGCTTAGTTTTGCAAGATACAGAATGCTAGGCTTGCCATTATTCTGACTTAGAAGACTGGGGATGGGTGCCCTGTTCCTTCTGGCTTGTAAAGTTTCAGTTGAGAAGTCTTCAGTTAGTTTATGGGTTTTCCTTTATAGGTTACCTGCTGCTTTTGCATTACTGCTCGTGGGAGTACTTCTTTTTTGTTTACTTTTGCCAATTTAATAACCGTGTGATGTGGTGATTGCCTTTTCACATTGAATCTCCCAGGAGTCCTGTGTTCTTGTACCTGGATATCGAGATTCTAGCTAGGGCAGGGAAATTTTCTCCAATTATTCCCTCAAGTATATTATCCAACCTTGTGTATTTTCTTCTTCACCCTCAGTGATGCTTAACATTCTTATGTTTGTCCTCGTAATGTAACCACAAATTTCTTGTATGCTTTGTTTATGGCTCTTGTTTCTGTGTTCTTTCTCTTTCACTGATTTGTTTAGTTCATAGGGTTATCTTAAAAATCTGAGACTTTTTCTTCTTCACGATCCAACGTATTCTTAAGGCTTTCCACCGTGTTTTGTAATTCCTTCAATGCAGTTTTCATTTCCCGAATTTCTGTTTGTTTTTTCTTTAATACATCAATTTCTCTAGAGAATTTTTTATTCATTTTCTGCATTGTTTCTGTAGGTTCTTTGTGTTTATCTCTATTTTCTCTTGTATTTCATTGAGCTTTCTTACAATCCATATTCAAAATTTCTCATCTGTCATTTTAGCTGTTTCATTTAATTTGGTATCCATTGTTGAGGAGCTATTGTTTTATTTGGGGGGTATCTTTTTGGTCTGATTTTTCATGTTTCCAGGGTTCTTTTGCTGATTGCTTGTCATCTGGCCTCTTGGTCAAGGGCTGAGGGTAGGAGGGCTGGTTTAAGGCCCTATCTCTGAGTCTCCAAAGATCATCCTCTGACCATGCCAGGGAGAGGAGCTCTGCTCTTGAATTGCCTTTTGGGTGTTTAAGCAAGTTTTATGAACCTCTTGTGTTACCTCTGACCTGTTGTCTTCACCTCTTCCCAATGGAGTGTAGTTAGTTTGGTCCTTCAGCTTAAGTTCTGAGCCGGTGGATTATACCTGCTTCCCTCTGATGTGCGGGGAGGAGCAAGTTAGTTCATAGCTGGGACAGGAGAGCCTAAGTGTAGATATTTGCTGAGCCTCTATTGGGCTCAGAGTTTGTTTTTCTAGCCACTATGGATGGCTGCTGATATGGAGTTTAGGGCTCTCTCTCCAAGCCTAGAGGGCTGCTCCTGTTGAGAGGGGCCGATTTGTTGATTGATGAGGACACTAGCCCGGCTTTTTCCATCCCTATCCACAAGCTGGGGCACTTTCCTCTCTGAATGGTCCACTGTCCACTGCATTTTCTCTCCACCCAAGACGGGCTCTTGAGTTTCCCCACAGTTCATGTGTCTGCCCTGCTGGCCTGCATCTCTGCATGATGCTGGTGGATAGGGGGATCTCCAACTGTGCATCCTTTTTCTTCCACTAGACCCCAAGGCAAGGCAGGTGGGCCTCTCTATCTGAAGAGGTCTCTGCTAGGGGGACACTCTCACCAGGAGAATATTGGCAGCTAATGGAACTCTTGGATCAAGCTGTACTCCCTGCTAAAGTGATTGGTGGTGGGGGCAAAGTGCTCTGATTCAGCCTGTGGCACTCAAAGCATTCAGTTGCCATGGGAACCGGTACTTATGAAAATTCAGTCTTAGTGTAGCAGCCTACTCCAGTATGGCGGTTCTGGTGGAGGATGGGGCACACTTACAGCCCCCTGCTCTCCTCTGCTCCTCTACACCCTCCTATTGGGCAAAGTGTCTCTCTTGTCACCTGACCCTGGAAGTGGGACCTCTCCCCTATGCCTCCCTGTACCACCATCTGTGCTATCAGTAGGTGAATGTGCCAAATGCCTGTGGGTAGGAAGACCACAAACTGCAGCTGCCCCACCAGCTCAGGGTGGGAACGCACCCCCAGAGCTGAACATGGGTCACTAAGCACAAAGAACTCTAGCATCTGCTATGGTGGGGGAAGGGGCTGTAGTCTCCCTGCAGCACTAGGAATACCCTTCTTTCCAAGCCACCTCTGTGGTTACACTCCTGAGGCAAGCTGGGCTGGGAATGCACCCCCATTGCAGGAAGCCAAGTCTCTCAGCACAAAGTGCTTTTGCAGTTGTTATGGGGTGGGTACAGCCACAAGGCTATGAGCAGCTTGAGCCACAATTACTTTCTGAGATGGCAGGTGTGGAGGAGGTGCAGAGGAAGAGGTGTCCAGATTCCAGGATGCTGGCTGTCTGGTCCTTTGTGGCACTCCCCTGTAGGATGAGAGCCCTGTGTCCCATTGCTAGCCTGAGGCACCTTGGTGGGGGCAGGGGAAAACCCCTTACCCTTTCCTTGGGTTCCAGAACTGCTTGGATTTGGTTCACACTGCCAATTTCTCCCTTCTATTCTCCTCTCTTTCAGCTACACAGTTCCTCCTGGTGGTGTCCCTGGACTCCAGTGGTGTCTGTCTCTGTGGTCCACTTCCAAGCAGTGATCACTCTCTGCTCTCCTCAGTCCAACCCTCAACTCTTCTGCCAGGATGGTCCAGCAAGCTGTGTCTCTAGTGGGCCATCTTGGCTCCCTCTGGAACTTTATTTACTTTGAACAGATCACCTTACTTTAGCAATCTGTGTTGTGATTATCCTGTGCTTCAATAACTTTTTACTTTGTTGACCTAGAATCTATTGTTGATCCTTGTCTAAATCTATTATATCGTGGAGTGTAAAATAGTGATTTTTTTAATCTTGTCATTCCTCTACATTTATTAACTAGAAATTTTCTATGCAAAAACAAAATAAAATAAACACTTTATCTTCCTTTCTTTACAGTATTACTATGGACTATGGATTTTATTATTTCGATGTCATATAACCAATGAAAGACATTAAAAAGCATCTTTTTTGATGCTCAAATCATCCTAATTTTCACTATTAAGGGCCCCTTCAGTCTAACTTTGTGCCACTTTTATGTGACCTCATTAGTATTAGGACACATTTTTTAATTCTGGCACAATGTATTCCAAGTTCATTTCATACTTTCCCTGTCTCAGACCCATAATTAGCAATTACGTCAAGGAGTTCTGGTTCTGTTAGTGCAAATATTTAGAATCCAACATCCAGGCAGTGATGATGCTGTGACTTGTTTGTTATTTTTTCTAGGCCACCTTATTGGAAAGAACTATGGAATATGTCCTTAAAAGTCACAAATTTACATTTGCATTCTATTTCAAAATTAATGTCTAGGGTTTATTAATTTATTTGATTTTGCACTTGAATCTCATTTCATTTACATGAAAATATTGGTTTCTAATAACATTAATATATTTGATTTTCCCTTTACCTTATGCATCTTTTTTCAATTTTTTTCATTTAAAAAAATTTAATACATTTTGGTTGTACAAGTGAAGTTTTGTTACATGGATACATTGTATAGTGTTGACGTCTGGGCTTTTCGTGTACCCACATCCAAACAGTGTACACTGTACCCAATAGGTAATTTTTCATCCTGCACCTCTCTCCTCCTCCCTCTTTTTCAGCCTCCAGGGTCCATTATACCACTCTATATGACTCTATAAACCTTGAATGCCATTTCTCCCTGGGAAGAAGAACCGACAGTATGAATAAATCATACCTTGAATAGAATGTCCAAGATAGAGCACTGCAACTCCTTGGAGAACTCATGGGAAAAACCTGAGTCACAAAAGAAAAAGGAAGTGAGAGGCCAACTTAGCTGAGATTGGCTAGGAGCCTGGAGGGACTCAGTAATGTGTGGAACAGGTAAGTAGCATCCCTGCTGTGGACTGCTAAAATCCAAACTCCAGGAGAGCTTCTCTGCCATTATGAACCCTGAAACCAGCATGGGCAGTGATTTGGGAACCCCTTGAGGACATTGCACCAGACTATGTCCTCACGTTGGGTCATTCATGCTCCTCCCAGAATAGAGTGGCTAAAGGAGGGCACCACTGTGAGAGCACAGCCATCACAGAACTGCTTCCTGCCCTAGGAACCTCAGCCCTTATATCTCCACATGCCAGGAGCTCCTACTGATATTTCCCAATAGCCGCTCAGAGGGCTACAGTGGCAGAGTGCTGGATGGAATGAAAGGTGCTGCAGAGTCCCCAGTGATATACTCCTCAGGGAGTGCTACACCCAGGGAAAGAAAGAGTAAAGCACACAAAAAGGCAACCCCTTAGATAGAGGAAACCACAGTATGCACTTTCCAATGGCCTGAGAATTCCCTGCATGGGGCTGTGAAAAGTGACTTTGACCTCAAGAAAGGAATAAACTCCATGCTTGGCTCTGCAAGCAAAGAGTGAAATCTGCCCTTACCAGCTGAGTAGCCTCTGTGCTCAAGCTCAGGCATAATGAACAGGACTCCTCCTTCCTCTCTGCACAATGCTTGAGGCACAGCCACTGCTACTACCACAGGAAGTTGGGGCAAGTGAGCCAGACTGTCTCAGACTGTGAGCAGTGACTGCAACCACATTGGCAGTGTGGCCTCTGTGCCCAGGTTTAAAGGAACAGTGGCATTCCATCCCCCCTATTAGCAGCCCTCCAGTGCTACTGCCACAGAGAGCAGGAAATCCCAAAAGCTTTCTGTTTAGGGCTGTGAAAAGTGACTTCACCCTCAGCAATGGCAAAAACTCTCTGCTGGGCTTTGTAGGAAAAGAGTAAAACCCCCTCCCATTGTCCAAGCAGACTCTGTGCTTCCTTGGGCTCATGAGACAAGAACAAGAGCCCCGTTCCCCCTCTGTACAGTGTTGCAGACACATCTACTGTTGCTGCCCAAGGAGGCTAAGGTGGGGAAGCCAACGGTTTGAGAGGAAAGCTGGCAACTACCACCTATTGTCCAGAAGATCTACTCGCACAGCCCATTGCAGGTTCTGCTGACACAGTGTGCTGTGTTTTAGAATGAGACAAGCTTCTCATGACCTGCTACTACCATCACTCATGCCACCCCAGCTACTCATGTGGTCATGAACCTACTCAATTTCCTGGTACACCACTACTACAACTGCCATTTGAGAAAGTCGCCATGTTTAGGCTGTTTATAATGAGCAAAATTATACAGAGTCCTTGCCACTTAATGCAGGCAGAAGCAAGTCCAAATGGCCCTACCCAACATACACCATAGTCACATCCTCAAGAAAATATAATCTCCCCTCAATGAAAGTAAATTAAAAAATAAGAAGGAAAAAGTGTTTCTCCAGATGCAAAGAAATCAACACAATAATACAAGAAGCATAGAAAAGGATACTATTGTGGCATACCCAAAGAACATAGTAATTTTCTAGGAATGGATGCTAACCAAAAAGAAATCCTTGAAGTGCCAGATAAAAAATTCAAAATATTATTGTCCTCATGGTATAGGAGTTAATAAAAAATTCAGAACATTAATTTTAATGAAGCTAAATTAGATGCAAACAAATACAAAGAAATCATAAAATCAACTCAGAATATGAATGAGAAATTTATAGAAAAAACTTCTGGAAATGAAAAATGTATTGAAGGAATTACAAAATGCATTTGAAAGCTTTGACAGTGGGCTAGACCAAACAGAAGAGAGACTCTCAGAACATAAATACAGATCTTTTAAATTAATCCAGTCAGACAAAAGAAAAAGAATTTAAAGAAATGAACAAAACCTTAGAGAAGTATGGGACTATATAAAGTGACTGAACTTTTTAATCATCAGTATTCCCAAGGGAGAATAAAAAATTTAGAAAAAAATATTTAAGGATTTCTATCAAGGATCTAAGGATTATTTAAGGATTGAGGAAAGCTTCCCTACTCTAAAAAGAGATTTAGACATCCAGATACAGAAGGCCAAATGAACACAGGTAAAATGCATTGCAAACTGGACCCCACCCCCCGACGCCATAGAGCTATCAGGCTGTCTAAAGTCAAAGTGAAGGAAAGAATCCCAAAATAAGGAAGAGAAAAGTATGTAGTCACCTATAAAGGAAATCTCATCAGTTCAACAGCAGACTTCTCAGCAGAGACTTTACTAGCCAAAAGAGAATGGAATCTTATTTTCAACATGCTAAAAGAAAAGAAAAAAAAAAAAAACCCAAAACACCCATCAACCAATAAATGTTTCTTCAACTAGAATAAGATTCATAACTAATATTCTATAATAAAAACATCTGCACTCGAATGTTTATGGCAGCAAAATTCACAACTGCAGTGATGTGGAAACAACCCAAGTGTCCATCAATACACGAGTGGATTAATAGAATGTGGTGTATGTATACCATGGAATACTACTCAACTACAAAAAACAATGGTGAACTAGCACCTCTTATATCATCCTGGATAGAGCTTGAGCCCATCCTTTGAAGAGAGGTGTCACAAGAATGGAAAAACGAGCACCACATGTACTCACCATCCAATTGGTACTAACTGATCAACACTAAGATGTTCACATGGAAGTAATACTCACTGTGTGCCGGTCAGGTGCGGGGGGGTGTTGGGGGTGTGTAAACTCACAACTAATGGAAGGAGAGCACACTGTATGGGGGAAGGGCACACTTGTAGCCCTGGCTTGGGTCAGGCAAAGGCATTACATGTAACCAAAATGTTTGTTTGTACCTCCATAATATTCTGAAATAAAATAAAAATGCTAAAAAAAAATATGCCCCTGAACGACCTTTGGGTTAATGAGAAAATTAAGATGCAGTTAAAATTTTTCAAATACATGAAAATGGAAACCCGACATACCAAAACCTCTTGGATACAGCAAAAGCAGTGATAAGAGAGAAATTTATAGCATTAAATGCCTACATCAAAAAAACAGAAAAGTCACAAATTATAATCTACTGTCACACCTCATGACACTAGAGAAACAAGAACAAACAAAACCCAAAGCTAGCAGAAGAAAAGAAATAACAAAAATCAGAACCAGACTAAATGAAATGGAATCAAAGATTTTTTAAAGAGATCAGTGAAACGAAAGGAAAAGTTGGTTGCTACAAAAGATTTTTAAAAATTGATAGACTGTTAACTAGAATAACCAAGAAAAGAAGAGAGAAGATCCAAATCAACAACTATACACTCACAAACTAGAAAACCTAATACTATTTACAATAGCTAAAATAAAATAAAATACTCAGAAATAAATTTAACCAAAGAGGTGAAAGATCTCTACAAGGAAAAGCACAAAACACTGAAAATAAATTGTGGATGACACAAACAAATGGGAAAACATCCCATGCTTGTGGATCAGGAGAATTAATGTTAAAATGACTAAACTGCCCAAATCAGTCTACAGATTCAATTCAATCCTTATCAAAATACCAATGTCATTTTTTTGCAGAATTAGGAAAAACAATCCTTCAATTCATATGGCACCAATAAAGAGCCCATATAGTCACTTGCCATCAACAAATGGTTGAATAAAGAAAATTTAGCAAATATACACAATGGAATACTATTTGGTCACAAAAAATAATGGTATCATGTTTTATGCAGCAACATGGATGGAACTAGAGGCCATTACAAAAAGTCAAATACCACATGTCCTCCCTTATAACTGGGAGCTAAACAAGGAGTATACATGGACATAGAGTGTGAATTGATAGACATTCGGGACTTGGAAGGATGAAAGGATGGTAGAGGGTGAGTGATGAGAAATTACTTAATAGGTACAATATACGTTATTTGGGTGATTGATAACAGCAAAAGTCCGGACTTCACCACTATGCCATGTAACAAAATTGCATTTGTAACCCCTAAATTTATACAAAAATATAATAATTCATCATGGAGTAATTACAAAAAAAACTACACAGTTGTTTGTAAAAACATGCAAATTCTTAAATATAAACCTCAGTATGAATAATATGCCAAGAAAGACCTAGAAGAGAAAACAGAATAACTTGGAAAGACATGTTAGCTAACAGTCTGCTTGTTTTAGAATGGCCATTTGGTTCTAATTTGATTCTTATTCAATGACTAGCAAGGTAGGGAGATAGGGAACATTTTACTTCTTAATATAATTTTTATTAAAATAATTTTAAAATTGTATTAATTGTTTATTTGATTATTTACTTACATTCCAAAAGGGTTTTATGCATATTCTTTAGTTTGACCTCTGCTGTCCTCAGGCATTAATGTTATTTTTCCGATTTTTCTGACAAATAAACTGAATGTCAGAATGATAACATAGAGTCAAATAATCAGTAATCATCAAAACTGTGACTCAAATTCAAATCTCTTTAATACATTTTTTAAAAAATGCTTTTTGCACTAGACTACGGAAGCCATAAAAAGTAGAGTTATATCGATTTACTTGATAAAAACATGTATATGTCAATGGTATTACAATAAATGTAAGTAAAATAAATATAAAATTAGAATATTTAAAAGTAGAATAATATAAGAAAAATAAATCAGACAGAAAAATAGCATCATAACATTATGATAACTTCCATAATTTATAAGTTCCTTATTTCCCGAGTGCAATCCTTTTCTGTTAATTAACAAATATGGATGGATTGTAGCCTACAGTACTTTATGAGTTAGATGAAGAAAACACTTCTTATACTAAATTTTGGATAGCTATAAACAAACACACCAATAGTTAGGAACAGAATAACTGGATCCTTGGCTTGTAATTTTAAATTTATTTGGGTTTAAAAAGAGAAAACGATGAACATTATAGGAAGTTTACATTTATGTTGGGATAAAGTTAAAACCAACTAACCTAACCAAAGCATTTTAAAGTGTGAATTAAAAATGACCTCATTATTCACAACATGTTCCACCATATAACCCAACGTGCCTTTAACTTTTGCTGATTTTGCTTTGTATCCTTTTGCTGTAATAAATCTTAGCTGTGAACATGATCCTATGCTAAGTCCTATGAATCCTCCTAGTGAATCACTGAACCTTGAGGTGGTCTTGGAAACTCCCAACACAACCTACTAATAAGCGTTTGACAGAGCCTTCACTAGCTACAATGTATATGTAGCCGTCATAAGAATATAGAAAATATGTCCTGTATGTCTATGCATATCCTCTTTTGTTTTTGTTAAATCCAATTTATCAATGGATTTGGTCTTTAAATATTTTCCTTACAGATTTTTAACCTATTACTCAGTTATAAATAGCAATTAAAATCAACTCATTACCATCAGGCATATAAGCCAGAATTTTCCAGTAGCCAATACTGAACTACATTGAAAGCCTAATGGTAATTAATTTTTGGACCTTGATTCTGAGGCAGTGTGAGAATTTGAAGTGCCTATGAATTATCAAGGCATGATTATTAATAAATCAGGTGTGGAATAATTAGTCTTAGAGATAAATGTGTTTTATTATAATCTAATTTCAAAAACATTGCAATGCATGTATGGTATATAGAGTTAACATTTTTTAATTTAATTTTATTTTGTTTTAGTTTTGGGGTCTCACTATGTTGCCAAGGCTGGAATGCAGTAGTTATTCTCTGCATTCTCTCTGGGCTCAATAGACCCATCTGCCTTCAGCGTCCTGACTAGCTGGAAGTACAGGCATGCACCACTATGCCTGGCTTATGGATTTAATTTTTATGAAATAGTACGTTATTAATCAGAACACTCTATGCCCCATAACAGAGTTTATTCAAATTTGAATAAGCTAAAAAAATCCTTTTAAATGTTATGAAAATTAGGAAAGCACAAGTTGCCTATTTGGCAAAATATCAATGAAACAGCTGTCTACTCTCCTTTAAGAACAATTCGAGCACACTTTTCATAATGATTTTTGTGCCCCCAAAATGTAATGTAATAAAATACATTTATTTAATAGTGCTGGAAAAAGTGCTTTATCCAGTATTCAGAAACGTGTTTATGATATCATGACAATTTCTAATTAAGGCAAATGAGATTGACACAGGCTTTGCTCACGAGGAACTTAAGAATGAAATAACTTAGTTTTTTATAAATCAACCTGACCATTGCACTCCCTTGCTCATATTATTCTACCCAATAACAACATTCTTGACACCCAGATGTGAACTATATTACTAAGATATTAGTTAGATTATAACATTTACATTCATCCTTTTTCATTTTGTGAAACAATTGAAAATAAGAACAAGTAATTTTTTAGAAAGTATAACTTCAAATACTTTAAAATCTCAGAGCAAAACAATAATCCATTTTAGAATATGTAATTTAAATATAGTTAGGACTTCCAGATGCTTATCAGGAGTGGGAAAAATCTGTAGCTATGATTTTGGAACAAAGGAGAAGCTGGAGTAAGGTGACATATTCATGGAACTCATCATTTATGGGAATAAGAAGCAACAGCAGGATTAAGTGGAGTACACTGAAAAGTTGTCATATGAGGAGCTGTTTGTACAATTGGAGATTCATATGTGTCTGTTCAGATCCTTTGCCCATTTTTAAATCAGGTTATTTGTTTTCTTGAGGTTTAGTTGTCTGATTTCCTTATATATTTTGGATGTTAGCCGCTTGTCAGATGTATGGTTTGCAAATATTATCCCCTAATCTGTGTGTGTGGGGGGATCTCTTCACTCTGTTAATCATAAATCTCATAGAAACAGAGAGTAGAAACGTGGTTACCAGAGCCAGGGAGGTGGCTAGAGAAGGAGGGATAGAGAAAGGGGAGATGCTGATAAAAGGGTACAA
This sequence comes from Lemur catta, assembly GCF_020740605.2. Taxonomy (NCBI): domain Eukaryota; kingdom Metazoa; phylum Chordata; class Mammalia; order Primates; family Lemuridae; genus Lemur; species Lemur catta. The sequence goes on along the minus strand of NC_059155.1, from coordinate 53,014,362 downwards.
AGTTTCACTTAGACTGGAGGAATGAGGTCTAGTGATCTATTTCACTGCATGATGACCACAGTTAATAAGTTACCAATAATTTATTGTATATTTCAGATTGCTAGAAAATAGATTTTTAATGTCCTCACCATACACAAAAAATGATACTGATGAGGTGATAAACTAGCCTAATTGAATCATTTTTTAAAAATTTCAGAATATTGTAGGGCCACAAATGCTTTGGTTACATATATTGCCTTTGCATTGCCCGAGTCAGAGCTACAAGAGTGCCCAACCCCCAGACAGCATGCACCACACTCCTCTTCCCCCCTCCCACCTGCCAGACACCTGATGAATGTTACTTCCTTATATGCATGTAAGTGTTGATAAATTAATACCAACTTAATGGTGAATACATGTGGTGCTTGTTTTTCCATTCTTATGATACTTCACTTAGAAAAATGGGCTCCCCAGCTCCATCCAGGATAATATACGAGGTATTAGCTTTATACAATGTATACATAAACCAAAACATCACATTACATGGACACCTTGTATCCATTAAAAAAAATTATCACATTATACCCCATAAATATATACAATTATTATTTGTAAATTAAATATAAATTAATAAAAATGAGAAGTAAACCAAATATAAACACAGAGAAAATGAATATGATACTTTGAAATTATTCATATCTTGGTATTTATAGAAATAACTGGTGTTATGAAAATTCATTTTTGTTTATAGTGCCATTTGTTTATATAAAAAATCATCCTCTGGTTTTTAAAAACAAATAAATATACATATGTATATGTATATATGTGTACACATATATAATTTATTTGTAAGCATTTATTTATATATGCTGTATAGAATTATATATTTAATACTATATAATATAAAATTGTAAGGGGTGTGTGTGTGTGTGTGTGTGTGTGTGTATGTATATATATTCTGGATAAATAGCAATAAAAATTCTTCAAACCATTGACAAAATGGGCCAGATTGATTGCAAAATTCCTCTAAATTATATAGTATGCAGTGTTGTGAAACCTGACCCTGTTTTCTAGATCATTTAAAACTGTATATTTCAGAATCCAAACCAGTGTCTAATCTCAGGTTTTACCTGATGATTGATTCCCTCCTGTACTTTTGCTGCAATTAAAGCCACATTTGCACAACAGTTTCCGCAAAGGAGGGAATTCTTTATTTTGTCTCAACATTAATTAGAGTCAAATTTATTTAACAAGTTAATTTAGTCTTGGTTCGTTGGAAATATAGTGCCTTATTTTCACTTGGAACGTGGCCATTGATGGTGAATATCAAACAAAAGATGCCAGGGTCATTGACTATTTGCTTTGACAGATGTTTTATTGGAATTAAACTTTTTCTTCATAGATGCACAGAAATAAAATGAGGATGATGAGTATTTATGATGTTACCATTGTAGTAAGATTATTTTCATTTTTGTTATTGGTCATGTTAGCTATGTTTAACAATAGAGATATTAAGATAACGTGGCTTCAAAAGTTTGCAAAATGCTAATATGTTCAAATTTATAAGATTATCAGTTTTCTGTATTTTCCAGTGACATGAACAGGAAGTTACAGAATATATATAAAGGGAAGCTCAGATCTATGCCATCCAACTTCATCACCAATTGTTCCTCATCCTTTTCAAAGGTAAGGATTTTATAACCAGTTGTTTTCCTGAAACTTAGTTTTCCACTGGAACCAAAACATACCAAAGTTAATCTGAATGCAATATTTCGTAGAGATTGTAAACATGCAGAACCTTCACATAGGTGACTGAAAGTATTTTGCTTGAAAATTATATAATGGCTGGTAAAGATGACATGTAAAGGAAAGCCAAAGTTGTAACCTGACCACTTCCAGGAGTATTTTCCATCCTTGATAATCCTTTTACCACACCTCATGCTGTATCTTTCAAGTTCTGTTTCATTAATGTCTTGAGGCCCAATCTCCCTGTATTGTTGTGCCCTAAGCAAGGTAAACCACTGTTGCTTGTAAACAGATGATAACCATTCTGAAGGTATTAGAGTATCTTCTTCAATAACTCTCGTGGAGGCGAGGTCACAGATAATATGCTGAAACCTCAACTTTTTAAAAACTGGTTGAAATGTTATGCCTTCTTTTGTTTCAAGAAAGGCAGTGTTACCAACACATTCTCTGTGCTTGGAAAACCAGCTGTTTGCATTAACTGAAAGCTGTGTCATTGAGCCTTTCCAAGCTGGGTTAAGACGAAGGAACATCCACTCTTTAAGTGTGGTGTATACATCCATTTCCTTTTGCATTACTAGTAAACTGGAAGAAGAGATGAGCAGATTCATTAGATCTATACTTAGTTCTTTGTAAAGTTCAACACTTGGGTGTGTCATCAAATTGTGAAGAAGCCATTCAAAGCACCTTGTCTTTACAGAATCTAACCCATAGGTTTCTGCTGCTGCATAATAACCGCATACAGTTTTCATATTAATTGTTTTCTTCATGGTCTCATCACATTGCTGAATTAAGTCCTCTACCTGAAGCAGGTGTGCTGTTGCCAAAACTCCTGGCACTTGAAGGGGCTCCATTAAGAGGTTTTCATCCCTGTACAATGAACCTAGTACAAAATGCAAGGATTGTACGTCTATATTCTGGTCATTAATATCCAGTTCGATAATACCTTTGTGAGATTCTTTCCAAGAACCTCTGAACATATTAGCAAAGTAGCCTGATTGACATAAAAATATTTTGTGTAAACACCATACTTTCCCCAGAGCACGGATTTTAACGTCACTGGTTGCCCCATTCAAAAATAAAGTTTGGTAAGCATTCTTGGACACGATCTTAACTTTTTTCGCGTTGCTTGTGCTGAAGACTTGCTGTAGATTCTCTGCCTGGTCTAGAGACCTGTGGCTGTCATATTTTGGCCCCAAGCAGGGCCCACTACTCTGCTTGCGCTTGCGACTGCCAGATACGTTACTGGGGCCCGCCTGGGCTTCAGGCTGCTGCGCATCTACCATGACTGGTTCCCTGCGTCGCAGGATCCGACTGCTTAAAGGCCCCATAGATAAAGGCTTCCAGAACTCCTAGAGGAGACTGTTGCAGAGGCTTCCCCACCATGGCATTGCTGTGACCTGCCACCACCGCCCAGGCCTTAGTCTCGCTGAGACCTTTTAGCCACAGTTCCAAACGTCACAGAGGCGGTCCAGCATTCTTCGTTGTTCGCCCCTCCCTTCATGCCCTGGGGCCCCGCCCCCTGCCTAGAGGCCCTTTGCACTTGGCTTGGGCCCTTTCCCCAGGGGTGCAGCCTTCAGGTTTTCCTTAAGAATGTTTTCTATAAAGCAGCAGTCCCCAAACTTTTTGACACCAGGGACCGGTTTCATGAAAGACAGTTTCTCCACGGGGGGATGGGGGGACCTCAGACTGTGATGCCAGCTACGGGGAGTGGCTGTAAGTACAGATGAAGCTTCCTTTGCCTGCTGTTCACCTCCTGCTGTGCGCAGCGCCCCTCTTCTTAAGTTTCATGGAATATAATTTTTGCAATTTTTCCATGGACGGGGCTGGTGGAGGGGGGGTGGGGAGGGCGGGGACCGGGACCGGGGGCACAGGTGGAGTGGGGGAACCCTTGTGGCCTGGTCCCTAACAGGCTGCCTACCTATACTGGTCTGTGGTCCTCAGGCTGGAGACTGCAGCTATTAAGGAAATGACTAGGTCAAAGGCTTTTTGATCAGAGCAGTAAGATTGTACACATTCACACTCCTACTGTTGGGCGTATGAGAGAACCCTGTTTTGTCAATTGTCAGAGGTACTGAATATAATCATTTACCAACAACTTTTAGCAATTTAAATGGCAAACAGTGGCTCTTCATTATTTTATTATTCATGTTTGATTGCTAAAGGAAGAAACACTTATTTCATATAGAAACACAGACATTTCAAAATTTTCTGGTGAGCAACGGCTTCATATTCTTTGCCTGCATCTGTATAGGTTTATATATTTCTGCTTATGATTGCTAAAAGCTCCTTATAACGTAAAACTATTTAGTCAATGTCTGTCTCATATATAGCTTTTTTGTTGTTACGCTTTTCTTTCAGTTATTTTCATTTACCGGTTAAGTTTTTATGGAATTCCTTGCTGTAAGGACATTGGAATTATTTTTTTTTTTAGTTTAAAAATTTTTTTATTTCAAAATACTATGGGGGTACAAATGTTTTTGGTTACATGGACCGCTTTTGTAATACATGAGTCAGGGCGATAAGTGTGTCCATCACCCAAACAGTGTTCATTACACCCATTAGGCAGGTTTTCACCCATCTCCCCCTTCAAGATGTTGTAGTTCTTAAAAAGCCAAATAAGAATTTTCAATTATGGATTTTTGCATCTCTGCTTAGAAACGCTTCTTTATTCCACTATGATCTGTACTCACCATCAAATAGGTATTAACTGATCAACATGTATGTGCACACATAGTAGTAACATTCATCGGGTGTTGGGCAGGTGGCAGGGGAGAGGAAGGGATGGGTATATTCACAGCTACTGGGTGCATTGTGCACCATCTGGGGGCTGGACATGCTTGAAGCTCTGACTCAGGTGGGGCAAAAACAATATATGTAACCTAAACATTTGTACCCCTGTAATATGCTGAAATAAAAATAAATTAAAAAAAGAAAGACTTCCTTAATTCGAAATCAAATATTTTTCTATAGTTCTTTGCTGAGCATTTATGGTGTTATTTAACTATTATTTTAAAAAATATACATATTAAAATTGTAATGCATTTGGAAATTATCATAATTTGAAGTGATAGAGCATTATACAAAATAGTACAAACAGAAAAATATACACATATATGTATATGCGTGCATAGAGAAAATACTGAAAGTAATAGAGAGAGTCTACCATAAGTTGTCTTTGTATGTTGTCATTATGGGCAGTGTCAGAAAGGAAGCCCAGGCAAAACTGGTTACATGACGTTCCATCCTCCTCAGCTGAAGTTTGCGTGGGTCTTATTTTCCCTTTATCTACTGTAAGATCCTTTACTTCTTTACGAAGCAGGAAAATCCTGCCCCTTTCCAAAATTGTAGGAGTAATACGCATGAACAAAGACAATTAATGTCTAAGATTATTTTTAGTGAATGATTTTTGTCTGTTTTATTCACTGTCAGAATCCCAGCAAAAAAAAAAATCTGCTAAATGCTCATTAAATATTTGTAAAATCAATGAGCATGTATTTTGTCCCAATTATTAAATGTTATTGGTTTTTGTTTTCTGTAATTTTTTAATTAATAGTTTTAACAGACAAATCATAATTGTATTAATTTATAAGGTACAATATGATGCTTTGATGTATATATGCAATATGGGATGATTAAATTAAGCTAATTAACATATCCAGCACCTCATATAACATTTTTTGTAGTGATACATTTGAAATTTACTGTCTTTTTTTATTTCACAGTATTATGGGGGTACATATGTGTTGGTTACATAAATTGTTTTGCAATGCCTGAGTCAGAGCTACAAGCATGCCCATAACCCAGACAGCATACACACCATCAGTTAGATGTGAATTTACCCATTCCCTCCTCCCCCTACCCACCTGGCCAACACCCCTATGAATGTTACTTCCCATATGTGCACATAAGTGTTGACCAATTAATATCAATTTAATGGTGAGTTCATACCGTGTTTGTTTTTCTATTCTTGTAATACTTCACTTAGAAGAATGGGCTCCAGCACCATCCAGGACAATATAGTAGATAGTTCATTATTTTTTCATGGCTGAGTAGTATTTCATGGTATACATATGCTACATTTTATTAATCCACTCATGCATTAATGGGCACTTGGGTCGTTTCCATATCTTTGCAATTGTGAATTGTGCTGCTATAAACATTCAATTGCGGATGTCTTTATTACAGAATGTCTGTTTGTCCTTTGGGTAGATACCACCAGTGGGATTACTACATCAAATGGTAGTTCTACTTTTAGTTGTTTGAGGTATCTCCATACTACTTTTTTCTTTCTTTCTTTCTTTCCTTCTTTCTTTCTTTCTTTCTTTCTTCCTTCCTTCCTTCCTTCCTTCCTTCCTTCCTTCCTTCCTTCCTTCCTTCCTTCCTTCCTTCCTTCCTTCCTTCCTTCCTTCCTTCCTTTCTTTCTTTCTTTCTTTTTCTTTCTTTCTTTCTTTTCTCTCTCTCTCTCTCTCTCTCTCTCTCTCTCTCTCTCTCTCTCTCTCTCTCTCTCTCTCTTTCTTTCTTGTCTCACTCTCTTTGCCCGGGCTAGAGTGCTGTGGCATCAGCCTAGCTCACAGCAACCTCAAACTCCTGGGCTCAAGCAACTCTTCTGCCTCAGCCTCCCGAGTATCTGGGACTACAGGCATGCACCACCATGCCCAGATAATTTTTTCTATATATTTTAATTGTCCAGCTAATTTCTTTCTATTCTTAGTAGATACAGGGTCTCACTCTTGCTCAGGCTGGTCTTGAACTCCTGAGCTCAAATGATCCTCCCGCCTTGGCATCCAAGAGTGCTAGGATTACAGGCATGAGCCACTGTGCCTGGCCCTCCATACTACTTTAAGTAGAGGTTGTACTAGTTTGCAGTCCCACCTGCAGTGTATGAGTGTTCCTATCTCTCCACATCCATGCCAACATTTGTTTTATTTTCTCTTTTTTTCTTACAGCATATTACAGGGGAACAAATGTTTAGGTTACATATATTGCCTTTGCCCCACCTGAGTCAGTGCTACAAGAGTGTCCATCCACAGATAGTGTGCACCACACCCATTAGGTGTGAATTTACCCATCTCCTCTTCCCCCTCCCAGCTGCCTGATAGCTGATGAATGTTACTATTATATGTAACATAAGTGTTGATAAATTAATACCAATTTGATGGTAAATACATATGGTGTTTGTTTTTCCATTCTTGTGATATTTCACTTAGTAGAATGGGCTCCAGTTCTATCCAGGATAATACAAGAGGTGCTAGATCACCAGTGTTTTTTGCGGCTGAGTAGTACTCCATGGTATACATATAACACATTTTATTAATCCACTCATGCATTAATGGGCACTTGGGTTGTTTCAGTATCTTTGCAATTGTGAATTGTGCTGCTATAAACATTCGAGTGCAGATGTCTTTTTTATAGACTGTCTTTTTTTCCTTTGGGTAGATACCCACTAGGGGGATTGCTGCTTTAAATGGTAGTTCTACTTTTAGTTGTTTGAGGTATGTCGAGGTTATACTAGTTTACAGTCTCCCCAGCAGTATATGAGTGTTCCTATATCTCTGCATCCGCATCAACATTTATTGTTTTGGGGCATTTTGATAAAAGCCATTCTCACTGGAGTTAACTGATGGTCCATTGTGGTTTTCATTTGCATTTCCCTGATGAGTAGAGATGTTGAGCATTTTTTCATGTTTGTTGACCATTATTCTGTCTTCTTTAGTAAAGTTTCTGTTTATGTTCTTTGATCACTTTTAATGGGGTTTTTGATTTTTTCTTGCTGATTTTCCCGAGTTCTATATAGATACTAGTTATCAGCCTATTATCAAATGTATACCATGCAAATATTTTGTCCCATTCTGTTGTGTGTTGCTCTCATGATAGTTTCCTTGGCTGTGTAGAAGCTTTTTAATTTGATCAGTCTCATTTGCTAATTTTTCTTTCTGCTGTGATTGCCTTTGGGGTCTTCCTAATAAATTCTTTGACTAGGCCAACATTTTCTTCTAGAAAAACTCTTATAGTTTCATGACTTAGGTTTAAGTCTGCTATTCATCTTGGGTTGATTTTTGTGGGAGGTAGGAGTGTGGATACTGTTTCGGTCTTCTATATGTGGCTATCCAATTTTCCCACCACCACTTATTGAATACGGATTTTCTTCCCCAGCATATGTTTTGATCTGCTGTGTCAAAGACAAGATGGCTATATGACGATGGCTTTATGTCTGGGTTCTCAGTTCTGTTCCATTGGTCTATGTCTCTGTTCTTGTGCCAGTACTATGCTGTTTTAGTTAATATAGCCTTATAGTATAGCTTGGAGTCTGGTAAATTGATGACTCCCAATGGGACTTACCTAAAAATGATAGGAGCCATATGTCACAAACCCACAGCCAACATCATGCTGAACAGGAAATAAGTGAAACTATTCCCGCTTAGAACTGGAACCAGACAAGGTTGCCCTCTATCACCACTTCTATTCAACATAGTGCTGGAAGTCCTAGCATGAGCAATGAGACAAAGAAGGAAATCAAGGGCATCCAAATGATGGCAGAAGAGATAAAATTATCACTCTTTGCTGACAGTATGATCTTATATCTAGAAAACCTGAAAGATTCTTCCATGAGACTACTGAAATTGATAAACAAATTCAGCAAAGTCTCGGTACAAAGACAATGTACACAAATAAGTAACATTCCTTATATGCCAACCACAGTCAAACTGAGAACCAAATCAAAGACTCAATGCCCTTCACAATATCAAAAAGGAAGATAAAAAACCTAGGAATATATTTAACTAAGAAGGTGTAAGACCTCTACTGGGAGAATTATGAAACACTGAGGAAGCAAATAGCAGAGGATGTAAACAGGTAGAAAACCATACCATGCTCATGGATTGGCAGAATCCACATTGTTAAAATGTCTATACTAACCTAAGTGATCTACAGATTCAATGCAATCACTAGTAAAATGTCAACATCATTTTTCACAGATCTAGAAATAATAATTCTAGATCTAAATTCTAATTATATGGAACCAGAGAAGACCCCATATAGCAAAAGCAACCTTAAGCAAAAAGAACATTTGTTGTGTTGGGCCTTTTCGATAAAAGCCATTTTCACTGGAGTTAAGTGGTATCTCACTGTGGTTTTGATTTGCATTTCCCTGGTAATTAGGGATGTTGAACATTTTTTGTATATGTTTTGGCCATAAGTCTATCTTCTTTTGAAAAGTTTCTGTTCATGTTCTTTGCCCACTTTTTAATGTGGTTTTTAAAATTTTTTCTTGCTGATTTTCCTGAGTTCTATATAGATTCTAGTTATCACCCCTTTACAGGATGTATAGCATGCAAATATTTTCTCCCATTCTGTAGACTATCTATTCATTCTAATGGTAGTTTCCTTGGCTTTAGAATGTTTTTTAATTTGATCAGGTCCCTTTTATTAAACTTTGTTTTTGCTATGATTGCCTTTGGGGTCTTCTTCATAAACTCTTTGCCTCGGCTGATTTCTTTAAGAGTTTTTCAAAGACTTTCTTCTAGAATTCTGATGATTTGGTGCCTTATGTTTAAGTCTGTTATCCATTGTAAGCTGATTTTTGTGTTATTGAGAGGTGTGGGTCTTGTTTCAGTCTTCTACATGTGGCTATCCAGTTGTCCCAGCACCATTTGTTGAATGGGAATTCATTTCCCCAGTGTATTTTTTTGGTCTGCTTTGTCAAAGATCAGATGGGTATATGAGGATGGTTTAGCAGTGGACATCCTTCAAGGTCAGGATTTCAATTTGGATTGTAACTCAGTCACTCACATGATGAAATTCCAGATTGGGATTTTAGCAATCTCAGCCCTGTGGCTATAGGAGAAAAAAGGCTCTTTGGGGGGTTACACAGATGCTTTCAGGGGACTTACTCTGTGCTTGAGCAGGCAATTTGAATCCCTGATCCCATTCTTTTCTTTTCCCACTTTGTCCAGTGACAGTAGGAGCAACCAGCCAATATCATTATACTCATTAGTCTGACAAAAAGTATTTGCAGGTATCATATATATTGTCACCCATATCCTTGACTCTTTCTTATAAGTGTTTGAATAAGACTATCCAATGGTGATATTTTGTGTATTTCTATTATCACATCATGTCATGGATTACCAGTGCTATTTTTACTACTAGAGATAGAGTTCTTAGAGTCCTTTGTGTCTTTAAATCTAAAAAAATTAGAGACCCGATTCCAGAAATGCCAGAACCAACACATAAAACTTATCCTTAAGATTCTGTTCTCCAGGACTCTAGGACCAGTCCTGGAACCAAAATCTGTATTAGTTAGGGTTCTCCAGAAAAATACAACCCAGTAAGATACATCATTCATACATATATAAATCCACACACATGTGCGCATGTGTACTCACGCACACACACACACACACACACACACACACACAAACACACATTCATGCAAACAAATATGATTTATTTAAAGAGATAAAGCTGGAGTCCCAATGGGAATCTAATACTACAGTTCAAGTCTAAAGGCCATCAGGCTGAAGATTCAGTAAAGAGCCAATGTTGCAATTCAAGCCTGATGAAGGTGGCTTGCTGCAGAATTTCCTCTTGCTTGGGTATGTTCGGTCTTTTGCTCCATTCAGGCTTTCAGCTGATTGGAGAGGCCCACCCATATTATAGAGGACAATCTGCTTTACCCAAAGCCCACGGATTTAATAGTTGTTCTAATCCGAGAACACCCTCACAGGAACATCCATAATAATGATTGACTACATATCAGCAACATGGCCCAGCCAAATTGGCACATAAAGTTAACCATCACACTTTATTCCTCTCCCTCTCCCTGTCCCTCTCTCCCTCCTTTTCTCTCTCTTTAATTCACACACACACACACAGAGGCAGAGAGAGAGAGACAGACAGACAGACAGAGAGAGAAACAGAGAGAGATAGTATTTTATGTCAAGATATTTATGGCTTATGGTTTATACACTACATTTTTCACATAAAGTATTCTGTGTAATCACTACCACAACCCTATGAAGTAGTAGTTAGGGAAAGCATTGATATATCCTTTCTACACATGAGAAGACTACATCTCAGAAAGATGAGGTGATTTTTCTCAAGGGTGAATAGCCAGCATTTAACTGACCCATGGGTCAAACCCAAATCTTCTGACTTAAGATTCCTAGCTCTGTCTAATCTTTTTAGTCCTCAAAATCTCAGCTGACAGTGCACTGAAGGTTGCAATACTGCCCATATTTAGAACCACTTATTGACATTTACGGAAACTGGAGTCACTCTGGATTTTGCGATGTGTAATTTGCAAGAGGCAGGGCAAAGGTGGGTATTTTGGGTGCCATCTTCTAGATTTTATTTCTTTTTTTTTAATTTTGTGTGCATGCCTTATATTTTTTTCTGTTGCCTTGGACAGTTAGCAGAACTCAAGAGGCACTAGACTTGATGGTATGGTTCTAGAAGGAGCAAGGTGAATAAGGGTCTCCTTTCTATTTGGCCCAATTGTCTTTCAAACAGAAGCTGCCTGTGAATCAGTAAGAAAAGGGAGCCTGAGGCATTGATATCTCTCCACCGGAAGGCTGCCAGATTTTTCATTTCTCACATGAGATAACACTTTCACCTCTTATAATGGCCCTGGGTGGATCCTGTTGCTTTGAATTCAGCACTATTTTATAGCTTAAGCAACAGGTAAGGATGTTATTTTTTAAATGATAAGCTCATGGATCAGAGAGTATACCTCAAGCCTGGATTAACCTTTATTTCAATGACACCTCTTATATAATAAGAATGAATCAATAAGCTTTACAGGATAGACAGAAGTACAAAAGAAAACAAATAGATAGAATGGGATGGTTTCAGTAAAAATAATGCACGCATTTCAGCAAACTTAAACTTAAATGTGAGGTAGTAAGTCATATGGCATTAATATGTTTCCCCCCACAATGCCTTTCTTATTGCAAGAAATGCACACACCAAGTAAATTTAACAGCTCTCCATGATGATTCCAAAGCACTTTCCTGTATATCATAAAAACAACAAAAGAGACGTGTTCAGTCCAACACACTGAATCGAATTAGCATCTTCTTTGTGTCTAGAAGTGTGCTAGAGACTGTAAGGAATGCAAAGATGTAGCCACTTGCAGTGGGATAAAGAGGCATAGGTATAAACCACAATTAACACGTTTGTGGTGGTCCCTCCTTACAACCAGTGCTGTTCCAGTCACTCTGACACTCAGAGAGAAAACAAAGAGAAGAAACTTAAACTGTTACTCTTTAGTGAGCTTGGAATCTATCTGGGACTAACAGTGAAACATATAACTTTACACTTAGGATAGGAGTAGAGGAAAATTTAGTAAGCCATTCATCATTGGGCTGTAAGTGCAACTAGGCCTCTGGGAAGAAAGAAAACAAGGTGGAATGCTGCATTTGAAAAGGCTGTGGGACGGGATTGCAAAACTGGAATTAAAAAGGCAGGTAGGATTTGTACAGACAGAGAGGTGGAGAATGAGGAAAAAGCCAAAACAGGTGTAGAGATGGGAATGAGCATGGAAATGTGGAAAGCAGCAAGGAGAGCTACACGGACCTGAAAGGAAGGACCATTGACAACATTATGGGAGTGGCCTCATGGGGCTGTGGAGGGTACTAGTATAGTAGAAACCAGAGGGCCAGAGGGCACGAGGAATTTTCTTGGCTCTGCACTTACTAAGTGAGTGGCCTTGGTTAGGTTACCTAGCTGTTTTTGTGCCCTGGTTTACATGCTGTCATGGGAGGATGCTGACATAGCCTGCTGTGCTCTCACACTTCTTGTGAAAATTACAACAGATGATGCCCAAAGAAGTGTTTTTTTTTTTTAATGGTAAAGTCAAAACCAAAACCCCTCCTTCCATTTTGTATTACTCCAACATGGTGAGAAAAAAATGCTCCTGAATCTACAGTGATGTTTGTTTTCTAGTCAGCTGCAGGCAGAAGGCTACTGCATGTGGGGAGGAGGGGGTTGCTGATTAGTTGATACAAAGACAATTTTTTTCTCTGGAGAGGATGAAGCCTGGGAGCCAGGACACAAGGAAGACAGATCCATCCTGTAAGAGGTGTTTCCTGAGTACTCTGCTTGGAGATGTGGGACCATGACCTCTCTGAAAGAGGTCCCTGGTCCCTGACATCAGATGAAAGAGCCGAAAAAACTGTACATGAAGGCAAGTGAGGTATGGTGGAAAGATATCTGGACTTGGAGTGAAATCTATCTGAGATCAGGTATTGGGGTTCACGCTATACTAAATATGTGAACTTAAGCAAACAACTTCCCCTCTTTGGGCTGCGGTTCTGTCATCCTTAAAACTGAAGTAAAAACAGCACCTGACCCACGTCACCTCTGCTTATAGAGAGTACCTTTGCACAGATCAAACGCACACCATGTGAGAGTTTTTCCAGACTCCAAAGTGGTAGGGCAGCTTGACTTATTTATATTTTTCTTATTAATATATTAACACCAAATTTTCTCACCAGCAGCTATTTTAGGATGCTCTGTCATCACCTGAGAAAGGTTATATTTCAGAGGTCTAGCTATGCCCCAGCACAGTATCAGTACATCAGTTACACTGAATTCTTGGGGTCTCTAGATAAAAAACGTGGAACCTCAACGTAGGATGAAGATCACAGGGCCATAAGCTATTGAAAACAAACAAACGACAACAACAACAACAACAACAAAAGGTTGGATCTGCAGTCAAACATATGGGCGACTTCCCTCAGCCCTATTTTACTCTGCCTGATCATTCGTTTCATGTACCCAAGAACACAGGGCTCAATAGGGTTTTCAGAATATTGTAGTTGCAGAAGTGTTCCCACTCAGCTTCACTACTTTCTTTACACCCCTAACGCTGGTCTGAATAAACCTGCTCGAGTTTAGTGTCCCCTCAGTAGTAGCATTCCAGCCCTGGCAGGATTCCTCTGTTCCTCTGAAGAAAAACAAAGCAAAACGAAACACAAAGGGCTTCTCTGTTTGGGTCTTAATTCATGAGGTTGTCGTTTTGTCTCCAGTTACACAAAATGCCTGACCCACTTGGAGGGCACAGAGAGAGTTGGAAGAGGCCAAGGGTTTCGTGAGAGTGTATTTAGAGCTTGCCCTTAGAAGACTGAATCTCCCCAACCAACGGAGAGGGATGGAAGACGGGTCCCCTCTTCACATCCACTCAAGCAAGCAAGAGGGTCTTCAAGGAGACCTCTGCCTAGAGTGTCATGTGTGTCCTCTCTCCATGAAGGACTAAGTGGTGGTGCTGTGACATGGGTCCAGGAGCCTGGGCTGAGAGCACCTGCCTCACCCCCCACCTCAAGCCGCCTCTAGGAACCCACTGAGACGTCACCGTGGCAGCCACTGTTCAGTGCGCATCCTGTTGCCCTAGGAGATGCCACATGCCTCTCCAAGAGTCTGAGAGGGAAGCCCGAGAGTCCTTGGCCCTTACCCTCAACCCTCCCAGATCAAGGCCCCTGCCTCAGGACCTATCCACCCCCCAATCCCCGAGGACAAAATTTCCCTCAGATTCTCTGAGAAAGGAGAGCAAGGACAGACTCATGAGTGAAGCTGGAGAGGCCACCCCAACGGAGGTGGCCGCCTCAGACTCCCCCCAAGCAGCACAGAAACAACTCATATTCTTGGGAAGCGGAGATCCTCCCAGGGCCCTAATAGCAGGCCACCTCAGCGGGGATGTGATCCCCAGGGCCACCCCAGCAGCGGGCACCAAGGGAAAGGTGACCAAGAAGGTCATCGCCAAGAGGGTGAGAGGCTCCGTCAAGTGGTTTAGTGTGAAGAATGGGTACGGTTTCATCAGCAGGCATGATACCCAGGAAGACGTGTTTGTTCACCAGACGGCCATCGCCCGGAATAACCCTCACAAGTACCAACGCAGAGTGGGCGACGGCGAGACCGTAATACTAGTAATACTATGTGCTGTGATTAGAGTCGATGGGAAACTGCAGCTCAATTCAGGTAGGACTTCTAATGACCCAGACAGTTCAGGAATAAAGGTTTGGGGCACCCTACTAGGTAAAGAACCACCATCTGCTGAGATGCTTGCTGAAAGCAAAAGAAATACGGAAAGGGTAGTGGAAGAAGGTAGTTACGAATACGAGCTATGAAGAGTAAGTAAGTATATGATGTTCAATAAAACTGGTTCTGAAAAAGAACTGAAAGGACTGTCTCCATACAATTATGTGTTGTCAGGCTCAAAAAAAAAAAAAAACCCAAAACATAACAAAAACAAAAACAAAAAACCGGACAAGTGATAGCAGACGAAAGCAATGTGAAATGATTTATTGAGAAATTGACCACTCGGGTGAGTAATATCACAAAGCAACGCCAGATAGTCTTTAATATCAGATGATCTTTGTGTTTGTATTAAAATCATTTTTTTTCTTCATTAGTTCAAATAATTCTCCTGGAGTCTCAGCATATTAGCTGTGGTCCTGGTTGTCAGGTCTTTAAAAACAACAGATTCAGAGGGGTGTGTGCTAGCGTGAACTAAAACTACCAAGGCAGACGTTAGGAGGGGATTTAGAAATATGCAGATCTTTTAGTTTATCCTCAAACCTCTACCTGCTGTTGGCCACCTGTGATTGGCAAAAACTCTGTAATTGGTACAAAAGTAAGTTACAATTTGTTTACACATCCATATAGGTTAAAGTTCACTATTTATGGAGAAACCTTTAGGCCAGATGTAAAATATATAAGGAAGCAGCTTTAGGTTAAACTCAATTTAACAGGCTCTTCATGACCTCCCCTGACTGCTGCATCATCTTTTCTAGCAACAGCATGCTGGCCATGCCCAGAATAGTGAGGACTCCACCAGGAGAAATGATCTTGTTTTTGCTGTATAATGATCCTGTATCGATTTCTCTTTGCATGGAGCTAAGCACAAGTTGTTTATAGATAACCTGTGACAGATGGGGTTGCTTAAGTCACATGTTCCTGACTTCAATCCTCACACATCACTGATCCTAAATCCCATCAACTTTCCCATATCTGTAAATCATATCTTGGGGAAAGTGAATGAGGTATCTGAGGTTCACTATAAATATTTTCTCCTTTTACAGTCTAGTAAGACCAATTCTCCACATTTAATTTTGTGGCAAATGTGATGTTTTTCAAAGTCTGAAGATAGTTTTCAACCAACTCAGTCTGTATTTCATTTAAACTTTCTTTCTGTGTGTTTGGCAATGAAATGCTTCTTTTGATGAAACAGAGCTTCCTTCCTCAGTCATGAAGACCCAGCACAACCATAGAATCACTCACTTGTCACCAGTGCCTAGCCTGTCTAGAATGACTCCTTGTCTATCTACATGTAAATATGCTCTGGAGGCTGAAGTCTTAAACTATATATTTGCCCTATTTTCCACTCCCTTCTATTGCAGGATTTAGTTAGAGCTTCCTAACCAGCACCTCTGCAAACCTGATAGCAGAGACTCTTTAAAATGTGCCATAATAAAATGTACTCTAATACTATATGTATTGTAAATTTTTAAAATGTCATACTTTTCTGATGCCTCAACATACCCACAAAAAGTCTGTGAATATCCCACTAAGGTGATCAAGTGCACCAGTGTGATAAGGCTGGTCCTTGCATCAGGTTCCCCTTCTTGCCATCCCCTGACTGTGACATTCAAAGGCATCAGTATTCTCTTCATGTTCTTTTTTCCTTATATACCCCACCCTCGCCCCCAATAAAGGCACTTGCCCACAAGCCCACACTCTCTCTTTGGCTCTGCATCTGCTTGGTTGAGCCAGCTCCCTGAAAGCTCCTCCCATATGGCCCCCTGTGTGGCCTACCCTGCCTCCTGTCTCTGAGATCTATGAAGATAACAAATCCTTTAAAATTATATGCCTCCCTATGAGTAAAATTTTCATAGTCCTGTTGGAATGATGTTTAAAGACCCCACGATGATCTTTATTCTCTCATTTACAACACAATTGATGACAGGAATGGAAATCATTCTATGCTCCAGTGGAAAGTCCATTGGATATATCCTTTGCCTTCTCATGGATTACTTATTGTCTATCCCAATTGTGCTCTACCATTTGGGAAGGCTCTCTATACTGCTGCCATTTTTGTGCACTGCTTTGCAAGGCTTTGTGTTTCCTCTTCTGGATGCTGCCAAGGGTCTCCATCTTTACGTGCAGATCCTGCCCCAATCCCCAAAACACACCCCAGGAAACCACTTCCCAAGCTGTGATCTTAGCAAGATGGGGATGATTATCCTATCACTCTCCAGGATGCAGAGAAACTATATCATGTGAATTTTCTATTTCTCAGTGTGCTTCTGTGTGATTTGAAGAAGGACCCCTGCCACAGGAGTGGAGTTCACCTATCCTGGAGTTTTGCTGAGTGTATATTGCTGAGTGTGAGCCTGGAAAGCTGAGGGGGTCAGTGGGTTGCGGCATGGTGCAAAATCACACATCTCTAAATATATTAAGGCCACAAAGAAAGGCCTTGCCCCGCCCATACCTTTCAATGTGTCCTTGACTATCACTTGAGAGAAAGTGATAATTCACTCTCCTCCCTCTTAGCTTCTGAGAGAACCCCTCCCTGGGAGAGTCATCCAGGGCACCTCATAAAAGTTGATGCTGCCAGGGCCCTGTGACCCCTTTTCTGTTATATCCCTTGCTGCCATCACTCTTTGTTTCCCAACATGATTGAGTATCACATATCTCATCCATGGAAACTGGTAGCTGAACATAAAGTTGAGGTCACTATTCTCCTGGATGTAAACCCTAGACCCTCTAAGGTTGATTGGGACACCCTAGAAAGGGAGGTCACTGCTTACAACAGGGACCACTGGGACCACTAGGAGCTTTTCAAGTAAATATCCAAAAGGAGAGGAAGTAAAAAATATATATTTCACCATCTAAGATACAAGCCATTCTAAAAGATTTTGCTTAAGAAAAAAAAGGGAGGGGGAAGGGACTGATTATTCTGCGATCAGGCCTTCTCAGAGAGAGGCTACTGCCTAGAGACACTAGGTCTCTTCCTCTTCTCGTTTTTCCCCTTATCTACCAGGGACAGAAACTGAAAACATGGCTGCAGGTGGCTAAAAGCCTAAAACAAAATAAAAAAGGAAAAAAAGGGGGGCAAAAACTCTGTCCCTTTAGGCAGCTATGAACCCAAGTAGAAAAGAATTTTAAACCTTATATGTACCGAGCAAATGCCAGGTCTAGCAAACGTAATACAAATCTTGGATATTTACTGATCTAAAAACAAACTTGTAAGGCCAGGCGCGGTGGCTCACGCCTGTAATCCTAGCCCTCTGGGAGGCCGAGGCGGGTGGATCGCTCGAGGTCAGGAGTTCGAGACCACCCCGTCTCTACTAAAAATAGAAATAAAAAAATTATCTGGACAACTAAAAATATATATAGAAAAAATTAGCCGGGCATGGTGGCGCATGCCTGTAGTCCCAGCTACTCGGGAGGCTGAGGCAGCAGGATTGCTTAAGCCCAGGAGTTAGAGGTTGCTGTGAGCTAGGCTGACGCCACGGCACTCACTCTAGCCCGGGCATCAGAGTGAGACTCTGTCTCAAAAAAAAAAAAAAAAACAACAACAAACCTGTAGATACAGGGGTAGACAATAAAAGATAATTAAATAGATTCTGTATAAATATATAATATAATATATGATAAATTATGTATATGTACATATAACAAATAATTAAATTAAAACAGCATTCCATAATTTGATGCAAGCCAACATCCAAAATTCATATACTGAACTTATATAACAGAAGCATGAAAAGGGTGCTGATTGGCTTTTGTGCCTCTACAACATAAGTTTTAATGTAACTTTAATTTTTGCTGAAGTACACCAATTGACAAAAGTTCATGGAGTTAATTGATACTGGGGCTTGAATTATAGTTATACCCGGGGATCCCACTAACTTCAAACATTGTGCCTCCTATAATCTTTAAAAGGTAACTAAATATAAAATAGAGGAAATATAGTTATGCCTCATTTTAACTGTAGCCTTGCCTAAATTTCCCATAGTCACAGTACCCACTGATCTACAATATTCTGAGTTGGACGTAGACACTCTAATGTAATGAATAATAAATTAAAATTAACATTAAATCTTTGACATTGATAAAATGGAACCACATGAACCCCCTAGTCAAAATAGTTAATATGGCCTGATATAAATTAAAACATGTCCTTCAGAGGCTAAAATATATAAAACCTAATTAATAAAGGAGTGATTATCCTTGCTGCTTCTCTATTTGACAACCTCATTTGCTAAACCTAGAAAAAATAAAAGGTGCCTCCTAATAGATGGCTACAATACTGTGGTCCCATCTGTGAAGGTCCCATGCCTAATACCCAATATTATTAGAATTATTGATTCTGTTCTGTCAGCAACTGGTAAAAATTTTGCTGTTAGAGATTGGCTAACATGTTTTGTTCAGTGGATATTTCAGTAGCCTTTCAACAAATTTGCATCCACCTCTGAAGAAACACAATGCACCTTTTCCAGGCTACACATGGGTTACCTCAGCAGTTTTTCCAAAACATACAATTTTTATAGACAAGATCTCAATTACATCCACCTTTGTCCAGGAACACAGGTATCACATTACATTTATAACATCCTCCTCCAAGGAGATTCATTTGATATACTTATTAATGTCATATAAGTTAACATATTTTAGTCCATTTGGGTTCTGTTGGCAACATATTCCTCATTTACAAATTTTACTTACAAACTGAAATCAACAGGCACTCCTGTTAGTGACTTCAAACCTAAACATTTGTACCTCCATAATATGCTAAAATAAAAAAATGTTAAAAAAAAATAAGTAAATTGAAAAATTCCTTCACTGTACAGGCTTTGGGAACTTTTTCATACCTCCTGGAGTCCCTGGACTACTCATGGTGGTCATAAGTTGCTCCAGGGCTTCTGATGCAAAAAAACTTCTCTCCCTCAGCCTCATGCTACACATTATTAAAATAACAAATAACTGGCTATCTACTGGAATGTTAGTTGTTTTCCAGCCATTAGCCAGAATGTCCTTCAAAATGATGAGGCCTAGAAAACAACACACTTAGCCAAATTTCAGGCAATTATCTTAGTACCAGATGACCTAGCCAACAAGTCATACCATTTTCACTTTTATTATAAACTCTTGAGCCATTGCCTAAAAATTTTCCTGTTCAGGACAAAACCTCCTAGAATTTCTTGCCTCACAGATACACAAAATATAAATCAAAATCACACATCTCTACATATACTAAGGCCACAATACTAGGCCTTGCCCAAACAATCCTTATTCCCTTCAGAGTTACAGGCATTACTAAATGCACCCAACACACAATTTCACTTCTTAAAATAAACCATGCTACCCTCCGAGAATAGGCATTCAAAAGAATTTTCACACCCATGATAGATCCCACATAGTAGGTTTAATTGAAAGACATAATGCTCTTTGTATAATTTCCAAAGCCCTGTTGGAAAGATCATTAAAGATTCTACAAGGAGTACTCACTCCCCTGTTTACAGTACACTACAATATACAACTTTGGGGAACATTCTAGTTCAGGGAGGGACAAATGATCAAGAAGGCTTCTCAAGGAGGCTTCTCAGGGTCAAAGGTCCCTTTGGGTAATTAAAAAGTTTATTTTGGGGGGCCTCCAAGTGGCTTGGACTTGTCTCTTTTCAATAAATCATATGTTACCAGTTCAGAGAAATATTTTATTTATCTTCACATTGCACTATCTTTGCTATTAATAGCATTCAGACCCCCTCTGCAACATGTTGTTTGCCTAGAGTATTATACCACTTGTCCCTACAGTAGTTCATATATTCTTCATTTCTTTAGAAATGGAAGACCATCTTAATTCATTCACTCATTCATTCCACTTCTTTTTCATTGTAAACCTATTACATGATAGGCCTGGTGGCTGATGCTGATAAATCTAGAGCCAAGTAAAATGCAGTCCTTGCCTCAAGTATTCAAAACCTAGTATAGATAAAATGGCATACAAAGAAATATCTGCAGCCATATGGGGAGAAAGGTTTGATCAAGGCCTTATGGAAATACAGTTGATGAAAGAGATATCTACATAGAAGGTGGGAAAAAGGTGTTCGAGGCAGATCTCAGATCTTGAAGAAGGGGTAGGAGTTTGCAAATAGCAAGGAAAGTGCTACAGGCAGAAACTCAAGAAGTACAAACAGATGGAAGAAGAAAAATGCCATAGAGCTAAAGAATGCCTGGGGACCTTAAGATCTTCCCCAAAGGCAAAGGTTTGGGTGCCTGGGGAGAATGAACGCATGAGTCCCAAAGCAGCTGATTTGGATGTGCACACACAGTTCAAAATGGCTCTATAACTGGAAAAACTATTTAAAAACACAAAGTTAAAGAACAAAGCAGAGACTGGGGAAAAATTAACACATTTATCACAGGAGGATTCACTGTCTCCAGTGATGAGGTGGTCTTAGAAGTTAGTAAGAGAAATAAACTGCATAAAGGATAATGCCGGGAACAATATGCAATTCTGCAAAAAGGAATGATCCCCCAAAATTTTAAATGGAGAAGTGCTGTTTGTGTTCTTGAAAGTAATGAGAAAAATTCAGGCAAAATTTCTCTGCCATCAGCCTGTGAAGGGAGCAGCAGAGCAAGCACCCTGGGAGGGGAAGGTGCAGTGTGGTCCTCCCAAGTAGGGTGCGCCCTTGTCCTGCAGGGGCGAGGACGAAAAGGGGCGTGGCTTGTCTTGGCGCCCTGGGTGACGTTGGGGCAGACGTAAGCTGTTCCCAGCAGCCCTCGGGGCTGAGCTGTTGCCCTTGGAAACTGCTCCTGGAGAGGAAGTGTTTCCCTCCGATCCTTAAAACACACGCCATGGGAGCAGTAAGCAGTCGAGTTCTGTGGCGAAGAAGGGGTCATGACCCAGAGGAACCAGGTGCCCCTAGAGAAGAGGAGGAGGCTGTGGAGGTAGCAGCAGAAGTGGTACAGGAGGGGGAGGAGGAAGGTGAAGATGTCGGAATCACCACCGGTCAGAGCGGCCGCAAGCGGAAGACAAGCCCAGGAGGGCCTCTGGCGAAAACCTCCCGCCGGAAGTATACCGAAGACAGGTCCAGGTCCATTTATGAGGCTCTCTTCCTGAGGGGAGAGGACAGTGACATACAAATCCGTGCTTTGGGAGAAGAGTGGAACTTGCATAAGGTCTACCTTTGCCAGTCAGGATACTTTGCCGGCATGTTCAGCGGTGCCTGGCGGGAGACAAACATGAATACCATAGAGCTACAGATGCCTGATGACAACATTGATGGTGAGGCACTACATGAGGTTTTTGGTTCACTGTATCGCGAAACCATGCTCATCCCGCCCAGCCGAGTTGTTGCCATCTTGGCAACAGCCAGCATGCTCCAACTCGATAAGCTAATTGAGCAGTGTGGACAGATAATGAAAGAGACTATCAATGAGCAGACCGTGTGCAGCTACCACTACTCTGCTGAGAGCTATGGCCTCCAGAACATCAGGACCATGTGCTTCCAGTGGCTGCTGGACAACCTGATGACCCAGCATAGTGAGGAGCTATTGCGAGAAGTCAACCTGGATCTCATGAAAGAGCTCATCACCTCTTCAGAGCTCTTGGTGATAGAGGTGGAGATGGACGTGTACACCATGCTGAAAAAGTGGATGTTCCTGCAGCTGCAGCCGACATGGAGGGGCCCCTGCAAGGCCCTACTGCCCGATGCCAACCTGTGGTTCGCCAGGTACAGGAGGGAGTCGGAGGGTGCCCCTTTCCTGGAGACCGAACAGGGCAGAGTCTTCGTGCCCGTGTTCCAGCAGCTGCGGCTCACCTCCATAATCTGCGACCTGCCTTCGGTGCACGTCCTCGAACAGGATGCTCTGATCCCTGCCGCCTGGCTGACCCCAGTGTACACAGAGCAGTGGCTTACCCTCCTTCGGGCTGAGGAGACCAGGGAGCTCGAACCCATGGACGTCTCCGTGTCCGACCTTCAGGGGAACAGCATGCGGTGCGGGGCCCAGCTCCTCAGGGATGAGCAGTGCAGCTGGAGGTGGGCGGGCTTCAACTTCGGCTGGGACCTGGTGGTGTGCTACGCCAACCGACGCATCATTTTCCGTCGCATCGCGCTGAACAGGTCCTGTGGCCTTGGGGTCAGCTTACTCTGGCAGAGAAAGGTTGCGTTCCGCCTGCGCCTGGCCTCCTTGGACAGGGCTGGAAGAGCCATTTTCAGGAAGGACACGGAGTACCAGATGCTTTCCCTGAGAAAGGATCAAGAGCTAGAGGTGATGAACCTGGAGAACCAAGAGGTGATCTTCCCCATATATGTGGCATGCAATTTCTTTTACCTCCCCCGAGAGGGACGGCGGCCTGAGTGAGGACCCTTGCAAAAGCCCAGAGAGCTGAGTAGCTCTTCCCTGGGGACAGGGGTAGGCAGCATGCTTGAGATGCCAGCCTTCCTCTGTGAGACCAACCAGACTTGCCCATCCCAGGCGATCACCTCTGTCAGAGGCTTAAGAGCACAAATTTTAAAGCCCCTCCCCCACCCCAAATACCTCCGGAATTCAACCGTGCTATTAATGTGGCAACCTGTCCTCCTGGTTTACCATCCATCGACCTCCACATCATTTCTGAGAAGACAAAGACCAACTGACTTTAGAGAGAAACTGTGAGCCTCGCTACTCAACTATACTCTTAATGAAACTCTTTTAAAACATACATTTCCTTTAGTTTCGGTGAACGTTAAAGCGGTACTTTGACTTCTCTTTCAGTTGGTGTATTTAGAGCTGCCTTGCCAGATTCATTACCACTAACACTCACTGGTTTCGTTCTGCTGCTCTCCCTTCCCTATTTCCTGGTACTGAGTGTAGTACTTGGTTTCCATGGTTTCTCACTATGTGAACACACCCAGACTACACAGATGATCTTTTTGTGGGTTGGTCTTCAACCTAAGAACATCTCAATGTTAATTAGACTTTACTCTAACTTTCCTAGCGTTGTAACCCCAGAAAGACGTTTCAAACTTTATAACATTCTATATTGGGGGTGGGGGTAGAAGGAAGCAGTTTGATTCTATGAGGATATCCCGTTATGAAATACAGTTTTTTTCTTGTGGCATATAGTTATGAATTATTTATGCACCAGAAACTACACTTTAAGCATGTTGATGGCCTTTGCTCTTCAGAAATATTTGCTGTTCAAATTGTATTTGGAAAGATTGTTTCCTGGTTAAGAGCAGGCCTGGTAACCTCTGAAATGTAATGGCTTTGAAGTACAATGGGAATTGCTTGGCATCTGAAAATGGGATCGAAGGATGGGAATTCCAAGCCAGTAATCAAAATGGTAAAATGGAGAGTGTTTTTGTCAATAAAGGAGAGAGACACTAGTCATGATTTGAATATGTTTGTTTCTGATTACTGCTAATTTGAAAACTGCCACCACCCTACCCCCTCCCAAAATTCTACTTGTTTTCATTTTACTGAGTGATTTTTGTGGTTAAACGATGTCAAAGAATGGAAAACTCCGTTTAAGAATCTATATAAATAATAAACACATACTCGGAAAGAGTGTAAAAAATTAAAACAAGATGAAGAAATAAATAAAAAATAATCAAGATTAATAATCAGATTTAATGTTTTACTTAGCTGAAATCAGAATTTTGCTCATGGGTTTATATTTCTGTTCTCAGTTGAATTTTATCCTTTGTCATCCAGTGAAGAAATTACTTTTGACCCTTTATTTACATATTCTTTTGTTTCCTTCTTAAGGAGCTTTGAAAGGCTTGGCCATACCAAACCCACATGGTAGTGTTAGAGGAATAATTTCATAACAGTAATATGAAATGCCTTAATCAGGAAGCCACTGCTGCACCCGTTGCTGTCTCTCTTAATTATGCAGTTGTCCCCTGTGTGTTCTCTTATACTCTATCTAACCAAGTGCAGACAACAAACCTCATTTTACTTTATTTTTTTAATAATTAAAGTTGGGGAGAGTGTAAGTAATAATTCAGCATAAGGGCAAAGAATGTGTGGTTGTTTTTTTTTTTTTTTCATTTCACTTCTTTCATATAAACATTTTAAGCAATTTCAAATTACGTTTTTCTTGAGCTGACTGCCAGGATGCCACTTCGTCAAAAAAAGAGGTAGCTTCGCTTGAGAAATTCAGAGACTACTTAGCTAGAAATCCAAATTGCCTGAGAGATCTGCTTTTCTTTTGCTACCAGACTAACTTTAAATCTTTAAATTGTTTTGCTGTTTGCATTAGAAAGATGTTAAATAATGTACAAATGATGATGACTGAAATACGTTCATTTACACTCTCACAAACCCTGGATGTTGCCATTTGCCAGCTTGGGCCATTTATCCAGTACCAGCCTTTATTTATTTATTTATTGAAGTGTTTTGTTTGGACTGCTAAGGCAGAGGAGGAAAGCTTTCCACATTGACACTCACTTTGTTTTACAGCCTCTCAGTAAAGGAATGGGGAAGCAGGACAAAATGTACAGTTATGGTAATGCTACACAAGGCAATCAAACTAAGTGGGAGCAAACTAAGTGCCACACCAAAGGAGATGTACCTCTGTGGGATGCAATGCAGTCCTTAACGATGATGAGGATTTATCTCTGTCTCTGTCTTCTTATATGTCTCTCTGCCGCTCCCTGTCTCTCTTTGTGTCTATTGTCTGTGTGTCTCTGTCTGCATCCTTGTCTATATTTGTGTGTCTTTACTTTATCTCTACCTTTTTGTGTCTTTGTCCGTCTCTGTATCTTTCTCACTCTTCCTAAGACAGAGAGGAAGATAAACAAAGATTGTCACTCTCTGTCTTACTGTCTCTTTCTGTTTCTGGCTGTCTCTGTTGATCTGTGTCTATCTTGGTCTCTCTAGTTCTGTTTTTGTCTCTGTATGTTTCTGTTGCTTTTGTCTATGCCTGTCTATATCTATGTCTCTCCCTGTCCCTCTTTCTTTCTCTGTGTGTCTGTTCTCTATCTGTCTCTGTCTCTCGTTTCTTCCTCTCTTGCTGTCTCTATTTCTATGTGTGTACCTCTCTCTTTCTCTGTCTGTATTTCTCTGTCTCTGTGTCTGTCCCTCAGTCTGTCTGTCTCTATCTTTCTATCTGTGTCTATCAGTCTGTGCCTGTCCCCCATCTCTGTCAGGAACTGTCTTTGTCCCTTTCTGTGTCGTCTGTCTGTCTTTCTCCATCTCTAACTATTTCTACCTGTCTCTGTCTTTCCCTTTGTGTATCCTTGCCCACTTACTCTTGTGGGCATATCTGTCTCTGTCCATCTGGTGGGCTGTCTCTGTCTGCCAGGCTGTCCATTCTCTGGGTGTTTCTGTCTCTGGCTCTGTTAGATCTTTTGTTATAGTCTGTCTCTGTCTCTGCCTGTCTTACAGAGGCAGGACTAAAATGTGATTACAATTCAGTACACAAACCTGCTTTGTTCCCTTCCAGTGCTGTTCATATGCCAGCTTCAGTAGTCTGTGAAAAAACAGAGGTTAACATCCCTAGGGCTCGTGTTCAAAGATAAGAGGGGGCCCAAATAAGCAAAGGCCTATGAAGGAAAAAGAGGTGTCATGAGGATGTAGGTGGGATGGACACTGACAACAGGCAAGTATAAAATGTGCTGCTGTGGAAAGTGTCCATAAATAAACAGCACAAATCTGTCCTTGGATTCTGATGAAATATCTGTCAGGGTGCTAGAAAAGCATCTTTTTAAGTGGAAAAGATAAAGAAGGAAGAGTGTGTATCCATAGGGTCTACAGCAAGGTACCCCCACCCCCACCTCAAGTCTCACTCACAGAATTTGGAAATGCAGCTGCCTGCTGAGAGAGAGTGAATGTAGCAAAAGTCATCCACTCAACTAAGTACACAGCCCGAACCATGGGATTAAACTGAAAATTTTGGATTAGTGTCAGTAACAGACATTGAAATAACTAGATTGGAACAAAACCCAAGGTTTCAATGTCATCCCCTGTTCAGTTAGTATTGTGATTCTTAACATATTTATATTTTATGAGACCACATAAGGATCCATCCTTTCCTTGTCCACTCAGCCTCCTAGGCCTTTAGACTCTTCCCTTTATTCAGGCTAATTCACTTGAAAGGATTGTATCATGTGCCCCATGTTTCAAGGTTTACTAACGTGACTTCAGTCATCAATTAAATGTCATAAACTCTCAAATACATAGCTCACGCATGGACCTCTCCTTTGTAGCCAGACCTATATCCAACAGTCTGGTCCGCAATCTCAAAGGTGCAGCAATCCCCCATGGAACAAAATAGAACATACGGTCTAGTCAACAAATTTTAATCTAAGTATATCTTCCTTCCTCATTTGAATAAATGAGTAGAAAGACAGCAACAGTGGTAAAAAGGTAATGGCCAAGATGTGTGCTGAAAGTGTTCCTTTGTCAAGTGTTTGTGTTTCAAAAACAAAATTTTGTCTCAATGGGTTTTCTGATCATTCTTATGTCTTACGGAGCATAGAAATATAACATGCACAGATAAATATCTGTATGTTCACGATGTTTCCAACATAGACAGCATTTTTTTGACGGCATTTTTTCTAGTAGACAAGAGAACTGAAATTTACCTCATATTTAGATGGTAAATAGCAAATTGATATATGAACAGTCTTTGGAAATATTTTTTTTCTAACAGTACAGATGAAAGACTGTGAATACTTTTCACATCAAGGTTATGATTGGATCCCCACATTAGACCCCAGAGGATTATTTCACTCCATACTGTAGCAAAATTCAACTATCATACTTGGCTTAAGGCCTAGGAGTGGGGTAATATGATACAGTGTAGAAAATGAAAACAATTTGGGAAAATGCATGACAAGATTGAGTATCTGAAAGATCCATAATTCTCAGAAAAGTATTTGTCACATAAACATAATGTGTTACATTGGTGATACCGGTCAATTATTTTAAAAAGTAAAAATAAAATAAGGCAATGGTAAAAAAAAAAATAATAAGCTACAAGCCAACTGACGGTTCTGAGTAGTGTATTTGAAACGTGCGCTTTTATGAAGAAGTCTGGGTAAGTGAATTAAAATTTTCAAGCAGTCATGAAGAGCATGGTTTGCATGAAGGCGAGCAGTTGAGTGTCATCCTCCAGCAGGAGAGGAGCCTTCCCCTAGAGCTGCATTCTGCAATATGGTAGCCACTGGGCCGTATGTGACTATTTAAGTTGATTAAAATTAAATAAAATTTCTCACTAGCCACATTTGAAATGCTCAACAGCCACATGTGGACAGTGGCTACTACACTGTGTATGACAGACATAGAACATTTCCATCAGTGAGGAGAATTCTGTTGGATAGTGTGCTGTTCCATAATCAGTTGCCCAAAGTGAATTGTACCTTTCCTTCTACTTCTGTAATATAATAGGCTGTCTGGTTAACTTTTTACTTACTTTTTTAGTGGTTTTGCTCTCTCAGTGGCTTGGTGAGGTTTGTGGGTATGGAGAGGAGTTACAAAAATGGAAATTAAAAGTGACCACGTTTTAGATGTATAAGGTCTCGTTTGTCACATTGTGCCTATTTAGTTGTTATGGAGGCTGGGGACTGGGCTTGGGAAGGGATGGTAACCATCCACTTTGCTTGTTGAGATATTATGGGGGCTTGTGGATGATTTGTTCCAAAATCCTATGCTCTGGGACTTGCGGAATCTGAGTATTGCCTTCTATGGCCCATACGGCATCACCTAGTGTTCAGATCATCATATAAAACTCATTGTCCAAAAGTCAGCTTTGCTTTCTATCTCCCATTCTGCTAATATGAAAACCCATTTTCAGTGTATTTTTATGTTTCATTTATTACTCTTGTTATCATTAATATTTCCACCATTACCCCAGCCCTATTCTCAATCTAGAGGCCTTGGAACTGTCACTTGAAGAAATGCGGAGGAAATGTCTTTATAAACTGAAAATTACTTCGGAAAATTTGGTCACTGGCTTATTGTAATAATCATATTGGATTCCTCATTTTGCTTTATCATTAAAGGTAACCTGACACATACTACAATATGGTAGTTCAGCAAGTTGGATTTATTATTTGTTGCAATGAGGGAGAATGCACACAATGGGGAAATGTGGGCCATATAATTAAGAGGGTGATAGAAAAGGTGTATTAAAGGATTTGGGCTTGTATTGGGTGATTTGAGTGAGGGTTTAAGGAAACAGGATTTTGATCAGGATTGGATGTTCTCAAGAAGAGAGGATAATCCTATATTCAAGTATCCCAATAAACCTCTTGTATAGAGAGAGCAGATTAAAGTGACGTTACAGCTGTACTTTGTTAAAAAAAAATCAACCAGCCAACCAGTCAAAGACTACAAGCCAACCAACCAACCAACAAACAATCGAACAAGAAAAGAGCTAGCAGTCACACATATTAACTAGGAAATTGATTTATATTGTGAGTTGTACAGTGATCGTGCTTTTGGCTGTGCCTAGAAAAAAATTATTAAGAGGCCTTTGTTTTGTCTCACTTTATCATGGTCTCAGAGTGACTTTGTCTAACGTGGGTATTATGTGAGATTTTATGTACAATGGGAGATTAACATGCTCTAGCTCTGAGTACCAGGACAACTTTTAACAAGACTGAGGCCTAGCTGTGAGCACCAGGCCAGTTACTTGAACTCAGGAGTTTGTTATGTTTTTTGTTTTGTTTTGTGTTTTTACTGTCCCCTTTTGGCCCAGGACAGACAGCATTGGGCTACAGATCATGAATCCATGTTGTCTAGGTTTTCACCATTGGTCTGATTTTGCTGATCAGGAGTTTATTTAGAGAATGCAGTGTATAGTTGAACATGGGTTAGTCTCTCCTACTCCTTTCATTATATGTAGCATGCATTGTTGTGTCCTCTGATGTGACATTGGTTGTACAATAGCATTTAAGATGCTGGACAGGATACCTTGGCAAACTGCAAAACAAATGATTATAAGAAACAGAATTATTTTTAGTCCTTGAAACAAGTCTTGAATTCAGAGGCCCAGATTATAGAACTCAAGCAATGAAACTAGCTGGGTCTGCTTTAGAAAGCCACGTCAATTTTGTTAGAGTCAAACACAAGTTTGGGCCATCTTTGCCAGTTGTTATTATCCCTGATGTGGGAATTGCAGGTCCCGAAGCATTTAGGAAGAGGGAGTCGGTTATTCTTCCTGGAAGTGTTTTGAAGAAATTGCTTTGAAGGTTTCTGGACATTCCCCTCGCCTCCAGGCAAACATGAAACACTGGGGTTTTCTGTTTTAAATGTCTGAAAGTTTCTAACAATTATCTTGAATACACAGGATAAGTTAGCATTGCTGTAAAATGGGTGTTTGTATGAGAGCTCTATACAAGATCTTATATAAGAAGTAGTGGCCCCAGTGTGACACAGACTGTACTGGGAGTATGCATATCATTTATCACAACAAGAGAAAGCCAATTCTGTGTTCCTCAAGATACACAATGTGTTAGTAGTGTTAATTAGTTTCACAAAGCAGGCTGATTTTCACAAATGAACTGAATACCATGAACAAAGTAGCTGTCAAGACCAGGATGGCCACAATATTGGTGGCTACTCTGGATTGACTAGGCCTTGCTGATAGGATTGTAACGACTTCAGCAGGAGTATTTTGTAAAGGGTGAAAGATTTATGCAATCTGAAGGGAAACCAGGGTATACAGGACAAGTATTTTGTTTATGTGAGGTCAAAATCCATTTTTTTAAGACTGAAAGGTGAGATTAATGCTTTAAGAGAAACATTTATATCAGTAGGAGCCTTCAAAGAGACATCCACCTTTAGGAGTATTTAAAGGAACAACATTTTTTGTTCCTTTGTCAGTAGGATCAGAAGGGGAATGTCAGATCCAGCATTTGTTTTCCAGTAAGTCACAGAGTGAGAACATAAGGGGTAAAAGATAATAGGATGAAGACAAGGGAGGTCATATTAGTGTTCTAGAAGGCATCACAATGTAATAACAGATCATAACATGGTTATGCAGAGCACACATTGTAGTGTAATGGACACTGGGGACTCGCAAGGTGGGAGGGTGGAAAGCAGGTGAGGAATGAAAAATTACCTATTGTGTACAATGTACACTATGTTGGTGAGTGATGGGTACACCAAAAGCCTAGACTCCACAATTATACAATATATACATGTAACAGAATTCAACTTGTACCCCCAAATATATTGAAATTCAAAAAGGAAAGAAAAAACGGACAAAAAAATAATAGGTCATGAAATGATCAGGCTATTTCTACTTGATTGAATATTGGTATTTAGAAAATTATTTGTTTTAAATTGTATTTTCAGAATGTACATAATAGTATAGTACTCTAAAAGGTATACATTATTATCATGACTCCTTTTCTCATTATATTAGTGGTAAAGTAAGGGTGAGAAAAAGATGTCAAAGAATCAGAAAAAATAATTTTATTCTATCATCTTGGAAAACGTTTGTCCACCTCTGAAGTCAGCATCTCATGGAAGATAGCTAAGAATCCACAGCTTCAGGTCTCCAGATGGAGGGGATATCCATAAGATAGGAGGATGTTATGGGAAACATGAATTCAAGGATAAACACCTTGGAGCTTCATTGATGATAGTTGTTAACAGTACCTGATAATATCTTTTTTACCTAGGATCAAGGAAAGGTTATTCTCATGCCTATTTCAGAAGACCAAGTATCCAGGCTGTAGGTTATATAAAGACCATTTAGGTGAGTGTTTTGGAAATGTAGCTCATACCCACATGATAAAGCTGGAAATATCATATGGGTACTTTGAAGTAATTATAATCATAACAGTTTGTAAAAGATTAGAATCCAAAATTCGAGATGAGATTCCTAAATGTATAGGATGGCCTGATATTAATTAATAAGTAGATAACT
Source organism: Lemur catta (assembly GCF_020740605.2). NCBI lineage: Eukaryota > Metazoa > Chordata > Mammalia > Primates > Lemuridae > Lemur > Lemur catta. Next base: position 52,982,762 of record NC_059155.1, on the reverse strand, counting down.
TGTGAGTACCAGCTTGGGTTGATTTTACAGAGATTAAAGTTAATGGTAATACTTGAGACCAATATTTGAGGAAGAGTTTCCAAGTGCTTTACTAACTTTAGTTTTACAATTTCATATTTATGGTGGATTAAAGTTGTGTTATAGAAATGATAAGACTGTTTCTACTTCATTTAATTTTGGTAGGTTTAGAAAATGATTTATTTCAAAATCGTATTTTCAAATTGTAAATACTAGTATGCTACTTTAAAATATCTATTATATCTGTAATCAAGATTCTTTTTCTTATTCCTAATAGCTTTAATTCATGCTTTCTCTCAGTAGCCACTGTTGGACATTTATTGATTTCATTTGTATTTCCTAACAACAAGCATTTGGTTTCCTTTAACTTCTTTATGGTTTTTTGGTTTATCTTTATTTAATTTTTATAAATATCCCTTCATTCCACTTTCTTGTATCTGCCCTGTCATTCCAATTTCATATTTTGGTTGCTTAGCTTATTAGTTCATGGTCTTTCTTCTTTTCTGATGTAAGTATTTGGTGTTATAAATGACCCTCACAGTACCGCTCCAGTATATTCCACATGACTTTTTAGGTAATATTTTCATTATCATTTGGTTCCAATATTTCCTAATTTCCATTATGATTTACAATTATAATTTATCACTTGCTGGTCATGTTTATCACTGAATTCAGGTTGTATTTCAAGGTTTTCCCACCCTAAGAGGTTTATTTCTGTTTTCCTCAATTGCGTTATTTTTTAACTCCATTACATTGTGGTTGGAGAGTATGGTTTACACCTTAATGACTCTTTGACATTTTCTGGCATATATCTTCAGCCTAGTATCTGATCCATTTTTCTACATGTTCCATCTGTGCTTCCCAAGAGTAGGTATTGTAGCTGTTGGACCGAGTATTCTACACATATCCATTTTATCAAGTTTTTAATAGGGTTCTTCAAATTTCCTCATCACGGCTAATGTTTATTGTTTTCTTATGCTATCAGGTACTGAGCAATATGCTAAAAGTTCTCACTTTGTGGATTTGTCAATTTCAGTGAATTTTTGATATATGTATATTTTGAGGCTTCATAATTTATATACATAATAATTAGAAGCGCTGTATATGTACCCTGGCTTCCTCCTTTTATCATGTAAGAATTGAAATCATAAAAAAGTTCACAGTTATTTACTTTTAACTCTTCAGTGTGATTATGATTTAGATGCTCCTCCTTCAAAGAACAGATGGATCCATTTAGAATTTTTCCTAATAATCTCTATCTTTGCAGTTGTTTCTGTCATCTTATTTCTAATTGCTATGTATTGTGGTTTTTTTCCCCTGCTTCTCATACATCATTCGGTTTTTCCTTTTTCCATTAGATTGATTGATTAAATCTCTATTGTATGGATTGAGTGTACTTTAGTACTTTATTCCCTCTAGTGGTTTAGAAGTAGCATGCCCTCTTTCCATTTATCAAGACATTTTAACATGCTTTCCACAATTGCCAAGTCAAGTATGATCTCCTGAATAAATTGTTATTCAAAGACTGCTCTACCCAGGAACTGCCCTGCCTAAGGAATCCTCATCACAATTTAATGGACAGCACTACAAAGTCTTAAACTCAGTTGCTTTGCCTTGAAGGTAGGAGGGTTGTGGTAGAGCAGCGAGCTAACATTTACAGAATAGAGTCAATATTCTAAGAGCTTATATACATTTTTCTCATTTGACCCCCACAAACCACACCAGATATGCATTCTCATATCCTCATTTGAAATGGGAAAAATGAGAATCAGAGAGGTTAAGTAACCTTTCCATTATGACATGGCTAGTAATTTCTGGATTGAGTATATAAATCTAAGTCCTTTTGACTGTAAATTTCAAAGGCTTTCCATTATTCCACATTGTTGTGGATACTTAGCCTGTAGTCCCATGTGGCCTTTCACATTGTACAGTTAAATTCATGAGCCCTGAGTGGTGTTATTTAACAGAAGAAATCCAACCACAGCAAAGTGAGCTTCTTTAGTCTCACAACTCAACAATTTTGTCTAAAAACTGTCACTGATATACAACTGCACATAATCCATCCTCCATGGGTTTTTTTTCTCAAAAAAGGGAAAACTGTGTTTTACACCTTTCATGGGTTGTGTGCATCACTTGGTCCACTGTTACCAGCTGCTCGTGAACTCGTGCTTTCTTAGGGGGACAGAGAGATTGTCTCCAGTGATCATCATATGTACAGATATAGGAAGTATATACATATACTAAAGATCTTGAATACTCACAGATACCTATATCTTCATCTATGTTCTTCCTTCTTCCGAAACATACATCTTAAATCGTTTAACTACCATTCTTGCTTAGCAACCCGCCCATACCACCATCATCAGTCACACTAGGGGGCCCAAAACCTCAGGTTTCATATCTGCCAAGTAGGCCTAGCTCTGCCACTACAAAAGGCAAATAAAATTAGAGATAACAGAAAATATTCCCAACATGAGGTAGGCACTCAATACATTGAGGATTGATTCATCATCTTTATTACAAAATGTTTAACTAAAACATTGCTGTCTAATTTTTCAACATGGAGAACCACAATGTTATAATTTTTGCTTCAACCCTCAAACAGAGTTTAGAAATCACCACCTTGTAAAGATACCTGCCTTCCCATGTTCATTGCAGCATTATTCACAATAGCTAAGGTATGGAAACAAACTAGCTATCTGTCAATGAACGAATGGATCAAGAAACTTTATATATATGTGTGCATATGTATAAACACACACACACACATCAGACTTTAAAAAGGAGGGGATCTAGTCATTCGCCATATCAGTGGACATGAGGGACATCATGCTAAGTGAAATAAGCCAGACACAGAAACAAAAACAGTGCATTATTTTACTTACATGTGGAATTTTTTAAAAAGATTAAGTAAGGAGAGATGGAAGATAAAACTGTGGTTGTCATGGTTGGGGTCAGGGAGAAGAAATGGGGAGATGTAGCTCAAAGGATACAAAGGAGAAAAAATGTAAGATGAATAAGTCAAAAAATCTAATGTACACCATAAGGACTATAGTAAATAATAATGTATTAAGGATTCTCACTAAATGAGTAGAATATAGCTGCTCTTGCCACAGGGAGGAAAATGGTTATGCATGTGAGGATGATGGATATGATATTTTTTCACTATACTTACCATTTTACTGTATATATCTATCTCTATATAGAGACAGATATAGATATGTGTGTGTATATATATTTGTGTATGTGTGTGTATATATATTTATATATATATATCTTATCTTATAACATAATGTTGTATACCCTAAATGTACACAATGAAATTTATTTTTAAAAATCACCTTGTTACTTGAACTGCACAAGAATTCTCCCACCTCTTACTGTCCCCAAAAGGATGGGTCATTCCTTCTTCTGCGTTCCCCTCTTTGCCTTACAACACTTATGTTCTTGTACTCATCACTTTGTATTGCACTATTATAATTTTATGATTTCTTCTCCCATCCTTCTATTTAGTATCCAAATAAGCATGCTCAGGTCTAGTACTATGCAATCAAGAATCAGTTGGACAGCCTTCCTGTGTTCACATGCCCTCTATAGCATATATTCTATTCAATTCAATCAACTTTAGTTGAGTGAAGAATGAAGAGCAAAGGACATAAATTGAATTTAATATTTTGTTATTTTCCTCAAATGACTAGCCTAAGTATATCACCTGTGAGTATCATGGTGAAATATTGCTTCTACTACAATTTTTCTCATGTATTGGAGGAGTCTTCTTTTAAAGTTTTGTTTTTAATTGACATAAAATAATTGTACATATTTATGGGGCACAGTGTGATGTTTTATTAAATGTATACATTGCATAATAATCAAATCATGGTTATTAGCATATGCATTGCTTCAAACATCTATCATTTCTTTGTGGTGAGAATATTCACAATCCTTTCTTTTAGATATTTTGAAATATACAATACACTATTGTTAACTATAGTTACCCTAGTGTGCAATAGAACATCAGAAGCTATTCCTATCTCTCTGTAGCTTTGTGCCTGTTGGCCCACCTTTCCTAATCTCCACCCTCTTATCTACCCTCTTCAGCCTCTGGTACCCACTATTTTATTCTCTACTTCTAAAAGGTTGCCACTTTAGATTCTGCATATCAGTGACATCCTGTGGTATTTGTTCTTGTGTCCTTGGCTTATTTCACTTAACATAGTGTCCTCTAGCTTCGTCCATGCTGTCACAAATTTCAGGATTCCCCCCCTTTTATGGCTGAATAGCATTCTATTGTGTATATAGGCCCCACTTGGTAGCTATTCATCTGTCAATGGACACTTAGGTTTATTGCATATCTTGGCTCTTGTGAATGGTGCTGCAATAAATATAGGGATGCAGATACTTCTTCAATATATTGATTTTATTTTTCCTTTGGAAATATACTCAGTTGTGGGATTGTTGGATCATATGGCAGTTGTACTTTTAATTTTTTGAGGAACTTCCATACTGTTGTACATATTAGCTGGACTAATTTACATTTTCACCAACAATATGTAAGAGTAACTCTTTCTCCACTCCTTCCCAAGCACTTGTTATTTTTTGTCATTTTGGTAATAGCTATTCTAACTGGGGTAGAGTGACATCGCATTGTGCTTTTGGTTTACATTTCCCTGATGATTAGTGATGTCCAGCGTTTTTTCATTTACTGATTTGCCACTTGTATATCTTATCTTGAAAAAAATGTCTATTTATGTCTTTTGCCCACTTTTAATTGGATGATGATGATAATTATGATGATGATGGTTGTTATTATTTTTGAGTTGCTTCAGTTCCTTATATATTCTGGATATTAACCCCTTGTCAGATGCATAATTTGAAAATATTTTCTCCCAATCTGTAGGTGGTCTCTTTGCTCTGTTGATTCTCTTCTATTCAGTGTAGAATCTTCTTAGTTTGTCTGTTTCTGCCTTTCTTTTCTCTGCTTTTGAGGTCTTATCTAACAACAACAACAAAAAAAAAACAAAAACAAAAACAAAAAAACGATGAGATATATTTGTCCAGATTAAATCATAAAGCACTTTCTCTGTCCTTTTTTTTTCTAGTAGTTTCAGATTTTCAGGTCTTACATTTATGTCTTCAATCCATTTGAGTCAATCTTTGTATTTGGAGAATGATTGGAATCTAATTTCATTCTTCTGCATATGAATATCCAGTTTGCCAAGCACTATTTGTTGAGAAGACTGTCATTTCCTCAATGTGTGTTCTTGATGCTATAGTTGAAAAATCAGTTGACTATAAATGCATGGATTTGCTTCTGGGTTCTTCATTCTGTTCCGTTCAGCTATGTGTCTGTTTTTATGCCAGTACTATATGATCTTTTTGTTACTATAACTTCATGGTATATTTTGATGTCAGGTAGTGTAATGCCTGCAGCTTTGTTATTTTTGCTCAAGTTTGCTATTGCTATTTGGGGTCTTTTGTGGTTCCCTACAAGCTTTACAATTTTTATTTCATTTCTGTAAAAAATAGTTATTAATATTAAGATAGGGATTGCATCGAATCTGTACCTTGCTTTGGGTACTATGAACATTTTAACAATATTAATTCTTCCAATCCATGAACATGGGATATTTTTTTCCATTTATATGTGTCCTCTTCAATTTCTTTTTAAAACTTTATAGTTTTCATTGTAGAGATCGTTCACATAATTTGTTTAAGGGTATTTTTTAATTGTAGCTCTTGTAAATAAAATTGCTTTCTTGATTTCTTTTTCACAAAGTTTATTGTTAGCATATAAAAATGCTACTGATTTTTGTGTGTTGATTTTTTTTATCTTGCAACTTTACCAAGTATGTTTATTAGTTATTTTTTTTTTCTGGGCTTGGGAGTCTATAGGATTTCCTACCTATAAGACCATGGTGTCTGCAAACAAGGATAATTTGACTTTCTCCTTTCCAATATTGATGCTTTTTATTTCTTTCTCTTTTCAAATAGCTATGGCCAGGACATGCAATACTATGGTGAAGAGAGGTGTAAAGGTGGGCTGCCTATACTGTTATATAAGTATGTAATAAATAATATATACTTAATTTGCCATTCACCATGATGTTACTTGTGAGGTTTTTTTTTCTTAATCATCAAATAGAATTTTATCAAATGCTTTTTCTACATGTATTGAAATAATCATATGGTTTTCGTGTTTGAGTCTGTTAATGCAATGGATCACATTAATTATGTTGTGCAAGTTTAACCATTCTTGTATCCCTGGAATGAATCTCATTTGATCATGGTCAGTGATATTTTAATGTCCCATTGAATTCAGTCTGCTAGTATTGTGTTAAAGATATTGGTGTCTATCTTCATCAAGGTTATAAGCCTATCATTTTCATTATTTGTTGTGTCATATTCTGGTTTTGGTATCAGGGCTATGGAAACCTCCAAGAAGGAGTTTGGAAGAATATCTTCACTGCCAATTTTTTGGAATAGTTTGAGAAGAGTTGGCATTAGTTCTTTAAATGTTTGGAAGAATTTAGCAGTGAAGCAATCAGGTCCTGAGCTTTTCTTTGGTGGGATTCTTTATTACAGATTAAATATCATTACTCATTTTTGGTCTCTAACAGTTATTTTCCTTTATTTTTGATGATTTAATCTTGGTAGTTTGTACATGTCCAGAGATTCATCTATTTCTTCTAGGCTTTTCAATTTCTTGGTATATATTTGCTCATAATTGTATCTTATGATCCTTCATAATTCTGCAGCATCAGTTGCAGTGTCTCTTTTTATCTCTGATTATATTTATTTGAGTCTTTGCTCTTTTCTCTTAATTTGTCTTTGTAAAGATTTTTCAATTTTCTCTTTTAAAAAGACCAACTCTTCATTTCATTGACATTTTTGTGGCTCCATTTTGTTTATTTTTGTTCTGATCTTTATTATTTCTTCTATTCTACCATTTTTGAGTTAAGTTTAAACTTGTTCTTGTTCCTTAAATGTAGTGTTAGTTTGAGATCTTTCTACCTTTTTAACATATGGGTTTATTGGTATAAACACCCCTCTTAATACTGCTTTTACTGTATCTAGTAATTTGGTCTATTGTGTTTCCATTTACATCTGTCTCAAGAACTTTTTTTTATAATTCCCTTTTAATTTCCTTGTTGACTCATTAGTGGCTCGGGAACATGTCATTTAATTTTCATGAATGAATTTTAAAGACGGCTGACTAGAAACATGGGTCTCCACATTCTCTCAGAAAAAAGAAAAAGTTTTGGAAACAAAACAAAACATAGATCAGGTATAATTTTGAAGGAAAAGTGCCAGGACATACTGGAGACTCCATGGGAAGAACTTGTGGAACTGAATAAGAAGGAGCAAGATATTGGCAGAGATCAATCCTTGAGTAATTTGGAGCCCCATGGAAACAGCAGGTAGATTTTTTTCACCCTTCCCTCACACCTCTTGTAGTCATCAGGTTCTCCAGATGCTGAAGAGCTTTTCTACCCTATTGAGACCAAAAGCTGCTGCCACCAGTGAACTGGGAGTTTCTTGAAAACAAAGCACTGGGCTGCCAGCCCCTTTTCGATCACTCCCCATCACCACAGACCTGAGCCAAGAGGGCGAGCACCATACTGTTTCTTCACCTATTATTGTGTTTGTCTTCTCCAGGGAATTCAGCCCTTCAGTTTTCATGTCAATGGTCCCCACACAAACATTTACCAACTACTGTCCAGGCTGTGGTGGCCACAGGGGCTGGCGGGTCATGGGGCATCTGTTAGATCACAAAGTTTGGACACTGGACATTCTGGGCAGGTTGCCTTCCAGGGAGAGGGACAAAAATAACCATAGTGCCAGATCTCCTCCATTCGGATTCTTTTCCTCCCCAGCCCCTTGCTCAGCCACTGCTGCTGGGTGGCATGGGTGCCCCAAGAGATGATTGAGCCGGGGCTCTCAGGAGCAGCTGCTTGCCTCCTGTTGGTGCATCCACTATAGTAAGGCTCCCACAGAGAGTGGGGCTCACACATTTCCTCTTATAGTCCTGCATCAGACCAAGGGATGCTCAGAGTGTGAATTCCCTGCCCACTGGCCCTTACCAGTGCTGCTCACATGGCTACTCCAGCAGATCAGGACATACCCTATAGCAGAGGGACATTAAGCTTGCTTGAGTACTCCACTGGCAATTCAGGACCAGCACACTTCTCACTTCCATGGTCAGGGATTGAACTTGGGGGACCAGGGAGCAGGCCTGAAAGCCAGATTACATACCCCCAGGACTTGATTGTGTTGTTTGGGGGCATGGAGGGTAGATTTGTGAACTAATTTGGGGAGGTGAATGAACTCCATGTGAGCAGAACTGAAAGGAGAGTGCAGTATTGGTCCGAGTCACAGTGCACTCGCAAAGCATGCTACACACAAGAAAGCCATGCTTTTGGTCCAGCACAGGATTATGCACAGGGAAGCTCCCAGCCTGTGAGACCATTGTTGGTAAGCTCAGCTAGTTTAGGCTTCTGCTTGTGGCCAGATGCTGGAATGAGACCTTGGGGTGGGGGCGGGGGTGGGGGAGAAGAGAAAAACCCATTATTGACAGCCAGTCTGCGAATTCTAGATGGCACCTCCCCCATGAGCAAACTTTCTAGTTGGGTGGGGCCACTTTAGCCCCTCATGGTGGCTTTCCCTAGTGGTCTGGGGGCTGACCCTCAATCCTTGTCAAGAAAGCTCTAGTGCTTGCCATTGTGGAGCCTTAAGGTAGGCTCATCTGACCAAGCCCTGCCAGGGCTTGCTCCTTCACCCACCTCTGCTGTGCTGGAGAATACAGAGTCACCTGGGAGTTCCAGGGCCTTACCCTCCACCTGGGCCATCCGAGTACCTGTCCTGATTAGCTAGAGCTGGTTGCAGGTACCCATCTCCCCCCAAAAAAAAACTGCAGCTGGATCTTTCCTGCAAGTGTCACCTACTGGCAGGGAGGAAAACTTGTACAGCCCACTATGGCATTTACTGACTCAATCATACAGGGTATAGCTGACTCTTACCCACAAGCATCACTTATGTATCAGAGATTAAACAGGGTGTCCCAATATAATTCACATTGTTAAGAAGACCATAGGGCTGGAGAAAGGGAAAGCATTTGAAAGACCTCCATCTTCCCTTGTCAACACGAGTCAGGAACATGCCCATGCATATATTACACCACAGGTCCAGCTGACAAACAAGTGGCAATTGAGAAAACCATCACACTAAAGATATCTATAACTGAGGTATCCATCCAGAGCCTAGATCCCCATCAAAATACCCACAAGCATAGCCAAAGATCCTTACCCAACATATGCTACAGACACATGTGCAAGAGTCAGGGGAAGCCCCATCTAAACAAAAGAAATCCAAAACCAAGAAGCGTCAGCTGCTCCAGGTGAGAAGGAGCCAGTGCAAGAACTCAAGAAGTATGAAAAAGCAGAGTGAAAGGACACCCCCACAGGAGCGCACCAGCTCTCCAGCAATGTATTAGAACCAAAATGAAAATACTGAAATGACAGATAAGTAATTCCATATGTGGATTGCAAGGAAGCTCAATGAAATCCAAGAGAAAATGGAAAATCAACTTAAAGAAACCTGAAAAACCGATTGAGGAGCCAAGATGGCCGACTAGAGACACTGCTTGCTGGACTGCCCCAGCAGAAGAGTTGAGGGTTGGATGGAGGAGAGTGGAGAATGATTATTGCTTGGAAGTGAACCACAGGGACAGACAAGAGAGGAGTCCAGGGACCCCACCAAGAGGAACTGTGAAGCTGAGAGAGAGGAGGATAGAAAGGAAAAATTGGTGGCATGAACCAAATCCAGGGAGTCCTGGAGCCCAGTGAAAGGGTAAGGGGCCTCCCATTCCCCACCCGAGTGCCTCAGGCCTGCAACAGGACACAGGGCTCTGGGGACTGCCACGAGGGACCAGAGAGTCAGCATCCCTGCATCTGGATGCCTCCTCCTCTGCACCTCCTCCACTCCTGGCATCCCAGAAAGTGGTTTTGGCTCAAGCCAGCCTGTAGCCACAGCCCCACCCTCCCCACAGCAACTGTGAAAGCGCTTTGCAGTTAGACACTTGGCTCCCTGCAACAGGGGCACAGTCCCACCCGAACTAACCTTGGAGAGTGTAGCTGTAGCCGCTGCAGCTCTGACACAAGAGCAGTGCAGGAAGATCCCAGCTCCTCCCCCAACCATAGCAGCCACTAGAGTACTCTGTGCTGAGTGAAATGCTTTTCAGCACTGGGGGCACATTCCCACCGAAGCCTGCAGTACAGCCGCATGTGATCTTCCTGCCCACAGACATTTGGCACATTCACCTACTGACAGCTCAGACAGTGGGTCAGGGAGACCTAGGGGAGAGGTCGTGGCTCCAGGCTCGGATGGCAAGAGAGAGCCCTCGTGACCATATCCAATGGGAAGGCATAAAGAAGCACAGTGGATCAGGGGGCTGTGAACGTGCCACATCCCCCACCTCCCACTGGAGAATCACCATATTGGAGTAGGCTGTAGCACTGGGACTGAATTTTCATAGGCCCTGGCTCCCCTGGCAACTGAATGCCTTGGCACTCAGGCTGAACCGGAGCAGTGACCGCCCCCCCCCTCACTTCAATAGGGAGTGCAGCTTTATCCAAGAATCTCTTGAGCCGCTTATACTCCCCTGGTGGGAGTGTCCCCCTGCCAGAGACCTCTGTAGAGAGAGGCCTACCCACCTCTACTTGGGGTCTAGTGATGGAAAAGTGGTGCACAATTGGAGATCCCCCATCCATCAGTGTCACTCAGACACACACCAGTGGGTCAGACACACGGACTATGGGTTAGTTCGACAGCCAGTCTTGGGCAGAGAGGGAACACATGTAGACCAATCAGAGAGGAGGAAAAGTGCTGTGGAGTCCCAGGGAACAAGTAGGGAGGATGCACATCCCGCCCCACAGAGAAACCGGGCTAGTGGACAGGGATGGAGAAAGCCTGGCTAGGGGCCTCAGCAATCACATAATTAGGCTCCTCCCATCAGGAGCAGCTCTTCAGGCTTGGGGAGATAGTCCTGAACTCCATACAGCGGCTACCCCTAGTGGCTGGATAAGCAACTTCTGAGCCCCATAGAGGCTCAGCAAAGCCCCACACCCGTGCTCTCACATCCCAGCCACAATCTATCTTGCTCCTCCCCCTACCTCAAGGAGGGCAAGGTCCAAGGAACCCCTGGAAGCTACAAGGCCACTCCCAAAGCTAGGGCATTCATATACCCAACCTGGAGGCTAGAGCCTACCACCAGCAAAATACATTACCTCAGCAACTGGCTGCTCCATACAAACTGTAATCAACAACAGCAGGAACAACCTCATAGCTAGCACAGTGCCTTCCATCACAAGCTATTAGGGATCGGTGGATTCATATCCACAAGTATTAATACAATTCATCAGCTCAGGGATTAAGCTGGGGGACCAAACTCACTGCACATCATTGGGAGGAGGTGAAGACAACAACAGGTCAGAGGTAGTTCAATAGGTTCATCATAAATGCTAAAACAACCCAAAGGCAATTCAGGACCAGCATTCCTCCCCCTGGCACAGTCAGGATTGATACACGGGGACTCAGAGACAGGACTGTAAACCAGCCCTAGGACCCCCAGCTCTCAACGAGGAGGCCTGAAGAGAAGGAATCCATGAAAGGACACCTAAAAAATGAAAACTCAGAGGAAAAAGACAGTCATCAAGGAAATCAATAACTCCTCACCAATGGATACCAACATAAATGAAATGGATAAAATGACAGATGAAGAATATTGAATATCAATTGTAAGAAAGCTCAATGAAATACAACAGCAAATATAAATCAAAAACAAAGAAGCCACTAAAACAGTGCAGAAAATGAGTGAAAATTCTCCAAACAAACCAAGGTATTAAAGAAAAAGACAAATAAATTCTGGAAGTGAAAAATTCATTCAAGGAATTACAAAGCACAGTGGAAAGCCTTAAGAATACGCTGGGTCATGCAGAAGAAAGAATCTCAGAGCTTGAATATACCACTTATGAGCCAAACAAATCATTCAAAACAAAGAACAGAAAAACAAGAGAAATGAACAAAGCCTACAAGAAACGTGAGATTATGTAAAGAGGCCAGACATAAGAATCATAGGTATCCCTGAGGGTGAAAACCAAATACACAAGGGTTGGATAATTTATTTGAGGGAACTCAGGCTGAGTTATTAATTCCTCAATTATTAATAATCACTAATAATTCCTCAATTATTCAATTGAGGAAAATTTCCCCAGCCTAGCTTGAAACCTAGATATCCAAGTACAAGAAGCACACAGGACTCCTGGGAGATTCATGGTGAAAAGGCAATCACCACATCACATAGCCATTAGGCTGGCCAAACTAAAAACAAAAGAGGCATTCCTACAAGCAGTAAGGTGAAAACAGCAGGTAAATTACAAAGGAAAACCTATTAAGACTAATTGCAGATTTCTCAACTGAACTCTTACAAGCCAGAAGAGACTGGGGATCCATCCTCAGAACTCTAAAAGAGAATAATGGACAGCCTAGAATTTGTGATCCTACAAAACTAAACTTCTTATAGGAGGGAGAAATAAAGACTTTCCCAGACAAGCCAAATTTTCTCACCAGCGGCTATTTTAGGATGCTCTGTCATCACCTGAGAAAGGTTATATTTCAGAGGTCTAGCTATGCCCCAGCACAGTATCAGTACATCAGTTACACTGATTCTTGGGGTCTCTAGATAAAAAACGTGGAACCTCAACGTAGGATGAAGATCACAGGGCCATAAGCTATTGAAAACAAACAAACGACAACAACAACAACAACAACAAAAGGTTGGATCTGCAGTCAAACATATGGGCGACTTCCCTCAGCCCTATTTTACTCTGCCTGATCATTCGTTTCATGTACCCAAGAACACAGGGCTCAATAGGGTTTTCAGAATATTGTAGTTGCAGAAGTGTTCCCACTCAGCTTCACTACTTTCTTTACACCCCTAACGCTGGTCTGAATAAACCTGCTCGAGTTTAGTGTCCCCTCAGTAGTAGCATTCCAGCCCTGGCAGGATTCCTCTGTTCCTCTGAAGAAAAACAAAGCAAAACGAAACACAAAGGGCTTCTCTGTTTGGGTCTTAATTCATGAGGTTGTCGTTTTGTCTCCAGTTACACAAAATGCCTGACCCACTTGGAGGGCACAGAGAGAGTTGGAAGAGGCCAAGGGTTTCGTGAGAGTGTATTTAGAGCTTGCCCTTAGAAGACTGAATCTCCCCAACCAAGGGAGAGGGATGGAAGACGGGTCCCCTCTTCACATCCACTCAAGCAAGCAAGAGGGTCTTCAAGGAGACCTCTGCCTAGAGTGTCATGTGTGTCCTCTCTCCATGAAGGACTAAGTGGTGGTGCTGTGACATGGGTCCAGGAGCCTGGGCTGAGAGCACCTGCCTCACCCCCCACCTCAAGCCGCCTCTAGGAACCCACTGAGACGTCACCGCGGCAGCCACTGTTCAGTGCGCATCCTGTTGCCCTAGGAGATGCCACATGCCTCTCCAAGAGTCTGAGAGGGAAGCCCGAGAGTCCTTGGCCCTTACCCTCAACCCTCCCAGATCAAGGCCCCTGCCTCAGGACCTATCCACCCCCCAATCCCCGAGGACAAAATTTCCCTCAGATTCTCTGAGAAAGGAGAGCAAGGACGGACTCATGAGTGAAGCTGGAGAGGCCACCCCAACGGAGGTGGCCGCCTCAGACTCCCCCCAAGCAGCACAGAAACAACTCATATTCTTGGGAAGCGGAGATCCTCCCAGGGCCCTAATAGCAGGCCACCTCAGCGGGGATGTGATCCCCAGGGCCACCCCAGCAGCGGGCACCAAGGGAAAGGTGACCAAGAAGGTCATCGCCAAGAGGGTGAGAGGCTCCGTCAAGTGGTTTAGTGTGAAGAATGGGTACGGTTTCATCAGCAGGCATGATACCCAGGAAGACGTGTTTGTTCACCAGACGGCCATCGCCCGGAATAACCCTCACAAGTACCAACGCAGAGTGGGCGACGGCGAGACCGTAATACTAGTAATACTATGTGCTGTGATTAGAGTCGATGGGAAACTGCAGCTCAATTCAGGTAGGACTTCTAATGACCCAGACAGTTCAGGAATAAAGGTTTGGGGCACCCTACTAGGTAAAGAACCACCATCTGCTGAGATGCTTGCTGAAAGCAAAAGAAATACGGAAAGGGTAGTGGAAGAAGGTAGTTACGAATACGAGCTATGAAGAGTAAGTAAGTATATGATGTTCAATAAAACTGGTTCTGAAAAAGAACTGAAAGGACTGTCTCCATACAATTATGTGTTGTCAGGCTCAAAAAAAAAAAAAAAAACCCAAAACATAACAAAAACAAAAACAAAAAACCGGACAAGTGATAGCAGACGAAAGCAATGTGAAATGATTTATTGAGAAATTGACCACTCGGGTGAGTAATATCACACAGCAACGCCAGATAGTCTTTAATATCAGATGATCTTTGTGTTTGTATTAAAATCATTTTTTTTCTTCATTAGTTCAAATAATTCTCCTGGAGTCTCAGCATATTAGCTGTGGTCCTGGTTGTCAGGTCTTTAAAAACAACAGATTCAGAGGGGTGTGTGCTAGCGTGAACTAAAACTACCAAGGCAGACGTTAGGAGGGGATTTAGAAATATGCAGATCTTTTGGTTTATCCTCAAACCTCTACCTGCTGTTGGCCACCTGTGATTGGCAAAAACTCTGTAATTGGTACAAAAGTAAGTTACAATTTGTTTACACATCCATATAGGTTAAAGTTCACTATTTATGGAGAAACCTTTAGGCCAGATGTAAAATATATAAGGAAGCAGCTTTAGGTTAAACTCAATTTAACAGGCTCTTCATGACCTCCCCTGACTGCTGCATCATCTTTTCTAGCAACAGCATGCTGGCCATGCCCAGAATAGTGAGGACTCCACCAGGAGAAATGATCTTGTTTTTGCTGTATAATGATCCTGTATCGATTTCTCTTTGCATGGAGCTAAGCACAAGTTGTTTATAGATAACCTGTGACAGATGGGGTTGCTTAAGTCACATGTTCCTGACTTCAATCCTCACACATCACTGATCCTAAATCCCATCAACTTTCCCATATCTGTAAATCATATCTTGGGGAAAGTGAATGAGGTATCTGAGGTTCACTATAAATATTTTCTCCTTTTACAGTCTAGTAAGACCAATTCTCCACATTTAATTTTGTGGCAAATGTGATGTTTTTCAAAGTCTGAAGATAGTTTTCAACCAACTCAGTCTGTATTTCATTTAAACTTTCTTTCTGTGTGTTTGGCAATGAAATGCTTCTTTTGATGAAACAGAGCTTCCTTCCTCAGTCATGAAGACCCAGCACAATCATAGAATCACTCACTTGTCACCAGTGCCTAGCCTGTCTAGAATGACTCCTTGTCTATCTACATGTAAATATGCTCTGGAGGCTGAAGTCTTAAACTATATATTTGCCCTATTTTCCACTCCCTTCTATCCCAGGATTTAGTTAGAGCTTCCTAACCAGCACCTCTGCAAACCTGATAGCAGAGACTCTTTAAAATGTGCCATAATAAAATGTACTCTAATACTATATGTATTGTAAATTTTTAAAATGTCATACTTTTCTGATGCCTCAACATACCCACAAAAAGTCTGTGAATATCCCACTAAGGTGATCAAGTGCACCAGTGTGATAAGGCTGGTCCTTGCATCAGGTTCCCCTTCTTGCCATCCCCTGACTGTGACATTCAAAGGCATCAGTATTCTCTTCATGTTCTTTTTTCCTTATATACCCCACCCTCGCCCCCAATAAAGGCACTTGCCCACAAGCCCACACTCTCTCTTTGGCTCTGCATCTGCTTGGTTGAGCCAGCTCCCTGAAAGCTCCTCCCATATGGCCCCCTGTGTGGCCTACCCTGCCTCCTGTCTCTGAGATCTATGAAGATAACAAATCCTTTAAAATTATATGCCTCCCTATGAGTAAAATTTTCATAGTCCTGTTGGAATGATGTTTAAAGACCCCACGATGATCTTTATTCTCTCATTTACAACACAATTGATGACAGGAATGGAAATCATTCTATGCTCCAGTGGAAAGTCCGTTGGATATACCCTTTGCCTTCTCATGGATTACTTATTGTCTATCCCAATTGTGCTCTACCATTTGGGAAGGCTCTCTATACTGCTGCCATTTTTGTGCACTGCTTTGCGAGGCTTTGTGTTTCCTCTTCTGGATGCTGCCAAGGGTCTCCATCTTTACGTGCAGATCCTGCCCCAATCCCCAAAACACACCCCAGGAAACCACTTCCCAAGCTGTGATCTTAGCAAGATGGGGATGATTATCCTATCACTCTCCAGGATGCAGAGAAACTATATCATGTGAATTTTCTATTTCTCAGTGTGCTTCTGTGTGATTTGAAGAAGGACCCCTGCCACAGGAGTGGAGTTCACCTATCCTGGAGTTTTGCTGAGTGTATATTGCTGAGTGTGAGCCTGGAAAGCTGAGGGGGTCAGTGGGTTGCGGCATGGTGCAAAATCACACATCTCTAAATATATTAAGGCCACAAAGAAAGGCCTTGCCCCGCCCATACCTTTCAATGTGTCCTTGACTATCACTTGAGAGAAAGTGATAATTCACTCTCCTCCCTCTTAGCTTCTGAGAGAACCCCTCCCTGGGAGAGTCATCCAGGGCACCTCATAAAAGTTGATGCTGCCAGGGCCCTGTGACCCCTTTTCTGTTATATCCCTTGCTGCCATCACTCTTTGTTTCCCAACATGATTGAGTATCACATATCTCATCCATGGAAACTGGTAGCTGAACATAAAGTTGAGGTCACTATTCTCCTGGATGTAAACCCTAGACCCTCTAAGGTTGATTGGGACACCCTAGAAAGGGAGGTCACTGCTTACAACAGGGACCACTGGGACCACTAGGAGCTTTTCAAGTAAATATCCAAAAGGAGAGGAAGTAAAAAATATATATTTCACCATCTAAGATACAAGCCATTCTAAAAGATTTTGCTTAAGAAAAAAAAGGGAGGGGGAAGGGACTGATTATTCTGCGATCAGGCCTTCTCAGAGAGAGGCTACTGCCTAGAGACACTAGGTCTCTTCCTCTTCTCGTTTTTCCCCTTATCTACCAGGGACAGAAACTGAAAACATGGCTGCAGGTGGCTAAAAGCCTAAAACAAAATAAAAAAGGAAAAAAGGGGGGCAAAAACTCTATCCCTTTAGGCAGCTATGAACCCAAGTAGAAAAGAATTTTAAACCTTATATGTACCGAGCAAATGCCAGGTCTAGCAAACGTAATACAAATCTTGGATATTTACTGATCTAAAAACAAACTTGTAAGGCCAGGCGCGGTGGCTCACGCCTGTAATCCTAGCCCTCTGGGAGGCCGAGGCGGGTGGATCGCTCGAGGTCAGGAGTTCGAGACCACCCCGTCTCTACTAAAAATAGAAATAAAAAAATTATCTGGACAACTAAAAATATATATAGAAAAAATTAGCCGGGCATGGTGGCGCATGCCTGTAGTCCCAGCTACACGGAAGGCTGAGGCAGCAGGATTGCTTAAGCCCAGGAGTTAGAGGTTGCTGTGAGCTAGGCTGACGCCACGGCACTCACTCTAGCCCGGGCATCAGAGTGAGACTCTGTCTCAAAAAAAAAAAAAAAAAAAAAACAACAAACCTGTAGATACAGGGGTAGACAATAAAAGATAATTAAATAGATTCTGTATAAATATATAATATAATATATGATAAATTATGTATATGTACATATAACAAATAATTAAATTAAAACAGCATTCCATAATTTGATGCAAGCCAACATCCAAAATTCATATACTGAACTTATATAACAGAAGCATGAAAAGGGTGCTGATTGGCTTTTGTGCCTCTACAACATAAGTTTTAATGTAACTTTAATTTTTGCTGAAGTACACCAATTGACAAAAGTTCATGGAGTTAATTGATACTGGGGCTTGAATTATAGTTATTCCCGGGGATCCCACTAACTTCAAACATTGTGCCTCCTATAATCTTTAAAAGGTAACTAAATATAAAATAGAGGAAATATAGTTATGCCTCATTTTAACTGTAGCCTTGCCTAAATTTCCCATAGTCACAGTACCCACTGATCTACAATATTCTGAGTTGGACGTAGACACTCTAATGTAATGAATAATAAATTAAAATTAACATTAAATCTTTGACATTGATAAAATGGAACCACATGAACCCCCTAGTCAAAATAGTTAATATGGCCTGATATAAATTAAAACATGTCCTTCAGAGGCTAAAATATATAAAACCTAATTAATAAAGGAGTGATTATCCTTGCTGCTTCTCTATTTGACAACCTCATTTGCTAAACCTAGAAAAAATAAAAGGTGCCTCCTAATAGATGGCTACAATACTGTGGTCCCATCTGTGAAGGTCCCATGCCTAATACCCAATATTATTAGAATTATTGATTCTGTTCTGTCAGCAACTGGTAAAAATTTTGCTGTTAGAGATTGGCTAACATGTTTTGTTCAGTGGATATTTCAGTAGCCTTTCAACAAATTTGCATCCACCTCTGAAGAAACACAATGCACCTTTTCCAGGCTACACATGGGTTACCTCAGCAGTTTTTCCAAAACATACAATTTTTATAGACAAGATCTCAATTACATCCACCTTTGTCCAGGAACACAGGTATCACATTACATTTATAACATCCTCCTCCAAGGAGATTCATTTGATATACTTATTAATGTCATATAAGTTAACATATTTTAGTCCATTTGGGTTCTGTTGGCAACATATTCCTCATTTACAAATTTTACTTACAAACTGAAATCAACAGGCACTCCTGTTAGTGACTTCAAACCTAAACATTTGTACCTCCATAATATGCTAAAATAAAAAAATGTTAAAAAAAAATAAGTAAATTGAAAAATTCCTTCACTGTACAGGCTTTGGGAACTTTTTCATACCTCCTGGAGTCCCTGGACTACTCATGGTGGTCATAAGTTGCTCCAGGGCTTCTGATGCAAAAAAACTTCTCTCCCTCAGCCTCATGCTACACATTATTAAAATAACAAATAACTGGCTATCTACTGGAATGTTAGTTGTTTTCCAGCCATTAGCCAGAATGTCCTTCAAAATGATGAGGCCTAGAAAACAACACACTTAGCCAAATTTCAGGCAATTATCTTAGTACCAGATGACCTAGCCAACAAGTCATACCATTTTCACTTTTATTATAAACTCTTGAGCCATTGCCTAAAAATTTTCCTGTTCAGGACAAAACCTCCTAGAATTTCTTGCCTCACAGATACACAAAATATAAATCAAAATCACACATCTCTACATATACTAAGGCCACAATACTAGGCCTTGCCCAAACAATCCTTATTCCCTTCAGAGTTACAGGCATTACTAAATGCACCCAACACACAATTTCACTTCTTAAAATAAACCATGCTAGCCTCCGAGAATAGGCATTCAATAGAATTTTCACACCCATGATAGATCCCACATAGTAGGTTTAATTGAAAGACATAATGCTCTTTGTATAATTTCCAAAGCCCTGTTGGAAAGATCATTAAAGATTCTACAAGGAGTACTCACTCCCCTGTTTACAGTACACTACAATATACAACTTTGGGGAACATTCTAGTTCAGGGAGGGACAAATGATCAAGAAGGCTTCTCAAGGAGGCTTCTCAGGGTCAAAGGTCCCTTTGGGTAATTAAAAAGTTTATTTTGGGGGGCCTCCAAGTGGCTTGGACTTGTCTCTTTTCAATAAATCATATGTTACCAGTTCAGAGAAATATTTTATTTATCTTCACATTGCACTATCTTTGCTATTAATAGCATTCAGACCCCCTCTGCAACATGTTGTTTGCCTAGAGTATTATACCACTTGTCCCTACAGTAGTTCATATATTCTTCATTTCTTTAGAAATGGAAGACCATCTTAATTCATTCACTCATTCATTCCACTTCTTTTTCATTGTAAACCTATTACATGATAGGCCTGGTGGCTGATGCTGATAAATCTAGAGCCAAGTAAAATGCAGTCCTTGCCTCAAGTATTCAAAACCTAGTATAGATAAAATGGCATACAAAGAAATATCTGCAGCCATATGGGGAGAAAGGTTTGATCAAGGCCTTATGGAAATACAGTTGATGAAAGAGATATCTACATAGAAGGTGGGAAAAAGGTGTTCGAGGCAGATCTCAGATCTTGAAGAAGGGGTAGGAGTTTGCAAATAGCAAGGAAAGTGCTACAGGCAGAAACTCAAGAAGTACAAACAGATGGAAGAAGAAAAATGCCATAGAGCTAAAGAATGCCTGGGGACCTTAAGATCTTCCCCAAAGGCAAAGGTTTGGGTGCCTGGGGAGAATGAACGCATGAGTCCCAAAGCAGCTGATTTGGATGTGCACACACAGTTCAAAATGGCTCTATAACTGGAAAAACTATTTAAAAACACAAAGTTAAAGAACAAAGCAGAGACTGGGGAAAAATTAACACATTTATCACAGGAGGATTCACTGTCTCCAGTGATGAGGTGGTCTTAGAAGTTAGTAAGAGAAATAAACTGCATAAAGGATAATGCCGGGAACAATATGCAATTCTGCAAAAAGGAATGATCCCCCAAAATTTTAAATGGAGAAGTGCTGTTTGTGTTCTTGAAAGTAATGAGAAAAATTCAGGCAAAATTTCTCTGCCATCAGCCTGTGAAGGGAGCAGCAGAGCAAGCACCCTGGGAGGGGAAGGTGCAGTGTGGTCCTCCCAAGTAGGGTGCGCCCTTGTCCTGCAGGGGCGAGGACGAAAAGGGGCGTGGCTTGTCTTGGCGCCCTGGGTGACGTTGGGGCAGACGTAAGCTGTTCCCAGCAGCCCTCGGGGCTGAGCTGTTGCCCTTGGAAACTGCTCCTGGAGAGGAAGTGTTTCCCTCCGATCCTTAAAACACACGCCATGGGAGCAGTAAGCAGTCGAGTTCTGTGGCGAAGAAGGGGTCATGACCCAGAGGAACCAGGTGCCCCTAGAGAAGAGGAGGAGGCTGTGGAGGTAGCAGCAGAAGTGGTACAGGAGGGGGAGGAGGAAGGTGAAGATGTCGGAATCACCACCGGTCAGAGCGGCCGCAAGCGGAAGACAAGCCCAGGAGGGCCTCTGGCGAAAACCTCCCGCCGGAAGTATACCGAAGACAGGTCCAGGTCCATTTATGAGGCTCTCTTCCTGAGGGGAGAGGACAGTGACATACAAATCCGTGCTTTGGGAGAAGAGTGGAACTTGCATAAGGTCTACCTTTGCCAGTCAGGATACTTTGCCGGCATGTTCAGCGGTGCCTGGCGGGAGACAAACATGAATACCATAGAGCTACAGATGCCTGATGACAACATTGATGGTGAGGCACTACATGAGGTTTTTGGTTCACTGTATCGCGAAACCATGCTCATCCCGCCCAGCCGAGTTGTTGCCATCTTGGCAACAGCCAGCATGCTCCAACTCGATAAGCTAATTGAGCAGTGTGGACAGATAATGAAAGAGACTATCAATGAGCAGACCGTGTGCAGCTACCACTACTCTGCTGAGAGCTATGGCCTCCAGAACATCAGGACCATGTGCTTCCAGTGGCTGCTGGACAACCTGATGACCCAGCATAGTGAGGAGCTATTGCGAGAAGTCAACCTGGATCTCATGAAAGAGCTCATCACCTCTTCAGAGCTCTTGGTGATAGAGGTGGAGATGGACGTGTACACCATGCTGAAAAAGTGGATGTTCCTGCAGCTGCAGCCGACATGGAGGGGCCCCTGCAAGGCCCTACTGCCCGATGCCAACCTGTGGTTCGCCAGGTACAGGAGGGAGTCGGAGGGTGCCCCTTTCCTGGAGACCGAACAGGGCAGAGTCTTCGTGCCCGTGTTCCAGCAGCTGCGGCTCACCTCCATAATCTGCGACCTGCCTTCGGTGCACGTCCTCGAACAGGATGCTCTGATCCCTGCCGCCTGGCTGACCCCAGTGTACACAGAGCAGTGGCTTACCCTCCTTCGGGCTGAGGAGACCAGGGAGCTCGAACCCATGGACGTCTCCGTGTCCGACCTTCAGGGGAACAGCATGCGGTGCGGGGCCCAGCTCCTCAGGGATGAGCAGTGCAGCTGGAGGTGGGCGGGCTTCAACTTCGGCTGGGACCTGGTGGTGTGCTACGCCAACCGACGCATCATTTTCCGTCGCATCGCGCTGAACAGGTCCTGTGGCCTTGGGGTCAGCTTACTCTGGCAGAGAAAGGTTGCGTTCCGCCTGCGCCTGGCCTCCTTGGACAGGGCTGGAAGAGCCATTTTCAGGAAGGACACGGAGTACCAGATGCTTTCCCTGAGAAAGGATCAAGAGCTAGAGGTGATGAACCTGGAGAACCAAGAGGTGATCTTCCCCATATATGTGGCATGCAATTTCTTTTACCTCCCCCGAGAGGGACGGCGGCCTGAGTGAGGACCCTTGCAAAAGCCCAGAGAGCTGAGTAGCTCTTCCCTGGGGACAGGGGTAGGCAGCATGCTTGAGATGCCAGCCTTCCTCTGTGAGACCAACCAGACTTGCCCATCCCAGGCGATCACCTCTGTCAGAGGCTTAAGAGCACAAATTTTAAAGCCCCTCCCCCACCCCAAATACCTCCGGAATTCAACCGTGCTATTAATGTGGCAACCTGTCCTCCTGGTTTACCATCCATCGACCTCCACATCATTTCTGAGAAGACAAAGACCAACTGACTTTAGAGAGAAACTGTGAGCCTCGCTACTCAACTATACTCTTAATGAAACTCTTTTAAAACATACATTTCCTTTAGTTTCGGTGAACGTTAAAGCGGTACTTTGACTTCTCTTTCAGTTGGTGTATTTAGAGCTGCCTTGCCAGATTCATTACCACTAACACTCACTGGTTTCGTTCTGCTGCTCTCCCTTCCCTATTTCCTGGTACTGAGTGTAGTACTTGGTTTCCATGGTTTCTCACTATGTGAACACACCCAGACTACACAGATGATCTTTTTGTGGGTTGGTCTTCAACCTAAGAACATCTCAATGTTAATTAGACTTTACTCTAACTTTCCTAGCGTTGTAACCCCAGAAAGACGTTTCAAACTTTATAACATTCTATATTGGGGGTGGGGGTAGAAGGAAGCAGTTTGATTCTATGAGGATATCCCGTTATGAAATACAGTTTTTTTCTTGTGGCATATAGTTATGAATTATTTATGCACCAGAAACTACACTTTAAGCATGTTGATGGCCTTTGCTCTTCAGAAATATTTGCTGTTCAAATTGTATTTGGAAAGATTGTTTCCTGGTTAAGAGCAGGCCTGGTAACCTCTGAAATGTAATGGCTTTGAAGTACAATGGGAATTGCTTGGCATCTGAAAATGGGATCGAAGGATGGGAATTCCAAGCCAGTAATCAAAATGGTAAAATGGAGAGTGTTTTTGTCAATAAAGGAGAGAGACACTAGTCATGATTTGAATATGTTTGTTTCTGATTACTGCTAATTTGAAAACTGCCACCACCCTACCCCCTCCCAAAATTCTACTTGTTTTCATTTTACTGAGTGATTTTTGTGGTTAAACGATGTCAAAGAATGGAAAACTCCGTTTAAGAATCTATATAAATAATAAACACATACTCGGAAAGAGTGTAAAAAATTAAAACAAGATGAAGAAATAAATAAAAAATAATCAAGATTAATAATCAGATTTAATGTTTTACTTAGCTGAAATCAGAATTTTGCTCATGGGTTTATATTTCTGTTCTCAGTTGAATTTTATCCTTTGTCATCCAGTGAAGAAATTACTTTTGACCCTTTATTTACATATTCTTTTGTTTCCTTCTTAAGGAGCTTTGAAAGGCTTGGCCATACCAAACCCACATGGTAGTGTTAGAGGAATAATTTCATAACAGTAATATGAAATGCCTTAATCAGGAAGCCACTGCTGCACCCGTTGCTGTCTCTCTTAATTATGCAGTTGTCCCCTGTGTGTTCTCTTATACTCTATCTAACCAAGTGCAGACAACAAACCTCATTTTACTTTATTTTTTTAATAATTAAAGTTGGGGAGAGTGTAAGTAATAATTCAGCATAAGGGCAAAGAATGTGTGGTTGTTTTTTTTTTTTTTCATTTCACTTCTTTCATATAAACATTTTAAGCAATTTCAAATTACGTTTTTCTTGAGCTGACTGCCAGGATGCCACTTCGTCAAAAAAAGAGGTAGCTTCGCTTGAGAAATTCAGAGACTACTTAGCTAGAAATCCAAATTGCCTGAGAGATCTGCTTTTCTTTTGCTACCAGACTAACTTTAAATCTTTAAATTGTTTTGCTGTTTGCATTAGAAAGATGTTAAATAATGTACAAATGATGATGACTGAAATACGTTCATTTACACTCTCACAAACCCTGGATGTTGCCATTTGCCAGCTTGGGCCATTTATCCAGTACCAGCCTTTATTTATTTATTTATTGAAGTGTTTTGTTTGGACTGCTAAGGCAGAGGAGGAAAGCTTTCCACATTGACACTCACTTTGTTTTACAGCCTCTCAGTAAAGGAATGGGGAAGCAGGACAAAATGTACAGTTATGGTAATGCTACACAAGGCAATCAAACTAAGTGGGAGCAAACTAAGTGCCACACCAAAGGAGATGTACCTCTGTGGGATGCAATGCAGTCCTTAACGATGATGAGGATTTATCTCTGTCTCTGTCTTCTTATATGTCTCTCTGCCGCTCCCTGTCTCTCTTTGTGTCTATTGTCTGTGTGTCTCTGTCTGCATCCTTGTCTATATTTGTGTGTCTTTACTTTATCTCTACCTTTTTGTGTCTTTGTCCGTCTCTGTATCTTTCTCACTCTTCCTAAGACAGAGAGGAAGATAAACAAAGATTGTCACTCTCTGTCTTACTGTCTCTTTCTGTTTCTGGCTGTCTCTGTTGATCTGTGTCTATCTTGGTCTCTCTAGTTCTGTTTTTGTCTCTGTATGTTTCTGTTGCTTTTGTCTATGCCTGTCTATATCTATGTCTCTCCCTGTCCCTCTTTCTTTCTCTGTGTGTCTGTTCTCTATCTGTCTCTGTCTCTCGTTTCTTCCTCTCTTGCTGTCTCTATTTCTATGTGTGTACCTCTCTCTTTCTCTGTCTGTATTTCTCTGTCTCTGTGTCTGTCCCTCAGTCTGTCTGTCTCTATCTTTCTATCTGTGTCTATCAGTCTGTGCCTGTCCCCCATCTCTGTCAGGAACTGTCTTTGTCCCTTTCTGTGTCGTCTGTCTGTCTTTCTCCATCTCTAACTATTTCTACCTGTCTCTGTCTTTCCCTTTGTGTATCCTTGCCCACTTACTCTTGTGGGCATATCTGTCTCTGTCCATCTGGTGGGCTGTCTCTGTCTGCCAGGCTGTCCATTCTCTGGGTGTTTCTGTCTCTGGCTCTGTTAGATCTTTTGTTATAGTCTGTCTCTGTCTCTGCCTGTCTTACAGAGGCAGGACTAAAATGTGATTACAATTCAGTACACAAACCTGCTTTGTTCCCTTCCAGTGCTGTTCATATGCCAGCTTCAGTAGTCTGTGAAAAAACAGAGGTTAACATCCCTAGGGCTCGTGTTCAAAGATAAGAGGGGGCCCAAATAAGCAAAGGCCTATGAAGGAAAAAGAGGTGTCATGAGGATGTAGGTGGGATGGACACTGACAACAGGCAAGTATAAAATGTGCTGCTGTGGAAAGTGTCCATAAATAAACAGCACAAATCTGTCCTTGGATTCTGATGAAATATCTGTCAGGGTGCTAGAAAAGCATCTTTTTAAGTGGAAAAGATAAAGAAGGAAGAGTGTGTATCCATAGGGTCTACAGCAAGGTACCCCCACCCCCACCTCAAGTCTCACTCACAGAATTTGGAAATGCAGCTGCCTGCTGAGAGAGAGTGAATGTAGCAAAAGTCATCCACTCAATTAAGTACACAGCCCGAACCATGGGATTAAACTGAAAATTTTGGATTAGTGTCAGTAACAGACATTGAAATAACTAGATTGGAACAAAACCCAAGGTTTCAATGTCATCCCCTGTTCAGTTAGTATTGTGATTCTTAACATATTTATATTTTATGAGACCACATAAGGATCCATCCTTTCCTTGTCCACTCAGCCTCCTAGGCCTTTAGACTCTTCCCTTTATTCAGGCTAATTCACTTGAAAGGATTGTATCATGTGCCCCATGTTTCAAGGTTTACTAACGTGACTTCAGTCATCAATTAAATGTCATAAACTCTCAAATACATAGCTCACGCATGGACCTCTCCTTTGTAGCCAGACCTATATCCAACAGTCTGGTCCGCAATCTCAAAGGTGCAGCAATCCCCCATGGAACAAAATAGAACATACGGTCTAGTCAACAAATTTTAATCTAAGTATATCTTCCTTCCTCATTTGAATAAATGAGTAGAAAGACAGCAACAGTGGTAAAAAGGTAATGGCCAAGATGTGTGCTGAAAGTGTTCCTTTGTCAAGTGTTTGTGTTTCAAAAACAAAATTTTGTCTCAATGGGTTTTCTGATCATTCTTATGTCTTACGGAGCATAGAAATATAACATGCACAGATAAATATCTGTATGTTCACGATGTTTCCAACATAGACAGCATTTTTTTGACGGCATTTTTTCTAGTAGACAAGAGAACTGAAATTTACCTCATATTTAGATGGTAAATAGCAAATTGATATATGAACAGTCTTTGGAAATATTTTTTTTCTAACAGTACAGATGAAAGACTGTGAATACTTTTCACATCAAGGTTATGATTGGATCCCCACATTAGACCCCAGAGGATTATTTCACTCCATACTGTAGCAAAATTCAACTATCATACTTGGCTTAAGGCCTAGGAGTGGGGTAATATGATACAGTGTAGAAAATGAAAACAATTTGGGAAAATGCATGACAAGATTGAGTATCTGAAAGATCCATAATTCTCAGAAAAGTATTTGTCACATAAACATAATGTGTTACATTGGTGATACCGGTCAATTATTTTAAAAAGTAAAAATAAAATAAGGCAATGGTAAAAAAAAAAATAATAAGCTACAAGCCAACTGACGGTTCTGAGTAGTGTATTTGAAACGTGCGCTTTTATGAAGAAGTCTGGGTAAGTGAATTAAAATTTTCAAGCAGTCATGAAGAGCATGGTTTGCATGAAGGCGAGCAGTTGAGTGTCATCCTCCAGCAGGAGAGGAGCCTTCCCCTAGAGCTGCATTCTGCAATATGGTAGCCACTGGGCCGTATGTGACTATTTAAATTGATTAAAATTAAATAAAATTTCTCACTAGCCACATTTGAAATGCTCAACAGCCACATGTGGACAGTGGCTACTACACTGTGTATGACAGACATAGAACATTTCCATCAATGAGGAGAATTCTGTTGGATAGTGTGCTGTTCCATAATCAGTTGCCCAAAGTGAATTGTACCTTTCCTTCTACTTCTGTAATATAATAGGCTGTCTGGTTAACTTTTTACTTACTTTTTTAGTGGTTTTG
Source organism: Lemur catta (assembly GCF_020740605.2). Lineage (NCBI taxonomy): Eukaryota > Metazoa > Chordata > Mammalia > Primates > Lemuridae > Lemur > Lemur catta. The sequence goes on along the minus strand of NC_059155.1, from coordinate 52,955,188 downwards.
CTCTCTCAGTGGCTTGGTGAGGTTTGTGGGTATGGAGAGGAGTTACAAAAATGGAAATTAAAAGTGACCACGTTTTAGATGTATAAGGTCTCGTTTGTCACATTGTGCCTATTTAGTTGTTATGGAGGCTGGGGAATGGGCTACGGGAGGTTGGTAGCCCTGTGTTCCTGAGAGGAAAACTAATGGTATAAAATGATCACATCCAAAAGTCAGAAAGCTCACAAATCATCAAATTAATAAACCATCTCAAGGAACTAGAAATGGCAGGGCAAATTAATTCTAAACGTAGAAGAAGAAAGGATATAACTGAGATACGATCAGAGCTAGCTATATGAGATTGAGAACATAGAACTATACAAAAGATCAATGAAACCCAAGGCTCCTTTTTCAAAAAGATAAACAAAATTAGTAGCCCTTTTGCAAGATTGAAAAGAACTAGAAAGGAAAGGACTTTAATAAACTCAATCAGAAATGAAAAAGGAGAGGTCACTATAGACATTGTGGAAATACAAAACTTTACTCTTGAATACTATATAAATCTGTATGCCCCAAAACTACAAAATGTGGAATAAATGGACAAATTCTTGGAAACACATAACTTCCCTAGGCAAATCAGGATGAAATAGAGCTCCTAAAGACACCAATATTAAGCGCACAAATTGGAGCAGCAATAAAAAATACTCCAAAAAAAGGTCCCAGACCATATGGTTTCATACCTGAATTTTACCAAAACCTACAAAGAAAAACACATACCTATGCTGCAGAAATTATTCCAAAACATTGAAAAGGATGGTATCCTCTCCAACTCCTTCTACAAAGCCAATATCACCTTCATAACAAAGCCAGGAAAGGACACAACAAAAAAAGAAAACTGCAAGAGGGAGAATAAATGATGGAGTGGAGATAACCTCCTGGATTCCTGCTCGCAGAGAGGGAGATGTAGATCTTGGTCTGCTCCATATGAGTGGATTGCACCCTTGCAAGAACAGCATTGTGAATCGACGGAGAATCAGGGTGGGACACAAAAAGCAGGGAAAAGAAAAGTTGAACGGGAGATAAGATTGCAAAATCTGGAGAATGCAAGACAAGCAACAAAGAGTAGAGCATGGGACAGTTGAGCCTGCCTGGCCAGTGAGTGAGGTGGGATCAGTCCCACAGGAGAACGTCTTGCTTCCCCACTGACCTCCACACCCACTCAGACAGGGATCTGCCTGAACTCAGTGCAATACCACCGCAGGAGACGTGGGGTTCTGTTGAGAGGAGACAATAGTGGGAAGCATCTTGAACTCCCTGAGCTCTGTGCCAGGACTACACTGGGTGGAGCAGGGACTGGTCTGGGCTACCACTGGAGATAGTTAGGAGACAGGTAAATTGCCTCTACCATTCAGCAGGTCCAGATCGACGGAGGTGAACACTAAATAGGGCACTCTATCCTGGAAACCGCCGCAGGCTAATAGGCCCGCTCAGGGTGGATCAGAAAGAGTGAGAGCTCCTGCTGGACAGGGGTGAGATTCTGGGAGGGTGACATAAAACAGACAAGGGGGCATCCTGATGACTCAGCCCCCCGATCTGGCACCTGCCAACACCTGAACAGTCGCCCTCTGTGCTAGCGCTCTTCAGGTGGGTGGTCACCATTTTCAGGGTCCACAAGCCAGATGCTGTGGTGTGATATGGTGTTGGGCAGCTCCCTTCCCCCAACCCAGGGACTCTCGTGACAAGCTCTGCCCTTACACAACCTATGGTCAACTAGCCAGACCTGTTTTGATGTGTGAACTCGGAGTCCTTCCTTAGTTGTGGGAGACTAGACCATGGGACTTACAGGTGCTGGGGCAGGGGAGGCTAATGTCCATGGGACATACATGCCCTAAGGTGTGGTAAGCTGACACCTGCAGGATTTACAGTCGCTGGAGTACTGGGCAGACTGTGCCACCACCTCCACCCCCTAGCTAGCATTTTTGCTCCGAAAGTGGTAGGCGCCACCTCTGGAGGTAGGGAGAGAGAAAGAAAAGCCACTTTCCCTCTGCAACTAGTGTGAATCTGTGGGGCCTTGGAGCAGATCAAAAGCTGACAGTCCAGTGACTTTACTGATCAGACTGGTTTTGGTCATCTGCTTGGATCAAAACTCTGCAGCTAGAGTCCTGCCTCTGCTTGGCTGCCAACAGTGGGATCCTTGGCCAGGGAACAAAAATCCTGTCAAGAGGCTAAAAGAAGCTCCCCATGAAACCCCTTCCACCAGGGGCAGCCTCCCAACTGTGGTAGAAGAACCCTGAACAACATATTAGTGGCTCTCCCTAGTGGCAGATCAAGCAACCATACAAGCACGCACATCCATGATGGTAGGCAGCAGCTGTGATCTGCCTTACTCCACAGCATCTACTGGAACAGAGCCTGCATATGGTGTGTTACTTTCCAGATGAAAACTGAAAGGTGGGAAGCAATGACTGATCCAGATACGAAGGACTCAGCAAAAGAACTCTGGAAGTATGAAGAATCAAACAGAAAACACACCCCCAAAGGTTAACACCAGCTCTCTAGCAATGGACATTAACCGAATTCAGAACACTAAAATGACAGAAGAAGAATTTCAAACATAGATTATTAGAAAACTCAATGATATGCAAGAAAAAGTGGATAACCAACACAAAGAAACCACAAAATAATCTAGGACTTGGAAAAAATTCACTAAAGAAATCAAAATATTAAAGAAAAATCAAACCGAACTCCTGGAAATGAAGAATATATTCAGGGAACTATAAAACACAATGGAAATCCTCAAGAACAGGGTAGATGAAATAGAAGAAAGAGTCTCAGAGATTGAAGATGACACCTTCCAATTAAAGAAGTCAGTCACAGAGATAGAGCAGAGAAATAAGAGAAATAGCAAAGCCTGCAAGAAATGTGGGATTATGTGAAGAAGCTTTGTGTGACAGTTATGGGCATTTATGAGGGTGAAGAAGATAGTGCACAAGGGTTGGATAAGCTATTTGAAGATACAATAGAGGAAAATTTCCCAGGCCTTGCTCAAAAATTAGATATCCAGGTAGAAAAAGCTCAAAGGACCCCTGGGAGATTCATTGCAAATAGGAAGACACCACAACATGCAGTTATCAGACTGACCAAAATATCCACTAAAGAGGCCCTTCTTTGAGCTGTAAGGCAAAAGAAACAAGTAACATACAAAGGAAAGCCCATCTGTATAATGCCAGACTTCTCAACTGAAACCTTACAAGCAAGAAGAGACTGGGGCCCCATTCTCACTCTTTTGAAACAGAATAATGCCAAGCCTAGAATCTTTTACCCAGCAAAACTAAGTTTTGTATACGAAGGAGAAATTAAGACATTCTCAGATAAGCAAAGACTGAGGGAATTCATCAAGACAAGACCAGCCCTCCAAGAAGTACTCAAAACAGAGTTGCACACGGATCAGCACAATAAACACTCATGAATGTAAAACCACTGAAAAACTAAAGAACAAAGGCCAGATATCACAATGGCTCAAGAGAGACAGCAAAGCAATGAAGTTCTAACCAACAGGATGAACAGAAATCTGCCCCACCTATCAGTTCTCTCAATAAATGTGAATGGCTTGAACTCCCCACAAAAGAGACATAGGCTGGCCAAGTAGATAAAAAAAAATACAAGCCAAGCATCTGCTGTCTCCAGGAAACACACCTAACCTGAAAGGATGCATGAAGACTGAAAGGAAAGGGGTGGAAATCGATGTTTTAAGCAAACAGAAGCCAAAAGAAGGCTGGTGCAGTGGTTTTCATTTCAGATAACTTAGTTTTTAAATCAGCAAAAGTAATGAAAGACAAAGATGGTCACTATATAATGGTGAAGGGTACAGTTCAACAACAACACATAACAATACTAAATATGTATGTACCCAACTTAGGTGCACCCAGATTCATAAAGCAAACTCTACTTGATCTAAACTAAATGATAAAGGGCAATGCCATAATATCCAGAGATGTCAACACCCCCCTGAGAGCACAAGACAGATCCTTCAAACAGAAAATAAACAAAGAAATAATGGATTTAAACAGAACTCAAGAACAGATGGGCCTGACTGACATTTACAGGACATTCTATCCAAAATCCACTGAATATACATTCTTCTCATCAGCTCATGGGACATTTTCTAATATTGACCATATTCTAGGACGCAAAGCATATCTTAAAAAATTTTTAAAAATAGAAATTATACCATGCATCTTCTGAGATCATAGTGGAATAAAAGTAGAAATCAACCCTAACAGAAAATCTCATTTCTACTCAAGGTCATGAAAGCTAAACAACCTTCTCCTGAACAATTATTTCATAAATGAGGAAATCAGGATTGAAATCAAAAGATTCATTGAACTAAATGAAAAAGGAGACACAAGTTAACAAAATCTGTGGGGCACAGCTAATGCAGTCCTGAAAGGAGACTTTATTTCCATAAGTGCCTATATCCAAAAGACAGAAAGATCACAAATAGAAATCCTAATGAATCGACTCAAAGAGGTGGAAAAAAGAAAAATAGAGCGACCCCTAATGCAGCAGAGGAAGTGAAATTAAGAAGATCAAATCAGAACTCAATGAAATTGATAACACAAAAACTATATGGAAGATTATAAAAACAAAAAGTTGATGCTTTGAAAAAATAAACACAAATTAACATGTCTTTGGCTAGACTAACAAAAAGCAGAAAAGAAAAATCTCTAATAAGCTGCACCAGGAACATGAAAGGAGAAATTATAACTGATGCCATGGAGACACAGATATCATCTATGAATACTACAAAAACCTTTATGCACACAAACTGGAAAATGTGGAGGAAATGGACAAATTTTTAGAAACACACAGTCTCCCTAGGCTCAACCAGGAAGAAACAGAATTCCTGAACAAAACAATATCAAGAACTAAAATTGAAACAGCAATAAAAAAAGCTTCCCAAAAGAAAAGCCCCGGACCAGATAGTTTCACACTTGAATTTTACCACACCTACAAAGAAGAACTGGTGCCTATCCTACAAAAGTTATTCCACAACATCAAGGACGGGACACTCCCCAACACATTTTATGAAGCCAACATAAGCCTCATACAAGAACCAGGAAATGACACAACAAAAAAGGAAAACTACAGACCAATATCCCTTATGAATATAGATGCAAAAATTCTCAATAAAATCCTAGTAAATTGAATCCAGGTGCTTATCAAGATGATAATTCATCACGACCAAGTGGGCTTCAACCCAGTGATGCAGGGATGGTTCAACATATGCAAATCTATAAATGTAATTCATCACATAAATAGAAGCAAAAACAAAGACCATATGATCCTCTCAATAGACGCAGAAAAAGCATTTCACAAAATTCAACACCCTTTTATGATAAGAACGCTTAACAAAATAGGCATAGACGAGGCCTACCTAAAAATAATACAAGCCATATATGACAAACCCACAGCCAACATCATACTGAATGGGGAAAAATTGAAAGCATTCCCACTTAGAACTGGAACCAGACAAGGTTGCCCACTGTCGCCACTGCTATTCAACATAGTGCTGGATGTCCTTGCAAGAGCAATCAGGCAAGAAAGCAGAATCAAATGTGTCCAAATGGGGACAGAAGAGAACAAACTCTCACTCTTTGCGGATGATATCATATTATATCTACAAAACCCCAAGGATTCAACCAAGAGACTCCTGGAACTGATGAATGAATTCAGTAGATTCTCAGGATACTAAATCAATACACACAAATCAGATGCATTCATATATGCCAATAACAGTCAAACTGAGAACCAAAGCAAAGACTCAGTACCCTTCATGATAGCAACAAAGAAAATAATGTACCTAAGAATATATTTAACTAAGGAGGTAAATGACCTCTACAGGGAGAACTATGAAACACTGAGGAAAGAGATAGCAGAGCACATAAACAGGTGGAGAACCATACCATGGTCATGGATCAGAAGAATCAGAATTGTTAAAATGCCTATACTACCCAAAGTGATCTACAGATTCAATGCAATCCCTATTAAATTACCAACACCATTTTTCACAGATACAGAATAAATAATTTTATATTTGGTATGGAAAAAGAGAAGACCTCATTTAGCAAAAGCAATTTTAGGCAATAAGAACAAAATGGGAGGTATTAATTAACCAGACTTCAAAGTATACTACAAAGCTATAGTTATTAAATCAGCTTGGTATTGGCAGAAGAACAGGGACATAGACCAGTGGAACAGAACTGAGAACCCAGATATAAAACCATTCTCTTATAGCCATCTAGTCTTTAACAAAGCAGACAAAAATATACACTGAGGAAAACAATCCTTATTCAATAAATGGTGCTGGGAAAACTGGATAGCCACAGGTAGAAGACTGAAACAGGACCCACATCTTTCATCTCTCACAAAAATCAAATCACATTGGATAACGGACTTAAACCTAATGTGTGAAACTATTAGAATTATAGAAGAAAATGTGGGAAAAGCTCTTATAGACATTACCTAGGCAAAGAATTTATGAAGAAGACCCCAAAGGCAATCACAGCAACAACAAAAATAAATAAATGGGAACTGATCAAATTAAAAAGCTTCTCACAGCCAAAGAAACTGTCACGAGAGCAAATAGACAACCTGAAGAATGGAAGAAAATTTTCGCATGCTACACATCCAATAAAGGGCTGATAACTAGAATCTATTTAGAACTCAGGAAAATCAGCAAGAAAAAAATCAAACAACCCTATCAAAAAGTGGGCAAAGGACATGAACAGAAACTTTTCAAAAGAAGACAGAAGTATGGCCAACAAACATATGAAAAAATGCTCAACATCTCTAATCATCAGGGAAATGCAAGTCAAAACCACAGTGACATATCACTTGTCTCCAGGGAGAATGGCTTTTATCCAAAGTACCAAAATAATAAATGTTGCTGTGGATGTGGAGAGATAGGAACACTCATACACTGTTGGTGGGACTGCAAACTAGTGCAACCTCTGTGGAAAGCAATATGCAGATACCTTAAACAGATACAAGTAGACCTACCATTTGATCCAGCAATCCCATTATTGGGCATGTATCCAAAAGAACAAAAGACATTCTATAACAAAGATATCTGCACCTGAATGTTTATAGCAGCACAATTCACAATTGTGAAGATTTGGAAACAACCCAAGTGCCCATCAATACATGAGTGGATTAATAAAATGTGGTACATCTATACCATGGAGTACTACTCAGCTATAAGAAACAATGGTGATTTAGCACCTCTTATATTTTCCTGGAAAGAATTGGAACCCATTCTACTAAGTGAAGTATTCCAAGAATGGAAAAATAAGTGCCACATGTACTCACCATCAAATTGGTACTAACTGATCAACACTAATGTGCTCACATGGTAGTAATACTCATTGGGTGCCCATCAGCTGGGAGGTGGGGGTTGGGAGTTAGAGAGGGTGGGGTGTAAACCCACAGCTAATGGAAACGAGGCACACTATATGGGGGAAGGACACACTTGTGGCCCTGACTTGGGCTAGCCAAACGCATTTCATTTAACCAAAATGTTTGTACTCCCATAATATTCTGAATTAAAAATAAATAAATAAATAAAAATTGAATAAAACATAATAATAAAAATAAATAAAAAATTTGTGCCAAAATTATGTTTGGTACAGCATAATACAAAAATTTAATAAAATGAAAATTACTTAACACTGATGAAAGAAATTGGAAAGGAAACAAACAAATGTAAGGGATAGAAAAATCAATATAGTTAAAGTGACCATATGGTCCTAAGCAATCTCCTGAGTCAATGCAATGCCTATCAAATTACCAATGTCATTTTTTACATAATTATGAAAAACAATCCGAAAATTCATGTGGAACAAAAATAGCTGAATAAATAATTTAATTCTGATGAAAAAAATAATGAAACTGGGGGCATTGTACTACCTGACTTCAAAATGTATTATAAGTCTATAGTAGTCATATCAACATGGCATTGGTATAAAATCAGAAACATAGACCAATGGAAAAGAATAGATATTCCAGAAATAAATCCATGTTTTTACAGCCAAGTCATTTTTGACAAAGTGAATAATAATACACAGTGAGGAAGGTATACTCTCATCAATGAATAGTGCTGAGAAGATTGGATATCCATATGCAGAGTAATGAAACTTGAACCCTATCTCTCACCATGTACAAATAACAGCTCAAGAAGGGTTAAAGACTTAAACATAAATTTCAAACTGATAAAACTACTAGAAGAAATTAACAGAAAACTCTTCAGAAAGTTTTTGTGGAGAAAGATTTTATTGCTAAGCCCTCCAAATTATAAGCAACAAAAACAAAAATAGACAAATGAAAATATATTAAATAAAAAGAGTGTGCACAATCAATGGAAAGATCAACAGGGTACAGAGATAACATGTTGAATGGGAGAAAATCTTTCCAAGCTATTCATTTGATAAAGGACTCATATCCAGAATATACATGGTTGTCAAATAATAGTAAAAAATGCATTGAAAAGTGAGCAACAGGTTTGTGGACACGGACAGAAAAATCCTGGCTAAAACCCTCAACAATCACAGGAGTAGGCCCCTCCCATCAGGAGCAGCCCTCCACATTGGAGAGATAGCGGTGAACTGGATATCAGTGGCTCCCACTAGCGGCCACATAAGCAAACTCTTAGCCACTTAACGCTCACACACCCAGGCTCTAGTAACCCAGCTAGGATCTGTCTTGCTCCTCCCCCCACCTAAGAGTGGAGCAGGGTCCAAGCAATCCCTGGGAACTATAATACCCCTCCCAAAGCTTGGGGTATTAGTATATCCCACCTGGGGGAAAAGAGCCTACCATGGGCACAGTAGATCACCTCAGCAACTGGCTCCTCCATGCAAATTACAATCAATGACAGTGGGAACAACTCCATAGATAACCATGGTGTATTCCATCTCAAGCTTTAAGGGAAGAGGGTATTTGTAGCCACAAGTACAATCCACGAGTTTAGAGCTTAAGCTTGGAGACCAATCCCAGCATACCCCATTGGGAAGAGGTGAAGACAACAGATCAGAGGTAACACAAGAGGTTGATCAAACCTAGTAAAACACCCCAAAGGCAAGTCAGGAACAATGCTCTTCTCCCCAGCATGGTCAAGGAACAATCCTTGGGGACTTGAAGGCCAGATCATAAACATGCCCTAGCACCCCCAGCTCTCTACAAAGAGGCCAGATGAGAAAGAATCAGATAAAGAACTCTGGAAATGTGAAAAAACAATGGGAAAAGTCACCCCCAAAAGAAATCAATAGATCCTCAGCAATGGATACTAACCTACATGAAATGGCTAAAATGACACATGAAGAATTTTGAATATGGATTTTAAGGAAGCTCAATGAAGTTCAAGAGAAAATAGAAACCCAACACAAAGAAGCCACAAAACAATGCAAGAAGTGAATGAAAAATTCTGTAATGAAATCAAAGTATTTAGGAAAAACCAAACAGAAATTCTAGAAATGAAAAACGCATTCAAGGAATTACAAAACACAGTGGAAAGCCTTAAAAATAAGCCAGATCACACAGAAGAAAGAATCTCAGAGCTTGAAGATAGTACCTATGAGCTAAAGAAATCAGTTGAATAGAAAGAACACAGAAGCAAGAGGCACAAAGTATGAAAGAAATGTGGAATTTTAAAAAGACGCCAAACATTAGACTTACAAGCATCCCTGACAGTGTAGAAGATAATACTCAAGGGCTGGATAATTTACTTGAGGGAATAATTAAAGAAAATGTCCATAGCCTAGCTAGAAGTCTTGATATCCTGGTACAAGAAGCACACAGGCCTCTTGGGAGATTCATCACAAAGAAGAATATACCAAAACACATAGCTATCAGACTCACCAAAATAAACACAAAAGAGACACTCCTATGAGCCATAAGGTGAAAGAAGCAGACAACTTACAAAGGAAAACCAATCAGACTAACTGCAGACTACTCAACTGAAACCTTGCAATCCAGAAGAGACTGGGGACCCATCCGCAGGCTTCTAAAACAGAATAATGGCCAGCATAGAATTCTGTATCCTACAAGACTAAGCTACTTAAATGAGGGAGAAATAAAGATTATTCCAGGAAATAAATCTTTATGGAATTTGTGAAGGCCAGACCTGCCCTGCAGAATGTACTCAGACCTGCTTTATACATTGATCAGTGCAATAGACACCCACTAGTATAAAATCAGCTAAAGTCCAGAATACATATTCCACATTGGCCCTAAAAATGTGGAGGTAAAAAAAATGTGTCTACCCAACATTATGAGCAGAAATCCACCCCAAATATCAACACCCTCAATAAATGTGAATGGAATAAAGTGCCCACTGAAGAGACATAGGGTGGTTGAATGGATAAAAAAAATAAAGTCAAGTATCTACTGTGTCCATGAAATGCATCTAATCCACAAGGTCTCATTCAGAATAAAAGTGCAGAAATGGGAAAAATATTCCAGGAAAATGGAAACCAAAAGAAAGCTGGTGTAGCCATTCTTATATCATAAAATAAACTTTAAAGCAACAAAGGTAAAGAAAGACAAAGATGGTCACTATATAGTGCTAGAAGGAAAAATACAACAAGAAACTTAACAATCATAAACATTTATGCACACAACATAGGAGCACCCAGATACATAAAGCAAATCCTGCTTGACCTAAACAAAATGATAAACAGCAATACCATAATAGCCAGAGACTTCAACACCCAACTGACAGAACTGGACAGATCCCACAAACAGAAAATGACCAAAGAAACAATGGACTTAAACAGAACCCTAGAAAAAAATGGGCCTAACAGACATCTATAGATCATTCCATCTAAATAACACTGAATAAACATTCTCTCATCAGCTCATAACACTTCTCTAAAATTGACCACATCCTACACTGCAAAACAGATCTCAGCAGACTTAAAAAAATAGACATAATACCATGTATCTTCATAGACCAAAGTGGAATAAAATTAGAAATCAATTCCAAAAGAAACACTCATCTGTACTCAAAGTCATGGAAATTTAAACAACATATTGCTGAATGATTGTTGGGTCAAGGAGAAGATAAATATGTAGCTCTAATGATTATTTGAACTAAATGATAATGGGGACAGAAGTTATCCAAACCTGTGGGATACAGCTAAAGCTGTCCTAAGAGGAAAACTCATAGCATTAAATGCCCACATCCAAAACAGAAAGATTACAAATCAACAATCCAATGAATGGTCTTAAGGAACGGGAAAAGGAAGAGCAAACTGATACTAAACCCAGCAGAAGAAAAGAAATAACCAAGATCAGAGAAAAAACTAAATAAAATCAAGAATTAAAGAACTATACCAAAGAAAATAAAACAAAAAATTGGTTATTTGAAAAGATAAACAAAATAAGCACAACATGTACTCACTATCAAATTGGTTTTAACTGATCAACACCTAAGTGCACATATAGAAATAACATTCATCGGGCGTCAGGCAGATGGGAGGGGGGAGGAGGGGATGGGTATATACATACATAATGAGTGCGATGTGCACCGTCTGGAGGATGGACATGCATGAAGCTCTGACTGGGGGCGGGGAAGGGCAATATACGTAACCTAAACGTTTGTGCCCCCATAATATGCTGAAATAAAAAAAAAGGAAAGCAAAACAAAACAAAATTAATAGGATTCTTATTAGATTGACCAGAAGCAGAAAGGAAAGGACTTTAATAAGCTGAATTAGAAATGAAAAAAGAGAAGTTGCAACCAATATTATTGAAATACAAAACATTCTCTTTGAATACTATAAAAATCTCTATGCCCCAAAACTTGAATATGTGGAAGAAATGGACAAATTCTTAGAAACACACAAACTCCCTAGGCTCAATCAGGAAGAAATAGAATTCCTGCGCAGATCAATATCTAGCACTGAAATTGAAGCAGCAATAAAAAATCTTCCGATAAAAAGTCCCAGACCAGATGAGTTCACACCCAAGTTTTACCAAACCTACATAGAATAACTGATACCTATAACACAGAAATTATTCCACAACATTCAGAAGTATGGAATCCTCCCCAACTTATTCTACAAAGCCAATGTCACATTGATGCCAAAGCCAGGAAAGGACAAAAAACAACACCAACAAAAAAGGAAACTACAAACCAGTAACACTTATAAATATAGACACAAAAATTGTCAATAAAATCTTAACAAACCATATGTGCACTTAAGTGTTGATTAGTTAATACCAAGTGAGTACATGTGGTGAGTACATGTGGTGCTTGTTTTTCCATTCTTGGGATACTTCACTTAGTAGAATGGGTTCCAGTTCTATACAGGATAACACAAGAGGTGCTATATCACCATTGTTTTTTTGGCTGAGTAGAACTCCATGGTATACATATACCACATTTTATTAATACACTCATGTATTGATGGGCTCCTGGGTTGTTTCAACATGTTTGCAACTGTGAATTGGGCTGCTATAAACATTCTAGTACACATGTCTTTTTTATAGAATGTCTTTTGTTCTTTTGGGTAGATGCCCAGTAATGGTATTGCTGGATCAAATGGTAGTTCTACTTGTAGCTCTTTGAGGTATCTCCATATTGCTTTCCACAGAGGTTGTACTAGTTTGCAGTCCCACCAGCAGTATATGAGTGCTCCTATCTCTCCATATCCATGCCAACATTTATTGTTTTGGGACTTTTTGATAAAGGTCATTCTCTTATTTTTCTGGTTTCAAGATTATTTCTTTGGATTTGTCTTTCTATGCTTTAATTATGATTTTCTCAGGGTAGATCTCTTCCAGTTTATCCTACTTGAGATACATTGAGCTTTTTAGATTTGCACATTAAAATTTTTATTCAAATTTACAAAGTTTTAACTCATTATTTCTTCAAATATTTTTTCTTACCCTTTTCTGTCTTTTCTTCTTTTGGACTCCCATTATTATATCTATGCTGCATGGTTGATGGTATCCAACAGATGTCTGAGGTTTTATTCATTTTGTTTTTCTTTCTAACACTCAGACTGAATAATATCTAATGAGCTGTAGCTTTCAACACCACACCTGTGGGAAAAGGCTTGTCCCTAGATGAATTTGTATTCAAGTCAAATAAAGGCTGCCTTGCAAGTGAGGTCTTCTAGGTAACTAGCACAGGGCTCAAAAATGCAATTTCCTGGAAATGAAGCTTCGAAAAAGCTTCAACCTAATTCTGAGACCTACAGTGGGTAAAATAGTGCTGGTTCTTACTGTAATTGCAGCTTGTTGTTTTTTTTTTTAAGGATACTACAAAGGTAATGGAGATGAGTAGTACAAAGTAAGTTAAAAGTCACAAAACTCGCTCTTATTAAAACTCAGTCATTTTTCTTGTATAAATGTTCCCAAAGTACATGTAAAATTTTGATTAGTTTTCAGAGTTCTGAAAAATTGTTCTTGGCAATAATTGCCACAAGTTTTGTTATTTTTTATGGAGGTGACACTTTTCACAGGGTCTTTATGCCACTATTTTCCAGTTTTCTCTTTGCATTGATTTCAAGCAACATACTTATTTAATATATGTGCAGGTCCTAAATGCTTAAATTTGTTTAGGGTAATTAGTTAAGATACAACTAAGAAATTGTGACCTAAGAAAACTGTTCTCATTCTCTCCTTTCATTTTCATATCCATTTTATTTATTTATTTATTTATTTATTTATTTATTTATTTTTTATTATTATTTTTTTATTTCAGCTCTTCATGGGGGTACAAAAGCTCAGGTTATATACATTGTCCATGTCCCGCCATATCCATTTTCTGTGGTAAAAAGTAAAGCAGTCATGAGGGAAGCACATTGACACTAAGGAGAAAGGCACTCACATGTTTTTTCTTTCAGGGTGTTTAATACTTTTAAAGAGACCTACAGGGGAAGGAATTGACTGAAGAACTTTGAAGCAGTGATAGAGATGGAATCATCCATATGCAGAAGAGAGGTATAAATACTCTGTGTCTTGCTTTAGAATTTTTTCTAAAAAAAAAAAAAAAGGAACAACCATGCCTCATTATCTTTGTTGCTTTGAATGACTGCATCTATAGGCACTTTATGAGTCTAATAAATCTTTGTTTACATACCGATAAAAATTGCACAAATACAATATATTATTATCAAATTGTATGAGTATCTCAATTCTTTATTTAGTGACAGTTAGTAGCATTATTTGCATATTCCCTCACCTTGTACCTGCCAGAAGCTATTTAACTCACAGCCCAAGAGGAAATTTAAAACATCATCACAAGATTCTGGACTCAGGTTCTGATAGGCTATGCCCTATGTAGAGTATTTGAGATTGAGGTATCCAGGGCAGATCAATGAAAAATATATGACCATGAGAGACAATAATGCAAAGTAAGTTTTCTTGAGTGGTGCTTAGACAGGACTGCATAAAAGGAGAATTCTTTCACAGAACGAGGCTTTTCAGAGGGTTACAGTGACAGGGGCAGCATTCAGAAAAGAAATAGGACAAGGAAACCCACAAAGTAGAGAGACATGCAAGAAGAAATTTACATGTCTAAGTGATGTCACTCAACAGCATTGTGGGTAGTCTCCAGGTCAGAAAGCTCTAAAGGGCAGCTTTGCTTTAGGGTCTTATAAACACAAGTCTCTATCTCATCAATGGGCAACAGCTGTCAAGAGAGGTTTCATCAGATATACAAAGGAGGCAGATTCTAAATGACTAAAAATTCCTTGTTTAGGGCATTTTAAAAATAATTGGGTATGTAAGTTTTTGAGTTAGAGCAGGATTTTGAGCTAATGAGGTTTACATTGAGGTGAAGAAATAAACAACCCAGGAGCCAATACACAGAAGCCATCTGTGACCCAATTATGTAATAATCCATAATTACATATATGGCCCCCTGTTGTTTTATAATCTGTTTTATGTTATTTTGTAATGCCTGATTTTGGAGCCAGAAATGAAGCATCTTTAAGATTTCAATTACTATATGGGTACAAAGTAGGATTTTAGTTTGTTTGCAGCCAGTCTTCTCATTTGGTGAGAGAAAGCCAGGAGAATAAGCCAGAAAAAGAATATTTTTATATTTTCCATTTTTTAGGTAGCAGAGTGATATTACAGCCCCTCTGATGCATGCCTCTCAATATCTGTAAAACTTGTTTATTGTTATCCACCCACATGCAGCAAGATGTGCTAACACACAAACAGATCTATCCTTTAGCAGCCACTCAATAATCTAGGACTAGAGTGACACACCAGTGGATGTGTATTCAACAACGGTTGGGATAGTAACTTCTCAGGTAAGGAGAAATCACAGCAACAGAGATCCACACCCATTAGGATGGCTGCTATCAAAAATAAAACAAAACAGGAAAAAATAAAATAAAAAATAAAATAAAGAAAAACCTTATCAAATAAAAAATATTAGTAAGGATCTGGAGAAAATGAAACGCTTGTGTCCTGCTGGTGGGAATGTAAAATGGTGCAACTGCTATGGAAAGAACCATCATAGGTCCTTTTAAAAATTAAAAATATAATTGTCAGATATTTGCACACCTATGTATATAGCACCATGATTGATAGTAGCCAAAAGATGGAAGCAACTCAAGTGCCCAATAATGGATGAATGGATAAACAAAATGTGGTTTATACATAAAATTAAATATTATTCAACGCTATGAAGGAAGAAAATTTGACACATGCTGCAACATGGGTGGACCATGAATTATGCTCTGTGAAATAAACCAGTCACAAAAGAATACTGTATGATTTCAGTTGTATAAGATACCTACAGTAGTCAAATTCATAGAGACAGAAAGCAGAATGGATGTTTCCAGGGGCTAGGGTTGGGAGGGAGTTATTATTTAATGGCTACAGATCTTCAGATTTATAATATGAAAAGAATTCTGGATATGAATGGTGATGGTACTTGCACAACAATGTGACTATACTTAATATCAATGAACTGTACCCTTAAAATTGGTTAAGGTGAAAGAGGGGAGTTTCAACATGGCTGACTAGAGATGTCAGGCATTAATTTTCCTCAGAAAGAACCACAGTTACATGCAAGTGATTATAACTCAAATAGAATATCAAAGGGAGAATGCTGGAAAGTAGTGAAAAAATCACAGGAAGTATCTAGGGCATAAAGAGAAGGAAAGCAAGAGGTTGGCAGAAATCAGCTAGAAATTCTGAGGGACCTGGGATTGTATGGAAAGGGTAGATTGGGGTGTTTTGGCTTCGCTCACCCCAGTGGTGCACTGCCAGCATCCAAACTGTCAGGGAGCTCCTCTGCCTTTGTGAAACTAAACACTGGTGTGGAAAATGAACTCCTTAAGGGGATTACACTACACTGAAAACTCATGTCAAGTCACTCACCCTCCCTCAAACTTGAGCAGCAGTAGCAGGACCCCATATTCAAGCTGTAGCAATCAGGGGACTGTTTCCTGCCCAGGGAATCTCAGTCCTTGTGTCTCCATACCACAGGAACCTCCACTGACATTCCCTACCTCCTTCTCAGGTGATGATAGCTACATAGGTCTGGCTGGACCCGAGGGAGTTGTAGGGTTACCTGTGATCTAACCCTTAGGGAGTGATTATGCTATGGAAGGGAGAGTGCAGCACACCAAGGGAACCACTCCTTGGGATAAAGGGACCAGAGCACATGCTTTACTAAGTCCAAGAGCTCCCCAATTGTGGGAAAGGAGTGGCAGCCCTATTTCCAGCAGAGACACAAAGTCTTGCTTAGATCCGCAAGAAAGGAGTGTAATTCCATCTCACCAACTGAGCTGCCCCAGTGCTTAGGCCCAGGAGTTGAGAGGGGGACCTCTTCTCCTATCCTCACTGCTACAGAAACAGCTGTGGCTGCTCCCACAGGAATTTGGAACAGGTGTGCTGGAGGACAGACTTTTAGGGGAAGTTAGGGATGACTGTATCCCCACAGGCAGCATAACTGCTGGGCCCAGACTGGCACAAAAAGTGGGGCTCCTCCTCCCCCTGCACAGATGAGCAGTGTCCCTGCAGCTGAGAGCAAGAGAATCAGGGATATGTGTGTTTGGTGCTAAAAGAGGAGTTTTTTCATGCAGCTATTTCCATGGTGAGTTGTGGGACAGGCATCTTTTATGCAAATAAGCTACACTTTAGCCTGAAGAAAGACAGCAGTTGCTGTCTGAATTGAGGTTCCTGAGTACCAGAACAAGAATGTGACATGGAAACGGATTGCATTCCTGCTTGTCAAAACCATGGTCCTGGGGCAGCCCCCTACTCCCTGTGGAGGCATCAGCTCTTTTATTACATGTTCCCCCACCATCCGTATCAGGGGCAGAGATGCTTGTTCTCATCACTGAAGGAACCAAAGATAGGTTTCCCCAGTATAGCTCCACCCAATTTCATCTTCCTCTCCATGGCTGAGCAAAAGGCTCAGGCCACAGTGCATTCCAAAGACCAGCTTATTGCTTGTGACAAATGAGAGCTTCTCCCAATATACAAAAACCAAGCATAAACCCAACTGCTACTGCCACATCGGGCTCTCACCTGCAAGTACGACCTACTGGCCTGGAGGTTGAATTGCATAATATAATACAAAATCTACTGACTCAAGCACACAGTGCTTAAAAATGATATAAGCTTCCTGAGAGCTATGCCAGCCCCTCAGGAGTCCATGAGCATGCTCACATGCCCAATATCTTGCTGCTATACAGCATTTAAGAAAGCCACCAAACTAAGGCTACCTATATCCCGGGAACTGATACAGAGTCTTTGCCACTGAAAGCACCCAGAAGAAGAGCAAAACATGCTTATAGAACATACATTATAGTCATATTCTCAAAAGGAACAACAAAAAAAACCTGTCCAAATAAAAGTAAATTCATAAATAAGAAGAGAGAGTTTTTCCAGATAAGAAGGAACTGGCAGAACCATTCTGGGAATATGAAAAACAGAATGTTCTGACACCATACAAGGGTCACACTAACTCCCTAACAATGGATACTAGGCAAATTGAAACTTTAAAAATGTCAGATAAAGAATTCATAATATGAACTCTAAAGGAGTTCAATGAAATTCAGTGGAAATCTGAAATACAATGCAAAGAAATCAGAAAATCAATTCAAGCTCTGAATGAGAAATTTACCAAAAAGGTAGATTTTTTAAAATAAGAAGAAATAAACAGAACTTCAGAAAATAAAAAATGTAATGAAGGAATACAAAACATAGTTGAAGTCTTCAAAAACAGACCGGACCAAGTAAATGAAAGAATCTCCAAAATGATGACAGTTTTTTGGTATTAATACAGGTGGATAAAAATAAATTAAAGAGCATTTAGAAAATTAACAAAACCTTTGCGAAGCATGGGATTATGTAAAACATTCAAACCTATGAATCATAGGTATTATTGATGGAGAAGGAAAGGAAAACATTTGGAAAAACCATTTGAACTATTTGAGGAAATAATTGAGGAACACATTCTTAGTGTACTTAGAAATAAAGACATCCAGATACAAGAGGTTCAGAGAATTCCAGGGAAATACACTACAAAATTACTCCATCAAGACATATGGTCATCAGACTAAAGTCAATAAGAAGAAAGAAATATTAAAATATCAACATAAGCACGATAATAGTATCTAGTCGCCTACAAAAGAAATATCATCAGAATAACAGTGAACTTCTCAGCAGAAACCTTACAAGCTGGAAGAGATTGGGGTCCTATATTCACAATTCAATTTGCTAAGATTTTATTGAGAATTTTGGCATCTAT
Organism: Lemur catta; assembly: GCF_020740605.2. NCBI lineage: Eukaryota > Metazoa > Chordata > Mammalia > Primates > Lemuridae > Lemur > Lemur catta. The sequence goes on along the minus strand of NC_059155.1, from coordinate 52,936,428 downwards.
ATTCATAAGGGATATTGGTCTATAGTTTTCTTTTTTTCTATTGTGTCATTTTCTGGCTTTGGTGTCAACACGATATTGGCTTCATAAAATGGTTTGGGGACTATTCCTTCCTCCTCAATGTTATGGAATAATTTCTGCAGTACAGGTACCAGTCTTTGCAGGTTTAGTAAAATTGAGATGTGAAAACATCTTGTTGGGACTTTTTTGTTGGAAGTTTTTTATGTTTTTGTATTGTACTGTTTTTCTTGTTTTATTGTTTCTTCAGTTTTGGTGCTTCATATTAGCCTGTCCAGGATTTCTATTTCTTCGTGACTGAGTCTAGGGAGGCTCTGTGTTTCTAAGAAGTTGTCCATTTCCTCCAGGTTTTCAAACTTTTGGGCACAGAGATTTTTGTAGTATTCAAAGATGATGTTTTACAAATAGACAACCCAATGAATAGACTCAAAGAGCTGGAGAAAGAATAACATACAAACCCCAAAACTAGCAGAAAAGTGAAATTAATAAGATCAAATCAGAACTAAATGAAATGGACAACAGGAAAACTATATGGAAGATTAATAAAACAAAAAGTTGGTTTTTTGAAAAGATGAACAAAATCAACATGCCTTTGGCTAGACTAAGAGCAGAAAAGAAAAATCTCTAATAAGGTCCATCAGGCACATGAAAGGAGAAATTACAACTGATGCCACAGAGATACAAGATATCATCTATGAATTCTAAAAAAAACCTTTATGCACATAAACTGCAAAAAGTGGAGGAAATGGACAAATTTTTAGAAACACACAGTCTCCCTAGGCTCAACCAGGAAGAAACAGAATTCCTGAACAGAACAATATCAAGAACTAAAATCAAAACAGCAATAAAAAAAGCTCCCCAAAAAGAAAAGCCCCGGACCAGATGGTTTCACACTCGAATTTTACCACACCTACAAAGAAGAACTGGTGCATATACTGCAAAGGTTATTCTACAACATCAAGAAGGATGGAATTCTCCCCAACATAGTTTTTGAAGCCAACATAACCCTGATACCAAAACCAGGAAAGGACGCAACAAAAATAGAAAACTACAGACCAATATCCCTTATGAATATAGATGCAAAAATTCTCAATAAAATCCTAGCAAATCAAATCCGGGTGCTTATAAATAAAATAATCCATCATGACCAAGTGGGGTTCATCCCAGAGATGCAGGGATGGCTCAACATTTGCAAATCTATAAATGTAATTCACCACATAAATAGAAGCAAAACCAAAAACTTTATGACCCTCTCAACAGACACAGAAAAAGCATTTGACAAAATTCAACATCCTTTTATGATAAGAACGCTTAATGAAATAGGCATAGACAAGGCCTACCTAAAAATGATACAAGCCATATATGACAAACCCACAGCCAACATCATACTGAATGGGGAAAAATTGAAAGCATTCCCACTTAGAACTGGAACCAGACAAGGTTGCCCACTGTCGCCACTGCTATTCAACATAGTGCTGGATGTCCTTGCAAGAGCAATCAGGCAAGAGAGCAGAATCAAGTGTGTCCAAATGGTGACAGAGGAGATCAAACTCTCACTCTTTGCTGATGATATCATATTATATCTAGAAAACCCCAAGGATTCAACCAAGAGACTCCCGGAACTGAAAAATGAATTCAGTAAAGTCTCAGGATACAAAATCAACACAAACAAATCACAGGCATTCATATATGCCAATAACAGTCAAACTGAGAACCAAATCAGAGACTCAATACCCTTCACAATAGTAACAAAGAAAATAAAGTACCTAGGAATATATTTAACTAAGGAGGTAAAAGATCTCTACAGGGAGAACAATGAAACACTGAGGAAGGAAATAGCAGAGGACATAAACAGGTGGAAAACCATACCATGCTTGTGGATCAGAAGAATCAACATTGTTAAAATGTCTATACTACTCGAAGTGATCTACAGATTCAATGCAATCCCTATTAAACTACCAACATCATTTTTCACTGGTATAGAATAAATAATTTTATGCTTTGTATGGAACCAGAAAAGACCCCATTTAGCAAAAGCCATTTTAGACAATGAGAGCAAAATGGGAGGTATTAATTTACCAGACTTCAAACTATATTACAAGGCTGTGGTTATTAAATCAGCTTGGTATTGGCACAAGAACAGGGGCACAGACCAGTGGAACAGAACTGAGAATCCAGATATAAAACCATCCTCATATAGCCATCTAATCTTTGACAAAGCAGACAAAAACATATACTGGGGAAAAGATTCCTTATTCAATAAATGGTGCTGGTAAAACTGAATAGCCACATGTAGAAGACTGAAACAGGATCTGCACCTTTCACCTCTCACAAAGATCAAATCACGGTGGGTAACAGACTTAAACGTAAAGCACGAAACTATTAGAAATCTAGAAGAAAATGTAGGAAAAACTCTTATAGACATTGGCCTAGGCAAAGAATTTATGAAGAAGACCCCAAAGGCAATCACAGCAACAACAAAAATAAATAAATGGGGCCAGATTAAATTAAAAAGCTTCTGAACAGCCAGAGAAACTGTCACGAGAGCAAACAGACAACCTACAGAATGGGAAAAAAATTTCACAGGCTACACATCTGATAAAGGATGGATAACTGGAATCTATTTAGAACTCAGGAAAATCAGAAAGAAAAAAACCAAACAACCCTATCAAAAAGCAGGAAAAGGACATGAATAGAAATTTTCCAAAAGAAGAAAAAATAATGGCCAGCAACCATATGAAAAAATGCTCAACATCTCTAATCATCAGGGAAATGAAAATCAAAACCACAATGAGGTATCACTTAACTCCAGTGAGAATGGCCTTTATCAAGAAGTCCCCAAACAATAAATGTTAGCATGGATGCGGAGAGACAGGAACACTCATAAACTGTTGGTGGGACTGCAAACTAGTGCAACCTCTGTGGAAAGAAATATGGAGATATCTTAAAGAGATACAATAGACCTACCACTTGATCCAGCAATCCCATTATTGGGCATCTACCCAAAAGAACAAAAGACATTCTATAACAAAGACATCTGCACTCAAATGTTTATAGCAGCACAATTCACAATTGCAAAGATGTGGAAACAACCCAAATGCCCATCAATACATGAGTGGATTAATAAAATGTGGTATATGTATACCATGGAGTACTACTCAGCTATAAGAAATAATGGTGATATAGCATCTTTTGTATTTCCCTGGATAGAGCTGGAACTCTTTCTACTAAGTGAAGTATCCCAAGAATGGAAAAATAAGCACCATATGTACTTACCATCAAATTGGTTTCACTGATGATCACCTAAGAGCACATTTAGGAATAACATTAATCAGGTGTTGGGCAGATGCGGGGATGGGGGGAAATATGGGTGTATACATACATAATGAGTGTGATGCACACTGTCTAGGAGATAGAGATGGTTGAAGCTCTGATTTGGGGGAAGGGGGAGCAAGGGCAATATATGTAACCTAAACTTTTGTACTCCCATAATATGCTGAAATAAAAAAGCAAAAAATAAAAAAAAGACCAAGTGCAAAAAAAAAATAAGATGATGTTTTGTATTTCTGTGATATCATTGTGACTTCCCCTTTTTCATTTCTAATTGGGCTTATTAAAGTCCTTTCTTTTCTGCTTCTGGTCAATCTAGTAAACGGCCCGTCAATTTTGTTTATCTTCTCAAAGAACAAACTTCTTATTCCATTAGTCATCTCTATAGTTCTTTTGTTCTTGATTTCATTCAGTGCTGCTCTGAGCTTGGTTATTTCTTTTCTTCTGCTGGGTTTAGGGTTGGTTTGTTGTTCCTTTTCAAGTTCCTTGAGACCATTCATTAGATTGTTGGTTTGTGGTGATCTTTCTGTCTTATCAATGTCGGTATTTAAGGTTATGAATTTTCCCTCAGGATTGGTTTTGCTGTATCTTATAGATATTAATAACTTGTGTCCCCATTATCATTTAGTTCAAAAAATCTTTTGATTTTCATTTCCATCTTTATCTCCTCCTTGACCCAACAATCATTCAGCAATAGGTTGCTTAATTTCTATGACTTTCAATAGAAATGAGTATTTCTGTTGGAATTGATTTCTAATTTTGTTCCATTGTAGTCTGAGAAGATATATGGTATAATTTCTATTATTTTTCAATTTGTTAGGATATGTTTTTTGTCCTTGGATGTGATCAGTTTTAGAGAATGTTCCATGAGCTGAAGAGAAGAATGTATACCTGGAGATCTTTGGGTGGAATATTCTACAGACGTCCGTTAGGCCCACTTGTTCTAGGGTTCTGTTTAAGTCTGTTGTTTGTTTCCTTATTTTCTGTTTGGAGGATCTGTCCAGTTTTGAGAATGGGGTTTTGAAGTTCCTGGCTATAATGGCATTGGTGTTTATCATTTTGTTGGGGTCAAGTAGGATTTGCTTTTTATATCTGGGCACTTCTGTGTTAGGTACAGAAATATTTAGGATGGTTAAGTCTTATTTTTGAATTGTTCCCTTCACCATCTGTCTTTGTCTTTCTTTACTCTGTTGATTAAAACTCTATGTTATCTGATATGAAAATGGCTACACCAGTGTTCCTTTGGTTTCCATTTGCATGGAATATTGTTTTCCAACCCTTCACCATGAGTCTGAATGAGTCCTTGTGGGCTATATATGTTTCCTGGACCCAGCAGATATTTGGCTTGTATTCTTTATAGATTCAGCCAGCCTATGTCTCTTCAGTGGCAGTTTAAGTCATTCACATTTATCAAGAGAATTTATATGTGGGGTGGATGTCTGTTCATCCTGTTGAGTAGAACTTTGTTGCTTTGTTTTATCTCTTGAGGCATCATTGTATCTTGGCTTTGACCTTTAGCTTTTGGGTGATTTTACACTGGTGGGTGTTTATTGCACTGATCAGTGTATAACGCAGGTCTGAGTACTTCTTGGAGGGCAGATCTGGTCTTCACAAGTTCCCTCAGTGACTGTTTGTCTGGGAAATTCTTTATTTCTCTCTCATATAAAAAACTTAATTTTATAGAATACAAAGTTCTATGCTGGCCATTATTCTGTTTTAGAAGTATGAGGATGGGTCCTCAGTACCTTCTGGCTTGTAAGGTTTGAGGTGAGATGTCTGCAGTTATTCTGATGGGTTTTCCTTCATAGGTTACCTGGTGTTTTTGCCTTGCTTTTCATAGGAAGGCCTCTTTCATGTTTTCTTTGGCTAGCCTAATAACTATGTGACATGGTGATTCCTTTTCACATTGAATCTCTCAGAAGTCCTGTGTGTTGCTTGTACCTGAATACCTAGATTTCAGGATAGCCAGGAAAAATTTCCTCAACTATTTCTTCATTTAAATTATATAGCCCTTGTGTATTTTCTTCTTCATTCTCAGGGATGCCTATGATTCTTATGTTTGGTCTCTTTATATAATCCTACATTTCTTGTATGCTTTGTTCATTCCTCTTATTTCTTTGATCTTTCTCTTTGACTGATTTGTTTAGCTTATAGGTGTTATCTTCAAGCTCTGAGATACTTTCTTCTGCATGATCTATCCTATTCTTAGGGATTTCCACTGGATTTTGTAATTTCTTGAATGAATTTGTTATTTACAGAATTTCAATTTGGTTTTTCTTTAATACTTCAATTTCTTTAGGGAATTTTTCATTCATTTCCTGCATTGTTTTTGTGGCTTCTTTGTGCTCGATTTCCATTTTCTCTTGTATTTCCTTGAGATTTCTTACAATTCATATTCAAAATTCTTTATCTCTCATTTTAACTATTTCATTTAGGTAGGTATAGATGGGTGTGGAGTTGTTGATTTCTTTAGGAGGTGTCTTTTTGCTCTGATTTGTCAAGTTTCTGGAATTCTTTTGCTGATTCCCTCTCATATGGCCTCTTCGGCAAGGGCTGGGCATGCTAGGGTTAGTTTATGGCCCTGTCTCCAAGTCCCCAAAGACCAACACTTGACCATGCCGGGGAGATGTGTGCTGGTCCTGAGTTGCCTTTGTGGTGTTTTAGCAGGTTTGATGAACTTCTTGGGTTACCTCCGACCTATTGTCTTCACCTCTTCCCAATGGATTTTAGTGAGTTTGGTCTCCCAGCTTAATCCCTGAGCTGGTGGATTGTACTTGTGGGTACAAATCCACTGCTCCTTAATAGCATGAGATGGAAGGCATTATGTTTACTTATGTGATTGTTCTCTCTGTCATTGATTTTAATTTGCATGGAGTAGCCAGTTTTGAGGTAATCTATTGTGCCCATGGTGGGCTGTGGTCCCCCATGTGGGATATATAAATGCCCCAAATTTGGGAGAAGCCTTGCATCTCCCAGGGGTTGTTTGGATCCTACTTCCCTTGAGGTGGGTGGAGGAGCAAGATGGATCATGGCTGGCATGCAAAAGCCTGAGAGGATTTGCTAAGCCTCTATGGGGCTCAGAGTTTGCTGATGTGGCCACCAGGGGGAACAGTTGTTATGGAGTTCAGAGCTTTTTCTCCCAGACTGGAGAGCTGCTCCTCATGGGAAGGGCCCAATCGTGTGATTGTTATGGCCCCTAGCCAGGCTTTTTCTGTCCCTGTCCACTAGCCCAGTTTCTCTACAGGAAGGGGAGTGCACGCTCCCTACTTGTTCCCTGGAACTCCACAGCACTTCCCCCTCTGATCAGTCTACATGCATTCACTTTCTGTCCGAGATTAGCTCTTGAGCTGCCTTACAGTTTCTGTGACCATCAAGGGTTTGGGGATGCAGCATATACACAGCCCCATGCTCCTCTGTGCTCCTCCACACCCTGCTTATGGGAAATGGTTGTGAGGCCTCTCCCTCTTGCTGCCTTAGCCTGGAACTGTGACATCTGCCCTATGTCTCCCTACCCTGCTGTATGAACCATCAGTAGGTGCACGTGCCAGATGCCCGTGGGCAAGAAAATTATTAAGTATGGCTATCGTGCCAGCTCAGGCAGGAACACTCACCTGGCACTGAAAAGCAGATCTCTCAGCACAGAGGGCTCTGGTAGCTGCTATGGTAGGGGAGGGGCTGCAGTCTCCCTGCATGGGTCTCATGAGGGGCACAAGGTCCCACCCACCTGTCCAAGCTGCCACCACTGTGGCTATACTCTTCAAGGTGAATTAGGCTGGGAACATGCCTTCATCGTGGGGGAGCTAAATCTTTCAGCACAAAGCACTTTCATTGCTGCTATGGGGAGGGTGGAGCTGCAGCTACAAGCAGCTTGAGCCAAAGTTATTTTCCAGGATGCCAAGAATGGAGAAGTTCCAGAGGAGGAGGTGTCCACATGCAGGAATGCTGGCTCTCTGGTCCCTCATGGCACTCCCCTGTGAGATGAGATCCCTGTGTCCTGTTGCTGGCCTGTGGCACCCAGATGAGACATTTCTTACCTTTTGTTTGGGCTCTGGGCCTCCCTGGGTTAGGTATGCACTGCCAATTTCTCTTTTCTATCCTCCTCTCTCTCAACTTTAAAGCTCCTCTTGGTGGAGTCTCCAGACTCCACTGCTATCTGTCGCTGTGGTCCACCTCTGATCTGTAATCATTCTCCAGTCTCCTCAGTCCACCCCTCTAATCTTCTGCTGAGACAGTCTGACAAGCTGTGTCTCCAGTTGGCCATCTTGGTGGAAAAAAAATTCTTAAAAAAAAAAAACTGTCAACCATGAATTTTGTAACCTACCAAAATAAGTTTCATAAGTGAAGGAGAAATGACATCTTTCCTAGAGAATAAAATATTGAGGTAATTCCTTACCACTAGAATAGCCCTATGAGAAATGCTCAAAGAAGTTATAAACATAAAAATAAAGGTCAATACTCACCATTATACAAACAAACAAAAGTGCACAACTCATAAGTCTTATAAAACAATTACACAAGAGAGGTGACAAACTGGATAACAACATTATGGAAAGAATAAGCTCTCACATATCAATATTAACTTTGAACGTAAATGGATCAAATGTTTCTTTTAAAATATGTAGATCAATGGAATGATTAAAAACATATGACCCAATTCTATGCTGCTGACAAGAAACCCAATTTACTGGTAAAAATATTTATGAACTGAAGGTAAAGGGGTGGAAAAAGATACTCCATGTAAATGGAAATCAAAAGTGAGCAAGAGTTGCTATAGTTATATAAAATAGACTTTAAATCAATAACAGTAAAAAAAAAAAGACAAAGAAGGTCATTATATAGGGATAAATCCTTTAATTCAATAAGAAAATATAACAATTCTAAATATATACAGCCAACACCAGAGCACCAATTTTTATCAAACAAATATCAATGGGCCAAAGAATAGATATAGACAACAAAACAATAATAGTGGGGAACTTCAACATCCAACTGAAAGTACTAGACAGATCATTGATACAGAAATTCAACAAAAAAAATCACTGGACTTAAATTGGACTTTAGAGCAAATGGACTCAAAAGATATTTAAAGACCATTCTATTCAACAAGTGTAGATATACATTCTACTCATAAGCACTTGAAATATTCTCCAAAACAGACCAAATATTAGGCCATGAAACAAGTCTCAATAAATTTTTAAAAATCAATATTATAGCAATCATCATCTCTGGTTACATGGAATAAAACTGGAAATCAATTCCAAGAGGAACTTCCAAAACTATATAAGCACATGGAAATTAAACAAACTGCCCCTGCATAATCTTTAGATCAACAACAAAATTAAGATGGAAATCAAAAAAATATTTTGAAAAAAATGAAAATGGAAACACAACATACAACAACTTCTGGGGACACAGTAAAAGCAGTGCTAAGAGGAAAGTTTATAGCATTAAATGCCTACATCAAAAAATAGAAAAATCACAAATTAACAACCTAATGCCATACCTCAGTCAAGTGGAAAAGCAAGAACAAACCAAACCCAAGGCTAGCAGAAGGAAAAACAGAAATAAGAACAGAACTAAATGAAATTATGACCAGAAAATAATGAAAGGATCAACAAAATGAAAAGTTGTTTTCTTGAAAAGAAATAAAATCAAAATAATGATAACTAGAGTAAACATGAAAGAAGAGAAAATATTCAAATAAATACAATAAGAAATAAAAAAATGAGACATTGCAACTGATACCACAAAAATACAAAAGAAACCAGAGACTACAATGAATAATTCTATGCTCACACACTAGAAAATTTAGAGAAAATGGATAAATACAACCTTCCCAGATTGAACCTGGAAGAAATAGAAATCCTGAACAGAAAAATTACAAGTAATAAGATTGCATTAGTAATAAAAAATCTACTAGCAAATGAAAGCCTAGGACCAGATGAATTGATAGCTGGATTCTACCATTTACGAACAATAATTGGAGCCAATGTTACTAAAACTGTTCCCAAAAATGCAAGGAGGGAATTCTCCCTAACTCATTTTATGAAGCTAGTATTACCTTGATACCAAAGCCACACAAGGACTCAACAACAACAACAACAAAAACAACAACAAAAACCCCACTGGTCAATATCCATGATGTTCATATATGCAAATATCCCCAACAAAGTACTATCAAACCAGTTCCACAGTATGTCAAAAAGATAAATCACCATGACCCAGTGAGTTTTCTTCCAGGGGTGTGGGAATGGTTCTCAATAAGCAAACCAATAAATGTAATGTACCACATAAACAGAATTAAAAGCAAAAAATATACAATCACCTCAGTATATACAGAAAAATCGTTTTATAAAACTCAACATTGTTTCATGATAAAAATCATTCAACAAACTAGGCATAGAAGGAACATAACTCATAATAACAAAAGCCATATATGACAAACCCAAAGCAAACTCACACTGAATAGGAAAAAGTTGAAATCATTCCCTCTAAAAACTGGAATAATGAAAGGATGCCCACTTTCCCCACTGCTATTCAACATTATACTGGAGGTCCTAGCCAGAGCCATCAGATAAGACAAAGAAATAAGGGACATCAAAATTAAAAGAGAGGAAGTCAAGTTATCTGTGTTTGCTGACAACATAATTGTACACTTAGAAAACCCTAATGAGTCCTCCAAATGACTCGTAAATTTGGTAAATTAATTCAGTGAAGTTTCAGAATACATAATCAATGTACAAAAAACAGTAGCTTCTCTACACACCAATAACCAAACTGAGAACAAAATCAGGAATTTAATCCCATGTACAATGGCTACAAAAAATACTTTGAAATATATTTAACCAAAAGGGTGAATAATTTCTACAAGGAAAACTTCAAAACACTGATGAACTAAACTGTAGATGACATGAACAAATGGGAAAACATCCCATATTCTTGGATCAGAAGAATCACAGTCATTAAAATGACCATATTGCTTAAAGCAATCTACAAGTTCAATGCAATTCCTATCCAAATACCAATGCCATTTTCCTCAGAATTAGAAAAAAAATCTTAAAATTTATATGAAACAAAAAAGAGCCTGAATAGGTAAAGAAATCTGGAGAAAAAAGAAGAAAGTTGGAGTCATTATATTACCTGACCTCAAATTATACTACAAGGCTATAAACAGCAAAACTGAATGGTATTACCATGAAAATAGACACAACAATCAGTGTAACAGAATAGAGAATAAAGAAATAAAGACATACTATAACCAACTGATCTTACACAAAGTCAACAAAAACATATACTGGGAAAAGGACACCCTATTCAATAAATGGTGCTGGGAAAATTGGATATCCATATGCAGAAGAATGAAAATGGATCCCTATCTCTCAAAATTTATAGAAATTAATTAACTCAAGATGAATTAAAGATTTAAATATAAATCCTAAAGCTGACTGTAAAAATTTCAGAATAAAATCCAGGGAAAACTCTCTGGACATTGGTCTAGGCAAAGAATATGTGACTAAGACCTCAAAAATATAGACAAAAAAACCAAAAATACATAAATGCATTTTAATTAAACTAAAAAGCTTCTGCACAGTGAAAGAAATGATCAACAGGATGAAGAGACAACTTGAAGAGTGGGAGAAATATTTTCAAACTATATAATCAACAAGGGACTAATATTCAGAGTTTATAAGGAATGCAACCAGCTCAACAACAAAAATTAACTTCATTAAAAGTGGGCTAAAGACATGAATAGACACTTTTCAAAAAAAGACATACCAATGGCCAAGAAGCATATGAAAAAGTGCTGAAAATCACTAATCAAAAATGCAAATTAAATCCATAATGGGACACTATCTTACACCAGTCAGAATGGCAGTTATTAATAAGTCAAAAAATAACAGATGTTGGTGAAGATGCAGAGAAAAAGAAATGCTTATACACTGTTGATTGGAATGTAAATTGGTACAACCTCTCTGGAAAATGTATTTAGATTTCTCAAAGAACTAAAAATAGAGCTGCCATTTAATCCAGCCACTCAATACTTGGTATCTACCCAAAGGAAAAGAAGTTATTATACCAAAAATGTAATCTGCACACTATGTTTATCACATCATTATTCACGATAGCAAGAATATGGAATCAAATTAAGTGTTTATAAATGGATGATTGGATAAAGAAAATTATATACATACAATACACACACACAATAAAATGCACAAAAAGAATGAAATTATGTCTTTTCAGCAATGTGGTTCGAACTGGGGGCTACTATCTTAAGTGGAAAAACTTCAGATACAGAAACTCAACACATAGTCTATCGATGTAACAAAATTGCACTTGTACTCTTTAAATCTAAAGAAATAAAAAATAAAAATAACATTAAAAGTGGTTTATATGGTAAATTTTACATGACATATACTTTTCCACAATTAAAAATTAGAGTGAATACCAAACATACATAGAGTTATTACTAAGTGCCAGGATTTCTTCTAAGCACCAATAAATATTCCCAATAACTATAGGGCATAAGTACTATTACTCTTCAGTGTATAGGTGAGGAAACTGCATAATATTACACAGCTTGAGGGCTAGAATTTAGTTTTGAATTTAGTAAGTATGGCTCCAGAATCTACACTATAAATCTATGTTGCCAGTCAAACTGAGGACCAAATCAGACTCAGTGCCCTTCATAATAGCAACAAAGAAAATAAAATACCTAGGAACATATTTAACTAAGGAAGTAAAAGACCTCTACAGGGAGAACTAAGAAACACTGAGTAAGGAAATTGCAGAGAACACAAACAGGTGGAAAATCATACCATGCTTGTGGATCAGAAGAATCAACATTGTTAAAATGTCTATACTACCCAAAGTGATCTACAGATTCAATGCAATCCTATAAAATTACCAATATCATTTTTCACAGATATAGAAAAAACAATTTTACGCTTTGTATGGAACCAGAGAAGATCCCATTTAGCAAAAGCAATTTTAGGCAATAAGAACAAAATGGGAGATATTAATTAACCAGACTTCAAAGTATACTACAAAGCTATAGTTATTAAATCAGCTTGGTATTGGCAGAAGAACAGGGACATAGACCAGTGGAACAGAACTGAGAACCCAGATATAAAACCATTCTCTTATAGCCATCTAGTCTTTAACAAAGCAGACAAAAATATACACTGAGGAAAACAATCCTTATTCAATAAATGGTGCTGGGAAAACTGGATAGCCACAGGTAGAAGACTGAAACAGGACCCACACCTTTCATCTCTCACAAAAATCAAATCACATTGGATAACGGACTTAAACCTAATGTGTGAAACTATTAGAATTATAGAAGAAAATGTGGGAAAAGCTCTTATAGACATTACCTAGGCAAAGAATTTATGAAGAAGACCCCAAAGGCAATCACAGCAACAACAAAAATAAATAAATGGGAACTGATCAAATTAAAAAGCTTCTCACAGCCAAAGAAACTGTCACGAGAGCAAACAGACAACCTGCAGAATGGGAGAAAATTTTTGCATGCTACACATCCAATAAAGGGCTGATAACTAGAATCTATTTAGAACTCAGGAAAATCAGCAAGAAAAAAATCAAACAACCCTATCAAAAAGTGGGCAAAGGACATGAACAGAAACTTTTCAAAAGATGACAGAACAATGGCCAAGAAACATATGAAAAAATGCTCAACATCTCTAATCATCAGGGAAATGCAAATGAAAACCACAATGAGATATCACTTATCTCCAGTGAGATTGCCCTTTAGCCAAAAATCCCAAAACAATAAATGTTGGCGTGGATCCAGAGAGATAGAAACACTCATACACTGCTGGTGAGACTGCAAACTAGTACAACCTCTGTGGAAAGCAATATGGAGAAACCTTAAAGAGATACAAGTAGACCTACCATTTGATCCAGCGATACCATTATTGGGCATCTACTCAAAAGATCAAAAGACATTCTATAAAAAAGACATCTGCACTCAAATGTTTATGGCAGCACATTCACTATTGCAAGAATGTGGAAACAACCCAAGTGCCCATCAATTCATGAGTGCATTAATAAAATATGGTATATGTATACAATGGAATACTACTCAATTACAAAAAATGATGTTGATCTAGCACCTTTTATATTTTCCTGGATAAAGCTTGAACCTATTCTCTGAAGTGAGGTATCACAAGAATGGAAGAATAAGCAGCACATGTACTCACCATGAAATTGGCACTAACTGATTAACACTAAGGTGCTCACATGGTAGTAATATTCTTTGGGGGCTTGGGGGGTTGTGAGTGGGTAAACTCATAACTAATAGACATGGTGAGCATTGTAGGGGGGGGAAGCACACCTCAAATCATGGTTTGGGTGTGGCAAAGTCTTAACATGTAACCAAAATATTTGTACCCCCCTCCAAAAATAAAAAAGGAATGGACAACTGCTTCAGATTAGAAGGAATCAGTGCAAGAAGTATGAAAACTCAGAGTGAAAGGACACCCCCAAAGAGCATACCAGCTCTCTGTCAATGGATTCCAACCAAAATGAAAACACTGAAATAACAAATAAAGAATTCCAAATACAAATTTTAAAGAAGCTTAATGAAATCCAAGAGAACATGGAAAATAAACTCATAAAAACCAGAAAAACAATTCAGCATATGAATGAAAAATTACTAAGCTGATAGGTATATTTTAAAAAATAGAAATTCTGGAAATAAAAAATTCATTTAGGGAGATACAAAATACCACAGAAAGTTTTAAGAACAGACCAAGCAGAAGAAAGAATTTCAGAGCTTGAAGACAACTCTTTTGAATTAACCCAGTCAATCAAAAATAAAGAATAAAGAATCAAGAGGATCAAGGTCTAGGAGAAATATGGGATTATGCAAAATGGCCAATTACAAAAATCATGGGCATCTGTGAGGGTGAAGAAGAAAACCCACAAACCTAGGAATACCTGTTTGAGGGCATGTTTGAGGAAATATTACTTGGTCTTGCTAGAGATTTAGATATCCAGATATAAGAAATTCAACAAACACCTCAGCAATTCATTGCAAGAAGAGAATCCCAGGGTATATATAATCATTAGAATGGCCAAAGTCAACACAAAAGAGGAACTCCCACAAGCTATGGGGTGAAAACAGCAAGTAACTTACAAGGGAAAATCCATCAAACTAACAGCAGATTTCTCAAGAGAAACCTTACAAGCCAAAACGAAAGGCAATCCTATCTTTAGTCTCCTTTTTTTTTTTTTTTTTTGAGACAGAGTCTCACTTTGTTGCCTGGGCTAGAGTGAGTGACGTGGCGTCAGCCTAGCTCACAGCAACCTCAAACTCCTGGGCTTAAGTGATCCTCCTGCCTCAGCTTCCCAAGTAGCTGAGACTACAGGCATGCGCCACCATGCCCGGCTAATTTTTTCTATATATATTTAGTTGTCCAGATAATTTATTTCTATTTTTAGTAGAGACGGGATCTCGCTCAGGCTGGTCTCGAACTCCTGACCTCGAGTGATCCACCCATCTCGGCCTCCCAGAGGGCTAGGATTACAGGAGTGAGCCACCGCGCCCGGCCTTCAGTCTCCTTAAACAGAATAACTGCCAGCCAAGAATTTTGTATCCTGCTAAACTAAGTTGCATAAACGAAGGAGAAATACAGTTTTTTCATGTAAGCAAACACTAAAAGAATTTGTCACTACTAGATCCACCCTACAGGACACACTCAAAAGGACGTTATACATGGAACAAAACAATAGACACCAACTAGTGTCATGCACCCATGAGTTATAGCTCACAGTTCTTAAAAACAGTAGGACAATAGGGAAAACAAAACAATAAGGTATCATCCAATATGTTGAATGGAACAGCATCCCACATACCAATAGTAACACACAACATGCACTCTCTGATTGTCCCACTTAAAAGACTGGCTGAATGGATGAAAAACACAACCAAAGTATCTGCTGTCTCCAGGAGATACATCTCACCCTCAAGGACGCATACAGACTCAAAGTGAGGGATGGAATGAAATATTTCATGCAAATGGAAACCAAAAGCAAGCAGGTATAGCCATTTTCATATCAGATATCAGATAAAATAGACTTCAAATAAACAATGGTAAAAAAAAAGACAAAGCTGATCATTATATAATGGTAAGGGAGAACTCAAGAGAAAGCACAACAATCCTAAACATATATTTGCCTAACACAGGAGCTCCCAGTTTGATAAATCAAATTCTTCTAGATCTACGCAAAGCAATAAACAGTACCATCTTAATAATGAGGGATTTCAACACTTCACTGGGAGTGTGGAACAGATCATTGAAGCAGAAAATGAAGAAATACTGGACTTAAACTGGACTCTAGAACAAATGGACCTAGCAGACATTTACAGAAAATTCTACCCATAAACTACTGAATATACATTTTTTTCTCATCAGAACCCATCACGTTTTCCAAGATTGATCATGTCTTAGGCCACAAAACAAGTCTAAGAAAATGTAAAAAAAAAAAAAAAATGTCAGACCATTTATCTTCTCAGACCCCAAGGGAATAAAACTAGAAATCAATTCCAAGAGAAACAGTCAAATCTACACAAAGTCATGGAAATTAAATGACCCTCAGTCAATGATGAAATTAAGATGGAAATCAAAAGATTCCATAAACTGAATGACAAAGGGGACACAAGCTTTCAAAACATACAGGATTATAGCAAAAGTAGGTCTAAAGTGGAATCTGAATATTTGCATTTCTAACAAGTTTCTGGTGAGGCTGACATTTCTGGTCCAAGGACCACATTTGAGACCCACTAGTGTTATGTTTGCCACTGCTAGAATCCAGAAGCTCCAGATGAATTAGCTCAGAGCTACAGACCATTAATGAGGGGAATTACACTTAAATGAGTACAGGTGTGTGCAAAAGTACAAGAGATGTCTGGTTTTTACCTCTGACTGCTTACCATGTGGCAAGAGGTAGTGTCCTAAAGACATGGTGGTGGTACAGCGAGAAGTGATGTTTTAGCTCTTCAATTAATTTGCATAATATCCTAAGGAATGTCAATTTCCCTCTCTCGGCTTCTGTGCTGCCTATATAGAGTGGTTTTAAGGATCGACAAATTATGAAATGGTAGGGAATTGTATCAATTAAGTTTGTTATCTTTATTAGTTTTAAGTAAGAAGTGAAAAGAATGTGGAAACATTAATATCCTTGAAAGAAATTCATGTAGTCTAAACCCTATTTCAATGAAAGAGGGCAGGAAAATCTGAGTGAGAAAGAGCTCTTTTGGCACAGAAGTTGGCTCAGGCTAAAAGGATCTCAGGTCGGCTACTCCATCATAGTTTAGAATACAATTGCTAAAAATCTGGAGTGAACTAAAAAGCTATAATCCTCTTGTTAAAATGAGGTTACCAGCAAGGATGAAATTGTAACAGCAAACAACAGGCCTCTAGACACAGCAGGACCCATGTTCAATAGTGACACCATGTGGCTAAGACTGACGTAGCTGCACCGAGGAACCACAAATTTTCCAGTTCTCTCTGTCTGGGGCTTGGAAGAGGGAAGACTCTCTCTGTACTGAATGATCCCTAGGAGTTCTTGAATAATTTGTGGGAGAGAGAAAGGTTTAAAATGAAGACACTGGACCATTTAAAAAGAGAAAACAAGACAAAATCTATGGGATACATTAAAAGCAGCCCTAAGGGGAAAGTTCATACTATTAAATACCTTAAATAGGTATTTAAGACAGAAAGATCACAAATGAATAACCTAATACCACACTTCAAGGAACTAGAGAAAAGAAGAACAAACCAAACCCAAAGCCAGCAGAAAAAAGAAATAAAAAGCTCAGAGCAGAACTAAACAAAATGGAAACCAAAAATATACAAAGGATCAAGGAAACAAAAAGTTGATTATTTTAAAAGATAAACAAAATCAGTAGACCACTAGCCAGATTAACCAAAAAATAGAAGAGAAGGGACTCATATAAACAATCAGAAATGAAAAAGAAGACATTACAATTGATACTGCAGAAATACAAAATACCATTTGTGAGAACTATGAAAACCTCTACATAAACAAACTGGGAAACCTAGAGGAAATGGATAACTTCTTAGGAACATGTAAACTCCCAAGCCTTAATCAGAAAAATAGAAACCCTGAACAGACAAATATGAGCAGTGAGATTGAAGTAGTAATAAAAAATCTCCCCAAAACAACAACAACAAAAAGCCCTGGACCAGATGGATTCACAGCTGAATTTTACCACACCTACAAAGAAGAACTGGTACCTATTCTACAGAAACTATGCTATAACATTGAGAAAGAGGGAATCCTTCCTAATTCATTTGATGAAGCCAGTATCACCCTGACATGAAAGCCAGAAAAGGACACAACAAACTACAAACTAATACCCCTAATGAACATAGGTGAAAAAATCCTCAAGAAAAAAAAATACAAGCAAACTGAATTCAACAGCATACCAAAAAGATCAAGTGGGTTTCCTCCAAGGGATGCGAGGATGGTTTAACATACACAAATCAATAAACATGATTCACCACATGAACACAAAATTATATGATCATCTCAATAGATACAGAAAAAGCATTTGATAAAATCTAACACCCTTTCATGACAAAAACCCTCAAAAAACTAGGCATAGAAAGGATATACCTCAAAATTATAAAAACCTTATGTGACTAACCCACAGCCAATATGAAACTGAATGGGGAAAAGTTCAAAGAATTCCCCCTAAGATATGGGACAAAACAAGAGTTCCCATTGTCACCACTTCTATTATATATAGTATTGGAAGTCCTAGCCAGAGAAATCAGTCAAGAGAAGGAAATAAATAGCATCCAAATTGGGAAAGAGGTCAAAATATCCCTGTCTGTTGATGACATGATCTTGTATCTAGAAAACTCTAAAGGCTCCACCAATAGATTCCTGGAATTGATAAATAAATTCAGCAAAGTCTCAGGTTGCAAAATCAGTGTACACAAAACAGTAGCATTTCTATGTACTAATAATAGTCAAGCTGAGAGTCAAATCAAGGTTTCAGTACCATTCACAATAGCTATAAAGAAAATAAAATGCAATAGCTAGGAAAATACTTAACAGAGGAGATTAAACACCTCTTCAAGAAGAACTACAATACACTGATGAAAGAAATTGCAGATAACACAAACAAATGGAAGAACATCCCATGCTCATAAATTGGTAGAATGAATATCGTTAAAATGTCCATACTGCCAAAAGTGATTTATACATTCAATGCAATACCCATCAAAATACTATGTCATATTTCACAGATCTATAAAAAATAATCCTTAGCTTCATTTAGAAACAAAAAATAGCCAAATAGCCAAAGCAATATTATGTTAAAAATATCTGGAGGCTTCACATTACTTGACTTCAAATTATACTACAAGAATATAGTAACAAAAACAGCATGGTACTGATATAAAAGTAGAGACATAAACCAGTGGAACAGAATAGAGAATCCATAAATAAAACCATCTACCTGCAACCACCTGATCTTCAACAAAACAGACAACAACATACACTGAGGAAAGGAAGCCCTATTCAATACATGGTGCTGAGAAAATTGGATAGCCACATGCATGAGAGTGAAACAGAACCCCTTTCTCTTACCTTATACAAAAATTAATTCAAGGTAGATTAAAGACACATGTATTACATGAAACCATAAAAAGTCTAGAAAAAATTCAGGAAAAACTCTTTTAGTCATTGGCCTAGTCAAAGAATATATAACTTAGACCCCAAAGGCAAATATAGCAACAACAGAAATGAATAAATAGGACCCAATTAAATTAGCAAGCCTCTGCACAGCAAAGTGAATAGCCAACAGAGTGAATAGAAAACCTACAGAATGGGAGAAAATATTTGGAAACTATACATATAACAAAGGAGTGATATCGAGAACATATAAGGAACTCAACAATTCAGGAAGAAAAAAAAAATAACCCCATCAAAAAGTGGGCAAATGGCATGAACAGAAGTTTTAAAAAAAAGATAGACAAATGGCAATAAACATATGGAAAAATGCTCAAAATCACTAATCATCAGGGAAATGCAAATTAAAACTGTAATGAGATACCACCTTATCCCTATTAGGATGGCCACTATTAAAAAGTCAAAAAGCTACAGATGCTTGTGTGGATGCAGAGAAAAAAGAGCCCTTATACACTGCTGGTCGGATTACAAATTATTACAACCTCTGTGGAAAACAGTATGGAGATTCCTCAAACAAATAAATTTGGACCTACCATTCAATCCAGCAATCCCACTGCTGTGAATCTCCGTAAAGGAAATGAAATTAGCAAGCCTCTGCACAGCAAAAAAGCCTCTGCACAGCTAAAAAAGAATAAAATAATGTCATTTATAGCAACATGGATGGAACTGTGGACCATTATTCTATGTCAAGTGTTTCAAGAATGGAAAACCAAATACCGCATGTTCTTACTAACAAGTGTGAGCTAACAGGTGGGTACACAAAGGCACAAAGCAATTTAAAGGACATGAGAAACCAAGGATTGGGGATGGTAGGATGGTAGGTGTGGGATATAAACTTACTTATTCGGGAAAATTAATACTATTATGGTGATGGGCACACCAATAGCCCTGACTTAAGCATTATACAAGATATCCATGTAATAAAAACACTTGTACCCCCTTAATTAATAATAAAATAAAATTCCCTCCAAAGAGTTGCCCTCCAAAAAATGTTCACCAAATTGCTCTCTCACCAATAATTTATGTGGAGTGTTTGTTTCTACACATTGTTATTAACACTGTAGATTTAAATTTTAAATTTTATTTTATTTGTCAAATTGATAGGTTGTTTTTAGTTTGCATTTCTTTAGTTATGAGTGATATTGAATGTCTCTTTTGATGTCCATTATTCATTTTTTATACCTATTGATCTTAAGTTTTATTTATTATAATTTTTATTATTAATACTTTCCCTCATTTAGTATTTTTAAAACTATTTTTTGAAATTTTTATTAATGGCTTTATTGAGATTTAATTGATACACAATAAAATACACATAACTAAAGTATGAAATTTTATAAGTTTTGACTTATGTATGAACTTGAGAACCCATCATCACAATCAAGATAATGAAAATATCCGTCACTTCCAAAAGATTCTTCATGCCTATTGGTAATACCTCCTTTCTTCTTCCTGCTCCCTCCACGTCCAAGTTACCAGGCAAGCAGGGATCTATTTTCTGTCAATATACATTAGGCTGTATTTTCTAGAATTTTATATAAATGGAATATGGTACTATGCACACTATCTGGAGGATGGGCACACTTTGACTCAAACAGAACAAAGAAATTTATGTAACTAAAATGTTTGCACCCACATAATATTCTGAAATAAATAAAAAAAGAAGTACAAAGTAATTAGAATAGCCAAAGAAATCTGGAAAAAACACAAAGTTGGAAGACTGTCACAGCTGTATTTTAAAATTTATTATAAAGCTACAATAATCAAGACAATAAGAGTTCAGCATAAAGATAGACAAATAGATTAACGGTGTAAAGATAGCCAAATACATTAATGGAACATAATACAGAATCCAGAAATGACCTGCAAATATATGGAAAACTTATTTTCAATATAAATGAACTGGAGAAAGGATAATCTATTAACAAATTATGCTGAAATAATTGGATATCCTTATGCAAAAATATGAACTGGATTCTTACTTCTCACCACATAGAAAAATTAAGTCAAACTGATCATGGACATATGGGTAAATATTACAACTATGTAGCTTCTAAAAGAAAATATATGTATATACCCATCCCCTTATGGGTATATACATACATAATGAGTGTGATGTGCACTGTCTGGGGGATGGACATGCTTCAAGCTCTGACTCGGGGCGGGGGCAGGGGCAATATACATAACCTAAACATTTGTACCCCCATAATATGCTGAAATTAAAAAAATAAATAAAAAAAGAAAATATAAAGGAAAATCTTTGTGACATTAAGTTGGGCAAAATTTTTTTTGGCATAACCCCAGAAGCACAATATACTGTAACAAAATTTAAGAAATTTTGCTGTTTAAAAGGCACAAGAGAATGAGAAGAGAAGCCACAGACTAGAAAAAATATTTAAGTCATATATCTGATAAAGGACTTGTGTTCAGATGATAGAAAGAATTCCCATAACAACCCAATTTAAAAACGGGCATAAGACTTAAACACTTCACCAGAGAAGATATATAGATGGCAAATACGTACCAAAGATATTCAATATCAGTCATTAGGGAAATGCAAATTAAAATCATAATGGGATACCACCATAAACCTATTAAGGTGGCTAAAATTTAAAAGATAGACCATCCAAGTGTTGGTGAGGGAATAGAGGAATTAAAACTTCAATGCACTCTCATACACTGCTGATAAAAATGTAAAATGGTATATCAATCTTGGGAAACAGTTTGATAATTTCTTTAAAAAGCTAATTATATACCTGCCATATGACGCAGAAATTCCTCTTCTGGATATCTATTCAACAGATACAAGTAGACCTACCATTTGATCCAGCAATTCCATTATTGGGCATCTATCCAAAAGAACAAAAGACATTCTATAAAAAAGACATCTGCACTTGAATGTTTATAGCAGCACAATTCACAATTGCAAAGATGTGGAAACAACCTAAGTGCCTATCAATATATGAGTGGATTACTAAAATGTGCTATATGTATACCATGGAGTACTACTCAGCTATGAGAAATAATGGTGATATAGCACCTCTTGTATTTTCGTGGATAGAGCTGGAACCCATTCTACTAAGTGAAGTATCCCAAGAATGGAAAAATAAGCACCACATGTACTCACCATCAGATTTGTTTCATTGATCATCACCTAAGAGCAAATTTAGGAATAACATTAATTGGGTGTCGGGCAGATGTGTGTGGCGGGGAGGGGATGGGTATATACATACATAATGAGTGCGATGCGCACAGTCTAGGGGATGGACACGCTTGAAGCTCTGATTTGGGGCAGGAGGAGGGGGGACAATGGCAATATACGTAACCTAAACTTTTGTACCCCCATAATATGCTGAAATTAAAAGAATCAAAAAAAAAAAAAAGGAAAACAAAGTGCATATCCACACACAGATGTGTAAACAAATATTTATAGTAGCTTTATTTGAAGCAGCAAAACCTGAAAAAACTTTGAATGTTCATGTTCAGGTGGGTGAGCATACAATTTGTGGTATACCCATCTAATGCAATAAATACCAACAATAAAAACGAGTGAGTTGTTGACTCACACAATAACATGAGAGAATCTCAAAATAATTATGCTGAATGAAAAACATCAGAGAAAATAGTCATTTATATTTTTACCACATTCTTTGATCATTTTAATTTTCAGTATATTTCTTATTAATTTGTAAGAGCTACTTGAATATTAAGGGAATGAGTCATTTTCTGTCATATATATAGCAAACATTACCCTCAGTATCTCAAATCCTCATTTGTAAAATGACTTTGCTTATGGTTTAGGTGTGTGTTTGTGCTGCAGAAATTTGTTTCTAGACCAGAAGTATAATTTTATGTAGCCTAATTTATTAATGTTTTTCTTCATGAGTTTTGGTTTTACATCATATCTTCCCCCCTCCAATATGAAAAAATGAAAAACAGTTAAAAATAAGGCGGGGGGAGGGATTTGTGTCATAATGAGAGGAGGCAATGTGATAACAGAAGCAAAGGTCAGAGAGATGCAGGATCATGAACCCAGGTATGTGGGCAGGCTCTAGTAGCTGGAAAAGGCAAAGAAATGGGTTCTTTTCTAGAGTCTCCAATAGGATCTCTGAATATTTTGGACTTCTGATGTCCAAACATGTAAGATAATATTTTTTTTCTTATTTTAATGTAGCAAGTTTATGCTGATAGGGTAACAATGGGAAACTAATACAGATGTATACCCGAGTTAGAATGCATACATGTATTTCACAGCTCTGTTCTGTGGGGTAGCGTAGAAGTTGTAACATCCAGTAGAAACAGGCATCTAACACCCAGATCTGGTCTCTAAATACCACTTTATGTTAAAAGAAACCAGGGCCACTTGAAAAAATGGTTAATTCTACGGATAGGGCAAGAGAAATACAAGATGGCTCTGGAACCTCTCATCATGCCAGAAAATAAGCTAGTGCTAGAAAGAAAGGAGGAAAGAAGAAAGAAAGATATTAAAAATGGCACAGTGGTCAACATAAAAGAACTACCAATGGTCAAATGTAAAATAATCTGAGCAAGAAAATAAATAAAAAATATATTGCATCATAACTGAAGGAATAAAATAACTATCCATGAATCCATACTGATATAAACACATAATTGAATAAATAAATTATTTGGAGAAGAGGGGCAGCTATTCCTTATAGAAGAATTCTAATTAATGAAGAAAGAAGGATTGAGAATTTTTTTTAATTCACCATTACAGCAACACAGTAATAATTGTAGGCAAGATCCATAGATAAATGCTAAATTTAGTGGATGACTTTAAATCACCTATTATATATATGTCCAAACAACTAGAGGAAATCACATCTAAAGAATTAAAGAGTGGCCGGGCACGGTGGCTCATGCCTGTAATCCCAGCACTCTGGGAGGCCGAGGCGGGCGGATGGTTTGAGCTCAGGAGTTCGAGACCAGCCTGAGCAAGAGCGAGACCCCGTCTCTACTAAAAATAGAAATAAATTAGCTGGCCAACTAAAATATATATAGAGAAAAATTAACTGGGCATGGTGGCGCATGCCTGTAGTCCCAGCTACTCGGGAGGCTGAGGCAGCAGGATCGCTTAAGCCCAGGAGTTTAAGGTTGCTGTGAGCTAGGCTGACGCCACGGCACTCACTCTAGCCCGGGCAACAAAGCGAGACTCTGTTTAAAAAAAAAAAAAAAGAATTAAAGAAATGTATGAGAATGATGTCTCACCAAATATTGTATCAGTAAAAATAAATATATAAAAAGAAACCAAATAGAAATTCTAGAGTTTCAAAATACAATAGCTGAATTGAAAAATTTGCTGGAGGAGTTCAACAGCAGATATGAACAGGGAGAAGAAAGAATCAGTGACCAATGAGTAAGGTTGGTCAATTGAGATTATCCAGTCTGAGGAACAGAAAGATCATAAAGAATGAAAATGTACAGATCTCCAGAAACCTGTCAAAACCATTGAGCATACCAAAATATGTATAATGGAAGTCTGAGAAAAAGAGGAGTAAAAGAGGCAGAAAGAATATTCAAAAAAGGATGGCCAAAAACTTCCCAAAATTGATGAACAACACGAATGTATGAATCCAAGAATCTCAATGAATTACAAGTAGGATAAATTCAAAGAATGCACTCGTACACAACATCACAATCAAGCTGTCAAAAGACAAATATAAAAAAATAATCTTGAATGCAGAAACGGAAAAGTCACTCATCATACATAAAAAAATCCTCAATAAAATTAAGTCAATTACTCATCCAAAACCATGGAGACCAGGAGGCAGTGGGACAACATATTCAAAATGCAGAAAGAAACAGGCATATGAACGAAGAACTTTATATCCAGCAAAACTTCAAAATGAAAGATAAATAAAACATGTCCAGAGAAACGAGAACTGAGAGAATTTTTCGCTAGATGACCTGCCCTACAAGAAATACTAAAAAGAGACCTTTAGGTGAAGTGAGAGAACACAAAAACATAATTTGAAAGCACTTGAAGAAATAGAGAGCACTGGTAAAGGTAACTGCTTGGGTAAATATAAATGTATAAATGACTTTTTTGTTTGTAACTCTGTTTTCATCCAACCTGATTTAAAAGACAAATGCATAAAGCATTATTATAATTCTGCATCAATGAACAAATAATGTATAAATATACCATTTTTATTACAATGAAATCACAGTAGATAGGGAAGAGAATGGAGATATATACACAAGCAAGGTATTTGTATACTATTGAAATTAAATTGAAATTAATCTAAACTACTTTTTATAAATTAATTATAATACCCTTAGTAACCCATAAGAAAATAACTCAAAATATATAAAAAATGAAACAACAAGGGAATTCAAAAGGTATTTGAGAAAGTATCTATTTAATACAAAAAAGCAGTAATGGAGGAATAGATTAATTTAAGAAGAGTAAGACATAGAAATCCAATAGCAAAATGGCAATAAATACCACCTTATGAATTATTACATTAATTGTAAATGGATCACATCAGTTAAAATCCAAAATGGGTAGAATGAATTTTTTAAAAGATCCTATCTATAAGAGACACAATTTAGATTAATAATGACATAAATAGGTTGAAAGTAAAAGGGTGGGAAAAGATATGCCATCCATACAGTACTCAAAAGGGAGCTGGATGAACTATACTAATGACAATCAAAATAGACTTAAGGCAAAAAATTGTAACTATAGACAAAGAAGGACATTATATAATGTTAAAAGAGTTAATCAGAAAGATGTAATAATTATTAAAATATGTCATACCTAAATTTATAGCATCCAAATACATGGAACAAAAACTGATGGAATAGACAATTCAACAATAATAGTTGGAAGGTTAAATTTAGACATTGGTTGTATGAGGAGAAAAAGGACATTTACACAGCCTGAAAGTATTGCCTCCAAAATATTTATTAATTGTTGTGAAAGTTTTAAAATTCTTTAGTACTCCTTCCCACAGGAGGTGGAGCTTAATTCCAGTCTCCCTAAGTGTCAGCCGGACTGACTTACTGGATTTTAGAAAATAGACTATGAAAAGGAAAAACAAACTAACTTTACAGTGGAAAAACCAGCTCAACAACGTGATCAAGGTTACCATCACCAATTCATCATGTTGGCATCATGTAACCCCTGATATTATGCAATGAAAAGGACACATCACTTTTGTGGTATTCTTATCAAAAATCTGTAACTGCACTATCATGAGCAGCACATCAAGCAGTCCGAATTCAACATACATTCTACAAAATATCTAACGAGTACTCCTTAAAAGTGTCAAGGTCATAAAAGACTTTAAAGTCTGAGAAACTATCATTGATTAGAGGAGACTAAAGGGGCATGATGAATAAATAAAATGTGGTACTGAATTAGATCCTGAAACATAAACAAAAAAAGGACATTTGTACAAACACTGGGGAAATATGAATATGAAAAATAATGTTGAAGTACTTACATTATCAGATGATAAAACTTAGTATGAAGCTACATTAATCAAGACAAAATGCCATTTCACAAGAAGAGGAAGAACAGGAAAACAGAGTACAGAAATAAAATTACATGTATGGTTAATCTTTGTAAAAGTCACCAGTGAACCTCAATGATGAAATAAAAGTTTTTCCAACAAATGATGCTGGAATAACTGGATATCTCTATTGAAAAATGAACTATGTATTTATCCATTTATTGATGGGTTTATCTATCTGGACTCATAACCTCACACCATAAACAAAAATTAACTAAAAGTAGATCAGAACATTATCATGAAATGAAAACCATAAGTTTTCTAGGAAACACATAGGAGTATATCTTTGCACCTTTGGAGTATTAAAAATATCTGAAAATTCAAGAAAAAAGAAAAACCAAACTAGACTTCATTAAATTTAAAACTTTTGCTCATTGAATTCACCATTACAAAATTAAATAGGCAGCTCACAGATGAGGAGAAAATATTTTACACACACACACACACATATATATATAAAACAAAGTATTTGTATTTAGAATATATAAAGATCTCTTACAGCAAAGTAGCAGTAAGACAAAGAACCCAATAAAAATTGAGAGAAAAAGACTTGAATGGGTATGTGATAAAAAATGGTAAATAAGTACATGAAAAGATATTCAGCATGATTAGTTGTCAGGAAAATACAAATTACAACCAAATGAGAGTTTGACATCAGCAAAATAACAGAGTGGATGAGCTCTAAGCTTTCCTCTTTCATAGAAACATATAACAACAAGCAGTAAACTGTCAGAAGCAATTTTGTTAGAACTCTGGAAAACAGTCAAAATTTAAACAACCAATGAACTCTGAATAAAGGAAAAGCCTCTTCAGTAGGAAGTTATGTCATAAGTGTACTTATATTTTCCCTGGCACAATAGTGGTCTTGCTTGGGAAGTGAGGACAGCCTGCATGCTCAGTGTGGGACCCTTTCCCTGGTTCCAGAGGGAGAAGAGCAGAGTATCTCAGTGTCTGTTCTAACACGTCTGGGCACTACTTGAATGACTGACACAAGGCTCTCATCTTTGTTTCACCTAAATTGAACTCAGGCCAAGAAAGCAGCAGGCATTGTTTAAAAATGCTGAAAGATATACTACCAATCCTCACATGCCTGAAGCAAAATATTACAGTAGAAACATACAGTAGACTGCTAAAGCAAAAAGTAGGGGGGAGCTTTTTTACTTCCTACAGCATTTAAAGATAAATTTATGAAAAATAATTATGTCTTTATTATTGAGCACACAGTGTAAAAAGATATAATCTGTGACAGCAACATAAAGGGCAAAGGATGGAACTATACAGTATATTATTGAAGTTATGTGGGTGTCAATTTAACTAGATTGTTATAAATTAAGGATATTACATATAATCCCCATGTTAACTAAAAGAAAATATCTAAAAAATATATGCCAAAAAATAAGATAATCAAATCAATTTAAAAAAATCAGCTAAACAAAAAAGAAGGCATTAAGGGATGGAAACAGGGGAAAAAGTTCTAAGACATACTTAAAACAAAACAAAAAAAAGATAGTAGAGGTAAATCCCTCATTATAAGTAATTACTTTAAATGTAAATGGAATTCACTCTCCAATCAAAAAACATGGATTGGCAGAATATATTATAAGAAACATGACCCAACTACAAAAGACACAAATAGCTTGAAAGTAAAAACATGGAAAAAGATATTCCTTGCAAATAGTAAGCATAAAAAAACCTGGGGTCACTATACTAATATCAGACAAAGTAGGCATTAAATGAAAAACTCTTACAAGAGACAAGAAATGACATTATATATCAATAAAAGAGTAATTTATCAAGGAAATATTAAAATTATAAACATAAATATACGACAACAGATATCCAGTATGAAGTAAACTTTCACAGAATTGAAGGAAACAATAGAATGTTACACAATACTAGTTGGAGACTTCAATTCAGGACTTTCAAAAATGGATAGAACATGTAGAAGGTCAATAGGAAACAGAGGATTGGAATAATACTATAAACCAAGTAGAACTGACAGATTTAGAACATCTGACCCAGCATCAGCAAAATACATACTCTTCTCAAATGCACATGGAACATTACCCAGGATAGACTGCACATTAGGCAACAAAACAATTCTCAGTGAAATCTAA
Source organism: Lemur catta (assembly GCF_020740605.2). Lineage (NCBI taxonomy): Eukaryota > Metazoa > Chordata > Mammalia > Primates > Lemuridae > Lemur > Lemur catta. Next base: position 52,907,675 of record NC_059155.1, on the reverse strand, counting down.
AAGATTGAAATCATACAAAGTGTCATTTCTGACTACATTGGAATAAAGCTGGAACTCAATAGTAGAAGGAAAATAGAAAGTTATGTCAGTGTGTTTTACATTTAATATCTGGGCATTTTACTATATTCAATTATACCTCAATAAAATAAAAAAATCTATAATTTGCATATAGGGACTATGAAATCATCAATTTAGGGACTCCCTTGCTTGCTTAACATAAAGATCAACTTCTATGGAATGATCTCTCTCTCTCTCTCTTTCTCTGACCTGAATTCACATAGTACATATGTACCCCTTTGACCCTTAATAATATATATCACATTCTTTTTACCTTGTTTTGCAGGGTTTTATGTCCATCTTTTTTTATCTTTACTATTGGTTTGAAGGCTACTTAGAATATAAAAGACCATGTGTTATTCGTTTTCATATCCCAGCACAGGATCTAGAAAAATGTCTTACACATTTTGTTTCATTCCATGAATAAACGAGTGAGTGAATAAAGTGACCACAGCAGAAAGCCTGATTTATGAGAATCTCCTATGTAATGTACTTTTGTGGTTATTTACATGTCCTTCAAAATAAGTCTAAATCCTTTATGGTATGAATGTTTAATGACAGAATGAAGGATGCATGTGGAAAACTTATCAAGGAAAGAAAACACGGGTCCTTTCCATTTCTGAAAGCCCTGAATACAGTTCAGGCAGTTAAGAGTAAATCCAAAAATATACTTAGAATAAATTAATTCAGTAAAATATCCAATTTAAACATAGCAAACTTTTCTCTACCTGTAAAGAAAAGATTTTGTCCAAACAATAGACAACATAGACATTTCATATTTAGTTTACTTGCTTGAGCCTGTTCAGATACACACTGAAATAAAGAAAAAGGAGGACTATTTTACACCTATATTTACTAGTTGGTCCTTATTCCTGTGTCCTTTTTTTAAAATTGACTTTCTCAAAATCCATTCCCATGTCTTAACTTTATGATTTCTCCAGATAACTCACAATCCTGGAGGTCTCTTATTGCTATGTAGTCACTTTCCTTACAGAGTTAATCAGTCACAATGTTAATTCCTCCTCACAATGCATCTTACTATTCATTTGTAAAAGTATTAACTTCAAAATTTCTGTCTGAATTTCTCCTGCAGTCTCCCAGCTAGTATCATTTTCCTCAGTCTCTGACATTTTCGCCATATCATTTAAGAATATATAGCGGAATGTTGGAGCTACAAAAGCTTGAATGTTCATTTTGACTTCATCTCCCTCCAAGTTCCTTATCTGAAGAAAGGCAAGAATCAGAGTTGGCAAACTGGCAGATCCAGGGCATGAACCCATGAGAGAAAGTGGGCTCTCCAAGAGATCTCAAAAGGGGGAAAAAAAACAACAACACATAGTCCATATAGACCAAGTACCAAATGAGGTCTCATTAGATGATGAAAGAAGCATTTCAAATCAGATTATTCAATATAAGGACAATTGTCATGCTTCTGCTCAAAACTAGTGACTTCCCATTTCCTTCTGATTAAAATCCAAATTCCTAATAGCAGTCCATAAGACTATACAAGAATCTGGCTCCTAACTAGCTCTCTGATCTCGTCCCCTACGATTCTCTTCTTTCTCACTTCCAATTTGGCCACGCTAATATGTTACTGGAAACCTCCAGGTATATTCTATCTCAAGGCATCAGCAACATGATTTGCTCCCTCACTTTGTCTACTCAAACGTCATCTTTTTCAAGAAGACTTCTCTGTCCACCTATATAAAATAGCACCCCCAAGACCCAAGCCTGTCACTTTGTATACTTAACCTGCTTAATTTCTTTGAAGCACTCACCACAGCTTGATGTATGTATGAATGTGCTGGGAGGAAGATGAACATCCATCCACTCACTATGATATAAGTTGTAAGCACTATGGGAGGAAAATTTTTATTCCTGTCCATTTTCACCTCTTAAAACAGTGTCAGAACCATGGCAAAGCCTCCCTCTGACTTGGTGCCAGGATATGAGAGGCCTCTAATATCACTAAGGCAACAATATAAAACTTGAATCTAGACTAGGCGCCTGTGGAGAGGGGATGATTGTCTTGTCACAATAGGATGTAAGCTCCAACAGAATGGAGACTAACAATTCTGTTCACTGCCTGGTCAAGAGTAAGCCTCCCTCTGACTCAAAGCAAGCTGATGCAATATCAATAATGTTACCATGGAACAATCCGAAATTTGGTTCTAGTCCAGGAATCCAGAAAGTTAGGGGATAAAGGCAAAGCTCGTGAACAGTGTTTTACATTGATTTTTTTAATATCTTCTTTCTACTAGCTCACTTTTGTATTCTAAACCTCTAAAACACAGTTAAAACTGAGGTCAAACCTTGCTCTGAGTGACAGGTTGTAGGATATCCCCAAATCACTATGAGACAATATAAAGCTTAAGGGCCAGAGTTTTAAGAGTGGTGATGGCTTTCTTTCCCCATTAGGATGTATGCTCTAAGAGAGCAGGGATTTTGTCTGGATAGTTCACTGTTCTATCCCCATGCACTATCATCATGGAACAATGTAATGTGTGGTTCAGGACTTGGGGCCTAATGCAAGAGCAGGAACTAGGAAGCAATATTATATATCTATGGTGGTGCTGATAACATTGTTGTCTGAGAAAGGAAAATTTTTCTTTGTCTACTTCTATGTCCCAAACTCTTAAAACAGTGCCAGGATTAGGGCTAGACTACCTCCTAGTGTCAGAATGTGGGATAACCCCCATATCATCATGAAGCAACATAAAGGCCTGTGTCTGACGTAAAGGTCAAGGGTGGGTGGTGGGTATGTGCCTCCCCATGTACTTTCTCCTTGAAAACTTTGTGAGAAATGAGATTTTGGGTTTTGATGAAAGCCCCAGGGCTTCAGCTAGAGCCAAGCCTCACTGAGTATCAAGAGCAGTAAAAGGGCCTAGAACAGTAATCAGCATTCTAAGGTTAACGCTATTGGTTGCTTGTGTTGTTGCAATCGGTTTTCCAACTGGAAAAAAACAGATCCTTAAAACAAAAACCAAAATAAATTCCACATGATTTAGAGTTTACCATTCATGTTAAAATTCTTTTGAAAAATGCAAAACTCAATACTATTATGGATTATGGTTATATTTGTAGTAACTTTATAAACCATGGGCGAGATTCACACCAAATTAATGACAGTGTCTGCCTATGCAGAGGAAGGAAGTGGCATGGTACTGGGAAAGAAATTTATTGTCTGTAATGTTCTGATTATTTAAAAATATAAATCTCTATCTAAACCAAATACTCCAAAAAGTTGACAGTTGTTAAAATTTTGGGTAGAGGTAAGCAATGTTTGTCATATCTTTCATACTTTCCTATATTTTGTTTTAATTTTTTAAAATAAAAGAATACAAAGAATTTAAAACACCATTATAGGTGATGATTTTATTATGATGTTTTCAGAACTGGACAGATCTAGTTGACATAAAAAAACACACAAGGACATAAAGCATCTGAGTAGTACAATCAACAAGCTTAATAATGAGAAAATGTTTAACTTTGTATTTCACAGAGAATATATATCCTTTTTTAATAAGATGTTTGAATAAACCAGTAACTGTTGAAGAAATCACAAAGCTGATTAAATATCTACCATCAAAAATGTCACCAGGATTAGATTGTTTTACAGCTTTGTAGTAGCTAACTTTTAAAGAACAAATAATTCTAATGCTATTTAAATTATTACAGACCACAGAAAAAGACTGAAAACTCATCAATTCCTATTTTTTAAAGCTAGTATAACTTCAATAACAAGACTTGATAATGACAAGGTAAGAAAGAAAAAAAACACAATTTCACTTTGGAATGTAAATGAAATAATTGTAAATAAAATACTGGTAAATAAAATCCAGTAATGTAGCAAATAATTATTTCACCATAACCACGCAGAATTTTTTCCAGAAATACAGGTTTGGTTCAACATCAAATACCCACCATTCTAATTCATCACATCAACAAATTTTTAAAAAATATGATTTGATCAATAGATGCTAAAAAGACATTTAATAAAATCCAGGAGTCACTTCTTATAATAACTCTATGTAAAACATGAACAGAGGAAACTTCTGAACATGTTAATTATGATTTGCTAATAACCAACAGCAAATGTCATACTAATAAGAAATACAGTACTGAAGACATTTTCCATGAAAATTAAGAACAAGACAGGCATGTCTATCATCATCATTATTCATCATTGATTTGGAAAATTCATCTAATGTAATAATAATTAGTATAAACATTAGAAGAAATAAAATGGTCTCTATTTACAGGTGAAATAATTTTATATCTAGAAAGTACAAAATATTCTCTGTTTAAAAATCCATTGTAATTTGGAGGATTAAATAAGCTCATTAGACAGAAGATAAAAATACAAAAATCTATAGTTTGCTATATTGCCAAAAATAACAAGTTATAAATGAAGAAAAAATACTCAATTCAAATTGTCAAAGTGTGACAAAAACTGTATAAACACTTAGAAATACATTCAATTGGTTATGATGGACTTACATGAAGAATATTACAAAAACAAGACCAAAATATTTCAATGATGTTTCTAGAACTCTTGAGTGTTAAGGATTAATGTTATTAAATAATTCTTTAAGCAGAAATGCAGATGTTTACTATAATTAATAACATAAGACTTTTTAAATGTGAAAAAATGCTTTCATTTTTCATATGAAAGAATGAATGTCTGGGACAAATTATATAAAAAAAACTAATGAAGGGGGACTTGCTTTACAAGGTTCTAAAATTTATGGTCAAGCCACTATAATTAAAATTAGGTGATATTGGCTCAGTAATTTGAAAATGGGTGATTTTTGAAATAAATGTCACAATCAGGTATCCAATGTGAACAAAATATACAGTTGGATCCTTACTTTTACCATATACAAAAATAAAATTCACATGGATGAAACATTAAAAATAATAAAATTATTAGAATAAAATGCAAGTGAAGATTTGCATGACTTGGAGTGAGAGCATCCATCTGAAAAAGACAGGAAACCAAAAACCTTAAGATAGTTTAAAAATTGTCAAGTAAAATATACCACCAATAAAATCAAGATTAATGATATGGGAAAAAATCATAACACATTAGAGCTACAAATGATCGATATGCACTATATAATAAGAATTCCTACACATTTATAAGGAAAAAATCAATAATTCAACAGATAAATGAGCAAAGTATAAGAATTCACAAATCACAAAAAAAGACCAAATAGTGAGGAAAACAACAACAAAAACCTCTTTGAAGTCAATAAAAGGTAATTAATGTATCAAGCAATACCATGTGATCTTTCATATTTTCAAGCATTAACAAGTACTAGAAAGGATGCTGGAAATGGGCACTTTCTTTTTGGATGTTAATCTTGTAATATTTCTTAAAATTAAACATATGCCTACTTAGCATTTCTGGGAATCCAGCCTGTATAAATAAAAGTACCAGTATGTATTACAGCAGTGTTAAGGTGGGGAGAAAGGAACATAAATGACCATCAATAACAAAATGGTTGAATACCTTTTTGGTAGATCCACGTGTACTGTGTGAGCTGTTGGAGAAAAGGAAGGAAGGAGAGAGGGAGGGAGAGAAGGCAGAGAGGGAGGGAGGGGGAGAGAGAGACAGAGAGGCAGAGAGAGACTGAAGCTACTGAACAGAAAAGATGTCATCTGTATGCCAAGTGAGAGGAGCAATTACAGAGAAATGCATATAGATTGTCATTTTTACAGAAACTACTACAACAAACTTTCCGTAGGGGGATGGGGAAAACGTGTAGGAAATACATCCTGCCCTCAACACTTGTTGAGGAAGAAGAAAGGGGCAAGGTAAGGAAAGAGGGGAGAAGGACATGGTGTGGGATTACACCATTAATATTTCTTAATCTATTTTTGCATTTTTCCAATGGTTGCAGACACTTTTCAATTTTCTATTAGCACCTAATTTAAATTTTCAATTACAGAACAAAGCAATATCAAAAATAACAAAGTACACTTGAGGCAAAACTGTGGAACTAGTCAATGTAAGATTTTCCAGAGGCACAATAAGATTTATCCACTTTCCTGAATTTCTGACACCAAAACTGTTCTGAAAGTTCACAATTACAAGAACACGAAATAATTTACATCTAACAGTTCCACAACTTTTGCAAAGAGCACAACGAATTTAGGGATTTTTCACCAAACCATAGACATAAATGTGAATATCATCATCAAACTTAATGAAGTAAACAGACGGCTTGGCCACCACCTGATGTATGAAAATGCCGGTTCTCTTGGACCCGTCATCTTTGGCGTGCTCCACCTTCTTGCCCACAAGGCTGTCGACTACCTCTCCAGGCTCTCGTTCTGCCGTAGGCAAACGAGATTTGGAATCTGGAATGATGCGCAGGTCACCATCTTTGTAGTCATCCAGCAGCGTGTACATATAGAGAACAGGATCTTTCTCATAGGTGATGTAAAACCAAGTATCCATCACAGGGGCTCGCGCCAGAACCATACCCTTCCATTCATCCTTCGTACCGTCCTCGCTTTCAAACACATGCCCTACAGCCTTACCAATCAGGGAATCTGCCAGGCGTGAATCGATGTGAGCAGTTGGCACTCTCTCAGGAAGGATCTCTAGCGCTAAAACTCTCTTATCTCGGTGCAGTTCTAGTGCATACGCATTATCTCTGTCATCATATTTAATGATGTAGAGAGTGGGCTTCACGGAAACCTGCTCGAGCACAGTGCCCTTCCACTGCTCCACGGGCTCATTGCCTGCCTTCCAGCCGTGTTGAATGCGGCAGCCCACGATGTTCCTACGAGTGAGGAAAGTGGGCTTGCGCCGCTGCTTCCTGTGAGTGTGCCTTTTCTTCATCAGGTATGCCGACACTCCGTCTACCCCCACCGGAGGCACGGTTGGAGGAGACATGGCTCGGGATTTAAGCAAGGGGACTTGGGCAAAGCTGCCGCCTTGCTCTATTAAGCTGACAAAAATGCAACACTATTCAATATGAGATCTTTTTTCGTGATCTCCGAGACCCGGTCCGTGCTTTCTTCTCCAAGCACAAGGCTCTCACCAGAACTTGGAAGAAACGCTCTATGACCGTGAGCACTGGGTCAGCGTGTGCTCTGGGCAGTGCTTTCCTCTCCCGCCCGGGAAGGGTAACTGCAGCAGTAGAGGCTGTCGCTAGAGATGGCGGGCTCGCGTCTGCTGTCCGCGCCTTGCTCCCGCCCCGACTCCCGACACCAAGTCCCGGAATCCGCCACTTAGCTGTTGTCGATGCTGCTGCAACTGCGGCACGGCGACAGTGGTAGACGACCCGGAAGGCAGGGAAGGGATGAGAGGGATGGCTGCAGAAGCAAAGGCGCAGGCGGCAGCAAGTCTCTTAAGAGTTTGCGCGGCCTGAGCCTCGCAGAGCTAGTCTGCTGGGCTTTGCTCTGGCGCCAGGGTTTTTGCCGCTTAGGGAACCCGCCCCCTCTAAGCCCGCCTGCGCTTCGGTCCCGCCCCACCGCCATCCCGCCTTCCGCTCAGCCAGCAGCGGCGGGGCAGGTCGGCGCTCTTGCCCTCCTTTAGTTTGCACTGACATAGGCGCTCTCCCTTTCATTTCCTTATGCACCCCCCCAAACGTTTCTCTCAAACCCTAGCCAGACAAGCCGGCTCCCCTCCTCCGCCTCTCTGGCTGCCTGCTGCCTGCCAGCCTCCTCCACAGCAGCTCCATCTGCTTTCTATCTTCTAGGAATTCCTCACAAACCCTTTTTTTTAATATTCACAACACACACAGTGGTGGGGGGAGAAGAGGGAGGAAGGGAGGGAGAGAGAGAGATTGTACATACAAATCATTTTCTTTTGGTTTAAGGGATTTGAGACCAGAGAAGAAAAAGCCTGTCTACAGTCCACCATCTTGATCCAAACTCTCCTTTATATTTTCTACCTGATCATTCCTGGTAATTACTTTTTAATATTTCTTTTCTGACTGTAAAGGAGATTTTCTAAGATTCGGTGAAACAAACTAATTTTAATTTTATCATCCAGACTACACCACAATGTTAAAAAATGGTGCTGTTTGTCTCATTAGTAAAGCTGTGCTTGTATTTTACAAAATTAGAAGAATATTTCATACTTTGATAGCTTGCTTTTTAAATTTATGTCATGAGCATTTTCCGAGGTTATTAAATACTCTGAAAACATGATTTTTTAATGGTTCCCTAATATTCCTTTTTAATATTCCTTTGGCGGTCTATTATTTATCATAAGTGGTCTATGACAGAAGAATAAATAATAAAACTCTTACCTTCATCTATGAATTTATTGAACTTATCTAAACCATGTCTTTAAAGAATATTTAATGACATAGAGATATACACATGAGATTTGAACAGTGTTTGAAAAAGCAGATCATTGAAACAAAATTGTGGCCCCAACTTTGTAGAGAGAGAAAAAAAGAAAGGGTTCTTTGGGTGTATATATTTGCTGTTTTTCTGATCATAAATATAATGCGTGTTTATATGGAAAATCTAAAAGATAGAAAAAAAAAGTGTCCATAATTTCACTTTCCTTAAGCCACAGGGCTGCTATGAGGATTAAATGAGAACGTACAACTTTTAGCACTGTATCCCACTTAGGAGATGTCAATAAAATCTAGGAATCTAGGGAAATCTAGACCCTTCATTCTCACTCCTCCACCCTTTGCTGGTGAAAAGAGAAGGCCTCATATCATCATGAGTAAAAAAGGCAAATAATTCACATGGAAACTAAGGAAATCAGGGGCAAGAGCTGCAAGGTGGCAATACTGGCTACCTCCACATTTCAGATCAGTGACATAAAAACCTAGTCCTCGAGCTATTTAATAGCTGGTTGCACAGAATATGTGAAGATCCTTCAATTTCCCATGTTTCCCAGGTTAAAGACTGTGGAGATAGGATAATTCTCTAATATTATATCACAAGAAAGTAATTCAAAGGAAGCAAGAAAACTATATGCGTGAAAAGTTATTTCCAAACTCTTTACAGTGACATAGTGGTGTATACGTATTCATACATATACACAACCTACATGTGCATACTCAAAGACAGAAGGTATGTGTAAATGTCATGTCATTATGTTCCACAAAAAACGTCCCCTGAATAATTCCACAGACCAAAGTGCAGGAAGCTGTCTAGGCTTAGAAGAGCAGTTAACAGGTGAGAGAAGACCACCCACAGGGCATGCAAGAGCTGCAGAATACACATTCTTCTCAACAAGACAGGAAGCATTCTCCAAGAACGACCATATGTTAGGCCACAAAACAAGTCTAAAGAATTTTTTTTTATTCTTATTTCAGCATATTGTGGGGGTACAAAAGTTTAGATTACGTATATTACCCTTGCCCCCCCACCCCTCCGAGTCACAATACGCTGAAATAAGAATTAAAAAAAAAAGTTATGCCAATATATATTCCCATTACTAGTGTATGAGTTTCTGTTTCCCCCAAATCTTGCCAAAACCAAGCTTTGTAATCCTTTTTAATCACTGCCAATCTGATACGTAAAAAATAACAATATCTTAGTGTTTTAATTTGCATTTATTAAATCATTGAGTGAAGTTAGACTTCTGGTCATATAATTGTGAGCAATTTGTATTTCTCTTTCAAAGTGAGCATTTAATAGGTGCATAATAAATATTTGTTGAGCAATTAAAAAAAAGAATTTTTTTAAAAAATTAAAATCATATCAAGTATCTTTCTTGATTATAATAAAATAATACTAGAAATCAATAACAGGATAAACATTGGAAACTCTAAAAATACATGGAATTAAACATGATACAATGAACAACCAATGGGTCAATGAAGAAACTAAAAAGAAAATTAAAAATTTCTTGAGACAGATGAAAATGGAAGCACAAGATAGCAAAACATATGGGATACAGCAAAAGCAGTTTTAAGGAAAAGTATATACAACTAAGTGCCTACATAAAACAAACAGAAAGATGTCAAATAAACAAGTTAATGTTATATCTCAAGGAACAGCAAAAACAAGAACAATTTAAACCAGAAAATAAGTAGAATGAAATTAATAACATAGATCAGAGCAGAAATAAATGAAATAGAGACTAAGAAAGTACAAAAGATCAAGGAAAAAGAGATGGTATTGGGAAGATAAATAGAATCAACAAACCTTTAGACAGACTAAGAAAAAACTCAAATAAAATCAGAGATGAAAGAGGAAACATCACAACTAATAGCTGAGAAATGCAAAGGATCAGAAGTGACACCTCCAAACAAGTATATGCCACTAAACTGGAAATCCCAGAAGAAATGGATAGATCCCAGAACACATATAACTTACCAAGATTGAATCTTGAAGAAATAGTAACCTGAACAGACCAATAACAAATAATGAAATAGAAGCAGCAATAAAAAGCCTGCCACCAAAGAAAAGACTAGAATCTCATGTACACAAAGGAATATCATTTAGCCATGAAAAATAAGGAAATTTTGTCATTTGCAGAAACATGGGTAGATCTGGAGGACATTATTTTAAGTGAAATAAACCAGGCACAGAAAGACAAATATTTCATTTTCACACTCAATATGGGACCTAAAAAAAATTAATCTCAAAGAAGTAGTGAATAGAATGGTGGCTAATAGAGATTGGTCAGGGTGGTGGGATGGGGTAATGAAGAGATGTTGGTGAAGGAGTAATTCTGTTTAATAGAAGGAAGGAGTTCTGATGTTCAGTGGTATAATGGGGCAACTATAGTTGACGATAGTTTCCTGTATTTCAGAATAGCTAGAAGTTTTCAAATGCTCCCAACATAAAGCAATGATGAATGTTTCAGGTGAATCTTGTCTCAGTTACCCTGATTTGATCATTATATGTTGTGTGCTTGTTTCAAGATGTAACATGTAATTCATGAATATGTACAATTATTATGTATCAATAAAAAATAAAAATAATAAAAATAAAAATTCAAGAGAGAGAATACTTCCAAACTCATTCTACAAGGCCAGCATTACTCTAATACCAAAACCAGACAAAGAGACAACAAAAAAAGAAACCTATATGCCAATATCTCTGATGAATATAGACACAAAAATCCTCAAGGAAATACTAGCAAAAAAATACAACAGCACATTAAAAAAATTATCCAGTAAGATCAAGTGTGATTTATCCCAGGGATCCAATAATGTTTCAACATATACAAATCAATAAACAGGATACATCATAATAACAGAATTAAGAAAAATATCCACATGATGATTTCAGTAGATGGTGAAAAAGCATTCAGTAAAATTCAACATCCCTTCATGACAAAGAACTCCCAACAAATTGGGTATAGAAGGAACAATAAAGGCCATATACGACAAATCACATAGAATGGGAAAAAATTAAATGCTTTACCTCTACATTCTAGAACAAGACCTGGATGCCCACTTTTCTCACTTTTATTCAACATAGAACTGGAAGTTCTAGCCAGAGCAATTAGGCAAGAGAAAGAAATAAAGGGAATCCAGCTGGAAAACCCAAGTCAAATTATTCCTTTTTGCAAAAGACATGCTCACATATATAGAAAACACTGAAGACTAAACCCAAAGGATGTTAGAACTAATAAATGTATTTAGTAAAGTTATAAGATATAAAGTGAACATTCAAAAATCAGTAGCGTTTATATATGCCACTAGCAAACTATCTGAAAAAGAAATCAAGAAAGCAATTTCATTTATGAAAATAACAGAAAAATACCTAGGAATATACTTAACCAAAGAGGTGAAAGATATCTACAGTGAAAACTATAAAATATTGATTAAAAATTGAAGAGAAGACAAATAAATGGAAAGATATCCCATGTTCATGAATTGGAAAACTGTTATTAAAAATGTTTATATTACCCATAGCAATCTATAAATTCAATGCAATCCTTATCAAAATACCAATGACATTCTTCTTAGAAATAGACCTATCAATCTTAAAATTCATATGGAAATGCAAAAGACCCTGGATAATCATATGTATCTTGATTTAAAACAAAAAACTGGCAGCATCACCCTACCAGACTTCAGATATACCACAAAGCTGTAGTAACCAAAACAGCATGGTACTGGCATAAAAACAGACACATAGACCAATGGAACAGAATAGAGAACCCAGAAATAAATTGATGCATTTACAGCCTACTGATTTTTTTGCAAATGTGCCAAGAACACACATTTGTGGGAAGGAGAGTCCCCTCAATAAATGGTGCTAAGACAACCATGTATCCACAAGTAGAGTGATGTAGATGGCTGACACTAGACCCCTACCTCTCACCTTATCAAAAACTCAATTCTTAATGGATTAAATACTTAATTGTAAGTCCCAAAACTATAACACTACTATAAGAAAACATAGAGGAAATGCTTCATGGAATTGGACTGGGCAAGGATTTTTTGAATAAGACCTCAAAATTACAGGCAACAAAAGTGAAAATAGAAAATGGGATTACATCAAACTAAGATGCTTTTGCAAAGCAAAGGAAACAAATAATCATAGAGACAATCTACAAAATGAGAGAAAGTATATTTGGAAACTATGCACCTTGACAAGGGTAATAATATCCAGAATATATAAGAAACTTAATAGCAAAAAACAGTAATAATAATAATCCAATTAAAATGGGCAAAATATGTGAGTAGACATTTCTCAAATGGCCAACAGATATATGAAAAAAAATTTCAACATCACTAACCTCAGGGAAATGCAAATCAAAACCACAATGAAATATCACCTCATCCCACTTAAATGGCAACTATCAAAAAGATAAAAATAAAGTGCTGACAAGAATGACAAGAAAGGAGAATTCATATGCACTCTTGGTGAGAACGTAAATTAGTACAGCCATTGTGAAAAACAGTATGGAGTTTACTCAAAAAATTAAAAATAGAACTACCATATGGTCCAGCAATCCCACTACTGGGTATATATTCAAAGGAAATAAAATCAGTATGTCAAAGAGATATCTGTACTCCTATGTTGATTGCAGTGCTATTCACAATAGCCAATACGTAGAATCAACCTAAATGTGCCATCTACAGATGAATAGATAAAAATTGTGATTATATGTGTGTGTGTGTGTGTATAAACAAATAAAATGCTATACAGCCATAAAACAGAATGAAATCCTGTCATTTGGGGCAACATGGTTTATACTGGAGCACATTATGTTAAGTAAAATAAGCCAGGCATAGAAAGACAAACACTGTGCAATCTCACTCATATCTGAAATATAAAAAAAAATTGATTTAATAGAAGTGGAGAGTAAAATATTGGTTACCAGAGGCTGGGGATTGGCATGGGGAGGAGGGCACCAGGTGTGAGACAAGAAAAATAAGTTTCAGTATTCTATTACACAGCAGGGTGAATATAACCAACATATTTTGGGACAGCTAGAAGAGAAAATTTTGAATGTTATCACCACACAATAACATAAATGTTTAAAGTGATGGACATGGTAATTACCCTAATTTGATCTTTACACAATGCATACATACATTGAAACATCACACTGTATGCCATTAATATGTACAATTGTTTTTAATTATGCATTCAAAATTTAATTAATAACAAAGAAAAATGTTTCAATAAGCAATTATAAATTATCTTGAAACAAATTTAAAAAATGGAATATATTGGTAATGAAATATAACTTATACTGAAAAGAATAAAATGGAAATTTTAAGAAATGAAAAATGACATAAAAATAAAAATCTTCTGGGATGAGATCAATAATAAGATTGGAAATGACAGAAGATAGAATTAGCAAACTCTGAGGGCAAAAAACAGAATTTAAATCATACAAACGATAGAGAAAAACTAGATTGAGACAAAAATGAACAGTCTTGGAAACCTGTGAGACAATAACAAAAGAGCTAACATTTACAATTGCTTCAAAGGAATTAAAACTATTAGAGTCTATCAAAACATGTATAGGATCTGTATCCTAAAAATGACAAATATTAATAGCAGAAATTAAAGAACCCATAATGAAATAGAGAGACACACCATACTCATGAATTGGAAGACTCAGCATAGTAAAGATGCCAACTCTTTACAACTGAATCTGTAGGTTCAATGTAACTTCTATGATAATTTGAGCAAAGTTTTTTATAGTTGCATACAAGATTCATCTTAGATTTATATGCAAATACACAATATCTAGAATAACTGAAACGGTTTTGAAAGAGAGGTATATGGCTGAAAGAATCATTCTGCCTGATGTTACGGCTTACTGCATAGCTACCGTAATCAAGAAAGTATGCTGCTTGCTAAACAGAAATAACCTAGAGATACACAAATAAGTCCAACTGATTTTTGACAGAGGTGCAAAAGCACTTCAATAGAGAAAGAATGGCCTTTTCAACAAATGGTGATGTTAGAATTGTATATACATAGGAAAAATAGAAGTCCTATGAACCATCACACTGTAGCCCAAAAATATGTACAATTATGTGTCAATTAAAAATTTAAACAATTTAAAAATTAAAAAGTCCTAGCCCTAAACTAACTTATATAAAAATTAACCCAAATTAGAAAACTGGCTAAAATGTAAAATGTAAAGCTATAAACCTGTTGCAAAAATCATAGGAGTAAATCTTTAAGACCTAGTCTGGCTAAAATGGTCTTATACTTGGCACCAAAAGCAAGGTTTTTAAAAGGAACATTTTATTATTGTGGTAAATTTAACCACATCAAAATTAAAATATTTTTCTCTGTAAAAGATACTATTAAGAGGATGAATTGACAAGCTACAGAAAAGGAAAATATTTTCAAATCATGTATTCTACGAAAGTCTTGCATTTCAAAAATACAAAGAATTCTGAAAATCTGACAGTAAAAAAACCAAAAATGCAATAAAAAATGGCAAAAAACATGAAGAAACTGCTCACTGAAGAGGATATAAAATGGCAAATAAGCACATGAAGAGGTCACGAGCCATTAAGGAAAGGTAAATTGTGAACACAATGAGATATCACTACATCCCTATTAAAATAGTTAAATTAAAAAAATAGTGACAATAAAAAATGCTTGCTAGGATGCAGAGAAAATTGTTCTCTCTTACATTGATAATGGGAATGTAAAATGGTATATACTCTCTGGAAAACATTTAGCAGTTTCTTACGAAGGTAAACATGCAATGCTATACAAACCAGAAATAGTAATCTTGGGTATGTTTCCTAGAGAAATGAAAACTTATGTTCACATAAAAACCTGCGTGTGAATGATCACAAAAGCTCTATTCATAATAGGTAAAATCTGGAAACCAACCAGATGTTCTAAGTGTGAATGATCAAACAAACTGTGCTACATCCACACTGTAGACTACTACTCAGCAATGAAAAAGAATACACTATTGATATATGACATAATTTGAATGAATCTGAAGAGAGTTATTGCTGAGTTTTAGAAAAGCACTAATCTCTAAATGATACATACTGTATTATTGTATTTACTCTGCTTTCTTGAAGTGGCAAAATTATAGTTTAATGGTTTCCAAGGATTAGGGAGCTACGGTGGGAGGGAGGTGGCTGTAGCTATAAATGGGTAGCACAAGGAATCCTTGCAATAGAACTTTTCTTTATGTTGACCATGGTAATTGTCACACTAATATACACATGTGATAAAATTGCATAGTTCTAAATACACATACACACAAATGAGTCTTGGTATAAATGGAAATGTGAATAAGTCTGATATATTTTATCGGTGTCAATTTCCTGTGGTGATACTGTACTATAAGTAATGCCAGATGTTACCACTGGGGAAAATTGGGTAAAAAGTATACAGGATCTTTCTGTATTATTTCTTACCACTGCATGTGAACTCATGATTATCTCAACATTTAAAAAAAGAAGTGAATCTATAACATGTAATAAATAAGGAAAGTTATATATATAAATATATACATATCTGAATAACAAGATGCAGAAATTTATATATAATTTGATAATATTTCTCATTAAATTAAATAACAGTACATGTTATTTTATGTACAGGAAACTTATTTAACTTTGGGCAAGTAATTGAATCTCTCTGTACTTTCATTTTATCAGACAAAAATAAGACATTTAGGATAATTAATCTTTAAAATCCCTTCTTGCTCCAAATTTGTATGATTTAATAAAAATGGAGGGTTGGGAAAGAGAAGTGGGATTATAAAATGGGTTTGCTGTGTAGTTAATCAATTAATCAGTGAGGGTAAATTGTATATAAGGAAAAAACACAATTAAGTAAGTTGAGGGCAAAGTGATGTGATGGGGTACTTTAAAACCTATAGATCGAGATTTTTGTTTTCTCTGTTGAATAATTTAGAACTGTAGGGATTTGTGGAGTTGCTTTACTCCTTGTAAAATCTAATATTCTTGTAGTATTTGGGAAGGGTTGAATGTAAGAGCTGATGAGAAAATTAAAACTATGTGAGTCGATCAGTTAAATATATCCTGAATAAAGGCTTTGGCTCTCCTTACTGGGGATACTGGTTCAGGATTTGCCAGTGGATTGCATGTCTGGAAAGACATGATCACCCAAATGTCAGAGATTTCTCCTAACTACTGGATTGAAGATAGAGACCAGTGATTAAAAACTAGACAAATTTTCTGTTAGTTTCTTGATTCCCTTATGTAATTATCTAATTTTTTTCTTATTTTTCAAAAACAGCTTTTTAAAGCTATGAAAGGATGGCTAAAATCAGTGTGCAGAGGGAAAAACTTCATATATAATGGAGAGTAATATACTAGCACCAAAAGTCCTGGGTTTTATTATTTGTTTCTGTTACAAAACTGCTGTATGACTCATACATTCTGTGCCACAGTTTACGATATATACAAAAAGGAAAAAAATATGTACTTCCTACTTTGCAGAAAAAATATGACATTAACCTAGGTAGAAGTTATGTTTAATGGTTTAAGCTACTTAAATGTCAATATTATATAAATACAGGATCACTTCAATTTTTAAAAACATAAGAAGAAATATCAGATGAATTTTTAAAACTGACCTTGTAAAATAGAATAATCCAACCTCATTCTATGGGGTCACCAGGAGTAATAAATATCACTGCTGCTTTTTCAAAAAGTCTTTATTTATTAAAAATTAGATTACGTTCAATCACTATGAAGTCATGAATATTGTTCTATTGTCTATGTTGTATGGACATATTGTAAACAAATATATTGTAAACAAATCTATGACCACCTTAAAATTTAATTTAAAGTGTAAAATGAAACTTATTTTTAAGATAATTATTTGAAAATAACAGGTTCTGTGACAAATGATAATTATCTAAATGACTAGTCCTCGGACTTTTTTCTTTCCTTGATACATACATTTTCTTTCATAAAAATAACACTAACAGAATAATTTTTGTGAGAGGTGAGAGATAAGGATCCTGTTTCATTCTTCTACGGATCCTGTGGTATCCAATTTTCCCAGTGCCATTTATTGAATAGGGATTCTCTTCCCCAGTGTATATTGTTGTCTGGTTGTCAATGATCAGATGACAATATGTGGAAGGTTTATATCTGGGTTCTCTTTTCTGTGCCATTGGTCTATGACTCTATTTTTGTGCCATTACCATGCTGTTTTGGTTACTATAGCCTTGTACTATAGCTTGAAGTCTGGTAAAATGATGTGTCCTGATTAAAACAGGATCCTTATCTCTCACCTCTCACAAAAATTAATTCAGTATGGATAACATACTTAAACCTAAGACATGAAACTGTAAGGATTTTGGGAAAGAAACTGGAAAAATTCTTCTAGATATCAGCCTAGGCAAAGAATTTATGAAGACCCCAAAGGAAATTACAGCAACAACAAAAATAAATAAAGGGACCACATCAAATTAAACAGCTTCTGCACAGCCAAGGAAACTATCACAAGAGCAGACAACCTACAGAATGGGAGAAAATATTAGCATGTTACACATCCGATAAAGGGCTGATAACTAGAACCTATATGAACTCAGGATAATAAGCAAGAAAAAATCAAACAATCCCATTAAAAATAGGCAAAGTACATGAACCAAAACTTTTCAAAAGAAGACAGAACAATGGCCAACAAACATGACAAAAAAAAAATAGTCAACAACTCTAATCATCAGGGAAATGCAAATCAAAACCACAATGAGATATGACATATCTCCTGTGAAAATGGCTTTTATCAAAAAGTCCCAGAACAATACATGTTGGTATGGATGTGGAGAATTAGGAACACTCATAAACTGCTGGTGGGACTGCAAACTAGTACGACCTCTGTGAAAAGATTAATATTGAGATACCTCAAAGAACTAAAAGTAGAGCTACCATTTGATCTAGCAATACCATTACTGGACATCTACCCAAAAGAACAAAAGATGTTGTATAAAAAAGACATCTGCCCTCGAATGTTTATAGCAGCACAATTCACAATTGCAAAGATGTGGAAACAACCCAAGTGCCAATCAATACTTGAGTGGATTAATAAAATGTGGTATATGTACACCATGGAGTTCTACTCAGCCACACACACGTTAAAAAAAAAAAAACAGTGGTGATCTAACACTACTTGTATTATCCTGGATAGAGCTGGAGGCCATTCTACTAAGTGAAGTATCACAAGAATGGAAAAATAAGCACCACATGTACTCACCATCAAATTGGTATTAACCAATCAACACTTATATTCACATATACTAGTAACATTCATCCGGTGTCAGGCAGGTGGGAGGGGGAGGAGGATGGCTATATTCACACCTAATAGGTGCGGTGTACACCACCTGGGGGATGGATACACTTGAAACTCTGACTCTTGTGGGGCAAAGGTAATATATGTAACCTTAACATTTGTACCCCCATAATATGCTGAAATGAAAAAATAAAAAAATAAAAAACAAGTGTCAGAATAATTTATCTCTAAAAATTAAAAAAGTATATCATATAGAAAGCTATCTACTTACTCAATTTATTCTCAATGAGAATGAAGAAAATGTGACTTTAAATGAGTTTGCACTGAACATATTGCAATGAATAAGAATCATGCATACTAATCAACGCTATGTGCACACAAGGAACATATTTGCCAAAGAATCCATATGATTTCCAATTTAAGCACTTTTCTATAATTTGAAAATTATTATAGATTCATTCTAAGATGATCACCCAGAAAAATTAGTGAATATAATCAGTGAAAATAACACGAATTAGGATTAAACTAAGTCACTGAGGAGCAGGATTCAGTTGCCTGACTTTCCACTCTGTCCAGTGCCAGGATAATTCTTCATGGTATTAATTAAAGCCTTAATCTATCTTTTTTGACAAATATATATTCATAAAGTATAGGCAAAAGGCCTTTTTCAAGCTAAGCTCCTCTACATTATTTTATGCAAAGTTTACTTCATATTTTGTTCATTAAGTCAGACATCCTATGCAATATTTGAAATCATTGCTATCTCATAAAATTCCTGATAAATGATTTAAATAAATTGTTTATTTATAATTTCATGACACAGCATATTTTAACATAAATCATTCACGTGTTCATCCAAGACAAGGAAAGCCAATTCTCAGATGTGGCTATGTGTAGTAAACTCTGAAAAAAAGCTGAAGTCCCAGGTTGACATTTTCATTCATTCACAATTGTCATCTGCACACGAATGTTTATAGCAACACAATTTACAATTGCAAAGATGTGGAAACAACACAAGTGCCCATCAATACTTGAGTGGATTAATAAAATGTGATATATGTATACCATGGAGTTCTATTCAGCCACAAAAAACAATGGTGAACTAGCACTTCTTGTATTATCCTGCATGGAGATGGAGCCCATTCTATTAAGTGAACTATCACAAATGTCAAATCATGCAAAGAAGATAAAATTAAATGAAATAATTATATACTCAAACTGTGTTTTCAAAACTCAGGGGGGGCCAGGCGCGGTGGCTCACGCCTGTAATCCTAGCCCTCTGGGAGGCCGAGGCGGGTGGATCGCTCGAGGTCAGGAGTTTGAGACCAGCCTGAGCGAGACCCTGTCTCTACTAAAAGTAGAAATAAAAATTATCTGGACAACTAAAAATATATATAGAAAAAATTAGCCGGGGCATGGTGGCACATGCCTGTAGTCCCAGCTACTCGGGAGGCTGAGGCAGGAGGATCGCTTAAGCCCAGGAGTTTGAGGTTGCTGTGAACTAGGCTGACGCCACGGGACTCGCTCTAGCCCAGGCAACAAAGTGAGATTCTGTCCCCCCCTCCCAAAAAAAAAAAACTCAGTGGGAAGCTCTGAATATATCTGGTCAGGTAGCATTAATTTAAATCTGGCTCGGGGAGAAGGAAATGGACAAGAGATCAACGTGAAGATGCCAAACATGAAAGAATTAACTAGATAGTGCTTAGGAAGCAGTTGTCAGAATAAAATGCCTGAAGTTTAAATCAATGGACCAAAGCATTTGTGCATTTTAAATCTAATATATATAAATTGCCAAATTTCATTCCAGAGAATTTACATGAATGATATGGATGTAGTTTAATTCTTCTGCATATGGATATCCAGTTTTTGTAGCACTGTTTTTTTGAAGAGACTATCCCTTCCACACTGTACGTTCTTGGCACCTTGTTGAAGATAAGTTCTCTATAGTGGTGTGAATTTATAACTTGGTTCTCTATTCTGTTCCATTGGTCTATGTGTCTGTTTTGTTGCCAGCACCATGCTGTTTTGGTTACTACAGCTCTGTATTATAATTTGAAGTTAGGTAATGTGATTTCTCCAGTTTTGTTATTTTTGCTCAAGATGGTTTTTGGCTAGTCTGGGTCTTTTGTTGTTTCATATAAATTTTAGGATTATTTTTTCTATTTCTATGAAGAATGTCATTGGAATTTTTATGGGAATTTCATTAAATCTGGAGATTGCTTGGAAAGTATGGATATTTGAATAATATTGAAACTTCCAATCAATTATATTAGAATATCTTTTCATTTTTTGTGTCCTCTTCAATTTCTCTCATCAATATTTTATAGTTTTCATGATAGAGATCATTCATTTCTTTGGTTAAGATTGTTCCAAGGTATTTTTTTTTCATTTGTAGCTATCGTAAATGGGATTACTTTCTCAGTTTCTTTTTCAGAGTGCTTACTGTTGCCATATAGAATTGCTACTGAGTTTTGTATATTAATTTTGTATCCTGCAACTTGTCTCTTGGTATATACAAAAATCAAAGCAAAATGAATTAAAGACTTAAATATAATACCTGAAACTATACTACTAAAATAAAACATAAGGGAAATGCCTCATTACATTGATATGGGCAAGGACTTCTGGAGTAATACCCCCAGAGCACAACCAACTAATGCAATATTGGACAAGTGGGATGACATCAAGCTAAAAAGCTTCTGTATAGCAAAGGAAACAATCAAAAGTGAAGAGATAACCCACAGAATGGAAGAAAATATTGGAAAACTACCTATCTGACAAGGGAGTAATAACTAAAGTATAAGGTGCTCCAACAACTCAATAGGAAAAAAATCAAATAATCTGATTAAAAATGGGAAAAAGATCTGAATAGACATTTCTCAAAAGAAGACATACAAATAACCAATAGGTATATAAAAAATGCTCAATATCGTTATTCATCAGAGAAATGCAAATCAAAACTACAATGAGAAATTATCTCACGCCAGTTAAAAAGGCTTTTATCAAAAAGATAGGCAATAATGAATTCTGATGAGGATATGGAAAAAGGGAAGCCCTCATATACTCTTTTGGGGAATGTAAATTAGTGTAGTCACTATGGAACAGTATGGAGGTTCCTCAAAAAACTAAAAATAGAACTACCATATGATCCAGCAATCCCACTGCTGGGTATATATCGAAAAGAAAGAAATCAATATATCAAAAAGATATCTGCACTCCCATATTTATTGCAGCATTGTTCACAATAGCCCAGATCTGGAATCAACCTAAATGTACCTGAACAGAAGAATGGATAAAGAAATACACCACAGAGTATTATATTGGCAGAAAATTAGAATAAAATCCTACATTTGCAGCCACATGAAAGGAACTGTATCAAGTTAAACAAGCCAAGCACAGAAAGACAAATATAACATGTTCTCACTCATATTTGGGAGTGAAATATGAAAACAATTAACCTTATGGAGACAGAGAGTAGAATGATGGTTAGCAGAGGCTGGGAAGAATTTTGGGGAGGGAGGACAAAGTGGGGATGGTTAATGGGTGCAAAAATACAGTTAGACAGTTAGATAACATGAACAATATTTGATAGCACAACAAAGTGACTATAATCAACAATAAGTTAGAATATACTTTAAAATAACTAAGAGTGGAATTGGAATGTTCCTAACACAAAGAAATAATGAATACCTGAGGTGTTGGATACCCCAATACCCTGATTTGATTAGTGCACATTTGTTGCCTGTTTCCAAACATCACATGTACTCTATAAATATATACAACTGTTATGTACCTATAATAATTGAAAATTAAAAAATAAGAATTTATACCAATTTATAATCATTGACAGTATAACAACAATCTTTGTTGATCAAAGTGTACCTTATCAAACCTTTGGAAATGTACCATTCTAATGGTGACAATTTTAATCTTATGTGTGAATGTGCATTTCTTTAACAAGAAATGTTTTTTGTATATACCTACTTCATTGCAGTTCTCTATCTATCAGAAATTAGTTGTTAGACATTATTACTGGCTTATTCTTTGCCTGTCATAGGTCTTGTAGATATTTTTTTCAGTTCATTATGTGTCTTTTTATTCTTCTCATTGTTTGTTTCCCTTGCAAAAAAAATGAAATTTCTCAATTGAAAAAAAGAAAAAAGAAAGAAAGCACTTGTCTGAGAAATGGAGGGGGGAACACCAAATGTGGTCTCAAGGCCAGAAACTGTAATGTGGAAGGAAAAGATAATAGAGAAATAGAATTGACCAAAACCTTACAATATAGAAGATTTGGGGAGTGGGATAAATACTGACTATAGTGAAAGAGGAAAGAGAGAGGAGAATGGTAAGGGAGTAAAACTTCAAACAAAACTCATGCTAATACTACCAGATTTGATTTACAAAACAATATAGCACTCACTGTGTTCCACTATTTTTCTCATCTTAATTTTATAATAGGGATAGAAGAAATTTTAATTAGCTTCTTCAAGCCCTCTGAATATCTATTGGATTAAAACAATTATTTTTCTTTTGGCTTGTTCTTTCTTGATATATATGCAGTCAGATTCAATATTCCAATCCCCTCTGTGGATATTCACAATGCATAATGTCAGCCACCTAATCTTGCAGTCTTGCAGACTCTGCTATTTCTCTTAAGTGAAGCTATAAATCCTATAAATATTTTCTGGGTTAAAACCAAAGACACTGTTCAATAGCAGACCCAGCTAACTTGGGAATTTTCATTCTCACAATCCCCCTTACCCAAATCACCCTCTTTCATATTGCAATTCCTTTTTGTGATATGTCTGAAAGGAGCTATTGATATTCACTCCCAAATGAATCCAGAGCAAGAGGAAAAAAAAAAAAAAAAGCAAGTGAGGCCATGACTTCAATAACAAATATCCCCATGGCAACAAAATCTCTTGAAAATTTTTTTCCCCTCTTTTCCACTAGTTGTGCTTCTTTGGCTACATGGTCTACTCTATATCCATCCCAGAGGTATATCTGATAACATTAAGAGCACCTATTTTTCTCTTCAAAAATTCTCCCAAAAAGGCCTTTAATTACTGGTGAACTTAGTATCAAATGAAACATATTTTAAAATGATACATTACAACAACTTTTTGAATATACTTCCCTGACATTTTTTGTAACCTATTAACAAATATTAAAATTTCATCTTACATATAGATCTCTTTTAAATGTTTCTCTAGTAATTCAAATAGCTAATTTTTTCTGGGGCCAAGATTACTTTCTGCCTATTTTTTTTTCACTCTTTGGAGTACTGGTATAAAAGGTTCTCTGATTATTTATCATGGTGGCTAGTCAGGGCTGTTTCACCTCATAAAACACTCCAGTGACTGATCTATGTAACTGTCTGTAGTTCTTGAAGACTTTTGCATCAATTACTTTAGAGCTGAGTTTCTATGCTTCTACAGAGAGTATCACCAGAAATAGGAAGAGAAGAAAAAGACCCCAAAGCTTTACCGTGATGTTTAGCACATACAAACTCTCCCCTTGTACCCCATCTCTATTTGGTAATAAATCACTTTTTACTTTACTTTTGCTAGTATCCTCAAAATATATGCTATTTGGGAAAATTAGAATAGAAGGCTTAACTGATTTATTTGCCATCTGCTACAATTTGGTTGTCTTAATAACACTAATTTACACCTGGAATAACTGAATTAGATTGCCAGACAAGGCCTTATAAGAAAATATTTTAGTCCTCTGAAGAGATATAAACTATCCATGCAGGAATTATAGAGATTAAAATTGGCTGAATCCTAACTCAAAACTTCATAGAGGATCTATGATGGTATTTTAAAACTTGAGAATTTTTAGTATTTCACATTTATTTAAATTCAAATACCATTTTAAAAAAATTATTCAAAATCCAAATGGATTTTACCATTTAACTATCCACTCCTTTACTTGCATTTAATGTATGTCCTCTTCTATTGATGTAGAAAATTGATGGGTACCTAAATTTCTTTCTTTCTTTTTTTTTTTTTTTTTTTGAGACAGTCTTGCTTTGTTGCCGAGGCTAGAGTGAGTGCCCTGGCGTCAGCCTAGCTCACAGCAACCTCAAACTCCTGGGCTCAAGCGATCCTACTACCTCAGCCTCCCGAGTAGCTGAGACTACAGGCATGCGCCACCATGCCCAGCTAATTATTTCTATACATATATTTTTTAGTTGGCTAGATAATTTCTTTCTATTTTTAGTAGAGATGGGGTCTCGCTGTTGTTCAGGCTGGTCTCGAACTCCTGACCTCGAGCGATCCACCTGCCTCGGCCTCCCAGAGTGCTAGGATTACAGGCATGAGCCACCGCACCTGGCCTCATTTTCTTATGTCCGTTTCTTCTATATTACCCACACCATGATGTTTTTGTTTTCCACAAGAGATTTTTTCAAAAATAATTATGTGGAGAGTTTATTATTGAAGAATAATTGAAATAAAATAAACTATATATATTTAATATGTACAATTTTGTAAGTTTTGACAACTTGAGAAACCATTACCATAATTACAAGAGTGAACTTCCAAAAGTTTCATCATAGCTCTTTGTAATTCCTCCCTTCAGTCTCACTCATATACACTCCCCAAGCAACAACTGATGTGTTTTAAGTCATTATAGATTAGTTTGAATTTTCTAGAGTTTTATATGAATGGAATTATGGAGTATGTACTCCTTATTTTCATCCTTCTTTCATTCAGGATAGTTATTTTTATATTCATCTGTGTTACTGGCAGTTTAGTCCTCTTTCATTGCCTAGTAGCTTTCCATCCATTCCAAGCCACAATTTGTTTATTCATCTATTGATAATTTGAATTATTTTCATTTTATGGCTATTACAGACAAAAGTGCTATGAACATTTATGTACATGTCTTGGATGCACAGATATTTAGTTTTCCCTCAGGTAAATATTATACCTAGGAGTAGATTGGCTGGATCAGATGGCAGGTATATGTTTACACTTTTAAGAATTTGTGAAAATATTTTCTAAAATGGTTGTACCATTATATATTTCCACTAGCAGTGTTTTGGAGTTCCACTTCATGCACACATTCTTGACAACACTTGGTATTGTCAGTCTTTTTCAATGTTAACTATTCTTATAAGTTTTTAGTAGTATCTCATTGTGGTTTAACTTGAATTTCCACTATGCTTAATGATGTTGAACATCTTTTAATATGCTTATTTGCCATTCATATATCTTCTTCTGTGAAGTATCTATTCAAATATTTTGCTAATTTGTGTTAGGTTGTTTGTTTTCTTACTGATGAGTCTTTACATTTCTTTATATATTTTGAATACAAGTGCTTCAGGTCCTTCCTCAGTTATACAATTTGCAAAGATCTGCCCCCAGACTGTGGCTTATCTTTGAATTCTCTTATCAGTGTCTCTCTAAGAGCAATAGTTCTAAATATTGATGATGTCAAATACAACAATTTATTCTTTTACGAATTGTACTTTTTGTCTGGTATCAAAAATGATTACCTAAAACAAGGTTGTGCTATTTTTTTCCTGGTTTCTTCTAGAGTTTTCTAATTTCAGGATTTACATTTAGGTGTGTGATCAATTTTCAAAGAGTTATTGTATATTATATGTGGATGAATATTTTCATGGACTTATCCAAATGCTCCATCATCATTTGTTTACGAAGCTATGTTTTTTTCACTGAATTGCCATTATAACTTTGCAAAAATCAGTTGTTTCTATATGTGTAGGTTTATTTCTGGACTATTTCTTTTGGTCCATTAATCTATTTCTCTGTCAGTAGGCAGAGAATACCATACTGTTTTGATTACTATAGCTTCATAATCATTATGGAAATGAGGTAGAGTTAGCCATCCAACATTGTTGTTTTTCAAAATTTATTTTTCTATTCTATGGGCTTGGCAGTTTCATCAGAAATGTATAATTAGTTTGTCAATTTCTACAAAAAACATGCTAGGATTTTGATATACATTGTGTTGAATTTATAGATAAATTCAAAAAGAAATGCCATTTTATACGGAGTATTTTGACTAGCTAACAAGCTATATTTCTCTGTTTAGGTCTTATTAAATTTCTTTAGCAGGGTTTTATAGTTTTAAATGTGTAGGTTTCCCACGTGTTTTGTCAGATTTACCCTGAAGTATTTTGTCATACAAAATATGAAAGACTCAAAGAAAGTGCCAGATGATTGACATTTTAACACTATCTTGCAGTTTCAAAAAGAATAGGATCTTGACAAATGACAAAAAAGTAGGGAGAGAAGAGGAAAGGCATGGCTAGTGAAGGTGGTCTTGTTATGCAGATGAATCCTCCTGGGTAGCAGCCCTCAGAAAAAAAATAGATAGTACCCAGTGGTTGAGTTAATATTTCATAGCTGGAAAGGGAGAAGAGCCTCAGAGAAAACATGGATGCTTATTTTACCAATGTAGATATTTCTTTATAGATACAAAACTTCTCCACAAAAGGCAGCTTTTTAGGACTATTTCTACCTTTAGGCCCTCTGATGAGCCATCTCAAAATGTGTCAAAAAAGAATACTTTGGGGTGAAATATGTTCGGTTTCCTTTACAGCCATACAAATGGCTAAATAGGTGTAAAATGATTACACTGTGGTTTGACTTGAATTTCCACAATGTGTAATGACGTTAAGCTTCTTTTCCTGTGTGTATTGGCCATTTGAAGATAGTGTTTGGAGAAATTTCTATTTTAAGTCTTTAGCCCATTTCTAAATTGGGTTCTTTCTTTATTGATATTGTTGAGTTTTAAATGTTCTTTACTTGTTCTGGATGTAATCCCTTATCATATATATGATTTCTAAATAATTTCTCCCATTATGTGGCTTGCCTTTTTATAATACTTTATTGATACTGTCCTTTGATGTCTCAAATTTTCAATTTTGATGAAATTTAATATATCTATTATTACTGTTTTGCCTGTGCTTTTAGTGTCATATCAAGGTTATAAAAGATTTATGAAATCTTAAATTACAGTCAAATTCATTAAAATTAAATGGATTTCTTTATAAGATTTTATTAAAATTAACTTTACCATTAATACACTAATGCAAAGGTAAAATTTGTTTTTCTCTTTTGAACAAAATTTTTGTATGATATTAATAAAAATAGCAAAAGAGTAGCTCACCTTTTGACTTATATTTCAGTTTGTCCATATTAGATCTTATGATTGGGAAACTGAGTCTCCTCTCTATTAAAGAATAAGATTTTTTCCTCTTAAAAATCTTTGAATTATCAGCCTGCCTAAGTAAATGACTATAATTTTATAGTAACCTGCCATCTTGTTTCATGACAACAAGTGTCTTATGATGGACAATTCATGACTTCTTGCTTTTTAATCTTTCACTAAAAATTAAAGTACTAAAAATAACACTTCTATTCAATGCATGTGATTCTATATATAAGGTGTACCAATAAATAAGATACATTTTTAATAAGAAAAATTACAAAAGAAGCATAAAATGTGCCATTTTTTCTAATTCAGAGGTTATTTAAAGGTTGGATCAAAATATGGATTTAAAAAAGAACAAAATAGAAAGTAACTTGTTAGTAAGAGAAAGAGATGTAAAAAGGCAATGAATATAGAAATATATTTTTGGTAAGAAATAGAAAGGAGAACATTATTACAGAGAAAGGATCTTGTACAGAATTTTTTGTCCTAAAATTACTGGTTATTTAGGAAAAGGGAAAGTTAGGACAAAAGAGAAAGTTTTATGTTAGGTCCGGAGCCGAGAGAGACAAAAGAAACCTTATGTGAAGCAAAATGCTGTTTATTTTGAGCATCTGGGTGCAGATGGGTGGAGGCCAAAGAGCATCCACCCTGAGAGAGGGGAGAGCCTTGGGTTTTATAGAGGATTTCTTAGGGGGCAGTGAGTACCTGGGCCAGAACAGCCTCTGCAATAAAAATTAAACAACAACAACAACAACAATTTCTGGGACCCCTGGGTCAGTCTCATCCTGTAGAGATAAGGGAGGAATAAGTTCCATCCTTATCAGGGGGGATAGGAATGCTGGCTGCAGCTGTTAGATTTTACAACCTCCCAGGACTCTCCAGACCCTGCGGCTATTGATTCACCAACCTCGGTTTTCCATTAACGGCATTCCGTCCCTTACATACTTTTCGGGTTCCCACTGGGAACAAACTATGGGATGGAATGCGGTGTTAGGTTTGTTCCCAGTGGGAACCCGAAAAGTATGTATGGGACAGAATGCCGTTAATGGAAAACCCGAGGTTGGTGAATCAATAGCCACGGGGGTCTGGAGAGTCCCCGGAGGTTGTAAAACCTAACAGACAGCTGCAGACGCCAGCATTCCTATCCCCCGATAAGGACAGAACTACTCCCCTCTCTTATCTGTACAGGAGGAGACTGACCCAGGGGTCCCAGAAATTCGTTGTTTAATTTTTTTTTTATTGTAGCAGCTGCTCTGGCCCAAATACTCACTCCCCCCTAGTAAACCCTCTATAAAACCCAAGGTTTTCCCCTGTCTCAGGGTGGATGCTCTTTGGCCTCCACCCATCTGCACCTAGATGCCCAAAATAAACGGCATTTTGCTACACATGAGGCTTCCTCTCTCTCTCTCTCTCTCTTTCTCTGCTCCAGACCTAACACTAACATTCCACCCTTTTTATTAGGTACATGTAAGAAAAGGAAGGGTAAGGTATGGGAAAAGGGTAAAAATTAAAAATTAGAAAGATTGGGAAGCGAGCATCATGGTCCTCTTTCTAACTGTTTTTTCCTGTTCCTGGAGATCTGGTTATTTCTTAAATGCAGTCAGGCCTATTTGCAGGGGATGTGATCTTTGTCCCTGAGATATGGTTTTGGGCAGGAAACAAAGGCCTGGAATTTACCCCCCTGCAGTCTGTCTGAGAGTTTCTCCGGAACAAACACCCTGAGGCTGCCAAACAAATTCTAAAAGGTGTGAGCTGGGGAAATGTAAAGTGAAAGATTTACATTTTTTTCTGGGCTGTTTTAGGTGTTTGTGAAAACAGGTTCCCAGCAGGTTGCCTGCTAGTTTGGGAGAGAGATAGCAAAGAGTAGGGAGAGCTCAGAATTCATTTTTAGCTGTTATTACAAAATTGAGAGATTCAAGGCCGCCCTAACATTCCCCCTTTCTGTTGTTAAAATTAAATTTTTATGTAAAATGAACTCAGAAGTTGGGAAAATGGGCGGAGACCTTTCTTCTGTAGCTTCTTCGAGCTGAGGAGGGGCGTAGAGATCTTTTTATGGAGTTCATTTATTAAAAGTGAGTGGGTTGAAAAAGGACAGTCTTGAAGTTAGAATAGAGGAAGAATGGGGTTTTACTGGAGAGAAATATTTAGGGCCTGAATTTGGTTTCATAGGAATGTCACTAGATAGTGGAGAATGTAGGGTTTGAAAATTAGAGTTGAAAGTAGAGCCACTAGGGGCCTTAGTTAAGAGTTTAAGATCACGCATGGTGAGAAGAGCTCATAGTTTTGAGAAGGTGGAGGGTCTCCTGGACTGCAGGCAGATAGCGATGTCATAGAGCACCCGTAGTAGTGGGATAGAAAGTAAGTTTATTATTATTAGGGTTTCCAGCATGAGCAAAGGACTGACTGGTCTGGTATGTAAGTTGGCCTGTGGAGGCATTGATAGAGTGAGAAGTATAAAGAGGAGGCAAAGCACGATAAGTATTCATGTATACCACAGCATGTTATCAGAGCCTGGTATCCGTGATGGGCTGGACTTTCAGGGAGCTTGCTGTGGGAGGAAGCAGGTTCTGGAGGGCCTACAGGTTTGAGTCCTGAGAGATGACTCTCAGATGGGATTTCCAGAAGCTTAGCTGGAGTGAAAGGATCATTTAAAAGGTTGAAGGGGACCCAGTTTGTCCTGGGAAATCCTTAAGTAAAATCTAGTCTCTAGGCTGTAAGTGCTGTGGTCCCTTTAAGAAGCCATCCAGCGAGTTTTACTGCTGGCAGGTATGTGTTAGGTGGGGGTGGTGGAGAAAGACAAGGGAATCAAAATAAATTTGCGAATTTTTATCTCCTGAAATCAGTTTTTACATTTTTATATGCCTGTCTCTTTTGCAATAGCCCTTAGGCCTAGAGAGGATGAATAAGGTTGGGCCAAGTGGAATTTAATTCTTTAAATCCTGGAGATAACCCTATTATTTACTTGATACTACTTCAATGGCTTTCGAAAGTAAAACAAGAGAATAATGTTTTAAATAAAAAGTCGTAAAAATTTTAGTTCTTTCCATGACATTTTCCAAAGAAGCAAATCTTGGATTGCAGTTGATTATAAACCGTTGTTTAAGAAGACTCAGAGTAAAACAACAATCATCCGTGGATGGTACAGGTTCCACAATAGTTAAGGTTACAGATATAAAGGAGATTTGGTTATTTTTGTGACACATAATTTAGTATATATAGTTATTATTGATAATATATCAAGGCTTACTAGAACTTTAGGAATTTCACATAGCCTTGGGGCAGATATTTTTAAGAGCAAAGTAATATTTTAAGAAAACTTTGTTTTATCACATACTAAGCTCCTGCTTAAATTTTCTTTATAAACGTTATTCCAACCTGCACAGACCATCTACCAAACATATCTAAAACTTTCTGTTTTGTCCTAATTTTCCCATTTCCTAAATAATTAGTCTTTTAGGACAAAAATATTCCATACATGATCCTTTCTTACCAAAAATATATTTCCACACTCATGCCTCTTTACATCTCTTTCTGTTATTCACAAGTTACTTTCTATTTTGTTTTAAATGAAATATTTGAAGTAAGCCAATTAATTAGAGCTCTTTTGCATATTTTGGTAGGGAAACATTACATATTTACATGGTCACACAAACATATAGACATATAGACAATTTTAGGTGAAGTAAGGTAGAAAGTTTTATGGTTTGGAAGCTCAGAGCGTATCAAGGAAAAAGTTGCACATAAAGTTTCAGTTAAGTCTTTCCATAAATCTGAGGAAGGAAGCCATAAGATCTTTTCCCAGTGGGGGTAATTGGGAAGTACAAAAAGGGGTGGGCAAATACTTTATCTCCCAAGGGACAGAGAAGGTGTGGAATACACAGGGGGGTTGTAGTTTACCTTTTACTCTGATGATGGGGGTAGGAGAGGGAAATAGAGGCCATGAAAATTCAGGAAGAGCAGATGACATGGCTCCAGTGTTTTTAGCTGTGCCAGAGGGTTAACTAAGGCTCTGCCATCCTAGTGTGTTGAAGTTCAGTCTATTCTGAACCCTGACATGCCCGTCAGATTGAAGCAGTTTCAGAAGGTCCCTGGGTATGGAGGATGCCTGTCCAGAGTGGGGCAGCCAGTTCCAGAATGCTGGTGTGATCTTCCCATTTTAAGAAGAGGGCACTGGCTTTTCCAGTGCCCTTCTTTTGTCAGAGGAGGCAGGGTCCTGGTGGAGCCCATTTCCTGGGACATTTTACTCTAGGGACCCAGAGTCCTATTGGAGGCAGGGCTCAGTTCCTGTAGAAGGTTGTGGCCTTGTCATCTACTTGCCTGAGGCCTTTTGAGGGACTCTCTGGAAACATTCCTTTATAAGGCAGCCACAATTTTAAAAGCTTTTGTTGTTGTTGTTGTTTTGGGAGGCTGTTGTCAGTCCCACTCTCTTTTTCCTTCACCTCTCCCCATCTTGGTTATTAAAGACCCTGAAGGCCAGGTTTACGAGACTTTTTTGTGGGGTTTGATGGCCTTCCTCTAATTTTTTGGAGATTGCACCTGATGTCAGACTCGGACTGGGAGATAAAATGCATACTGAGGAGTAAAGTTCCCTCAGGAGTTTCTACATGCCAGGTCAGAGCATAAGATTGAGTTAAATAAAAAGAACATGCATCTGCACGATGCCTTCCACCCCAGCCACTTCCCCTAGTAGGTACAAACCACTTGTGGTAGAGTCTGTGGGTCTCAGGACTTGAGCAGAGCAAGAGCTAGTAGTAGGAGGGCTCGGAAGAGGTCAGGAAGCAGGTTGAGGGTTAGGCTGAGGGAGTTCTGTTTCTGGAGACCTGTACGTGGGGAGAGCTGAGATCCCAAGGGTCAGGATCTGAGGTTTCAAGTTTGTAGTTGCTGCAGGCCCTGGAAGTTTGGCTTCAGTATGGGCCACCCCTGTGGGACTCCAGGGGTCCCAGGGAATAAGACTTCCATTGAAGGCCTCCGCAGGTTGGGAAAAAAAGAGGAGAGAAAAAGGAAGGACCACACACAGTGCTGCTGGGCCCAACCTGTTATTCACTGCCAACACTCTTTTACTCAGATTGAAAACATCTCCCTCTAGGCCCAGGGACTATTGTGGAAGAAGGGGCATGTGAGTTTAGACTCTTCAAATCAAGGAGGGATACCCAGAAGCCCAAACAAATACTAATTGAGAAACTTTGTCCCTTTGGCCATGTGGGACAGATATCCACCCCAATCATAAAAATTTCCTGTTTCCCTTAGACTTAGAGCTTTCTGAGCATAATTGTTCTCAGTTATGGGGTTTATACAAGAGGTGATATAAGAAGAAATTTATCAGTCACATTAGGAAAAATTATTAAAGAGCCTAAAATATTATAACACAATAAAAGCTTCTAAATCCCTTAGCTTAAATGATTAACAATGCTTATGTTTGCTAAAAGTCTGCAACTAAACCCCAAAATACAGTAGTTCAACACTTGTAGATGAATTAATTTTGTAGCCTTGCCTTTTACATTTTGGTTTTTACTCTTAAGCTGCCTAGACGGTTTTAATGGGTTGATGAGTGCCTGTCTACCTCCAGTCCTAACTTGCCTAAAATATTCAATTGGCTGTAAGCCCTTTTGGCTATTCAGTCTCCTTGGACATAAGGGTCCCACCAAGAGCCTTTCAGTATTTTAAAAGAATATATAGAGAAGGAAAAAGGCGGCGGGGGGGGGGGGGCGGGAGCTGATGAGGTAGTGGTTAAATGCTTGTGAGGCCCAGGAAATCTACATTTTACATAAAATAAGAGATTGAAGTATTAGGTAGACAGCAAGAAACCTCTGGCACCCCTGGGGACAAACGGGGGCACCCTGAGCAACTGCCACACCTGGAGGAGGAGGGAACACACTACCAATCTGCCAATCAGAATTTAGCACACCAACTGCAAAAGAATGAAGAAGTACAATAGGGTCTGGAAGGTGACCTAGAAAATCTAAGTCTAATCAGCATGTCATTAGCTTAAATCTACATTGTGGTTCACCGCCCCCCCCAAATGAGTTTTCAGAGTGGCTCATAGGAGATTGGCATGTGCAGTAAGACTCAGGTCATATTAATCTCAACTATCCATCAAAGTGGTTTGATGGTGATGTCTGAAGCACGAGGAGGGCCCAATTCAGACAGTATAAAAGAAGACCCCAGAGTATAACCAAGACCTTTTTGTTATGACAAGGGATCCATTCTCATCTATGGTAAGTATATCCTGCTCTTGCTCTGTAAACCTATATCTTGCTCTTGCTCTATACCCTATCTTTCTTTCCTCAATAAATCTCATTTTGTGCTTACCTTGCTTTCAGTGTGTCTGGTCATTCTTTGGCAAAGAGCATAGCAAGAACTGAGAACAGACCGTTGACCAGACAGAAGGAAGCATCAATTACATAGATGTCCCTGGGTAGATAACAGAATGTTTGGTTCTGTCTTGTCTCTAGTTTTCTTACCTGTAAGATAAACTTGTAACTCATGATTAGTGTGGAATAGAACAGGCTTTAGATTTAGGTGCTAGACATAGGTATAATTTGTATGTCCTTGCTTATGGGAGGCTAGCAAGAAATTTCCTTAATGAATGATCTGTGGGGCCAGTTCTTCACAGGTGCCTGAGACCCTTACCTTCTCTTTTACATAAGAAGTTGTGGGCGGCCCCTAGACTTTGAGTGTCTTTTTACAAGGGCAAACCAGTTAATGCTTAGTAGTGCTTTTATTGAAAGTCTATATTTTATTTAGAGGTTAATATTTGCTTTTCATTAGGACAGTTTCACTCCCATGGATTAGAGTCAAATGCCTGTGGCTTTTCCAGGCTGAGGTTGCAAACTGCCGGTGGCTCTACAATTCTGGAATCC
Source organism: Lemur catta (assembly GCF_020740605.2). Lineage (NCBI taxonomy): Eukaryota > Metazoa > Chordata > Mammalia > Primates > Lemuridae > Lemur > Lemur catta. Next base: position 52,872,915 of record NC_059155.1, on the reverse strand, counting down.
TGGCAGCAGTCTCAGCCCCTGCATCTCCAATAGGCACTGCCTTAGTAGGGACTTTCTGTGGCAGTTTCAGTCCCAAATTTCTGGTTGATATTTCCTTAAGAAAGGCTTCCTGTGATGGTTCTGCTCTTCCAACAAGTCTCTGCCTGAGATTTTTCTTACACACTTTGAAATCTTGGTGGAGAAAGTCATGCCTGCACACCTCCATAGCTCTTGCGTTCTGCAGGTCTGCAGCATTAACACGACATGTATATTGATGCTGCCATGGCTTACACCGTCCATTCTCTGAAGCAGTGGCCCAAGATATAGCTGGGGACACTAAGCCATTGCTTCTCCAGCCAGAGCAGCTGGGATGTGGGGAGCAAAGTCCCAAGTCATCACAGGGCAGCAGCATCTAAGGTTTGTCCCCTGAAAACATTCTGTCCTCCTAGGTCTCAAGGCCTATGATGGAAGGAGCAGCCACAACATCCTTGGATTCCTCTCATGAAAATGTTCTTTCATTCTCTACCAAAGGGCCAGTATAAAAATTTTCCAAATTCTTATGTTCTGCTTCCCTTTTAATTATAATTTCCACCCTTACGTCATGCTTTTGCTCCCAAATCTTACTTATGCAGTTAAAAGTAACCAAGCACTTGTCTGAATACTTTGCTGCTTTAGACGTTCATTCTGCCAAGTATTCATCACTTTTAAATTCTGCCTTCCTGCAAAATTCTAGGGCATTGATACAATGATGCCAATGTCTTTGCTAAAGTGTAACAAGGATGACATTTGCTCCAATTCCCAATAAGTTTCTCCTCATTTCCACCTGGTATTTTGTCAGAATGGCTTTTGTTGTCTATACTTCTATCAACGTTTTAGTCACAACCACTTAATCATTCTCTAAGAAGTTCCAGACCAGCTTCTTAGTCCTCACCAGAATTGCTTTTTTCACCCTGATCTTCCACATTTACTTCCATATTTTTAGGTACTATGAGAACATCTCACTCTTCAGTACCAATTTCCTGTCTTAGTTGATTTTGTGTTGCTGTAACAGAATACCTGGGGCTCGGTAATTTATAAAGAAAAAATAGGTTTACTTAGCTCACAGTTCTGGTGGCTGAAAAGTCCAAGACTGGGCATGTCAATGAGAAAGAAGCCAAACTCTGTAAAATAATTTTAAAGAGATTTATTCTGAGCCAAATTTCAGGACCATGACCCAGAACCACGACTAAGAAGTCTTGAGCAACTGGACTCACTGTGGATGGTAATTACAGTTTGGTTTTATACATTTCAGGGAGACAGGGATTACAGCTAAAGCCATAAATCAGTACATGAAAGGCATACATTGGTTTGGCCCAAAAAGTTGGCATATCTCAAAGCAGGGTCTTATAGGTGGTTTAAAGATTCTTTGACTTATAATTGGTTTAAAGACATGAAGCTTTTGTCTAAAGGGATGGAATGTTTTAAGATAAGGAGCTCTGTTAATCAGAGACAAGCCACCGGACATATATTTGTTGTGTAAAGTGAGGACCTGCAGGTTTGTCTTGCATACCCTTAGACTTGTTAATGGGTTACAAAGGATGTCTCCAAGAAGGGAGAGGGGCATGATGAGGCATATCTGACCTCCCTACTCCTGGAAGGCAATTTAGTTTTAGGATATCCCCTTGGCCAAGAGGGGGGTCCATTCAGTCAGCCAGTGGGGGGGAGCCGTAAGATTTTATTTTCCTTCACAGGCAGCTGCATCTGGTGAATGCCTCAGGCTGATTCTGGTCATGGCAGAAGGCAGAAAAGCAGCAGTTAGATACAAAGACATCACATTGCAAAAGAGGAAAGAATGCAGAAAAACCTAGGAAGCCATACTTTTATCAACAACCCACTCTCAGGAACTAAACAAATTATATGGAAGGGAGAACTCTCTCACCCCTGAAGGAGGGCATTAATTTATTCACAAATATGGCCATGAAACAAGTAACTCCAACTAGGCCCACATCCCAACAGTGCCACATTTGGGATCAAATTTTAACATGTTTTGGCAGGGGGCAAACCACATCTAAACCATAGCAATTCCTTAGTATTTTTTAAAAATTCTATCGAAAATGGAATTGTTCTGTTAAATGAGTTCTAACAGGATGTGTGTGTGTGTGTGTGTGTGAGAGAGAGAGAGAGACAGAGACAGAGACAGAGAGAGAGAGAGAGAGAGAGAAAGAGAGATCTTAGTGTTTTCTACAAATGAGATTATGCCATGTAGGAAAAAAGATCATTTTACTTCTTTCCTAACAAATAACTCTTATATCTTTTTCATGCTTAATTTCTCTTGTTAAAACTTCCAACACTTTGTTGAATAGAATTGGCAAAGCAGGCATCCTTGCCTTGACCCTGATCTCAAATGAAAAGCATTTATTATTTTACATTGCGTATAATTTTAGCTGTGTCATTTTCATATATAATAGTTATATTTTGATGTAGTTTCCCTCTCTATTGAGTGCTTTTATACTGGAATGGTTTTGTATTTTGTCCAATTTTTTCTGCACTGATTAAGATTATCATTTTTTTCCTTTGAAATCTGTTGATGTAGTGAATTGCACCGAATTATCTTCATTGTTGAAACATTCTTTTTTTCCCATGTATGTTGGCACATTTTTATTTTTAATTTTTTATTATTTTAAAGTATTATGGAGGTACAAATGTTTTTGGTTACAAGAATAGCTTTTGTAATGCTTGAGTCAGGGTTATAGGTCACCCAGATAGAGTGTTCATTGTACACATTAGGTAGGTTTTTCCCCTCCCTTTGTCCTGCCTGCCCCAATTGATTTCCATTGAGTTATACTTCCCTCTATGCACATGTGTGCTCATTGGTTAGTTCCAATTTAGTGAGTACATGTGGTATTTGTTTTTTCATTCTTTAAATACTTCACTTAGGATAATGGCCTTTAGTTCCATCATATTGTTGCAAAAATCATTAAGTCATCATTCTTCATGGCTGAGTAGTAGTCCATGGTATACCTATATCACATTTTATTAATTGACTCATGAATTGATGGGCACTTGGGTTGATTCCATATCTTTGCAATTGTGAATTGTGCTGCAATAAACATTTGAGTGTGGGTGTCTTTTTGATAAAATGACTTCTTTTGATTTGGGTAAATACCCAGTAGTGGGATTGCTGGATTGAACGGTAGGTCTACTTTTAGTTCTTTGAGAAATCTCCATACTGTTTTCCATAGAGGCTGTACTAATTTACAGTTCCACCCACAGTGTATAAGCATTCTGTTCTGTCTGCATCCATGCCAGCATCTATAGTTTTTGGACATTTTAAATAAAAGCCATTCTAACTGGGATAAGGTGATATCTCATTGTGGTTTTAACTTGCATTTCCATAATAATTAGGAATGTTGAGCATTTTTTCTTATATTTATTGGTCATTTGCCCATCTTCTTTTGAAAAGCTTCTGTTAATGACATTTGCCCACATTTTGATGGGGTTGCTTTATTTTTTCTTGCTGATTTCCTTGAGTTCTTTGTAGATTCTGGTTATTAGCACTTTATCAGATATGCAACTTCTGAATATTATCTTTCATTCTGTAGATTGTCTATTTGCTTTGTTGTTTATTTCTTTGGCTGTACAGAAACTTTTTAATTTAATAAAGTCATATTTATTTATTTTTGTTGTTGCTGTGATTGCCATTGGGGTCGTCTTCATAAATTTTTTGCCAAGGCTGATGTCTACAAGAGTAATTCCAATGTTTTCCTCTAATTCTATGGTTTCATGCCTTACATTTAAGTCTTTTATCCATCTTAATTTAATTTTTGTGAGTGGTGAGAGATGTGGATCCTGTTTCATTTTTCTGCATGTGGCTATTCAGTTATCCCAGCACTATTTACTGAATAGGGATTCTTCTCCCCAGTATATATTGCTGTCTGCTTTGTCAAAGATCAGTTGGCTGTAAGTGGATGGTTTTATGTCTGGGTTTTTTGTTCTGTTCCATTGGTTTATGTCTCTATTTTTGTGTCAACACCATGCTGTTTTGGTTGCAAGGTTAACCTTGTAGTGTAGTTTGAAATCTGGTAAAGTGATGCCTACAGATTTGTTCCTTTTGCTTAAGATTGCTTTGGCTATTTGGGCTATTTTCAGCTTCCAAATGAAGCATAGATTTTCATTCTAGATGTGTGTAATATGACATTGATAAATCTCAAATAGTCATGTTGTATAATACTTTTAATATGCTAAGTTCTGTTTGCTCGTATTATTTTGAGGATTTTTGCATCACTATTGACAGGCAATGCTGACCTCCTAAAATGAGTTAGTAAACATTCCCTCCTCTTCAAATTGCTGGAAGAATTAGAGAAGAATTGATGCTAACTCTTTAAATCTCAGGTGGAATTCACCAGTGAAGCTATGTGGGCCAGGAATTTTCCTTACTGGATATTTTGGATTACATATTCAAACTTCCTGCTTGTTAGAGATTTGTCAAAATTTTCTATTTCTTTTGAGTCAGCCAATGTAATTTCTCTGCCTCTAGGAATTCATCTATTTCATATAGATTATATAACTTTTTTATACACAATTGCACAGAGTACTACTTTATAATCCTTTAATATGTGATTTTGTTTATGATGCTAGCAGTTTTATTCCGCTCTTTTTCTTCTTACTAAATATAGCTGAAAGTCTCTCAATTTTGGTGCTCTTTTCAGAGAAGCAACTTTTGGTTTCATTGATTTTTCCTATTGGTTTTCCATTCTTTTTTTTAGAATTTGGTTTTTTTATGTTTTTTATTTTTTATTTCAGAATATTATGGGGGTACAAACATTTTGGTTAAATATGATGCTTTAGCCTTGTCCAATCCAGGGCTACAAGTGTGCCCTTCCCCCATACAGTGTGCTTCACATCCATTTGTTGTGAGTTTACCCACCTCACCAACCCCCTCCCACCTGACCAGCACCCAGTGAATATTACTGCCAGGTGAACACTGTAGTGTTGATCAGTTAGTACTGATTTGATGGCAAGTACATGTGGTGCTTGTTTTTCCATTCTTCTGATACCTTCCTTTGAAGGATGGGCTCAAGCTCTATCCAGGATAATATAAGAGGTGCTAGTTCACCATTGTTTTTTGTAGTTGAGTAGTATTCCATGGTATACATATGCCACATTTTATTAATCCACTCATGTACTGATGGGCAATCCCACTACTAGGCATCTACCCAAAGGAAAAAAGAACATTCTATAATAAAGACATCTGCACTTGAATATTTATGGCAGCACAATTCACAATTGCAAAGATGTTTTTACATTCTTGATTTTACTATTCTCTGTTCTAATCTTTATTATTTCCATCCTTCTACTAGCTTTGGATTTAGTTTTCTTTTTTCTAGTTCCTTAACAGATAATTTGGACTGTCTATTTGAGAGCTTTCTTGTTTTTAAGTGTGTTTACAGCCATATTTTTTCTTCTTAGGTCCTCCCCCCTTCCTCTTCATCTTATAGCTTTGGTTTTTTTCAATTTCACATGTCTCAAAATATTTTAAAATTTCCCTTGGTATTTCTGCTTTGGCACATTGGTAATATACGAGTGTATTGTTTAGTATCTGCCATATTTGTGACTTCTCCATTTTTTTGCTGCTGATGATATCTATTTTTATAACATTGTCACTAGAAAAGATAATTTGTATAATTCAAATATTTTTATATTGATTAAGACTTTTTGTGTGGCCTAATATAATCTATCCTAGAGAATCTTGCATGTGCACTTGAGAAAAATATATTTTCTGTAGTATAGTGGAGCATTCTGTGTATGTAATTTAGATTGAATTTGCTCATAATATTATTTAAGTCTTGCATTTTCTTACGGTTCTTCTGTCAGGTTGTTCTACCTATTGTTGAAGGTGGGGTGTTGGAGATTCCTACTATTATTTTAGATATGTTTATTTTGTTCTTCAATTCTGTCACTATTTGCTGCTTCATATCCTTTTGGAGCTGTGATGTTTGGTTGGTGCATGCATGATTCTAATTTTTATATCTTCATGGTTATTTAACCATTTCATCAATATATAATGTCCTTATTTGTGCATTGTACCACTTTTTTACATAAATTCCATTTTGTCTGATATTATTATGGCCACCACAGCTCTCTTTAGGTAACTATTTGCATGGAATATTTTTATCCATCTTTTCACTTTTAACCTATGTGTGTCCTTAAATGTAAGGTGACTCTTGTGTGGACAACATATAGAATATTTTATTTTTTAAATTCCATTTATAATCTCCAAATGTTTTTAATTTTTATTGATATACATTATTGGAACATATTTATGGGGTACATGTAATATTTTGGTGCATGCATAGAAAGTGTAATGACCAAGTCAAGGTATTTAGTATATCCATCACCTCAACTTTTTATTATTTCTATAAGTAGGTAACATTTCAAGTTCTCCCTCATAGCTATTTTGAGTATATTGTTGTTAATTATCTTTACCCTACCTTGCTATCAAACATTAGAACTTCATTCTATCTAACCATGTTTGTACCCATTAACCAACCTCTCTTCATCCCCCCTGACATACTCTTCCCAGGCTCTGGTAGATATCAGTCTACTCTCTATCTCCATGAGATCAACTTGTTTAGCTTCCAAACATCAGTAAGAACACGTGATATTTGTCTTTCTGTGCCTGGCTTATTTGACTTAACATAATGACCCCCAGTTCTATCCACGTTGCTGAAAAAAAGGTTTTCATTCTTTTTATGGCTAAATAGCATTCCATTGTGTATATATACACCAAATTTTATTTATTCATTCTCCTGCTAATTGACACTTAGGTTCATCCTATGTCTTTGCAATTGGGAATAGTGCTGCAATAAACATAGAAATGCAGATATTCCTTTGATACACTGATTTTATTCTTGGATTAATAACCAGTAGTGGGATTATAGAATCATATGGTAGTTTTTTTAGATTTTTTGAGAAATCTCTTTACTGCTTTCCATAGTGGCTGTATTAATTAACATTATCACAAACAGTGTATAAGAGTAACCTTTTCTCAACATTCTCAATAGCACCTATTGTTTTTTGTCTTTCTGACAAAAGCCATTCTAATGGAGCTTAAGATGATATCTCATTGTGGTTTTGATATGTATTTACCTGATCATGGCTGATATTAAGAATTTTCTATATACTCATTGGTTATATGTATGTCTTCTTTTGAAAAGTGTCTATTCATGTTCTTTCCCCACTTTGTTATGAGATTATTTAATTTTTTTTCTGTTATTTGTGTTCAAAGGATCTATTCTGGATATAAGTGCCTTGTCAGATGAATAGTTTGCACATATTTTCTCCAATTCAACAGGATATCTCCTCACTCTGTTCATTGTTTTCTTTACTATGTAGCAGATTTTTGGTTTAATAAAATTTCGTTTGTCTACTTGCCTGTGCTTTTAAGGCCTTCACCATTAAATCTTTGCCTAGAACAATGTCCTGGAGTGTTTTCTCTATATTTTCTTATAGGAGATTTATAGTCTTGTATCTTATGTTTAAGTATTTGATCAGATTTTTCTATATGGTGAGTAACAGAGATCTAGTTTCATACTTCTACATATGGATATTTAGCTTCTCCAGCATTATTTATTGAAGAGAGTGTCCTTTCCCCAGTGCATGTTCTTGGTGCCTTTGTTGAAAATCTGTTGGGTGTGAATATGTGAGTTTATTCTAGGTTCATTATTCTGTATTGGTTTTCATAGCAATAGCATGCTGGTTTTGTTACTATAGCTGTATTAGTCCATTTGTGTTGCTGTTGAGAAATGCCTGAGACCAGGTAGTTTATAAAGAAAAGAGGCTGCTTCCACTCATGGCAGAAGGTGGAGAGTAGCCAGCATGTAGAGATCACACATGGTGAGAGAGAGCAAGAGAGAAAGGGGGGAGATCTCACACTCTTTTTAACAACCAGCTTTCAAGGGAACTCTGATTGGGAACTAATAGAGCAAAAACTCACTTATTAACCAGAGCATGGCACCAAGCCATTCATAAGGGTTCTACTTTCATTACCCAAACATCTTCCTTTAGGTCTCAACTCCAACATTGGGGATCAAATTTTTACATGAAATTTGAAGGGATCAAATATCTAAACCATAGCAATAGACTTGTATATATTTTGAATTCAGGTAATGTGATGCCTCCAGCTTTGTTCTTTTTGCTCAAGATTGCTTTAGCCATTCAGGCTCTACTTTGGTTTCATAGAAATTTTAGGATAGGTTTTTTCTATTCTTGTAAAAAAATGCCATTAGTATTTTCATAGGATTACATTGAATCTGTAGATTTTTTTGGATAATATGGTCATTTCAAGCATATTACTTCTTCTGATACATTACATGAGCATGGATGTCTTTCCATTTGTTCATGTCCTGTTCAATTTCTTTCATCAGTGTTTTCTAGTTTTCCTTGTTGAGGTCCTTCACTTCATTGGTTAAATGTATTCTTAGGTAGTTTTTTTAAGCTATTGTAAATGGGATTGACTTCTTGATTTCTTTTTCATCTATTTTATTATTAGCATGTAGAAATGCTACTGATTTTGTATGTTAATTTTGTATTCTGAAACCTTACTGAATTTGTTAATCAAATCTTAGAGTTTCTTGATGGAGATGTTAGGTTTTTCTAAATATCAGATCATGTAATCTACAGAGAGGGATATTTGACTTCATCTTTTATAATTTGGAAGCCTTTTCTTTCTTTTTCTTGATTGTTCTGGCTAGGAATTTCATTGGAGTGGTGAAAGTAGACATCCTTGTCTTGTTCCAGTTATTAAGCTGAAAGCTTTTCTCCATTCTGTATAATGTTAGCTATGTGTCTGTCATATATGGCCATTATTATGTTAAAGTACATTATTTTTATGCCAAGCTTGTTGTGAGTTTTTATCATGAAGAGATGTTGAAGTTTATCTAATGCTTTTTCTGCATCTATTGAGAAAATTATGTGGTGTTTATTCTTCATTCTGTTGATATGATGCATCGTATTATTGATTTTATGTATGTTAAAGCATCCTTGCATCCCTGGGATCAATATCAATTCATCATGGGGTATTACCATTTTGATGTGTTGTTGGATTTCGTTTACTAGCATGCTGTTGAGGGCTTTTTATTTGTGTTCACCAAGGATATTGGTTTTTTGTTGTATCCTTCTCTGACTTTGGTATAAGGGTAATATGGTAATATGGGTCTCATAGAATGAGTTACGTAAAATTCCTTCCTCTTCAATTTTTTTTTGAATAGGATGGGAAAAATTGGTAATAGTTCTTCTTTATACATTTGGTAGAATTTGTCAGTAAAGATATAGCCATTCAGTCCAGGGCTTTTGTTTGTTTGGAGCCTTTTTATTACTGATTCAATCTCCTTACTATCTGTTCAGGTTTTCTCTTCCTTCCTGAGTCAGTTTTGGCAAGTTTTATGTGTCCTTAAATTTATATATATCCTTATGTTTTCTAGTTTGTTAGTATATAGTTATTTGCAATAGTCTCTGATGATATTTTGTATTTCTGTGGTTTCAGTTGTGATGTCTTTTTTTTTTCATTTCTCATTTCGCTTATTTGGGTGTTCTCTCTTTTTTTCTTGGTTGGTCTAGGTAGTGGTTTATCAATTTTGTTTACCTTTTCAAAAACCAACTTTTCATTCTGTTAAATCTTTGTTTTGTGTTTTTCAGTTCCCAGTTCATTTAGTTCTGCTGTGATCTTATTTCTTTCTTTCTGCTATTTTTGAATTTCATTTGTTCTTCCTTTTCTTGTTCCTTGGGATACACAATTAGATTTTTTTATTTGAAATCATTCTGCTTTTTTGATGTAGGCATTTATTGCTATAAGCTTTTCTTTTAGCACCACATTTTTCTGTATCTTGTAGGTTTTGGTATGTTGTGCTTCTATTTTCAATTGCTTCAGTAATTTAAAATTTTTTTTTTCCTAGTTTATTCATTGTACTCAGTAGTCAATCCATATTATGTTGTTTAATTTCCATGTATTTGCACATTTCCAAAGTTTCAGTTGTCATTGATTTCTACTTTTATTCGTTTGTTGTATGAGAAGCTACTTGTTACAATTTTGATTTAAAAACATTGTTGAGACTTCTTTTGTGACCTGACATGTCTATCCTGGAGAATGTTCCATGAGTTGAGGAAAATAATATGTATTCTGCAGGTATTGGATAAAATATTTGCTAAATATCTGTTATGTCTATTTGTTCTAAAGTGCACTTTAAATCCAATGTATCTTGGTTAATTGTCTGTGTAGCTAACCTGTCTCATACTGAGAGTGGGCTGTTGTAGTCCCCAGCTATTATTTTATTGGAGTCTATCTCTCCCTTTAGGTCTAATTATATTAGCTTTGTATATCTGGGTGTTCCAATAGTGGATGTATATATATTTAGAACTGCATTATCCTATTGCTGAATTGATCCTTTTGTCATTGTATAATAACCTTTTTGTCTCATTTTACTGATTTTGACTTAAAGTCTGTTTTATCTGATGTATGTATAGCTACTGTGCCTTGCTTTTTGTTTTTCTTTATGTAGAATATATTTTTTCCATCCTTTTACTTTTACTCTTTATGTACTTTTACAGGTGAAGTGATTTTTTTTGTAGTCAGCATATAGTTGGGTCACATTCTTATAGCTGTTCAGCCAGTCTATGTCTTTTAAGTGTAAAATATAATCCATTTACATTTGAAGTGATTATTGATATGCGAGGACTTATTTCTGTCATTTGGTTAATTGGTTTTTGTTGTTTTGTATATTCTTTGTTTCTTTCTCTCTGTTTATCATTGGTTATCACTGTGGCTTGGTGATTATCTGTAGCAGTAACATTTCAGTTCTTTCTCTTTCTTGTGTGCTTGCTCTACCAGTGAGTTTTATACTTCAGTGTTTTTCCATGATGGTGCCTAGCATCCTAATAAAAGGTCATTAATGAATAATAAGAAATCATCTGAATGTATTAAACTCACTGGTAGCAGAAAGCACCCAAATATAGAGCCCTTTATTTCTGTAATAATGGTGTATAAACCACTTACATCTTGAGAAGGAAGACAAAAAGACAAACCTAACAAAAATAATAACTACAACAACTTTCTGAGAGATAGATAATACAAGAAGATATAATTAGAAACAACATAACATTAAAAAGTGGGAGGGGATGGAGATAAAATGTAGAATATCTTTTAGATTTCTCTTCACTTATTTATTTGTTTGTTTATAAGCAAAGATAAGTTCTTATATGTTTAAAATAATTGGTTATAAATGATTTTTGCAAGCTTCATGGTAACTTCAAATATTAAAAAAAGTACAACACATACACAAAACAATACAAAGTAATAAATTAAAACACACTACCAGAGAAAATCGTTACTAACAAACAAAGACAGGAAGGAATGAAAAAAGAATGGTAGCACTACAAAGCAACCAGAAATCAAATAACAACAGCAGAAATAAGTCCTTATCTATCAATAATAGCATTGAAAATAAATAGACTAAACTCTTCAATTATAAGACACAAAGTGGCTGAATGGATAAAAACATATGAGCCTACTTTATGTTGTCTGCAAGAAACCCACCTCACCTACAAAGACACATATAGTCTGAAAATAAATGGATAAAAAAGAATATTCCATGCAAATGGAAACCAAAAATGAGCAGGATTAGCTATGCTTATATCAGGTAAAATAGATTTTAAAAAAACTGTAAAAAGAGGCAAAGAAGGTCATTATATAATGATAAAATTGTCAATACCAAGAGAAGATATAACAATTCTAAATATACATGCATCCAACACCAGATCACCCAAATACATAAAGCAAATATAGTCAGAGCTAAAAACAGAAAGAGACTCTAATACAATATTCATTGGAGACCTCAAAATTATACTTTCAGCATTGGACAGATCATAAATACAGACAATCAACAAAGAAACATTGAACTTCATCTGCACTATAGAACAAATGTCACAATAGATATTTATAGAACATTTCTCCAAATAGCTGCAGAATATCCATCCTCTCCTCAGCTCAAGGATTATTCTCTAGGACAGCCCATATGTTAAGCCACAAAACAAGTCTTAAAAAATTCAGAGAAATTGAAATCATACTAAGTATTTATTCTGGCCATAATGGAATAAAACTAGAAATCAGTAAAAAGAAGAGCATTGAAAAAATATACAACCATATGAAAATTAAGCAACACATTTCTGAATAACTAGGGGGTCAATGGAGAGATTACAAAAGAAATTTAAAAATTCTTGAAACAAATGAAAATGAAAATGAAAATAAAATATACCAAATATATCAAAGCTATGCAATACAGAAAAAACAGTAATAAGAGGAAAGTTTATAGCAATAAGTGTCTACATCAGAAAAGTAGAAAAGCTTTGAATAAAAACCTAACAATGCATCTCAGAGAACTAGAAAAACAAGAGAAACCCAAACCCAAATTTAGTAAAAGAAAATAAGATTGAACCAATAAGAAATCCAAAATCCAAATAAAGCAATAACAACTTACAAGATAGAACAGTAATAAAAATCTCCCGTCAAACAAAAGCCCAGGACACAGTGTCCTCATTGCTGAATTTTACCTGAAGAAGAACTAATACCAATCCCACTTAAATTATTCCAAAAAAATTGAGGAAGGAATACTCCCAGACTCATTCTATGAATCCTGTATCATCCTGATACCCAAATCAGACAAAGACACAAGAAAAGAAGAAAATTATAGACCAAATCTTTACTGAACATAAATGGAAAATCCTCAACAAAATAATAGCAAAACAAATTCCACAACAGATTAAAAATATTATTCATCATGATCAAGTGAGATTCAATCCCAGGGATGCAAGAATAGTTCAACATAAGCAAATCAATAAGTGTGATACATCAAAGCCACAGAAAAAAGGGCAAAAAACATATGACCATTGCAATTGTTGCTGAAAAAGTGATAAAATTCAGCATCACTTCCTAAAAAAACTCTCAAAAGAATAGGTATTGAAGAAATTTACCTCAATATGATAAAAGCCATATATGACAGACCCACAGCTACTATCATACTGAATTGAAAAAAAACTGAAAGCCTTTCCTCTAAGATCTGGAAAAAGACAAGGATGCTTACTTTCATGACTGCCATTCTACACAGTAGTGGAAGTTCTAGCTAGAACAATCAGACATGTAAAAGAAATAAAGTATGCGGTATATGGAGACAATTAAGTACTACTCAGCCATAAAAAAGGACAAATTAATGTATTTTGCAGCAATTTTGGAAGGAATTAGAGACCATTATTCTAAGTGAATTACCTCAAGAATGGAAAAATATAAAATATACACCACATGTGCTCTCTAATAAATTAGAACTAACATGGTCTTCTTTTATCAGACCTACAAAAAAGAATTGGTCCCTAGAGTACAGAAATTATTTCATAACATTGAGAAGGAAAGATCCTCCCAAACTTCTTCTATGAAGCCAGAATCACTTTGATACCCAAACCAGGAAAAAACAGAACAATAAAAGAAAACTATAGACCAATATCCCTCATGAATATAGATGCATAAATACTCAACAAAATTCTAGGAAACTGAATTTGGCAGAACATCAAAGAAAAAAAAAATCCACCATGACCTAGTGGGATTCATCCTAAGAATGCAAGGATGGTTCAACATATGTAAATTAATAAATGCGATTCATCACATAAACAGAAGCAAAAACATAGATCATATGGTCATCTCAATAGATGCAGAAGAAAGCATTTGACAAAATTCAGCACACTTTTATGATAAAATTTGTAACAAAATAGGCAAAATAGAATATTCCTCAATATTATAGAAGTCATATACAACAAACCCATATGGAGTCTTTTTAAAGGTACTGGTTGGAAAGTCAGAGCTAGAATCAGGAGACAAGTTATTTTCTTCTTGGGGAAGCTGTAATTAATGATGACTTGACACTGTCCAGAAGCTCAAGCTGAGTTGAGTAGCTGTTTCAGATATAAAAACTGTTTGCAAAGCAGGAGAAGTTGGGCAGGGCAAGTCCTGAGAGGTCTATAACTCTGTGGCAATGAGAAATCAAAGACATTCTGAAAGTAGAATGCAAAAATTCACATGAATAGAGGTTGACAGCAGATGAGTCCAGTGAGTAGCATCCCTAGTGAACTCTCTGTTTCCTATTTTGTAATTGCTCCCTACTCTTTGAACATACCATTATATGACATCATTTTGCAACAGTGTTGTTAACAAGCTTTCTCTCTCTCTATCTCTCAGCTCTGCTTTCTTTGGTGTTCCCTCCATTATCAGGCATGCACTTGGTGGCTTCAAGCTTTGCCAGGTTTATATTTTATGGTTTTTGTTGTGGTCATTGTTGTTGTTGCCTTATATTGATGTCTGCACATTTGAAGAATTACAGACTTATTCCAGTCTTTGCAGACTTGCTTTACCTGGGAAAGCCCTTCATCAGTTAGCCCTTCCAAACATTCTGGGCAGGTTGTCTGGCATGATTTGTGGGCCAAAGCCAGATAAGGACACTACAACAACAATAAAAATATTACATGCCAATGTCCTTGATGAAAATAGATGCAAAAATCCTCAACAAAACCCTAGGAAACTGAATTCAACAACTCATTAAAAGGATATTCACCATGATCAAGTAAGATTTATCTCAGAGATGCAAAGATGGTTCGATATATTTATATCTATAAATGTAACCCACTACAGGAACAAAATGAAGGACAAAAGGTATAACATGATCTCAATATAGGTAGAGAAGTTTTTTTTAGAAAATTTAGCATTCTTTGGTGATAAAACTCTGAACAAAGTAGCTACAGAAGGAATGTATCTCAACATGACAAAGATCACATATTACAAACCCACAGCTAACCCCATACACACTGGTGAAAAGTTGAAATATTTTTCTCTAAAATCAGGAACAAGACAGAGATTAAACAAATCCAATAAAGTTGCAGAACACAAAATCAACACACAAATATCAGTGATGTTTCTATGCACTAAAAATTAGCTATCTAAAAAAGAAATGAAGAAAATAATCTTATTCATAATACTTACAAAATGAATGAAATACTTAGGAATACATTTCACCAAGTAGGTGAAAGACCAATACACTGAAAACTAAAACATTGATGAAAGAAATTGAAGAGAACAGGAGTAAATGGAAAGATATCCTGTATGCATGGATTGGAAAAATCAACATTGCTAAAATGTCCATACCACCCACAGTGATCTACAATTTCAATGCAATACCTATAAAAATTCTAATGACACTTTCTAAAAAAATATATAAAACAATCCTAAAATTCATATGGAACCACAAAAGACCTGAAATAACCAAAGCAATCTTGAGCAAAAAGTATAAAGCAAGAAGTATCACACTATCTGACTTGAAAATATATCACAAAGCTATAGTAATCAAACAGCATAGCTCTGGTATAAAAAAAGACACGTTGGTTGGGCATGGTGGCTCATGCCTATAATCCTAGCACTTTGGGAGACCAAGGTGGAAGGATCATTTGAGGCCAGGAGTTTGAGACCAGCCTGGGCAACATAGGAAGACACAATCTTTACAAAAATAAAAAATTAGCCCGGCATGGTGACACACACCTATAGTTCCAGCTAATTGGAAGGCTGAGACAGGAGGATTGCTTGAGCCTAGAAGTTTTAGGTTACAGTGAGCTATGATCATGCCACTTACATAATGAGAATAATGGGGCAATGACAGTTTCTTCAATAAATGCTCTTGGGAAAACTGGATATCTACATGAAAAAGAATGAAATTCTACCCTTATCTCATACCATATACAAAAATCAACTCAAAAAATTTGAAAGAATTAAACAGAACATTGGAAGGGGCAGGGGAAAAAAAGACCTCATATAATAAAACTACTACATGTAAATGTAGAAGAAAAGCTCCATGTTATTGGTCTGGGCAATGATTTCTCTCTATATAAACCCAAAAGCACAGTCAACAAAAGCAAAAGTAGACAAATGGAAATGTCAAATGTAAAAGCTTCTACACAGCAAAGGAAACAATTACCAGAATAAGGAGATAATCTATGAAAATGGAGAATGTATTTGCAAACCATATATCTGATAAGGGGTTAATATAAAAAATACACAAGGAACTCAAACTACTCAATAGCAAGAAAGCAAACATCCCAACTTATAAAATGGGCAAAGGACCTGAAGAGACATTTCTTAAATGAAGACATATAAATGGCCCACATGTATATGAAAAAAAATTCTCAATACCAACAGTCATCAGAAAAATGCAAATTGAATTAATACCACAGTGAAATATCACATAAATTCTGTTAGAATGCCCTTTAAAAAAAGATAAAAGATAACAAGTGTTGGCAAGGATGTGAAGAAAAGGCAACCCTTGCACACTATTTGTGGGAATGTAAATTAGTATAGCTATCATGGAAAACAGTATGAAGGATACTCAAAAAACTTAAAAATAAAATTAGCATATGATCCAGCAATCCTACCTCTTGGTATAGCCAAACAAAATAAAATCAATATGTCAAAGAGGTGTCTGCACTCCCATGTTCATTGCAGCATTATTCATAATAGCCAAGATAATTGTCCATCAACAGATGAATGGATACACAAAATGTGGTATATATTCACAATAGAATATTATTTGGACTGACAAAGAAAGAAATCTTGCCATTTGCAACATTATTTGTGAACCTAGGGGACATTAAGTAAAGTGAAATAAGGCAAGCACAGAAAGACAAATACTTACATGTGGAATCTAAAAAAGTTGAACTCATAGAAGTAGAGAGCAAAATGCTGGTTACCTGAGACTTGGGGGTGAGGAGATGGGGAGATTTTTGTTAAATGATACAAACTTTCAGTTGGATACGAAGATAAGTTCAAGAGATCTATTGTACAACATGGTTACCATAGTTAATAATATAGTCTCAAAAATTATTAAGAGTATATTTTAAGTGTGTGTTCTCACTACAAAAATAAGTATGTGATGTAATGCATATAGGAATTAGCTCAATTGAGCCATTATACTATGTAGACATACATATTCCAAAGTTCATGTTGTACATTATAAATATATACATTTTGTCATCAATTAAAAAATAAAAACTTCATCAATATATCTGCTGCTATGTGGGTATAATGTCTTAGAAAATTTAAAAAGAAGAGATCAAGTAAAATTTTCTTGCTCCAGCTATAAGAGCATGGCTTGAGGTGTGAGGAGGTGGAAGAAGCACTCTCAATTAGGGAAAAGAAAATGTAAAGAGAACCCCTCTAGAGGTGAGGTAACTAATGTTTAATTCCAACTTTTACTAAGTTCTTTAAATTAGGATGTATTTCCAATTACACCATAGAAATAAAAGCAACTAAATTTAATATACCATATTATCTTTTATAATTCACCTGTTTAGGAACTTTACCTTTTTCTTATCTGCATCCATGATAAGTTGTGAGGTATCCTCAAAACCTTAAGATTTTAGAAATTATTTTTAGAAAATCTACAGCTACATTAATATCCTTACTCTTTATTTCCATTGCATCGTTCTCTTTCTCTACCACAGCTTATTACATATATTGACATAATGTTTAAACTTGTTTCTTCTCTTTTCTTTCTTTCTTTTTTATTTCAACTCAGTGCCTTTCTGTAAAACAAATCAGAGTTGGAGAGAGAGTAGAAATCTTCAGATTAAATACTGGTATTTACATAATTTAGATTTAGATACATTTTATGATATATAAGCTCTTATGTTTGTAATTTTGATTCATTTCAAAATGTGGTAAAAATAATAAAATTCACTGATAATCTTTACATATTTAAAATATTTAAGATCTAAAAATATTTAGAAGAATAACCTCTGCTTTCAAAGTCATTACATAAGCCTACAAAAGGAATGCATTTTGCAGAATTTTTGAAGAATTATACCTGGATTTGTGAAGGATTTTAATAGCAAGCTATAGGTAGATAATATATTTTTACAGTATGATATTTCCAAAGAATATGTTAAAGACTGGGATAATTTCAATAGTAATTAAAAGCACTATGTATTAATTTCCCATGGCTACTCTAACAAATTACTACAAACTCAGTGGCTTAGACAATACACATTTATTCTCCTATAGCTCTGAAGGTCAGAAGTCTGAAATTAGTTTCACTGGACTGAAATCAAAATGTAGGCAGGACTACACTCCTCATGGAGGCTTTAGGAGATAATCTATTGCCTTTTCCAACTTTTAGAGCTGCATTCCTTGTATTTCTTGGCTAGTGGAACCTTCTTCTGTCTTGAAAGCCAGAAGTATTTCACCTCATTGATCACATTGCCTTCCTCTTCTGTGTAAAATCTCCTTCTGCCTTTCTGTTATAAGGACACTTATAATTTCATCTAGGCTCACCAAGATATTTCAGGATAACCCCACCCCAACACATACACACAAGATCCTTTAATTAATTGCATCTGCAAAGTTTCAGTTGACTTATAAAGTAATATTCTAAGGTTTCAGGGATTAGGTCCAGGATTTCTCTGGGTGTCATTATTTAGCCTCTCTCAAGATATAAAACAATTTCTAAAACTCAAGAAAAAATCTATTAAAAGCTTAATACATCTTTGAATATAAATTATTATTTTTATGGTCATATAAAATTTACTTTTAAAAGCTAATGATTGCAATCTTTTTGTGGGGAAAAATATTTTTCTCCTAAAATTTGCATTTGAAAGATACTTTATATATGTTAAAATATCTAGCTAGTTATCATGTGAATATTTAATACTGAATTGTGAGTACAAATTTTAAAACAGTGTGGGAAAAGAAGAAATTAAGTATCACGCACAATAAATGAATCCTTACTCTCACAGCCCTTCCACAACTGATCAGACCCTTACTTTAGTTTCTATCTTCTTTCTCCTCCTTGATATTTTTCTTTAATATGCTTTATTATTTAAACTCTCTGAAGAACCACTTCACTCTGATGCCATTCTTCCTGTAGATGTTTGCTCTTTGTCTCCACATTATTACTTCCTCTTCTATTTTCCTCACACTTTGCTTTATCCTTATGGGAAACAAAGCAAATCATTTCAACAAATAGTGATTGGGTCCTAAATTTATGCAGGTTCCTCTCCTAGGGACTTCTTAGACATAGTAAGGGATCAGAAATAGCCCTCAAAGAGCTCATATTATCTCAGAAAGGGAACAAGACAGGTAAAGTGAGAGATTTGAGCAGACCCTATAAGTCCGGAAGAGGTGTGATCCAATTGGGAGGATATATTTAAGCTGGATACTCACAATAGAGGAAGTTGGCATGAGAGTAGGAATTAAGGGGAAA
This sequence comes from Lemur catta, assembly GCF_020740605.2. NCBI lineage: Eukaryota > Metazoa > Chordata > Mammalia > Primates > Lemuridae > Lemur > Lemur catta. The sequence continues at coordinate 52,853,620 of NC_059155.1, read as the reverse complement.
AAAACACAATAACACCATATATCGCTATTCCTTGCATATTCAACAGTTTGCTCCTGCCCACACAGGTGTTTCTGAAATACAAAATGTTTCTACACTGTCTCCTAGAATCTCATGTCTCCAAAGACTTGTTTAGCTCTTTCACATTTTTCAGCCAAATTTTTAGGAATGGTTTTCACAAGAAATAATTGAAATTTTTATTGAAAAATAATGCTTTCCCTAGGGAGCACAAAATAACATCCAGCAACATTTGGCAGTTTTGGCTACATTTCAACCAGCTTTGCTTTGGCTTGGCCTCAGGGAAAGACAAATGGAAAGCATCACTGAGACAACTGTTTGAGGTCAGAGTATTCCAAATGGCAGGGGAAGCCATAGATCTGGCCACTGTGGAGTGAGTTCTGATGAGAAGAGAGTGATGCTTGTAAGGTCAAAGTGGACTATCATCATCATAAAGGCATAGATATGACATCAAGCAAAGGGCACTAAAGCTTCAATTCAATAAAAGCATACTCTATTTGCTCCCCTATACCTTAATGCAAACATACGTGCTTATTTATATTAGCAGCAGCAGAATTTCCTTTCTCATTTCCCCATTTCTATCGACACAGTAATTCTGTGTCTTTAGCCCTGAACTTGATTCCTTCCTCTTCTTCAATCCTCATATCCAATACGGTACATAGGAAATCCCTGATTTAAAATAATTTGACTTATGGTCCCTCACTTGTGGCCAAAATTCCTATTAGACTGCCTAATAACTCTATTGATGCCAAACCTGAAGCACAGATACCTCGTTACTGCATCAGTTGTCATCACTGTCAAACCTGTCTGAAACTGCAGTGACTCAGCTAACTTCTATTGAAATGGGAGAACAAGAGATTAGGGAAGAAGACATTGCCTTGGAAACTACCTCTCTCCAAATATGTGCCATTAAAACACCTTCAGAGTTTTAATTTAGTATGTGAAATTCCAAAAAATAATTTCAAGACAGAAAATCCTATTTTTGAATTCAGTTAAAAGATTCTTGGAGCAAAGGAGAATCGCTTCATAGTTATTCACCAGAAATAAATAAGGCATTTTCAATCCCAATTTCACTGGACTTATACTTGAGAATCCTCAGTTGATCTAGCTCATGTAGAACATTTTCCTAAAAGAACCATATGCAGCTTTTCAAATACTTTAAATGAATATAGATGTAAATGATTTAAATGAAAATAGATGTCTTTAAATGAACATAGATGAATGAATATAGATGTCTTATTTACAGCTCATTTATTTTTATGATCAGTTTTGGTATTTCATAATGTTCAATGGGTTTACAGGAATGTAATGCCAAAATATTATTTAAACTTTAGGATATAAGGATTTGGCTAAAGGTTAGACTTGAAACCTTTATCAAAGAACTAACTTGGACTCAAATTGGAAAACTCTTCTAGTGTCAAAAAAGCCTGAAATGATTTAGGAGATCTGGATTCTAGTTCCTGTTATGAAGCTAAGACCTGTGTGACCCTGGCCAAGTTCCTTGATAGTTTTAGGCGTCAATTTTTGTAAGCATAAAATGGAACTTAGATTATATCATCTTTAAAGTTACAGTGGAGTTTTTGTCTCTGCCCTAAATTTCTATGGTACTTATATTTTATATGATTTAGCATTCAATTTATTACTGTCTCAAACTGCTTAAACTTCCTAACTAAAATATGAACTCCCTGAGGCAGGAGATCTGAACTTCTAGAGCACGCTCAGTCCTTATCAATATTTGGCATATAGTGGGTATGGCATACAGTAACTCAAGACAAGCAAAATTTAACTTACTTGGCCAAATTATATAGCTACTGCTTCTCCAGAGTTTTGCCCTCAGCTTTGCATTGTAAAAAAAAAAAGTCTTTTTGTGTCTGATGTCAAGCTATTGTGTTCAAACTCCAGTAAATACATATATCCAAAACCCAGCCACAAGGCTAGTTTACAAACTGGGTTTTGTTTTTGTTTTTGAGAGATAGAATGTCTTTCTCTGTTGCTTGGGTAGAGTGCAATGGTGTCATCATAGCTCACTGCAACCTCAAACTCCTGGGCTCAACTGATCCTCCTGCCTCAGCCAACCAAATATCAATAGCTAGGACTACAGGCATACCACCATGCCTGGCTATCGGTTTATTCTTTTAAAGTGATCATTATAACTTCCAAGGGAACATTTTTCCTAATTATAGCATACAAGGTGATGCTACCTAAAGAGGGGTAGCACAACAGAATCCCTGCATATCAGAGAGTAGCACTATAGTGGCTGCTAGTGAGAGGGGTGGGAAAGACGGTCTACCACAAGTCAAGTTTTGCTGAAGAAAGGTAGTTATTAGAGAACATATAAAAAGTGTGTATCCTCCATGGCAATCAAAGATATGCAGGATGAAACAAGAATTGTATACCTGTTTTAGCAACTAACTATTAATAGTTTTGTCAAATATAGGACAAGACTTTGGGGACAATACACAGCAAAATTCAGTAGGACTCAGATTTTTTGACAGTTGAGAACAACAACAAATTTGACAATGTGTTCTAGACCAAGTATAGATTTTTGTACTGTTCAAGAAATTTGTTAGATTACATTTAAAAAAAAACAATTTCCCTGATTATTTGTAAACATGATCATATTCACTTAAGTACATGCCCATTTGAGGGCTATCCTCTTAAATGTGAGCAAAACAAAACAAATATAATTGGAATTGACCATAAAAATACATAGAGAGAAATAGCAGTTTCATTCATATCGGTTCTAAACTTAAACTAAATCTTCATTCCAGATTTCATTAGTGGCAAATGGTCTTTAATCTGAGTATTACCTGTGGATGTCTAGATTATATATCTCTTCAGGAACATTTAAGCAGTGCTCCAATCTCAAGATCATTTATTTCTTTTTGTGACAAACTGCATTAAAGAACTGTTTATTAAATTAGCAGGTAACAGTAAATTTAGTATAGTTGCCAATACCTTGGAAGACAGAGCTATAATTAAAGTGACAAGGGGCCTTTTAAAGACAGTATAAAGCACATTGGGCAGTCAAGAAAAAAAGGTAGTGTTTTTTATGGATGCAAGACAAGGGTAAGGAAAAAAACCTTTCCAAAATAGCAGAACTTTACCTGGGAGCAAATGAAAACAGATCACATCAGATACAAGCTTTTGCCCATGCTCAATCTTTTTCAGCCAGTATCCGTGGGGCACAGAAACTTTCTCCTTTCATTTGCCCTTGTCTCCCAAACACTGCTCATGTTTTTTAGCAAATTGCAGCTAAATTCTCTTACATACCTGAAATAATGAAAGACATTGACATTGTAACTTAACACGTAGTAATTAAAGACAGGTATTGCCATGGGCAAATCCAGCAATGATTCTGATCTAAGCTAATTTAAGCAATAAATCTTGGCCCCCATAGTGAACCCCCATTTACTCCATCATGTCATTTCATAAGATCCATGTAGCTCAAAATCATGAAATGAGACATTACATGGGGATGAAAAATGACAGAGTAAAAGTAACCCGGCTCTCTGCTCCCAGAGAAAGATTCTCTGCTCCCAGAGAAAGAGGTGAAGAACTTGGACTGCTATGCACGAGTGGATCACTCCCCTGCAAGAACAGCATTGTGAAACTGCAGAGAAACAGTGTGGGACACACAACATGGAAAAAAAAGGTGAATGGGAGATAGGATCATGCAGTCTGGAGAGTGCGAGATAAGTAAGAGAGAATAGAGCGTGGGATGGCTGTGCCCACCCAGCCAGTGAGTGCAGTGGGATCTGACCCATAGAACGTCCTGCTTCCCCACTGACCTACACACCCACTCAATGGAGGGACCTGCCTGAATTTGGTGCAAAATCGCAGCAGGAGATGTTGGGCTCTGAGGAGAGTGGACAATAGCAGGAAGCATCTTTAACTCCCCAGTGCTCTGGACTAGGACTGCACTGGGCGGGGAGGGACTGGTCTGAGCTACCACTCCAGAGAGTTAGAAGATAGGCACCTCACCTCTGGCAATCAGGGGGACCAGAAAAAAGGAGGTGAACACTGAAAAGGGGCCTCTATCCTGGAAACCACTGCAGACAATTAGGCTGGCTCAGGGCTGGTCAGAAGGAGCAAGATCTCCTGTCAGACAGGTGTGAGACTGTGGGAGGGTGACACATAAGAGACAATGGGCATTCTGTTGACTCAGCTCCTTGATCCAGCATCCGCCAACTCCTAAACAGTTGCCCCAGGCACTAGCACTCTGTGGGTGGGTGGCCACCATTTTGGGGGTCCACAACCCAGATGTTGTGGCATGCTACGGTTTCAGGCAGCACACTTCCTCCACCCTGGGGACTCTCCGGACGGGCTCTACCCTTCTGTGAGCTATTGTCAGCTGGCCAGGCCTGTTTTGTTGGGCAAATTTTGAGTGCTGCCCCAGTCGTGGGAGGCTACCACCTGCTAGATTCCCAGGTGCTGGGATGCTGGGCAGTCTCAGGCATCACTGCTACCCCTAGGGCAGTGACTTTTGTGCCAAAAGTGGTGGGCTCCACCCTTGGAGGTAGGGAGAGAGGCAAGAAAAGCCACTTTCCTTGTGCAACTGGCATGAATCAGGGGGGCCCTGGCGCAGATCAATAGTTGACAGCCCAGTGATTCGGCCTTTCAGACTGGCTTAGGTCATCTAGTAGGATCATAATTCTGGGGCCTGCTCTCTGCATCCAGGCAGCTGCCAGCAGTGGGGGTCCTGGTCAGGGAAGGAAAATACTGGCCAGAGGCCACAGTAGGTGTGCCAAGTAACCCCTCCCATCAGGAGCAGCCTCCCAAGTGTGGTGGAAGAACCCTGAATAACATATTAGCAGCTCCCCCTAGCGGCAGATCAAGCAACCATAGAAACACACATATCCAGGCTGGTAGACAGCAGCTGCTATCTGCCTTGCTCCTACCACCACTTTAAGGAGGAATAGGGTCCAAGTAACTGTCGGGAGTGGCAATATCCTTCCTAAAGTTTGTGGCATTAGTATTCCTCACCTGGGGACCAGAAACCAACACAGAGGCATCAGATTACCACAATAACTGGCTCCTTCACACAATCTACAACCAATGACAAAGAAGGTAACCCCCTAGCTCAACACAGTGCCCTCCATCTCAAGCTATTAGAGGGCAATGGAGTTATACACACAGATGCAATTCACGACATGAGAGCTTAAGCTGGGGGAACAAACTCACTAATCTCCACTTGCAAGAGGTGAAGACAACAGTTCAAAGGTAATCCAACTTGCCAAAATACCTCTAAGGCAATACAAGACCAGCGTGCCTCCTCCCACCAATGTTAAGGAACATCCCTTGGGGGCATGAAGGTAAGGGCAGAAACCAGTCCTAGCACTCCCAGTTCTCAATCAATTACCCTGATGAGAAAGAACCAGAGAAGAACCCAGGGAATATGAAAGAGCAGAGAGAAAAGTCACCCCCAAAAGAAATCATGAGACCCTCAAAATCAGATACTAATTTAAATGAAATGATTAAATTGATGAAGAATTCCAAATATGGATTACAAGGAAACTCAATGGAATTGAACAGAAAATAGAAACCCAACACAAAGAAACCATGAGAACAATTCAGGAAATGAATGAAAAATTCTCCAAAGAAATTGAAATATTACAAAAAAAACCTCAAATAGAAATCCTGGAAATGAAGGAGGCATTCAAGGAACTTCAAAATACAGTGGAGAGGCCGGGCGCGGTGGCTCACGCCTGTAATCCTAGCTCTGGGAGGCCGAGGCGGGTGGATCGCTCGAGGTCAGGAGTTCGAGACCAGCCTGAGCAAGAGTGAGACCCCGTCTCTACTAAAAATAGAAAGAAATTATCTGGCCAACTAAAAAATATATATACAAAAAAATTAGCCGGGCATGGTGGCTCATGCCTGTAGTCCCAGCTACTAGGGAGGCTGAGGCAGTAGGATCGCTTAAGCCCAGGAGTTTGAGGTTGCTGTGAGCTAGGCTGATGCCACGGCACTCACTCTAGCCCGGGCAACAAAGTGACACTCTGTCTCAAAAAAAAAAAAAAAAAAAAAAAAAAAAAAAAAAAAATACAGTGGAGGCCAGGTGTGGTGGCTCACACCTGTAATCCTAGCATTCTAGGAGGCCGAGGCAGATGGATCGTTTGAACTCAGGAGTTCGAGACCAGCCTGAGCAAGAGCCAGACCCCATCTCTACCAAAAATAGAAAGAAATTATCTGGACAACTAAAAATATATAGAAAAAAAAATTAGCTAGGCATGGTGGCGCATGCCTGTAGTCCCAGCTACTCGGGAGGCTCAGGCAGGAGGATCACTTAAGCCCAAGAGTTTGAGGTTGCTGTGAGCTAGGCTGATTCCACGGCACTCTAGCCCAGGCAACAGAGTGAGACTCTGTCTTGGGGAAAAAAAAAAAAAAAACCACAGCGGAAAGCCTTAAAAATAGAATGGCTCATACAGTGGAGAGAATCTCACAGCTTGAAGATAATGCCTATGTGCTAGACAAATCAGATGAAGAAAAAGAACACAGAAGCAAGAGACAAGAATAAAATATACAAGAAATGTGGGATTATGTAAACAAAACAAATATAAGAATTATAGGCATCCTGGAGAGAGAAGAAGAAAATACACTAGGGCTGGAAGATCTATTTCTTGCAATACTGGAGGAAAATATGCCTGGCCTGACCAGAAACCTAGATATCTAGACACAAGAAGCATACAGAACTCTTGGGAGACTCAACATGAAGAGGCAATCACCACATCACATAATTATCAGATTGGCCAAAGTAAACATGAAAGAGCAAATCCTTCGCACAAGAAGATGAAAACAACAGATAACCTACAAAGGAAAACCTACTGGACTAACTGCAAACTTCTCAAATGAAACTATACAAGCCAGACAGGACTAGGGACCCATCCTGAATCTTCTTAAACAGAATAATGGCCAACCTAGAAATCTTTACCCATCAAAACTGAGCTTCATTTATGAAGGGAGAAATAAAGACAGTCCCAGACAAGCAATCACTGATGGAATTTGGGAAGAACAGACCCGCTCTTCAGGAAGTACTCAGACCTGCATTATACACTGAACAGTGCAATAGAAATCCACCAAATTAAAAACACTCAAGAGTTAAAGTCCAGAACCCAGATTCAACAATGGCTCAAGAGGTAAAAGAAAACAATGAGAACTTAGCCAACAATATAAACAGAAATCTACCCCAAATATCAATCTTCTAAATAAATGTGAATGGCTTCAATTGTCCTTTGAAGAGACATAGACTGGCTGAGTGGATAAAAAAATTATAAACCAAGTATCTGCTGTCTCCAGGAAATGCATCTAACTCACAAAGATGCTTTCAGACTGAAGGTCAAGGGTTGCAAAACAAACTTTCAGGCAAGTGGAAACCAAAAGCGAGCAGGGGTAGTGATTCTTCTTTCAGACAGCATGAATTTTAAAATAGCAAAAGTAAAGGAAGACAAAGATGGTCATTATATAATGGTGAAAGGAAAAATCCAACAAGAAGACTTAACAATTCTTAAAATCTATGCACCCAACACAAGAGCATCCAGATATATAAAGCAAACCCTGTATGAACTAAATAGCATGATAAACAGTAATGCCATAGTAGTGGGGAATTTCAACACTCTACTGTCTGAAATGGACAGATCCTCCAAACAAAAAATAAGCAAAGAAATAATGTACTTAAACAAAGCTCTAGAACAAATGGGTCTAACAGACATCTACAGAACATTCCACCCAAATAAACCCAAATATACGTTCTTCTCATTGATTCATAGAACTTTATCCAAAATCGACAACATCCTAGGCCACAAATCAGACCTCAACAAATTAAAAAAATAGAAATTGTACCATGTATCTCTCAGACCATAGTGGTATAGATCTAGAGGTCAATTCCAGCAAAAATACTCACCACTTCACAAAGTCGTGAAAATGAAAGAAACTATTGCTGAATAACTGCTGGGTAAAGGAAGAGATTCAAATGGAGATCCAAAATTCTTTGGATTAAATGATAACAGGGACACAAGCTATCAAAACCTGTGGGATACAGCAAAAGCATTCCTGAGAGGAATACTAATAGCATTAAATGCTCACATCCAAAAGACAGAAAGCTCACAAATCAACAAACCAGTAAACCATCTCAAGGAACTGGAAAAAGAACAACAAATTAATTCTAAACCTAGCAGAAGAAAGGAAAAAATTAAGATTAGAACAGAACTAAATGAAATTGAGAACAAAACAACTATACAGAAGATAAATAAAACCAAAAGCTGGTTTTTTGAAAAGATAAACAAAATTGATAGGCCTCTTGCTAGATTGACAAGAACTAGAAAGGAAAGAACTTTGATAAATCCAATCAAAAATGAAAAAGGAGAGATCACTACAGACATCATGGAAATACAAAACATTATCTTTGAATGCTATAAAAAATCTATGTGACCAAAAGCTACAAAATGTGGAGGAAATGGACAAATTCTTGCAAACACACAACCTCCAAGCTCAGTCAAGAGGAAATATAACTCCTGAATAGAGCAATATCAAGAGCAGAAATTGGAGCAGCAATAAAAATCTCCCCCCCCCAAAAAAAAAGTCCCAGAGCACATGGATTCACACCTGAATTTTACCAAACATACAAAGAAGAACTTATACCTATACTGCAGAAATTATTCCAAAACATTGAAAGGATGGTATCCTCCCCAACTCATTCTACAAAGCCAATATCACCTTCATACCAAAGCCAGGAAAGAATGTAGTAAAAAAAGCAAACTACAGACCAATATCCTTCATGAATATAGATGCAAAAATTCTCATCAAAATCCCAGCAAACTGAATCCAGGTGCTTATCAAGAAAATAATCCATCATCACCAAGTGGGCTTCATCCCAGAGATGCAGGGATGGTTCAACATATGCAAATCTATAAATATAATTCACCACATAAATAGAAACAAAAACAAAGACCATATGATCCTCTCATAGACACAGAAAAAGCATTTGACACAATACAATACCCTTTGATGATAAGAATGCTTAACAAAATAGGCATAGATGGGGCCTACCTAAAAATGATACAAGCCATATATGAGAAACCCACAGCCAACATCATACTGAATGGGGAAAAATTGAAAGCATTCCCACTTAGAACTGGAACCAGACAAGGTTGCCCACTATCTCCACTTCTATTCAAAATAGTGCTGGAAGTCCTTGCAAGAGCAATTAGGCAAGAGAGCGGAATTAAGGCATCCAAATGGAGGCAGAAGAGATCGAACTCTCACTCTTTGCTGATAAAATGATATTATATCTAGAAAACCCCAAGGATTCAACCAACAGACTCCTGGAATTGATAAATGAATTCAGAAGTGTCTCAGGATACAAAATCAATACACACAAATCAGAGGCATTCATATATGCCAATAACAGTCAAACTGAGAACCAAATAAAAGACTCAATACCCTTCACAATAGCAACAAAGAAGATAAAGTACCTAAGAATATATTTAACTAAGGAGGTAAAAGACCTCTACAGGGAGAACTATGAAACACTGAGGAAGGAAATAGCAGAGGACATAAACAGGTGGAAAACCATACCATGCTTGTGGATCAGAAGAATCAACATTGTTAAAATGTCAATACTACACGAAGTGATCTACAGATTCAATGCAATCCCTATTAAATTACCAACATCATTTTTCACAGACATAGAAAAAATAATTTTATGCTTCTTATGGAACCAGAGAAGACCCCGTTTAGCAAAAGCAATTCTAGGCAATAAGAACAAAATGGGAGGAATCCATTTACCAGACTCCAAACTATACTACGAGGCTATAGTAATTAAATCAGTTTGGTATTGCCACAAGAACAGAGACACAGACAAGTGGAACAGAACTGAGAACTCAGATATAAAACAATCCTCATATAGCCATCCAATCTTTTACAAAGCAGACAAAAACATACACTGGAGAAAAGAATCCTTATTCAATAAATGGTGCTGGGAAAACTGGATAGCCACATGTAGAAGACTGAAACAGGACCCACACCTTTCACCTCTCACAAAAATCAAATCACAGTGTATAACAGACTTAAACCCTAAGGTGTGAAACTATTAGAATTCTGGAAGAAAATGTCTGAAAAACTCTTATGGACATTGGCTTAGGCAAAGAATTTATGAAGAAGACCCCAAAGGCAATCAAAGCAACAATAAAAATAAATAAATGGGACCTGATCAAATTAAAAAGCTTCTGCACAGTCAAAGAAACTGTCACGAGAGCAAACAGACAACCTACAATAATGGGAGAAAATTTTCACATGCTACACATCCGATAAGGGCTGATAACTAGAATCTATTTAGAACTCAGGAAAATCAGCAAGAAAAACTTCAGAAACTTTTCAAAAGAAGACAGAACAATGGCCAACAAACATATGAAAAAACACTCAACATCTCTAACCATCTGGGAAATGCTAATTAAAACCACAGTGAGATATCACTTATTTCCAGTGAGAATGGCCTTATGAATAAGTCCCAAAATAATAAATGTTGGTGTTAATGCGGAGAGATAGGAACACTCATACAGTGCTGGTGGGACTGCAAAGTAGTGCAACCTCTGTGCAAAGCAATATGGAGCTACCTTAAAGAGATACAAATAGACCTACAATTTGATCCAGCAATCCCATTACTGGGCATCTACCCAAAAGAACAAAAGACATTCTATAAAAAAGACATCTGCACTTGAATGTTTATAGCAGCACAATTCACAATTGCAAAGAGGTGGAAACAACCCAAGTGCCCATCAACACATGAGTGGATTAATAAAATGTGGTATCTGTATACCATGAAGTACTACTCAGCTATAAGAAACAATGGTGATATAGCACCTCTTGTATTTTCCTGGATACAGATGGAACCCATTCTACTAAGTGAAGTATCCCAAGAATGGAAAAATAAGCACCACACGTACTCACCATCAAATTGGTTTTACTGATCAACACCTAAGTGCATGTATAGCAATAATATTAATCGGGTGTTGGGCAGATGGGAGGGGGGAGGAGGGAATGGGTGTATATATACATAATGAATGCGATGTGCACAGTCTGGGGGATGTACACGCTTGAAGCTCTGGCTTGGGGGTGGAGGGTGGGGCAAGGGCAATATACATAACCTAAACATTTGTACCCCCATAATATGCTGAAATAAATAAATAAATTATTCCAGAAAATTGAGGAAGGAATACTCCCAGACTCATTCTATGAGTGCCGTATCACTCTGATACCAAAACCAGACAAAGACACAACAAAAGAAGAAAACTATAGGCCAATACCTCTACTGAACATAAGTGCAAAAATCCTCAACAACATACTAGCAAATTAAATTTAACAACACCCTAAAGGGATTATTCATCATGTTCAAGTGGAATTAATCCCAGGGATGCCAAGCATAGTTCAACATAAGCAAATCAATCAATGTGATACATCGAATCAACTGACAGTAGGACAAAAACCATATGACCATTGCAGTTGCTGTTGAGAAACCACTCAATAAAATTCAACATCCCTTCCTGAAAAAAAACTCTCAAAAAACTAGGCATAGAAGGAACTTACCTAAACATGATAAAAGCCATATATGACAGAACCATAGCTACTATCATATTCAGTGGGGAAAAAATGAAAGCCTTTCCTCTAAGATCTGGAAGAAGAAAAGGATGCTCACTTTCACCACTGTTATTAAACATAGTACTGGAAGTTCTAGCTAGAGCAATCACAAAAGTAAAAGAAATAAAAGGCATCCAAATTAGAAAGGAAGAAATCAAATTATATTTGCTTAGAGATAATATGATCTTATATCTAGAAAAAACTAAGACTCCACAAAAAACACAAAAATTATTAGAACTGATAAACAAATTTAGTAAAGTTGCAGGATACAAAATCAACACACAAAAATCAATAGCAGTTCTATATGCCAACAATAAGCAATCTGAAAGAGAAACCAAGAAAATAATCCCATTTACAATAACTACAAATAAAATAAAATACATAGGAATAAATTTAACAAAACAAGTAAAAGATGTCTAAAATGAAAACAATAAATCACTGATGAAAGAAATTGGAGAGGACACAAAAAAACAGAAAGACATTCTATTCCCATGGATTAGAATAATCAATATTTTTAAAATGTCTGTACTATCCAAAGCAATCTACAGATTCAAGCCATTCCCATCAAAAATGCCAATGATATTCCTCACAGAATTAGAGAAAATAATTCTAAAATTTATATGGGACCACAAAAGACCCAGAATAGCCAAAGCCATCCTGAGCAAAAAGAATAAAACTGGAGGAATCACTTCTTCTGACTTGAAATTATAACCAAACAGCATGGTACTGGCATAAAAAGAGAAATATAAAGCAAAGAAGCAGAATTGATAACCGAGGAATAAATTCAGACATACATAGTGAACTTATCTTTGACAGAGTTGCAAAGAACATATCAGTAGGGAAAGGACAGTCTCTTCAACAAACAATGCTGGGAAAACTGAATATCTATATGCATAAGAGTGAAACTAGACTCTTATCTGTTGCCATATAAAAAAGTCAAATCAAAATGGATTAAAGACTTAAATCTAACACCTGAAACTGTGAATCTACTGAAAGAAAACATTAGAGAAACACTTAAGGACATTAGTCTGGGCAAAGACTTCTTGTGTAATACCCCCAAAGCATAGGCAACCAAAGAAAAATTGGATAAATGGGATCACATCAAGCTAAAAAAGCTCTGCATAGCAAAGGAAACGATCAATAAACTGAAGAGACAACTTACAGAATGAGAGAAAATATTTGCAATCTACCCATATGACAAGGAATTAAAATAACTAGAATATATAAGGAGTTCAAATAACTCAATTTGGAAAAAGAAACAAATAATGTGATTTAAAAGTGGGCAAAAGATCTGATTAGACATTTCTCGAAAGAAGACATACAAATAGGCAACAGATATATGAAAAAATGCTCAACATCATTATTCATCAGAGAAATGCAAATCAAAACTAAAATGAGATATCACCCCAGTTAAAAATGAGTTTTATAAAAAAGACAAGCAATAACTAATGCTGGTGAGGATGTGCAGAAAGAGGAACCCTCTTACACTCTCGTTGGGACAGTAAATTAGAATAGTATGGACATTCCTCAAAATACTAAAAATAGAACTACCATGTGACCTAGCAATCCCACTGCTAGGTATATATATGCAAAAGAAGAGAAATAGTATATCAAAAAGATATCTGCCCTTAATTTGTTTCTCTTGCCTGATTGCTCTGGCTAGGACTTTCAGCACTACATTGAATAGAAGTGGTAACAGTGGGCATCCTTGTCTTGTTCTAGTTCTTAATTGGAATGGTTTTAACTTTTCCCCATTCAGTATGATGCTGGCTGAGGGTTTGTCATGTGTGGCTTTTATAATTTTGAGATATGTTCCTTGTATGCCACGTTTGGTGAGGGTTTTTATCATGAAAGGGTGATAAAGATTTTTGAATACTTTTTCTGCATCTATTGAGATGATCATATGATCTTTGTTTTTGCATTTGTTTATGTGGTGAATAACAGTGATTGATTTATGTATGTTGAACCATCCTTGAATCCACTTGCTCATGGTGGATTTTTTTTTATGTTTTTGTTGTGCTGTTGAATTCAGTTTGCTAGTATTTTATTGAGGATTTTACATCAATATCCATAAGGGATATTGTTCTGTAGTTTGCTTTTTGTTGTTGTTGTATCCTTTCCTGGCTTTGGTATCAAGGTGATACTGGCTTCACAGAATGAGTTGTGGAGGATTCCTTCCTTCTTTATGTCATGGAATAATATGTGCAGTATGGGTACCAAGTCTTATTTGTAGGCCTGATAAAATTATGCCTTTGAATCCAAGTTGTCAGGGCTTTTTTTGTTGTTGGAAGATATTTTATAGCTGCTGCTTCAATCTCAATGCTCAATATTGGTCTGTTCAGGAGATCAATTTCTTACTGGTTGAGTCTTAGGAGGTTGTGTGTTTCCAGGAATTTGTCCATTTCCTCTATATTTCCAAGTTTAAGTGTGTATAGATTTTTTTAGTATTCACAGAAGATATTTTGTATTTCTGTAGTATCAGCTGTAATATCTCCTTTTCAATTTCTGATTGAGCTCATTTGGGTCCTGTCTCTTCTATCTCTGGTTAATCTAGCAAGAGGTCTACCAATTTTTTTTATCTTTTCAAAGATCCAACTTGTTATATTGATCGTCTGTATTATTTTCTTGTTTGTGATTTCATTTAGTTCTACTCTGACCTTAGTTATTTCTTTTCTTCTGGTGGCTTTGGGTTTGGTTTGTTCTTCCTTTTCTAGTTCCAAATCAGGAAAGAGGGGGTCAAATTCTCGTTTTTTGGTGACACTATGATCATATATCTAGAAAACCACAAAGAGTCTACCAAGAGACTCCTGGAATTGATCAATAAATTCAGCAAAGTCTCAAGTTACAAAATCAATGTACACAAATCAGTAGCACTCCTAAACACCCATGATAGTCAAGCTGAGAGTCAAATCAAAGACTCAATACCTTTCACAATACCTACAAAGAATATAAGATATCTAGGAATATATCTAATCAAGGAGATGAGAGATTTCTACAAAGAGAACTATGAAACACTGAGGAAGGAAATCACAGATGATACAAAAGGAAAAATATATCATGCTCATGTTTCAGGAGACTCAACATTGTTCAAATACCCATACTTCCCAAAGTGATTTATAGATTCAATGCAATCCCAGTCAAAATACCAATGTCTTATTTCACAGACCTAGAAAAAATAAATCTATGCTTCATTTGGAACCAGAAAAGAGCCTTAATAGCCAAAGCAATCTTAAGGTAAAGGAAAAATCAGGAGGCATCACATTACCAGGTTACAAACTGTACTACAAAACAGTATGGTGTTGGCACAAAAATAGAGACATAGGCCAACAGAACAGAACAGAAAACCCAGACATAAAACCATCCACAAACAGTCAACTGATCTTTCACAAAGCAGACAAAAATATACATTGGTAAAAAGAATCCATATTCAATAAATGGTGCTGGGACAACTGGATAGCCACACGCAGAAAAATGAAACAGAATCCATAACTCTCACCACTCCCAAAAATTTATTCAAGGTAGTTAAAAGATTTAAATATAAGGCATAAAACCATAAGAACTCTAGAAAAAAATGTGGGAAAAACTCGTCTAGATTTCAGCTTAGGTAAATAATTTATGAAGAAGACACCAATGGAAATCACAACAACAACAAAAATAAATAAATGGGACTTGATTAAATTAAAAAGCTTCTGCAAAACCAAGGAAATAATTAACAGAGCAAAGAGACAACCTACAGAATGGGAAAAAACATTTGCAAGCTATTCATCCAATAAAGAGCTAATAACCAGAAATCACAAAAAACTCAAGCAAATAAGCCAAGAAAAAATCAAACAACCCATTAAAATGTGGGCAAAAGACATGAACAAAGCTTTTCAAAAGAATATAGACAAATGGCCAATAAACATATGAAAAAATGTTTAACATCACTAACCATCAGGGAAATGCAAATTAAAACCACAATGAGCTATCACCTTATTCCAGTTAGAATGTCTTTTAGTAAAAATTCCAAAAACAATAGATAATGGCATCAATGCAGAGAGAAAGGAACACTATACAATGTTGGTGGGACTGCAAACTGGTACAACCTCAATGAAAATATGGAGATTTCTCAAAGAACTAAAAGTAGACCTACCATTTGATCTAGCAATCCCACTACTGCATATTTACCAAAAGGAAAACAAGTCATTTTATCAAAAGACACCTGTACCCAAATGTTTATTCCAGCACACTTCACAATTGCAAAGATGTGGAATCAACCCAAATGCCCATCAATTCTTGTATGGATTAGCTAAATGTGGTTACTGTGAAATACTATTTAGCCATGAAGAAGGATGACTTAATGCCTATTGCACAAATTTGGATGGAACTGGAGACCATTTTCCTAAGTGAAGTATCTCAAGAATGGAAAAACAAACACCACATGTACTTACGATTAAATTGGTACTAACCAATGAGCACACATGTGCATAGAGGGAAATATCACTCAATGGAAATGAAACAAGTGGGAGCGGGGAGGAGGGGATGGGTGAAAACCTATCTAATGTGTACAATGAACATTATCTGCATGACAGGCACACTTATAAACCTGACTGAAGCATTATAAACCTGATTCATATAACCAAAAACATTTGTACTCATTATACTTTGAAATAAAAAAAGTAAAAAAAAAAGATATCTGTACTTCCATGTTCATTGAAGCATTATTCACAATAGGAAAGATATGGAATCCACCTAAGTGTCCATCAACCGATGAATGGATAAAGAAAGTGTGGTACATATACTCAATGAAATATTATATAGCCGCAAAAAGTAATGAAATCCTGCCATTTGCAATAACATGGATAGAACTGAAGAACATTATGATAAGAGAAATAAGCTAAGCACAGAATGAAAAATCTTGCATGTTCTCACTCATATGTAGGAGCTAAATATTAAAATAATTGATCTCATGGAGAAACAGAGTAGAATGTACCCTATAAATATAGACAACTATTAGCCTTCCATAATAATTAAATACTTTTTTAAAAATGAAAAAAAAATATATCTTAAAAGGCAATTGTAAAATATATTTGATTTTCTTTTTTATTTCAGCATATTATGGGGGCACAAATGTTTAGGTTACGTATATTGCCCTTGCCCCACCCAAATCAGAGCTTCAAGTGTGTCTATGCCCCAGACAGTCCCTTGGATACCAAACCTGGTAGTATACTTTTATTTTATTTTTTATAATTGTTTAAATCTGGTGATTTTAGATGCTACAATCTGCTCTTTATAAAGTTGGAAAAATATAGAGATATGTAAAGAACTATATAATCCACAGTCAACTCACTCAGTCACTTATTAACATTCTGAATCACTTCTTTGCCAAATTTTTCTATGGATTTTACAAACAAAACTTTGTGTTAAGGATAAAAAATAAAACAGTCATATCCCTTCCTTGTTCATAATGTCATCAGAGCACCTCCATTTTTATCATATTGTTTGGATAATAGAGTCCTTGAAGAGGGAGAAGATAACATTAAGGTTCCAGGAACTGGATCAGTAGAGGAAGTGGAGAAGGGGAGTGGGGCAAAAGAGAGAGGCCTGTAGTAGAGTGGCAAATGCTTGTTTGCTTATGACTGAAGGAATTCTTGGGAGGCAGGTCTTTCAGTGCTAAAATAAGAAAACCTTGGGCAAACTGGGAAGGTTGTTCATCCCAGCAGAAGAGTGGATGCTAAGGTAACATTAGCTGTTATATTTTCTGGGCCTTTCATAAGGGTCACAAAAGATAGTCTATATATGAAAATACACCACCATAAATGAAAATCTAACTCATCTATTATAATATTACTCACCTGATTATCCCAGCAGCACTCTCATCAAAGAAGCTTGGGATCATGATCCACCCCAAAATTTTGTTTCTAAATTGAAGTAGAAGTCATCAATGTTTTTAGATCCTCCAATTCTACAACCTTTGAGCTATTAGAGTCCTCACTGAGAAACAAAGGTCTAAAAATTAATTCCTTTCTTTCTCCCTACTCCTCATTCTGACCGCCTCTTCTTGTTTCTCCTCCAGTAATAGTTGGATAATGATCCTTACCAAGATCACATATTGTAGCACTCTTATCGGGGCTTTTCTTCTCTCAGTCCCCCCTCCTCTAGTCCACTTCCTCCACAAAAACTATAATTTTCAAACACAACTAAAAATACTTGCTAGACAGAAAAATACATCCTGTACACTGAGATCACAATGATAAGGACCCAGGGCTGGTTTCTACTGCTTTATCTGACTAGTTCATGACTGAAAATTAATGCATGAGAATCATTCTTTTATTATTTTTTTTTATTTTATGCCAATGAGAAAATTTTAAACGCCATTTTGTCATTGTTTTAATTAACTTACAGATGAGCAGCTGGTTCCACTGTACTCCCATTTAATAATCACTCACTTATATGAGACATTTGTATGAATTCACACATGAAGGAAGGTCTGAGAAGCAGAGGAGTGATTAAGTCACAAGACATGGGTAGTAACTAAATGCCAAACATTTACAACCAATGTTCCTAAAAGACTTTCAGTTCCTCCACAAGCAGGAATTTTTCACATGTTCACTTTCTCTTCAGGCTCCAATCTTCCATATTCTTGCTTGGTCACATTTATCCATTCTAGATATTTTGCTTCTCCTCTTAATAGGTATCTTTCCCTCAAGCATCACTTACCACATACACACAACACACACACACCCACTCCACCACCACCACCACAAACTTACACCCTCCTATACTAGGCTCTGCATCTTCTTCTACACGGTCATAGATTGATTAACGGGCCATCTATCCCAGTCCCACCCTCTAGAAGCAGAAAAGAATCGCAAAGGCCTTGAAGTTTTAATATCACACTTTTCTCTTTTCCCACTATACTCTGAGAAAGGAAAAGAGTAATAAAAATGTTTATTTCCACACATATGAATCATGTCACTCATCATAGAAAGCAGAGCAACTACAGTCTATTCTGGTTTTAATTTTTCTCCCTTTCTCCATTACACAATCCCACATATACTCAAATTTCCTACAGTTAAGAGGTTACTCTCATACATTAGGAAATTAAAACATTAGTGCAAAATTATTTAGTCTTATTAGGGTATTTTTAAAAAAGCTGACCCTATGAGCATCCATTAAATGACCTGAAACCCACGCACCGGTATACAATTGCAGTCATGTCACAGTGATGACCACAATATACTACTGCAGAGTAATATGTTTATTACACAATCTTGTTTCTAAGGAAAAAACATAAACATGCCATATATATGTCTATATATGCATACACATGCACATATTTGTGTATGTATACACAAACATACACGAACACACACATATACATGTAGGTAGGTATGATATGGATAGATGGATAAATACATGTGTATATGTGTATAACTTTCTGTATATTTCTATATTGTTTTAATTTTAACAATGAGCCTAGAGCCTAAATATTATCTCTGTAATTAAAAAATTCTAATAATGAAAGAAAGCTGAAATTTATTAAATGATTATTATGTGTCAGGTACTGAGCTAATGTTTGCAAGTATAGTAGAAGTTGCTAGTTGTGTACCTCCTATTCCTCAAGAATAGATTTCCCTTTTTGTAACTGAGTATATGACTATCCAGAATAAAGACTACATTTCCCAGGCTCCCTTGTGATGTGTGGCCATGAGAATGAATTCTGGTCAATAATATTTAAATAGAAAAATTATGTGGCAGAATACTGGCAACTTTCTTAAAAGATGGCTGGTGTGCAAACTTTGCCTATTCCCCACCCCATTTTGTTTTCCTGCTGCATGAAACATGGATTGACAGGTGTAGCTCTAACTTCATCTTAGAGGATGAGATTGAGAATCACAGCCTAAAGATCACAAAAAGGGTCTGACTTAAAAAGTGGACATGCCATTTGTTTAGAAGACCTATTGCTTCCTGCAGTTTGGCTAAGATCAAGTGTAGTATCTGTTGTTGTTACTGTTTAGAAAACCTACCTCTACACTTTTTCTGTGAGTGAGAATAAACTATTTTATGTAAGCCATTGTTATTTATGGGTTTTCTGTCAGTTGCTACCAAACCTAATCCTGACTACTACAGCAGGTACTTTGACTACCCAAATTTACTGATGAGATTATGTAACTAACCCAAGGTCTAGAAAGCTCTTAAGTAGCAGAAAATATTCAACTAAGGCTGACTCCAAAGTCCCTGCTTTTAATACTATGCCATTCTGTTTCTTGAGTAATTATTCTTTTCCTCAAACCACATTAAATAGATATTAATATACTGGAAAAGTAGTTCTAAGATAAATAGAAGATAAAAACATCTGAATTATATTTTGAAAAATGGCTAAATTATCATATCCATTTAACTGCCTTGAATAATGATTACTACTAATAATTCCATAGTAATTACTATATCATGTTAAGTCTATGAAATTTATAGTCAAAATTCATGTGATTAGAGTTTTGTAACATATAGTTATTTATAAAATACTATATTGTAAAATTCCTTATCCCAAGTGAATTTTATTATTTATATATACTCATATATTAATGCACACATGCTTAAGAGATTGAGTGTGTTACAAAATTATAACGTTGCAAACACCATTGCAGTATATTGTGTTAATTTTCCAAATTATTTGCTGCCCCTTACTATAAGAGGATTATACTTTCCTGCTGTATGGATCTCAAGCTTGATATTGATATATGCCATGTCAATACTGCATGGTTCCATCATTCCTCTTTTCAATGCATAAACAGCTTGTCTGAGATTAGAGCTGTTCCTCCAACCTCAATCTTAGAATGAAAATAATACATAGAACAGCTCCAGAGCTAACAAATGATGTGAGCAAGAAACAAATTTTTGTTGTTTGAAGTCACTGAGCTCTTGGGTCTGTCTGCTCCCAAAGCATAAGCTAATAAAAACTAATATATTATAGCAACACCTACTTTAGAGTATATCTTGGAACTACGTATTACATTCATATTGAGAACTGAAAGAAATTCCAGACTGTTTGATTATAGGTATGGAATAGATAAAAATTTTGTGCCTGATGTGGGTGGCAGTGAGGGGGAGCATGGAATCATATTTCAGCTTCAGACTACTAGGAAAAGATTTTCTACCAAACTACACTCTTGAAGTACATGAATGTTAAGTATATGGGAGTCATCAATTTGTGGGAATCAGAATACAGAGAGCTCAAATTTCACTATGAACTCTTTGTGAAGACTTTTTAAAAAATATTCTATGAGATGTATGTAAGTTGTAAATTATCATAATTTACTTTAATTGGAAATGAAATTTCTGTTTTCCAATTTTAATGTGAGGGACCCTAAAGGTAATGTTTATGACATCCCTTACCAAACCCTGTTTGGGGACAAATGAAATTAAAAGGTTAATATGATAGCAACGTGTTGTTACATTACTAGTATACTTGGGTCATTAGGAACAGGCTTAACAGCTATGAAGACTGGCAACCATGTGCTGGCTATGAGAACTTCACAATTTGTAAAAAGTGGCCTGGACAAAAATATAGTGTGCTTTAAACTTTATTCATTTCATTCTTAAGTTTCCATGGTACAAGCCTATGAGAAGATGTTAAAAGAATAAATCTTACTTAGAAGAAAAGCTTAATGAGTAGATTTCATACTCAAAAAATGTCATGCTAACTTTTAAAAATAGTATTTTAATTACAAAATAATACATAGAATAAAAATCAAACCATACCAAAATAAATATATGGGGAAAAAGTAAAAGTTTCATTTTACCTCACTCTGATCTGAATCCTATCCCTCAGAGGCAACCATTTTTAAACGTTTGGAACATACCTGTCTATCGGCACGTACATACACACACAAACACACACAAATCAGCTTTTTCCTATGTAAGTAATATCAGACTATACATTTTGTTCTATGACTTACTTTTTTTACTAATCAATATAAAAGAGACATCTTTGCATGTCAGTACATACAATTCCTCCCTCATTCCCTCTTAGTATTGCATAGTATTGCAGTGTGAATATCTCCATAATGTATTTGACCACTTCCTGTTGATGGGCACTTAGGCTATGTTAAATATTTTTGCTTTTACCAATCATGCTGCAATAAACATTCTTCTACATCATCAATGTAGGATATTGCAAAAAATGTACACCTCCCAGAAGTAATGGCTATTAAACCCCAATCAAGGTCCAGATGATCTGGCCTCCTTCATACATGAGCACTCTTAGATAGCATTTTTATGATGATAATGGTGATAATAATGGTAATTGACATTTACTGAGCACCCATGCTCCAGGAAATTTACCTTTATAAACCTATTTACTTGCCACAAAGAAACCTATGAGGTAGGCTCTACCACATTTTCTTGATTCTAAAATTCACACCTTTTCATATGCTAAAACTCTAAAATCAAGACGTATTTTAGTTTATTTGAAAGTAATTTTTCTTCCTTAGTGTCACAAATAATAGTAGTATATCTTATTACCAGTGAGCATCTCTAATATGAAAACCTGAATTCCAAAATGCTCCAATATCCAAAACTTTTTGAGCACCAACATGATGCTCAAAGGAAACAGTTATTGGCGTATTTCAGATTTCATATTTTCAGATTAGGGATGCTGAACCAGTAAGTATAATGCAAATATTCCAAAGTCCAGAAATAAAAGCTGAAATCCACAACACTTCTGGACCCAGGCACTTTGGATAAAGGATATTTAATATGTACTGACTGGATTTGGTAATATACAGACAGTATTATTCTCATTTCAGAGATGAGGAAATTGAAGTTCAGAGAAGTTAAGTACCAACTTAACAGAGAAGTTAAGTGTCCAACATCAGACAGCTAGTAAATGGCAATAATGGGATTCTTACCCAGACAATCTGACTTGAGTCTGTGCTTTTAGTCTGCTTTTCCTGAAGTACAGGCAGGTACAGTAAGAAGCTGGAACAAATGTTGAGCACCAATCTCCCATGAACACACAAATACATATCAAAATTTAACACTGGTTTTTAACACTGGTAATCAGTGTCCAGTAGATTGAGAGATGATTTTTATTTACATACTTATACTCCTATAATTTTCCAGTTTTCTACCTTGAACTGTTTTTTTAAACTTATAAAACATCTTAAACTCCTATAAAAGTAGAGAGAATAATGAACTCCCTTATGTACCCATCACCTAGTGTTAACAATTATAAGTTTATCTATTCCTGAGTCCATTAGCTAACATTAATTATTTTCAAGCAAATCCCAGACACCATATTATTCCATATGTAAATATTTCTGAATGAATCTCTAAAGACAATGTTTTTAAACCATGATCCTATTATCATGCATAAAGCTAACAATTATTCCTCAATATCATCACATTTTCAGTGTACAGATATTCCCAATTATTTCATACTTTTTAACCTTTAATTTTGAAGTAATTTTAGTCTTATCTAACAGTTGTAAAAATTTTTCAAAAATAGTACAGGAAGTTCATATACTCTTTCCCGCTTCCCATAATAGTAATGTACGATCATAATGTAAAGTGTTACTTAAATCAGAAAACTAACATTGAAACAATACTGTTAACTAATCTGAAGATCTTATTAGAATTTCACCAGTTTTGCCGCTAATGTCCTTTATATGGTCCAGGATCCAATCTGGGCTCCCACATTGCTTTTAGTTGTCTCCTTAGTCAAGACTATGTCTCCTTAGTCTCTTCTAATCTGTGACGGTTCCCCAGTCTTACTTTGTTTTTCATGAACTTAACACTTTGACCTTAACACTATGCCAGGTAGTGATTTGTACAATATCCTTATAATTGTGTTTAACCAGTAGTGTTGCCTTATGAGTAGATTTTGGCAAGGACAACACAGAAGTGATGTTACGTCCCTTCTAAGGGCATAATATCAGAAGGTGCACAAGGTCCATATGAATTTATTGGTGATTGGTGATGATGACCTTGATAATTTAGCTTAAAGTGGTTTCTTCCATGTTTATCCACTGTAAAGTTATTATATTTCTTTTTAATTAATAAGTATATTATGGGAGACAGTCTGAGACTACACAGATATCCTATTTTTCATATTTTCACCCACTAATTTTAGCATCCACTGATGATTCTTGCCTGTAACAAATGTTACTGTAGGATGTGCTTAATGATGAATGGTGGTTTTCTATTTCCATCACTGCTTCTACATTTTTAATTATAATTCTTTTTCATGGAAGAGCTGCTCCTCCCACATCTTACTTTATTCTTCATTTATTCATTTATATGATTATGGCTTTATAGACATTTATTATTTGGGTTATAATTCAAGATTATTATTTATTTTATTGTACAAATTATCTCAGATTTGTCAACTAGAAGCTCCTTCAAGTTATGTTCATGTTATTTCGACATGCTCCCATCATTTTTTGATTGCTGCCTTATAACAATTTAAGATGTTTCTGCCTAATCTTGCATTTTCCCTGCCCAGGCCCAGAATCAACTGTTACTACCAAAAGCCCTGATTTATTTTATTGCAGAAAAAATTTAGAAACTACAATCCAGGCATTAGGTATGATATTAGCTTCCAGATCCTCTCAGTGAGTAAAGCTAGGACATATATGCATGTATATTCACACATAAATATCTACATCTACATTTATTTCTGGATTTACCCCCATGTATGAACATGTGTGTACATCTGAGTACATACAGATTTACGTATTGGTATACATTTATATTTACATATACATACATATATGCAACATATATATATTCACATTGATATCTCTGATTTTAATCCAGAGTTCATTCTAGCTTTACCCTTTTCCCTTGTTTGTAACTCCTTTTTTCCAATAGTTATAAACCACGTATTTTCTCATTTGTTCAGTCATAACATACACATCAAATTATTTTAAAATTACTAACAGATTTCATGGTAGAAAACATTTTTTACTCAAATAAAATTGCTGTGTATATATAGTTATTTTTGGTTTTAGCTTTACATTCATAATAGTATTTTCCATAGTTACGTAGGTTAGTTTTATTTTTCTTCCCCACTCCCTTCAGTGTGGTTATAGTACTCATTTATAATATAGCAAGTTTCAGATAATGGATTACATTCCACTTAGTTTTCCTCAAATCCTGGTAGATTTTATTTATTTATTTATTTATTTATTTGTTTGTTTGTTTGTTTATTTAGGAGGAGTATGTGACACATTCTCATGGTTCTAGGAGTCAGAGCTCTACAAAAAAGTATATTCAGAGAAATGTTGTTTCCCTCGTCCCTGCTACCTCATTTCCATTCTCTCATTCTTTGTACCCCATACCCACCCACTATAGGTAACCTATCTCATTAGTCTCTGGCTTACCCTTTCTGTATTTCTTTTGCACACATGGGCAGATAGATGTACATTTTCTTGTATTTCCTTTCTTACATGAGTTGTAACATATTATAGATACTCTTTTGCCTTTAACTTTTATTCATTTAACCATATATTCCAGAAATCACTCCGTATTAGTTCATAATGATCTGCCATTTGTTTTGCAGCTGCATGTTACCCTACTGTATGGATGTACTACAGTTTATTCAACTACTCTCCTATATATGGGTATTTATGTTGTTCCCAACATTTTGTAATTATAAATAATGTTGCAATGAATAGCCTTGTGCACATACATTTTTTGTATTGTTGGAAGTATATCTTCAGGGAAAATTTCCAGAAGTGGGATTAGTAGGACAAAAGTTAAGGGCATATGATTTGTTAGGTATAGTCAAATTCCCTTCCAAAAGCATTATACCAGCTTGCATTCTCATGAGCAATGTCTTATCTGTCTTTAATAGTATGCTCACTTAAATCAGGATCTAGATAAGCTCCATACATTGCAAATGGCTGATATGTTTCTTAAGTATCTTTTAATCTATAGATTTTTTGGACTACTCTTACCTCCATCTCTTTTTTATTTCAATTTATTTGTCTAAGAAACCATATCTGTCTTTCAGAGTTTCCCACAGGCTGGATTTTGCTGATTGTATCCTATGATGTCATTTAACATGCAATTAAGTACCCTGCATTTCCTACAAATTATTAGTTAAATTGAGAGCCTTGATCAGATTCAAGTGAAGTTTTCTGACAAAATACTTCATAGAAGGTATTATGTACTTCACTAAGAAGGCCTTGTGACTGGAAACCTAAAAATTTAAAAACAGCTTATCATGTAAGTTAAAGATGTATTTTAAAAATCTGGAAAATAGAAAACATATAAAGAAAAACCTCCCTCTAAGGCCACCACATGTATGCTATTTAAAAAAATCATTTACTCTTAATTTTCATTTGGTAATAAAATAGATATATATTTATTGTAAAAACATTGAGGAATAAAACAATAGACTCTGCTAGACAATAATTAAGATGGCTTCCTAGCTCGTAAGGAGTCTACAATTATTATGTCTATGCTATTCAACATTGCTTTTGCAGCCACCCCTGACTCAAGGTGGGCAATGAGGATCTCTTAACTAAAAATTTAAAACTTGGAGACACAGAGGGAAGAATCATGTTAATAGCAGCACCTTAGAGAAAAAATATAGGGAATTAAAGTTGCTAACATCCCAGGACAGAGAAGTGCCCTATTCCTGCTTGGGTATTTATTCCATCTTCTTTTCTGAGCACTAAGTGAAATCTTTTCAGTACATGATCATTTTTTAAATGAGCTAGCCAGACTTTGTTTATACTCTTTGCAACTGCTATTTTTTTCAAAGAGGATAAGCAGGGTTTTTTTTTTCAGAATATTATCAGGGTACAAATGTTTAGGTTACATATATTGCCTTTGCCCTGCCCGAGTTAGAGCTACAAGCATGTCCATCCCCCAAACGGTGTGCATGGCAACTAGTAGGTGTGAATATAACCATCCCCTCCTCCCCACTCCCACCTTTGCAACTGCTATAGTTGGAAGTTTGTATACCTCCAAAATTCAACTGTTGAAACCTAATCACTAATGTGATAATATTAGGAGATGGGGACTTTGTGAGGTAATTAGATCATTAGGGTAGACATCTCATCAATGGGACTAGTGTCCTTATAAAAAGGCCCCAAAGAGCCTTCTTGTCCCTTCAAGCTAGCCAAGAAACAGAGAGAAGCTGCTGTTCTGTGAACCAGACACTGAATCTGTTGGTACTTTGATTTTGGACTTCCCAACCCTAAGAACTGCCAGAAATAAATTTCTGTTGTTCACAAGCCATCCAGTTTACGGTGCTTTGTTATAGCAACCCAAACTGACTAGGACAGTAAACACAAGACCCTTAACAAGTACAATGATACCAATCACCAATCAGAGGTAAAGTCATTTACCCAAGATTCTGTGGAATAATAATGAGAACCAGATCATCTAACATTCACTCCAAGATTGTACCCAACAGGTCCTTCATGATCTTAGTTCTGTGATATCTTGTCATTTTGGAGATATGGCTTCAACAATGCTAAGCTGAAAAGTAAAATAAGGGGTCAGGAAATAAAATGAGATATGTAGTAAACCAGATGAGTTTCTTCCAATACCACAACTCAATGCATAGAAATGACACTGAAGCCCATAAATAATGTAATTGGTTATATTTCATTTCCTGCCTTTACCTTTCTAAAGGATTTATATGATAATTATCAAAGAAATATCTGTACTCCCATGTTTATTGCAGCACTATTCACAAAATCCAAGATATGGAATCAACCTAAGTGTCCATCAACAGATGAATGGATAAAGAAAATGTGGTATATATATACAATGAAATATTATTCAGCCACAAAAAGAATGAAATCCTGTCATTTGCAAAAACATGCATGGAACTGGAGGACATTATGTTAAGTGAAATACATCAGGCACAGAAAGATAAATATCACATATTTGCACTAATATGTGGAATTTAAAACAATCAAACTCTAAGAAGCAGGGATTAGAATGACAGTTAGCTGTGGGTGGGTGGGATGGGGAGCTAATGATATACAGGAGCTAAAAAAAATTGATCTCATGGAGGTAGCAAACAGAATGGTGGTTACCAGAGGCTGGGACAGGTAATAGGAAGGGGGAGATAAAGAGAGTTTGGTTAATGGGAACAAAAATACAGTTAGATAGAAGGAATAATATCTAGTCTTCAGTAGCATAATAGGGCAATTATAGTTAATGATAATTTAGGGTATATTTCAAAATAAATAGAAGAGCAAATTTGGAATGTTCCCAACACAAAGAAATGATAAAGGTTTTAGGTGATGTATATCCCATTTACCCAGATTTGATCATTATACATTGTATGCTTTTATCAATACCACATGTACCTCATAAATATATACAATTATTATGTATCCATAAAAATTAAAAATTTAAAAATTAAAAATCTCTGTGCTATTACGCATTTCAGGTTAGGCCAAAGTCATCTTTTTTTATGACATGAATGTGGGAAAGGAACGCAATTGTTGAAGGCCAATTTTTGTCAAATACTCTACAAAGTTTTTCATTCACTCCTCACAATATCCTGAGAATGAAGTATTCATTATTCCCATTTTACAACTGATAAAATGGAATATTACTAAAATTAAATAACTTTTCCAACATCATACAGCAAATAACTGATAGAACAAAAGGAAATATATTAAAATGTGCATTATCAGCAACGTATGTAGCAAAAAATAAAACAAGCAAAGTCATCATTCATAAGCAAATGCCTAACTACATTGTGGTATAATTATGCAACAGAAACTATACAGCAGGGAAAACAAATAAACTGGTATTACATGTTATTAACATAGATAAAGCTCACAACCATAGGTCGACTTAAAACAGCAAGCTGAGAAGAATATATATAATACAAAATTTATATTAAATTTAAAAGGAAGTAAAATTATTATTATATATTTCTTAGATATAAATGTGTTTGTAGTAAAAAGAAAAAATCATACAAAAAATAAAAATTTAACTCATGATCGGGAGAAAGGAGTTGAGGAAGATTACACAGGAGAATTCTACAATATTGATAAAATTTTTACTTCTTAAGCTGGGTGAAGGCTACATTGGTATTTGTTGTTTTATTCTTTATAACTGTGTGTATGGCTTAACATGCAATATTTTTTAAAAGAAAGTGAATGCTACCTTCTTGGAGTATAGAACTTAATCTTGAATTAAATGTTCATGGACTTTTAAGAATGACAACGGACAGAAAAGGTGAAAATTAGGGAAAGAAGAAAAGAAGATGGGAAGAACAAGAGGAGAGAAAAAACAAATACTGCAGTGCCATCACCCAGAGATTTTCATTGCAAATTATTTTGTGTATAGTTTTCTGGGGTTTTCTTTCTGTGCATATAGAAGTATGTGTACACATACATTGTATTTATGTAAAGAAACATTTGATTATACTATGACTACTATTAGAAACCTAATTTTTTAACTTCTATTTCTCAGGTACCTTTCCAAATCAGTGCCATTTAAAAGGGCTGTATTATATCTGATTATATTGTTATTCCATAATTTATTTAACCAATCCACTATTGATGGGCATTTAGGCTGTTTCCAAAGTTTGCTATTAAAAATAATGCTACAATTAACACATTATGTGTGTGCGCACACATGCCTGTGTGTGTTTTCAATGGTAAATGTGTTGAATAAATTCCTAAATGTAGAATTTCTAGGTCAAGGAGTAACAGGTTTGCAAGTTTGTTACATAGGCCAAATAGCCCAACAATAAATGATTATATTAATTTACCCTCTTAACAATACTGTAATTGAACGTCAATTTCCCCAAATACTGCACACTTAGCATAAACAATCTTTTTTCCACCCTCGTCAATATTAATATGCTATCCTGTTTATTCATGTGTGTTTATTACTGAAGTTGAGTGACTTTTTACATGTTCACTAGCCATGCTGGAATAGCTTCTTCTGATTCTTTGCCATGTCTTTTTTAATTTTTAAATTTTAATTATTACTTGCACATAATCGTTGTACATATTTATGGGGTACATATGATACTTTGATTACAAGCATACGATGTGTAATAATCAAATCAGTGTAGCTGGGACATTCATTACCTCAAGCATTTAGCATTTCTTTGTGTTAGAACATTTCAGTTGCACTCTTTTACTTATTTTGAAATATATGATAAATTACTGTTTTTTTTTTTTTTTTTTTTTTGAGACAGAGTCTCACTTTGTTACCCAGGCTAGAGTGAGTGCCGTGGCATCAGCCTAGCTCACAGCAACCTCAAACTCCTGGGCTTAAGCGATCCTACTGCCTCAGCCTCCCGAGTAGCTGGGACTACAGGCATGAGCCACCATGCCCGGCTAATTTTTTTGTATATATATTTTTAGTTGGCCAGACAATTTCTTTCCACCTTTAGTAGAGACGAGGTCTCACTCTTGCTCAGGCTGGTCTCGAACTCCCGACCCCGAGCGATCCACTCGCCTCGGCCTCCCAGAGCTAGGATTACAGGCGTGAGCCACCGCGCCCGGCCCCGATAAATTACTGTTAACTACATTCGCCCTGTGGTGCTACGGAACACTAGATCACAGCTGGCAGGAAGGTTAACAGAGAAGTGGCTCAGAAGCCAAACTGCTTACATTAAAATTAAGGCTCCGAAGCAAAGAAACAGTGAAATCAGGAAAAGAAAGAACAAGAATGAGGGGGAAATAGACGGTGAAAGAGGACAAGAAAAAAAGAGAAGGAAAAACTAAGCAAGGAAACAGGACCCAGGCCTCAGGGTTCCCCTTCCCTCTGTTCCCAGTGCCCATTCTCATTCCCCCACCCCTACCTCTAGGGGCCTGCTAGCTAGTCTGGTGCCTCCTTCCCTCTGGAAAAAAGCAAAATATTCAATAAAGGGAGAATGAGTCATAGGTAGGACTTACCTTCCCTTCCTGCCTCCCACCAGGTGTTCAAACACAACTTACTGTGCAGTCGCCACCATCCAACTGCCAGCCACTCTCTACTTCCCCGAGGTCTGAGCCCTTGGTTACAATAACTAAGCCTTCTGGAGGCTCCAGACCGCCCAGGCTGAGAGTCCCATGCCTTTGAGCTGTTGCCAGAGTGATCCGCTTACCTGCTGCCAGCATACCAGCCCCCACAACACATCCACTGGAAGTATAGGTCCCAATTCAGGTTAGTTCCCTGTAATTTGTGTCCAGAGTTTCTCAGGCGACTTAGTTTCCTTGGCAATAGCGCTTTTTTCCCGGAGATCCGGATGTAACAGGCCGCTGGAAAGGAGAGCTTGCTTCTTTGCGTTAACCCTCAAACAACCACAACCAATGGATGTAGAGTAAATCTGCTGAGAATTTTGTCTATTTCTATGGTATTATGCTATAACTTTTAAAAAGAAAAGTAGAGTCTTTTACTTTTATACACAGCTCTGTATTGTTAGGATTCTTAGAGGGAGCATATGTTATTTTTGTAATTAAAACAACAAAAGGAAAATAAATACTGAATAATTAAAGAAGGATCAAGTATACAGGAAAACGCTATGATTGCAGCATGTTATGTAGTGTTAGAAATACGAAATGCTTTCAAGAGGGGTCATAGCAATGTGAAAATATCAGTCCAGACTTCAATCAGGAAGAACCTTAACATCAAAAGATAATTTTTCAAAAAGTATTATGTCATAGATCTTGGGAAAACCTAATATGCTGCTGTGCACTCCTGTCAGAAAGACAAAGCTGATGCGTTTTGCAGCCATATCAAAGTCAACTAAGTCCAAAAATTTCTTGTGACTAGTCATAAAGTCAAGTTCCTGAAGCAAAAAGCAGAGAAAACCATGCAGATCAAAAATAAGGAGACTAAGACCTTGCAGAAAGATTAAGAATAAAGACTAGGAAGCCATTCTACCTTGGTTGGAATCCTGCTCTGCCCTTTACAAAGTTATGAGAACTTTGGCAAGTTACTTAACTTCTATGTTCAGTTTCTTCTTCTGTTAATTGCTTGTTGTAAAGATTAAATTAAACAAATTAACATATATAAGGCATTTAAAACAATGACTGGCAGTGGGAAGACTGATTTGAAAAATAAACTGAATATGGAACACACACATTGCACCACGGAAGTACTTCAATCAGGAATCCTTGGGCTCTAAGAACACTGGTGATACTAATTTAGCTGCACAGGAAGGACATGTCCTGTGTGGCTGGCATAAAGATTTCAGTATTGGAGAGAAACTTTCCTACATTTCCAGTTGAAAAACAACACATCAATGTTGTTTAGAAAGGCAGAGTGAGATATGGATCCAACCTGCCTAGATTTGGATCTTAGAGCTATGCTATTTAACCTTCTCTGCCCCAGTTTTCCCTATTGGTAAAAGAGAGATATTAATAGTGCCAATCTCATCAGTTTTTTGTGGGGAAGTAATATATAAAATACAACAGTGCTTGGCACACAAATACTACATATTGATTAAAATTAAAAATAAGAGACAAAAATGATGGGAGAATTAAAAGGTAAACGAGCAATGAACTACAGTCTCAGCCTAAAGTAAATCAAATGCATACACACTGCCAGAGACTTCATCAAGGTATTTAAGACAAGGAAATCTTGTGCAATGAACGTGTGGTGAAACTGACAGAATTGTCATGTCCTTAGAAAACAAGGGCAGACTCCTTGGAGATCTGGAACATGGATACTCACAACATAAAGAGGAATCCAATCAGACTAAGATGAGGAAATGCTAACCTGAGCTACTAGAGCTGGGATTAATACTACAACTCAAGAGCAAAAGCTGGTCTGCTGTTTTTGTTTAATCAGAGAGCAAAGAGTTAGTTTTATGTACATAAATGGTTGAAAAAATTAAGAGAAGAATAATTATTTCATGTCATGTCAAAATTATATGAAATTAAAAAATTTCAGTATCCAAAAATAAAGTTGTATCGGAACACAGTCATAGTCATTTATTTGCGTATTGTCTATGGCTGCTTTTACACTACCACAACAGGGTTAAGTACTTAAATTAGACATCAGAGCAATAAGATAGAAGGATCTTGGGTCTCTGTTACTATACCACACCAAACATGGATGACTTCTTCTTAGACTGTTACATGTTATTTTGAGCATTTTTTATAGCAGCCTAATTAATCTGCATCCCGAGCTGTATGGAGTACAGGCAAGTTTACACAATTGATTTGGCTAACTTTCTAGATGAGCATGTTCAGATGATATTGATTTAAAACTTCGCAAGATTCTACTACCTCCAGTTTAGACAAAATTCAAGCCAGTACAAATTAATCATTTTTAAAATCTCATAAGCAGATTTGTTCTAAAGGTGATAAAAATAATGACTGATTACTACAAATTCCTTAGTAATTAATATTTTATTTCCACCTTGTGTTGTTTTATATAGAAGACTAATTTGTAAAACCTTAGGCATCAAAATTCAGTGAGAAACCCATTGAACATGAACATAATGAGAAAATCACCAGCTATTTTTAGCAATGAGTCAAATAATCCTACGCTTGCTCAAACTTATACTGGTTTCTGCAAAAAGAAAGGCCCAAAGAGTCACTATGTCACATAGTAAGTGTTAACTAAAAATCTGACTGACCTGATCGCCTGAGTTAGTAATCATTTCTACAATAAGTAGGTACCATGTAGTGTAGGGTAGTGTCAGGGGGGAATGTTGCCTATTATACCTAGACAGCTATTCATGTGTGACTGACAACTTAACTAGATGGGTAAGGTCAGAGAATTATCTCCTTTTGAAAGAAGTATAAAAAATTCCCTGAGCTAGTAATGACATAAAAATTTAAACCAGAAGGAAATAATGTATCCATGTATTACATAATTTTAAAAGGAAAATGATCATTAGAAACTTTTATTGTAGGGGAGTCACATCATCAAAATGGTAGAATAGACTGCTCTAAGTTCGTATCTGCAGACATAAGCATGGAAAAATAAGCAGGACCTGTCAGAACCAACTTTATCACAACTCTGGAAAACAGTCAATGGTTTACAGCAATCAAATGAATGCCAAATTAATAATGAGACAACTTTAAAATGATGGGAAGCTTTGTGGTATTTTTACTTGCTCTTGGCTACCTCCTTCTCTGACACAGCAGCAACATTGATGAGGGAAGCCCATATGCCCAAACTGGGACGCTGATCCTTGACTCCAGAGGGAACAGAGCAGACTTTATTTGCAAATTATTGTGCATATACATTAGTGTATATACATTAGTCTGTTGGATAACTTAAGGAATGAAACAGGGTGATCATCTCTGTTTTTCTAACTTGGAACTCAGGCCAGAAAACCAGTGGGCAATGCTTGAAACATTACAAGCTAAACTGACAACCCAAAGGCTCCTGAGACAAAAGATTATAGTTGAAACATATATTAGATCATCTAAAGCCTGGAGGAAAAAGCTGAAAAGAGTTTGTGAAATTAGAATATTTGAAAGCAGCAATATATATGGGGAACTTAAAAGACTATGAGCGTGTCCAGGGCAAGAGACATGACCAGAAAACACCTGAGAAGACCATAAGCTTTCATATTGGGCTAATACCTAGGTTAAGTGCAAGCCTGGCTAAGTATTGAAGGAGTGTTCAGAGCCAATCTGCAAAGACTGGTTGGGGGAGACATATTTGGTTTTTTAGCTCCTAGCACTCAAGAAAACCTTTATCAAAATACTACATGAACACAAACTAAGGAACAAAGACCTCAGTGACCACACACATCAGGGAATATGGTCTTTATAAAAAAAATGTTGGGGAAAATGACTAATCAAATAGACTAACACAACCTTAACAATAAAAAAATAGGCCAGGTGTGGTGGTTCACACCTGTATTCCTAGCACTTTGGGAGGCAGAGGTGGGAGTATTGCTTGAGGCCAGGAGTTTGAGACCATCCTTAGCAACAGCAAGACCCCGTCTCTACAAAAAATAAAAATAGAAAAACTAGTTGGACATGGTAGTGCACACCTGTAGTTCCAGCTACTTGGGAGGCTGAGACAGGAGGGTCACTTGAGTCCAGGAGTTCAAAGTTGAATTGAACTATGATTAGGCCACTGCACTCCAGCCTGAGTGACAGAGTGAAACTCTGTCTCAAAAAAAAACAAAAACAAACAAAAAAAAAAAACAAAAAGAAAATCCCTGGAAGAGGGGGAGAATATGATTTTCAGAGATACCACATTACAATATTCAACTGTTCAATTTTCAGCAACAAAAAGAAAATTACAAGACATACAAAGAAAAAGGAAAGTTTGGCCCATTCAAGGGAACAACATGAATTGAAAGAAATTATCCCTGAGGAAGTCCAGATAGTAGGTCTACTAGAAAAAGTCTTTAAAACAATTCTCTTAAACATGCACAATGAGAAAAAAGAAAGCTTGGACAAAGAACTAAGTGAAATCAAGGAAATGATGTGTGAATAACATAAGAAGATCAATAATGTAAGAAGGAATAAATAGAAATTCTGAATCAGAAAAATATCATAACTGAAAATAAAATTCACCAAAAGAAAATTTGAACAAATAGAAGAAATAATCAACAAACTTAAAATAAGACAATTGAAATTATTGAGTCTGAGGAGCAGAAAGGAAAAAAATAAAAAAGAACAGTAGTTAACAGAGCCTATGGACCTGTAGGATGCTATAAAGCAGACCAACATATGCATTATGGGAATCTTAACGGTAGAAGAAAGAGAAAGGAACAAAAGGATATTTTAAAAGTTAATGGTCAAAAACTTACCAAATCAAATGAAAGGTGTGAATCTATGAATTCAAGAAACTCAACAAAATTGAAATAGTATAAACTCTAATAGACACCCAGAGACATATTATAATAAAATGTCTAAAGTCAAAATTTTGGAGGCAGCAATAGAGAGAGACTCATCATGTTAAAGAGATCCTAAATAAAATTATCAACTGAATTCTCTGCAGAAAACTTGGAAACCAAGAAGACAATGGGATGACATTTTAAAGGTGTTGAAAGGAAAAGAAAAAATACCTGTCAACCAAGAATTCTATATTTGGCAAAACTGTTCTTCTTTATAAATAAGAAATTAAGACATTTTCAGATAAACAAAAGCTGAAGTTGTTCATTACCGTTACACTTGCCTTATATGAAATGCTGAAGGAAAGGACTCTAGAAAATAAATCAAACTCATATGAAAACATAAATTCCACTATTAAGATAAATATAGGAGCAAATATCGAAACCAGTATTATTTTATTTTTGCTTTATAGCTCCATATTTAATAAATTTCTACAGAATGTAAAAGACGGATACAAAATAAATATAAATAATAGTTATTGGGTACATAATGTATAAAGATATAATTTGTGAAAATTATAACATAAAATGGGGTTGGATAGGGGGCGAAAGACGGCGGAGTGGTGGTGACCTCCTGGATTCGTGCTCCTGGAGAGGAAGGCATGGATCTCAGTCTGCCACAATGCTAGAGGATCGCTCCCCCACAAGAACAGTGGTGTGAACCCACAGAGAATCAGTGTGGGACACAGAGAGCAAGAAAAGAGTTTGGACCCTGGAGCCCTGTGGTCGGACTGCAACTGGAGGGAGAGGGTTCACGCTAGGCTGCAGCGAAAGACACCTGGGGGATGCCAAACTGTCTCCTTTATGCTGGTGGCTGGGCTCCCTCAATCCCGGCTCCTCTGGCCCCTGCTGGACCCTGAACATTCGCCCCCAGTGCCAGCAACTGGCATGCAGGCAGCCGCCATTGTCGGGGTCCACAGCCTAGCCACTGCAGAGTGATTAGGAACCGGGCGGCTCCATCCCCTAGTCCGTGGCCCTCCACTAGGAGCTCCACCTTTGCGTGAACACTGAGTGATTCTCCAGTCGCGAGGGAGCAGAGGGTGGACCTTATGGACATTGGGGCAGGTGGAACATCGCCCCTGGGAGCCTCAGCAACTGGGGTGCTGGGCAAACCCAGGCACCGCCCCCTCACCCTAGCTGCTGTCTTTCGCACAGAGAGAGGCAGAAACCACCTCGGGAGAGGAAGAGGCAATGAAAAAGTCGCTTTCTGTCTGCAATTAGATCAGCCCAGTGACTGGACTCTCAAACCGGTTTTGGGCCAAATTAATTCTCTGGGGCTGGACCCAACAGGAGCAGCCCCCCAGCTGAGGTAGCAAAATCCTGAACAACATGTGAAGGGCTCCCGCTAGTGACAGAGGAGGCAGCTTGCCTGGGCTGCTGCACAGCCCAAGATCAGCACACACGGAGTGCCTCTGTCCAGCCTAAAGCTGAAAGAAGGGACCTAAGGATTGATCCAGATGGGAAGGGCTCAGCGAAAGAACTCTGGGAGTATAAAGAATCAAGCTGAAACCTTGCCTTCAAAGAGGATTACTAGTTCTCTACCAATGGACACAAACCAAACTCGAAATAGCAATATGTCACAGGAAGAATTTCAAACATGGATCATAAATAAGCTGAATATTATGCAAGAAAAAAATGGATAACCAACACAAAGATACCACAAAAAAGATCCAGGACTTGGAAGAAAAATTCACTAAAGAAATTGAAATATTGAAGAAAAATCAAACTGAATTCCTGGAAATGAAGAATTTATTCAGGGAGCTACAAAACACAGTGGAAAGTCTCAAGAGCAGGGTAGATCAAACAGAAGAAAGAATCTCAGAGATTGAAGATAACACTTTCCAATTAAATAAGTCAATCACAGAGATGGAGCAAAGAAATAAGAGAAAAGACCAGAGTCTACAAGAAATGTGGGATTATGTGAAGAAGCCCAACGTGAGAGTTATCGGCATTCCTGAGGGTGAAGAAGACAATAAGCAAGGGTTGGATAAGCTATTTGAAGACATAATTGAAAATCTCCCAGGTCTTGCCAAAACTCTAGATATACAGGTTCAAGAAGCTCAAAGAACCCCTAGGAGATTCATACCAAATAGGAAGACACCACATCATGCAGTTATCAGACTGACCAAAATTTTGACTGAAGAGGCCATTCTATGAGCTGTAAGGAGAAAGAAGCAAGTTACATACAAAGGAAAATCCATCCGAATTATGCTAGATTTCTCAACTGAAACCTTACAAGCAAGAAGAGGTTGGGGCCCCATTCTCACTCTTCTTAAACAAAATAATGCCCAGCCTAGAATCTTATACCCAGCTAAGCTCAGCTTTATATATGAGGGTGAAATTAAGACATTCTCAGAAAAACAAAAACTCAGAGAATTCACCAAGACAAGACTAGCTCTCCAAGAAGTACTCAAAACAGCACTACACACGAACCAGCAAAAGAAAGACTCACGAATATAAAACTACTCAAGAAAAGATAAAAACTCAGTTATCACAATGGCTCAAGAGAGAAAATAGAATAATGAAATTCAACCCAACATGAGGAACAGAAATCAGTCTCACTTATCAATTCTCTCATTAAATGTGAATGGATTGAATTCCCCACTCAAGAGACATAGACTGGCCCAATGGTTAAAAAAATACAAGCCAAGTATCTGCTGTCTCCAGCAAACTCATCTAACCTGCAAAGATGCATTTAGACTGAAAATAAAAGGGTGGAAATCTCTATTTCAAGCAAATGGAAGCCAAAAGAAAGCTGGCGTGGTGGTGTTAATCTCCGATACTTAGTTTTTAAATCAATAAAAGTAATGAAAGACAAAGATGGTTACTATATACTGGTGAAGGGTACAATTCAACAAGAAGACATAACTATACTTAATATATATGCACCCAACTTAGGTGCACCCAGATTCATCAAGCAAACCCTTCTTGATTTGAACAAAATGATAGATAACAGCACTTTAATAGTCAGAGACTTTAACATGCTGCTGACAGTACAGGACAGATCCTCCAAACAAAAAATGAACAAAGAAATAATGGACTTAAATAGAATACTAGAACAAATGGGCCTGACTGACATCTATCGGACATTCTACCCAAAATCCACTGAATATATTTTCTTCTCATCAGCCCATGGGACATTCTCCAAGATTGACCATATCCTAGGACATAAAGCATGTCTTAAAAAATTTAAAAAAATGGAAATTATACCATCCATCTTCTCAGATCACAGTGGAATAAAAGTAATTATGAACCCTAACAGAAATTCTCATTCCTACTCAAAGTCATGGAAGCTAAACAACCTTCTCTTGAACGATTATTTTATAAATGAAGAAATCAAGTTGGAATTCAAAAGATTCTTTGAATTAAATGACAAAGGAGACACAACTTATCAAAATCTGTGGGACACAGCTAAAGCAGTCCTGAGAGGAAAATTCATTTCCATAAATGCCTATATCGAAAAGACAGAAAACTTACAAATAGACAATCTAATGAATAGACTCAAAGAGCTGGAGAAGGAAGAACAGACCGACGCCAAACCCAGTAGAAGGAGATAAATTATTAAGATCAAATCAGAACTGAATGAAAAGGACAACAAACAAACCATAAGGGAGATTAATAAAACAAAAAGTTGGTTCTTTAAAACATAAATAAGATTCACACACCTCTGGCTAGGCTAACCAAGAGCAGAAAAGAAAAAACTCTAATAACCTCCATCAGAAACATGAAAGGAGAAATCACAACCGATGCCACAGAGATACATGACATCATCTATGAATTTTACAAAAATCTTTATGCACACAAATTGGAAAATGAGGAGGAAATGGACAAATTTTTAGAAACATACAGCCTTCCCAGGCTCAACCAGGAAGAAACAGAATTCCTGAATAGACCAATATCTAGATCTGAAATTGAAACAGCAATAAAAAACCTTCCCAAAAAGAAAAGCCCTGGACTGGATGGGTTCACACCTGAATTTTACCATACCTACAAAGAAGAACTGGTGCCCATCCTACAGAAACTATTCTCCAATATTGAGAAGGATGGAATTCCCCCCAACACATTTTACCAAACCAACATCATTTTAATACCAAAACCAGGAAACGATGCAACAAAAAAGAAAACTACAGACCAATATCCCTTATGAATATAGATGTAAAAATTCTCAATAAAATCTTAGCAAATCGAATCCAAGTGCTTATCAGAAAAATAATCCATCACGACCAAGTGGGCTTCATCC
Source organism: Lemur catta (assembly GCF_020740605.2). Classification (NCBI taxonomy): domain Eukaryota; kingdom Metazoa; phylum Chordata; class Mammalia; order Primates; family Lemuridae; genus Lemur; species Lemur catta. The sequence continues at coordinate 52,813,958 of NC_059155.1, read as the reverse complement.
CAGAGATGCAGGGATGGTTTAACATATGCAAATCTATAAATGTAATTCCCCACATAAACAGAAGCAAAAATAAAGACCATATGATCCTCTCAATAGATGCAGAAAAAGCATTTGACAAAATTCAACACCCTTTTATGATAAGAACACTTAACAAAATAGGCATAGATGGGACCTATCTAAAAATGATACAAGCCATATATGACAAACCCACAGCCACCATCATACTGAATAGGGAAAAATTAAAAGCATTCCCACTTTGAACTGGAACCAGACAAGGCTGCCCACTGTCCCCATTGCTTTTCAACATAGTATTGGAAGTCCTTGCGAGAGCTATCAGGCAAGAGAGCAGAATCAAGGGAGTCCAAATAGGGAAAGAAAAGATCAAACTCTCACTCTTTCCTGATGATATGATGTTATATCTAGAAAACCCCAAGGATTCAACCAAGAGACTCCTGGAATTAATCAATGAATTCAGTAAAGTTTCAGGATACAAAATCAATACACGCAAATCAGAGGCATTCATATATGCCAATAACAGTCAAACAGAGAACCAAATTAAGGACTCAATACCCTTCAAAATAGCAACAAAGAAAATAAAATACCTAGGAATATATTTAACTAAGGAGATAAAGGACCTCTATAGGGAGAACTATGAAACACTGAGGAAGGAAATTGTAGAACATGTAAATAGGTGGAAAACGATACCGTGCTCGTGGATCAGAAGAATCAACATTGTTAAAATGACTATACTGCCCAAAGTTATCTACAGATTCAATGCAATCCCTATTAAATTACCAACATCATTTTTCACAGATAGAGAAAGAATAATTTTATGCTTTGTGTGCAACCAGAGAAGACCCCGTTTAGCAAAAGCAATTTTAAGCAACAAAAACAATATGGGAGGTATTAATTTGCCAGACTTCAAACTATACTACAAATCTGTGATTATTAAAACTGCTTGGTATTGGCACAAGTGCAGGGACACAGACCAATGGAACAGAACAAAAAATCCAAATATAAAACCATCCTCATATAGCCATCTAATCTTTGACAAAACAGACGAAAACATACTCTGGGGAAAAGATTCCTTACTTAATAAATGGTGCTGGGAAAATTGGATAGCCACATGTAGAAGACTAAAACAGGACCCACAGCTTTCACCTCTCACAAAAATCAAATCACAGTGGATAACAGACTTAAATCTTAGGTAGGAAATTATTAGAACCTAGAAGAAAATGTAGGAAAGACTCTTACAGACATTGGCCTAGGCAAAGAATTTATGAAGAAGACCCCTAAGGCAATCACAGCAACAAGAAAAATAAATAAATGGGACCTGATCAAATTAAAAAGCTTCTGCACAGCCAAAGAAACAGTCATGAGAGTAAACAGACAACCTACAGAATGGGAAAAAATTTTCACATACTACACATCAGATAAAGGACTGATAACAAGAATATATTTAGAACTCAGGAAAATCAGTAAGAGAGAATCGAACAACCCTATCAAAAAGTGGGCAAAGGACATGAATAGAAATTTTTCAAAAGAAGATATAAAAACGGCTAACAAACATATGAAAAAATGTTCAACATCTCTAATCATCAGGGAAATGCAGATCAAAACCACAATGAGATTCCACTTAACCCCAGTGAGAATGGCCTTTATCAAAAAATCACAAAACAATACAGGTTGGCATGGATGCGGAGAGACAGGAACACTCATATACTGCTGGTGGGGCTGTAAACTAGTGCAACTCCTATAGAAAACAATATGGAGATACCTTAAACAGATTCAAGTAGACCTACCATTCGATCCAGCAATCCCATTATTGGGCATATACCCAGAAGAACAAAAGTCATTCTATAAAAAAGACACCTGCACCCAAATGTCTATAGCAGCGCAATTCACAATTGTAAAGATGTGGAAACAACCCAAGTGCCCATCAATCCACGAATGGATTAGTAAATTGTGGTATATGTATACCGTGGAGTATTACTCAGCTATAAGAAATAACGGTGATACGACATCTCTTTGGTTCTCCTGGAGAGAGTTGAAACCCATTATATTAAGTGAAGTATGTCAAGAATGGAAAAACAAGCATCATATATACTCAGCAGAAAATTGGTTTCCCTGATCATCACCCAAATGCACATTGGGGAATGATACCAACTGGATATCAGACTGAGGCAGGGGGTGGGCGGAGGGGATGTGTGTATGCCTACATGATGAGTGCATTGTGCACCGTCTGGGGAATGGTCATGCTTGAAGGTGCTGACTTGGGGAAGTAGGAGGTGGGGGGAGGGGATGGAGGTATGACTACATGGTGCGTGCCAGGCACATGTGGCGAATGGACACGCTTGAGGCTCTGACTCAGGGGGATGGACAGGACAGGGGCAATATATATAACCTGATCTTTTGTACCTCCATAATAATCAGAAATTTAAAAAAAATCTATGGAAAATTGAGAATAATAAAAATACCACATTAAAAAAAATCGGATAGGATGATGATTTTTAGGAGCAGAGTTTGTGTATGTTATAGACGTTCAGTTGGTATCAATTTGAATTAATTGGTATAAATGTATGATGTTAAATATACTCACTATGGTAACCACAAAGTAAAGATTTAAAAATTACGTGCAAAATAAAATCAAAAGGAAATAAAAGTGGTTCACTAACAAAAAACAAAAAAAAAAGGAAACACAAAAGAAGGCAATATGGAGGAAACAGACAAAAAAGGTGTAAAACACACTAAAAACAAATAGAAAAATGGTTAAAGTAAGTTATTCCTTATTAGTGACTGCTTTAAATTTAAATGGATTAAACTTTCCAATTAAAAGTCAGAAAAGGAGAGAATGGATTTAAATTAAGAAATAATCAAATTATAACCTCTCTACAAGAAACTCACTTTAGATCCAAGGAAATAAATAGTTTGAAATTGAAAACATAGAAAAATATATTCCATGCAAATAGTAACCAAAATAAAGCTGAGGTTGCTATACTAATATCAGATAAAGCAGAATTCAAGTCAAGAATTTTTACAAGAAGAATAAAAAGACAATATACATATACAAAATTGTCAATTCATCAAGAAGATATAACAATTATAATCATACAGGTACTAAATAACAAAGCCTCAAAATATACGACAGAATTGGAGGTACCAATAAACAGTTGTATAATAATAGATCAATAATGAAAGATGACTTCAACAACAGTGTAAGTCAACTAACCCTAACAGACATATGTAGATCACTCCACTCCAAAATAGCAGAATGCACATTCTTCTCAAGTACACACATGAAGCATTCTCCAGGAAGAACTATTTGTTAGGACAAAAGCCAAGTCTCATTAAGTTTAAAAATGTTGAAATCATACAAAATACCTTCTTCTATAACAATGTAGAAAGGTAAAAATAAAAAGGTAATAATAATAATAAAGGTAGAAATAATAACAGAAGGACAACTGAAAAATTTTAAAAATATGTGGAAATTAAACAACACAGTGAAATAACCCATGGACAAAAGATATAAACAATCAAAGAAATTTACATATACATGGAGAAGAATTAAAAAAAAAACATAATGTGCCAAAACTTCAGGAATGCAATCAGGACAGTGCTCAGAGGGAAATTTATACATGTAAGTTTCTACATTAGAAAAGAAGAAAAATATCATGTCAACAATCTAACTTTATACCTTGAGGGACTAAAAGTAGAGCAAACTAAACCCTGATTAAACAGACAGAAGCAAATACAGACTGTAGAAGATATAAATAATTTACAGAATAAAAATATAATAGAGAAAATCATCAGAACAAATTGTTGGTTCTTTGAAAAGATCAACAAAATTGACATTTTAACTAGACCAATGAAGGAAAAAAAGAGCATTCAAATTACTAGTCAAGAGTGAAAAAAAGGGACATTATTACAGACCTTATGGAAATACAGTATATGGGAAAATTACAAACAATTGTATGCCAAAAATTAGGTAATGTAGATAAAGTTGACAAATTCCTGAAAAACCACAAATTGCTGAAACTGACTCAAGAAGAAGTAGAAAATTTGAATATATCTATGATAGTAAAGAAAGGGAATCAGTACCCTAGCTTTGATATCTGCAATGGAGACCAATAGTCACTTTATTTTTGATAATTGCCTGCATTACAGTTTGATGATATATTCTGCCCAGAGCCTTAAATGCTAATGCAAGCCATTGTCATGTCAGGTGGTTTAACAACTCATCCTACAAGAAAAGGATAAGAAAGCATTAACTCTGGTTCAACTATAGACTGCTTAATAAACTGATTACATACATTTTTAACTTTGTTTTTTAAAATTGACAAATAATAATTGTCCAAATTCAAGGGTACATATTGATGTTTCAACACATATAATGTATAGTGATCAGATCAGGATAATTAGCATATTTATTATCTTAAACATTTGTTCTTTTTTGTGTTGGAAACATTAAATATCCTCTTCTAGCTATTTTAAACTATATATTATTGTTAACTATAGTTATCCTACAGAGTTATAGACCACTAGAACTTATTCCTTCTATCTGCTGTAATTTTGTATCCTTGAACACTTGAACAAATCTCTTTCTATCCCTTTCTCCTACCCTTCCCAGCCTCTAGTATCTGCTCTATTTTTTAGTTCTACGAGATCAACTTTTCTTTGCTTTGACATATGAGTGAGAATATGCAAGTGTTTAACTTTCTGTTCCTGCCTTATTTCACTTAACATAATGCCCTCCAGTTCCATCTATGTTGCTTCAAATGACAGTATTTCATTCTTTTTATGGCTGAATAACATTCCATTATGCATATATACAACATTTTCTTTACCCATTCATATGTTGTTGGGCACCTAGGTTGATCCCATATCTTGGCTATTGTGAATACTGTTGCAATAAACAAGAAGGTACAGACATCTTTTCAATATGATGATTTCATTTTCTTTGAATAAATGCCCATTAATGGGACCAATGGATCACATGGTAGTTCTGTCTGTAGTTTCTTGAGGATACTGTTCTCCATAGTGGCTGTATTAGGTAACCTTCCCACCACCAGTATATAGGAGTGCCCTCTTCTCTGCATCCATACCTTTGTTATTTTTTGTCTTTTTGATAACAGCCATCCTAACTGGGGTGAGATAATACCTCATTGTAGTTTTATTTGCATTTCCTTGATGATTAGGGATATTGAGTATTTTTCCATATATTTGTTGGCCATTTGTAGGTTGTGTTTTGAGAAATGTCTGTTCAGATCATTTGCCCATTTTTAAATTAAATTATTTGTTTTTTGTTGTTATTGTTGAAATGCTTGAGTTCCTTGTATATTCTGAATATTAATACCATGTCAGATGAGTAGTTTGCACATATTTTCTCTCTTCCTTATGTTTTTTTTTTAACTCTGTTGATTCTCTCCTTTGCTGTGAAGAAATGTTTTAGTTTGATATAATTCTACTTGTTTATTTTTGCTTGTGTTGCCTGCACTTTTGAGTTTTTATTCAGAAAATCTTTTCTGAGACCAATGTCCTGAAGCATTTCTCCTTTGTTTTCTTCTAATAGTTTTATAGTTTGGGGTCTTGCATTTGGGTCTTTGATCTATTTTGAGTTGATTTTTGTATAGGGTGAGAGGTGGGGGTCTTGTTTCATTCTTCTTCATATTGATATCCAGTTTTCCCAGTACCATTAGTTAAGAGATTGTACTATCCCTAATGAGTGTCCCTGGCACCTTTGACAAAAATCAGTTGGCTGTGGATATGTGGATTAATTTGAGGGTTCTATTCTGCTCCATTGGTATATGTGTTTGTTTTTATGCCAGTACCATGCTGTTTTGATTACTACAGCTTTGCAGTAGACTTTGAGGTCTGGTAGTGTGATGCCTCTGTATTTGTTCTTTTTGCTCAGGATTTCTTTGGCTATTCTGGGTCTTTTATGGTTCTGTATGAATTTTAGGATCTTTTTTCTATTTCTGTAAAGAATGTCATTGACACTTGGAATTGGAACCAGACAAGGTTGCCCAACATTACACCTTCTCTTCAACATAATGCTGGGAGTCCTAACCAGAGCAATCAGACAAGAGAAAGAAATCAAGGGTATCCAAATGGAGGCAGAAAACGTCAAATTTTGCTCTTTGCTGACAATATGATGTTACATCTAGATAACCCCAAAGATTCTGCCATGAGGCTTCTGGAATTGATAAACAAATTGAGCAAAATCTCAGATTACAAAATCAATGTACACTAATCAGTAGCATTCCTATATGCCAACATCAGTCATATTCAGAACCAAATCAAATACTCAGTACTCTTCACAATAGCAACAAACAAAATAAAATACCTAGGAATATATTTAACTAAGTAGGTGAAAGACCTCTATAGGGATAACTATGAAACACTGAGGAAGGAAATTGCAGAGGATGTAAACAGATAGAAAACCATACCATGCTCATGGATCAGGAGAATCAACATTGTTAAAATGTCTATACTATCCAAAGTGATCTACAGATTCAATGCAATCTCTATTAAAATACCAATGTGACTTTTTGCAGCTCTAGAAAAAATAACTCTATGCTTTGTATGGAACCACAGAAGACTCAATATAGCAAAAGCAATCTTAAGCAAAAATAACAAGTTGAGAGGCATCACTTTACCAGACATCAAGCTATACTATGAGGCTATAGTAACTAAAACAACATGGTACTGGCACAAGAACAGAGACATAGACCAATGCATCAGAACTGAAAATCCAGATATAAAACCATCCTCATATTGCCATCTGATCTTTGACAAAGCAGACAAAAACATACACTGGGCTAAAGAATCCCTATTTAATAAATGGGGCTGGGAAAATTGGATATTCACATGTAGAAGACTGAAAAAGGATCTGCAGCTCTCACCACTCACAAAAATCAACTCATGATGCATAACAGACTTAAACCTAATGCACAAAACCATAAGAATTTTAGAAGAAAATGTTAGAAAAACTCTTCTAGACATCAGCCTCAGCAAAGAATTTATGAAAAAGAACCCAAAAGCATTTACAGCAACAACAAAAGTAGATAAATGGTACCTGATCAAATTAAAAAGTTTCTGCACAGTCAAGGAAACAATCATTAAAGTGAATAGACAACCTACAGAATGGAAGAAAATATTTGCATGCTATACATCCAATAAAGGGCTGATAACTAGAATCTATAAAGAACTCAAACAAATCGGCAAGAAAAAAATCAAACAACCCCATTAAATAGTGGGCAAAAGACATAAACAGAGACTTTTCAAAGAAGATACACTAATGGCCAACAAACATGAAAAAATGCTCATAAAGATGATATAAAAATGCTCAACATCTTTAATAATCAGGTAAATTCAAATCAAAACTACAATGAAATAACATCTAACTCCAGTGAGAAGAACTCCCAATATAACAAATGTCAATGTGGAGAGAGAGAAACACTTATATGCTGCTGGTGGGACTGCAAACTAGTACAACCTCTATGGAAAATAGTATGAAGATACCTCAAAGAACAAAAAGTAAACCTACCATTTGATCCAGCAATCTCACTACTAGGCATTTACCCAAAGGAAAAAAAAAGACATTCTTTAAAAAAGACACCCACACTCGAATGTTTATAGCAGCACAATTCACAATTGCAAAGACATGGAAACAACCCAAGTGCCCATCAATACATGAGTGGATTAATAAAATGTGGTATATGTATACCACGGATTACTACTCAGCCATACAAACAAATGGTGAACTAGTACTTCTTGTATTAACCTGGATGGAACTGGAGACCATTCTTCTAAGTGAAGTATCACAAGAATGGAAAAACGAATACCACATGTACTCACCATTTAATTGGAACTAATCAATCAACACTTATGTGCACATACGGAGATAACATTCATCAGAAATCAAGTAGGTGGGAGGGGGAGAAGCAGATGGGTAAATAAACACCAAACGTGTACAGTTCACACTATCTGGGGGATGGGCACACTTATAACTTTGACTCAAATGATTCAGAAGCAATTTATGTACCCCAAACCTGATTGCTTTGGGTAGTATTATCGTTTTAACACTATTAATTCTCCTAATCCATGAGCATGGAATGTCTTTGTGTTTGTTTCTATCCTCTCCAATTTCTCTTATTAGTATTTTGTAGTTTTCCTTGTATAGATCTTTCACCTCCTTGGTTAAATTTATTCCTAGGTATTTTATTTTATTTTTTGTAGCTATTGTAAATGGGATTGCATTCTTGGTTTCTTTTTTAGCTAGTTTATTGTTTATGTATAGAAATGCTATTCATTTTTGTATATTGATTTTGTATCCTGCAATTTTACTGAATTTGTTTATCAGCCTGAGTTTTTTGGTAGAGTCTTTAAGTTTTTATATATATATAAGGTCATACTGTATGCAGACAAGGAAAGTTGACTTCCTCCTTTCCAATTTAGATGTGTTTTATTTCTTTCTTTTGCCTAATTGCTCTGGCTGGGACTTCCAGTACTATGTTCACTCAGAGTGGTGAGAGTGAGCATCCATGTTTTTTTCTAGAGAAAAAGCTTTCAACTTTTCCCCGTTCAGTAAGATGTTAGCTGTGGGTTTGTCATATATGGCTTTTATTATGTTGAGATTCTTTGTTTCTATACTTAATTTATTGAGAGTTTTTATCATGAAGGGATGTTGAATTTTATCAGATGATTTTCTGCATCTATTGAGATGATTATATGGCTTCTGTGCTTCATTCTATTGATGTGATGTATGATGTCTATTGATTTACATATGTTGAATCATTATTGCATCTCTGTGATAAATCCCATTTGATCATGGTGTATTATCTTTTTGATGTGTTGTTGGATTCACTTTGCTAGTATTTTGTTGAAGATTTTTTTTTAAGACAGGGTATCACTCTGTTGCCTGGTCTAGAGTTATGGTGGTGTCATCATACCTCACTGTGAAACCAAACTCCCAGGCTCAAGGGATCCTTCTGTCACAGCCTCCTCAGTAGCTGGGACTAGAGGAACATCCCATCATTCCTGGCTAATTCTTCTATTTTATGTAGAGACAGGATCTCAACTATGCATCTCAGGCTGGTCTCAAACTCCTGTCTTTGAGCAATCTTCCTGCCTTGGCCTCCCAAAATACTGGGATTACAGATGTGAGCCAATGTGCCTGGCCTTTGTTGAGGAATTTTGTGCCTGATATCATCAGGGATATTGGCCTGTAGTTTTCTTTTCTCATTGTGTCTTTGTTTGGTTTTGGTATCAGGGTTATGCAGGACTTATAGAATGAGTTAGGAAGAAAATCCTATGCTTCAATTTTTGGGAATAGTTTGAGAAGATTTGGTATTAATTCTTCCTTAAAGGTTTGATAAAATTCAGTGGTGAAGCCATCCACTCCTGCCTGGGCTTTTCTTTGCTGGGAGACTTTTTACCACTGATTCAATCTTTTTACTTGTTATTGCTCTGTTCAGGTTTTCTGTTTCTTCTTAGTTAAATCTTCGTAGGTTGTATGTGTCCAGAAAGTTATCTATTTCCTCTGGGTTTTTTAATTTATTGGTGTATAATTGTTTTTAGTAGTTTCTAATGATGCTTTGCATTTCTATGTTATCTGTTGTAATGTCACCTTTTTCATTTCTTATTTTATATATTTTCATTTCTTATTCATTACTTTTTTGTTTCTTTTTTTATTTTTAATATATATATATATATATATTGAGACAGAGTCTCACTCTGTTGCCTGGGCTAGAGTGAGTGCCGTGGCATCAGCCTAGCTCACAGCAACCTCAAACTCCCAGGCTCAAGCAATCCTCCTGCCTCAGCCTCCTGAGTAGCTGGGACTACAGGCATGCGCCACCATAGCCAGCTAATTTTTCTATATATATTTTTAGCTGTCCATATAATTTCTTTCTATTTTTAGTAAAGACAGGGTCTCACTCTTGCTCAGGCTGGTCTCGAACTCCTGAGCTTGAACGATCTGCCCGCCTCAGCCTCCCAGAGTGCTAGGATTACAGACGTGAGCCACCGCGCCTGGCCTTGTTTCTTATTTTATATATTTGGGTCTTCTCTTTTTTTTTTCTTAGACTAGTTAATAATTTGTTGATTTTGTTTAGCCTTTCATAAAACCAACCTTTTGTTTCATTGATCCTTTCCATTTCTTTAGTCTCTATTTCATTTATTTCAGCTCTGATCTTTATTATTTCTTACCTTCTACTAATTTTGGATTTAGTTTGTTCTTGCTTTTCTAGTTCCTTGAGGTGCATCATTATGATACTTATTTAAATTTTTCTAGTGTATTGATGTAGGCATTTATTGCTATAATCTTACCTCTGAATACTGCTTTTGCTGTGTCCCATAAATTTTCACGTTGTATTTCTGTTTTCATTTTTTTTCAGGAATTTTAAATTTCCATTATTAATTTCTTCCTTCACCTATTGGTCGTTCAGGAGCATGTTGTTTAATTTCCATGTAATTGTGAAGTTTTGAATGTTTCTTTTGCTATTGATGTCTAGTTTTATTCTATTGTGGTCAGATAAGATACTTGACATGATTTCTTATGTTCCAATAAAATTTTATTTACAAAACCAGATGGGGAGCCATATTTGGCCCATAGGCCATAGTTTGCCAACCCTTTCATCATACCAAGGGGCTGAATTTCTAAAGGTGGCTGATTTTGAACTTAGTATCACAATCAAGGATATTTTAAAAATGACTTGAATGCTGTGTAATTATTCATTTTAGTATACATTTATATTTTATGTACTTGGTTGCATATCTGTGCTACATTTAACAATAAAGTTATTTTTTTTAAAACAAAGGACCAAGGGAACCAGGGAAGCTAGTAGAACAAGGCTTAGAGGAAGACTACAAAGAGAATTTTTCTTGAGAAGTCAGAGGTTTTCACAGAGATTGAAAAATTCTGGAGTTGGAAGACACAAAGGTTAACTTCTGAAGGAATATATCTAAGACTGGGGTGAGGAGAAGGATTATCATTTTATAAAGCAAATGTTGGCCATCTCTAATTATTAATATTTTTTACAGTGGCCATTATTTTATGTTTTTTAATTTCACTATATTTGGGGGGTACAAATATTTAGGTTACATATATTGCTTTTGCCCCATCCAAGTCAGAGCTTCAAGCATGTCCATCTCCCAGACAGTGTACTCCACACCCATTAAGTTTGAACATACACATCCCCTCCTCCTCTCACATCTGCCCAACACCCGATGAATGTTATTAATATATGTGTACTTAAGTGTTGATCAGTTAAAACCAACTTGATGGTGAGTACATGTGGTGATTGTTTTTCCATTCTTGTGATACTTCACTTAGTAGAATGGGTTCTAGCTCTGTCCAAGATAATATAAGAGGGGCTATATCACGATTGTTTTTTGTGGTTGAGTAGAACTCCATGGTATACATATACCACACTTTATTAATCCACTCATGTGTTGATGGGCACTTGGGTTGTTCCCTCATCTTTGCAATTGTGAGTTGTGCTGCTACAGACATTCTAGTGCAGACGTCTTTTTTATAGAATGTCTCTGGTCCTTTTGGGTAGATGCCCAGTAATGGAATTGCTGGATCAAATGATAGTTCTACCTGTAGCTCTTTGAGGTATCTCTATTTTACTTTCCACAGAGGTTGTACTAGCTTGCAGTCCCACCAGCAGTATAGGAGTATCCATGCCAACATTTATTGTTTTGAGACCTTTTGATAAAGGCCATTGTTGCTAGAGATAAGTAATATCTCATTGTGGTTTTGAATTGCATTTCTTTGATGATTAGAGATGTTGAGCATATTTTCATATATTTGTTGGCAATTAGTCTATATTACTTTGAAAGTTTCTGTTCATGTCCTTTGCCCACTTTTTAAGTGGGTTGTTTCATTTTTTTCTTGTGGATTTTCCTGAGTTCTATATAGATTCCAGTTATGAGCCCTTTATCAGATGTATAAGATGTGAATATTTCCTCCCATACTGTAGATTGCACTCATGATAGTTTCCTTGGCTCTGCAGAATCTTTTTAATTTGATGAGGTCCCATTTATTTTTGTTGCTACTGTGATTGCCTTTGGGGTCTTCTTCATAAATTCCTTGCCTAGGCCAATGTCTATAAGAGTTTTTCCTATATTTTCTTCTAGAATTCTTACAGTTTCACACCTTAGGTTTAAGTCTGTTATCCACTGTGAGTTGATTTTTATTAGAGGTGAAAGGTGTGGGTCCTGTTTCAGTTTTCTATATGTGGCTATCCAATTCTCCCAGTACAATTTGTTGAACAAGGATTCTTTTCTCCAGTGTATGGTTTTGTCTGCTTTGTCAAAGATTAGATGACTATATGAGGATGGTTTTATATCTGGGCTCTCAGTTCTGTTCCATTGATCTATGTCTTTGTTCTTGTGCCAGGACCATGATGTTTTAGTTACTATAGTTGTGTAGTATAGCTTGATGTCTGGTAAATTGATGCCTCCCAATTTCTTCTTTTTGCTATGATTGCTTTTGCTCTACGGGGTCTTCTCTGGTTCCATAGAAATGTAGAATTATTTTTTCTACATATGTGAAAAATGATGTTGGTATTTTAATAGGGATTGTGTTGAATCTGTAGATCACTTTGGGTAGTATAGACATTTTAACAATGTTGATTCTACCAATCCATTAGCATGCTATGGTTGTCCACCTGTTTACATCTTCTGGTATTTCCTTTCTCAGTGTTTTGTAGTTCTCTCTGTAGAGGTCTTTTACCTCCTTAGTTAGTTATATTCCTAGGTATTTTACTTTCTTTGTTGCTACTGTGAAGGGTATTGAGTCTTTGATTTGGTTCTCATTTTGACTATTGTTACCATATAGGAATGCTACTGATTTCTGTACATTGATTTTGTAACCTGAGACTCTGCTGAATTGGTTTTTCAATTCCAGTAGTGTAATGGCAGAACCTTTGGGTTTTTCTAGATATAAGATCATATCATAAGCAAAGAGCAATATTTTGACCTCTTTTGTCCCCCATTTCTATGTGCTTGATTTTCTTCTCTTATCTGATTGCTCTGGCTAGGACTTCCAGCACTATTTTGAATAGAAGCAGTTATAAAGGGCAACCTTGTTGGGTTCCAGTACTAAATAGGAATGCTTTCAGTGTTTCCCCATTCAGTGTGATGTTGCCTGTAGCTTTGTCATATGTGGCTTGTATCAATTTACATTAAGTCCTGTCTATGCCCATTTTGTTAAGTGTTCTTATCATAAAGGGTGTTGAATTTTGTCGAATGCTTTGTCTGCGTCTATGGAGAGGATGATATGGTCTTTGTTTTGGCTTCTGTTTATGTGGTGAACTACATTTATAGATTTGGATATGTTTAGCCATCCCTGAATCTCTGGGATGAAGCCAACTTGGTTGTGATGGACTATTTTGATAAGTATCTAAATTAGGTTTGGTAGGATTTTGTTGAGAATTTTTGCATCTATATTCATAAGGGATATTGGTCTGTAGTATTCTTTTCTTTTTGTTTCTTCCTTTCCTGGTTTTGGTATCAGGGTGATGTTGGCTTCATAAAACGTGTTGGGGAGAATTCCTTCCTTCTCAACGTTGTGGAATGATTTCTGCAGGATAGGTTCTTTGTAGGTGGTAAAATTTGGGTGTGAAACCGTCTGGTCTGGGACTTTTCTTTTTAGGAAGGTTTTTTCAATGCTGTTTCAATTTCAGTACTTGATATTGGTCTGTTCAGGAAATCTGTTTCTTCCTGATTGAGCCTAGGGAGGCTGTGTGTTTCTAAAAATTTGTCCATTTCCTCCACATTTCCAGTTTATGTGCATGGCAGTTTTTATAGTATTCAAGTATAGATGATATTTTGTATTTCCATGGCATCAGTTGTAATTTCTCTTTTTTCATTCCTAATGGAGCTTATTAGTGTTCTTTCTTTTCTGCTTTTCATTAATCTAGTAAGACGCATGTCAATTTTGTTTATTTTTGCAAAGAACTAACTTTTTGTTTTATTAATCTTCTGTGTAGTCTTTTGGTTATCAATTTCATTTAGTTCTTCTCTGATCTCTGTTATTTCTTTTCTTCTGCTGGGTTTAGGGCTGGATTGCTCATCCTTTTCCAGTTCTTTCACTGATTCATTAGACTGTTTATTTGTGATCTTTCTCTCTTTTGGATGTAGGCATTATGGATATAAATTTTCCTGTCAGGACTGCTTAACTGTGTCGCACAGATTTTGATAACTTGTGTCTCCTTTATCATTTTAGTTCAAAGAATCTTTTGATTTCCATCTTGATTCCCTCCTTAACACAATAATCATTCAGGAGAAAGTTGTTTAGTTTCCATGACTTTCTGTAGAGATGAGACTTTCTGTTGATTTGTAATTTTATTCCACTGTGTTCTGAGAAGATGTATGGTATAATTTCTATTTTTTTTAATTTGTTGAGACATGCTTTGTGGCCTACGATATTGTCAATCTTAGAGAATGTCTCATGAGCTGATGAGAGAAAGGTATATTCAGTGGTTTTGGGGTAAAATGTTCTAAATATCAGTCAGGCCCATTTGTTCTAGAGTTCTGTTTAAGTCCATTATTTCTTTGTTTTTTTTTTTTTTTTTTTTTTCTGCTTGGAGGATCCGTCCTGTTCTGTCAGAGGAGTGTTGAAGTCACTGTCCATTATGGTGTTGCTATTTATCATTATGTTTGATCAAGTGGGATTTCCTTTATGCATCTGGGTGCACCTGAGTTAGGTAAATAAATATTTAGAATTGTTATATCTTCTTGTTGAATTGTACCCTTCACCATTATATAGTGACCCTCTTTGTCTTTCATCATTGTGGTTGATTTGAAGACTAAGTTATCTGAAATCAGAACTGCCACACCAGCTTTCTTTTGACTCCTGTTTGCTTGAAATATTGTTTTCCATCCCTTAACCTTGAGTGTGAATTCACCCTTGTTGGTTAGATGTGTTTCCTGAAGATAGAAGATACTTGGCTTGTTTATATTTATCCATTCAGCCAGTCTATGTCTCTTTAGTGGTCAGTTCAAGCCATTCACATTTATTGAAAGAATTGATTAGTGGGGTAGATTTCTGTTCATCCTGTTGAGCTGAACTTTGTTGCTCTGTTTCCTCTCTTTAGCCATTGCAGTATCTGGCCTTTGACCTTTAGCTTTTGGATGATTTTACATTCGTGAGTGTTTATGGTGCTGATCCATGTGTAATATTGTTTTGAGTGCTTTCTAGAGGGCCAATCTTCTCTTGATGAATTCTCTCAGTCTTTGATTATCTGAGAAGGTCTTTATTTCTCCTGCACATATAAAACTTAGTTTTGTAGGCACAAGCTTTAAGGCTGGGCATTATTCTATTTGAGAAGAGTGAGAATGGGGCCCCAGTCTCTTCTTGCTTTTAAGGTCTCAGTTGAGAAGTCTGATGTTATTCTGATGGGTTTTCCTTTGTTGGTTACCTGCTTCTTTTGCCTTACAGCTCATAGGAGGGCCTCTTTGGTGGTTATTTTGGTCAGTCTGATGACTGTGTGTCATGGTGTCTTCCTGTTTGTGATGAATTTCCCACTAGTCCTTTGACCTTCTTTTACCTGGATATCTAGATTTTTAGCAAGGCATGGGAAATTTTCCTCTATTACATCCTCAAATAGCTTCTCCAACCCTTGTATATTTTCTCCTTCACCCTCAGGGATGCCTATGATTCTCATGTTAGGCCTATTCACGTAATCCCACATTTCTTGTAGGCTTTGCTCTTTTCTCATATTTCTCTGATCTCTGTGACTGACTTATTTAATTGAAAGGTGTTGTCTTCATTCCCTGAGATTCTTTCTTTTGTTTGATCTACCCTGTTCTTGAGGCTTTCCACTGTGTTTTGTAATTCCTTGAAGAAATTCATTTCCAGAAATTTGGTTTGATTTTTCTTTAATATTTTAATTTCTTTAGTGAATTTTTCTTCCAAGCCCTGTATTTTTTTTTTGTGGTTCCTTTGTGTTGGCTATCCATTTTCTCTTGCATATCATTGATTTTTCTTTCAATCCTTGTTCAAAATTGTTCTTCTGCCATTTTAGTGTTCTGAGTTTGGTTGATGTCCTTTGCTAGGGAGCTGGTGTTCCCCTTTGGTTGTGTACTTTCTGTCTGATTCTTCATACTTCCATAGTTCTTTTGCTGATTCCTTCCCACCTGGATCAGCTGTTGCTTCTTTACCTCTAGATTTTCATTTGAATAATGACACACTCTGTTTAGTCTCTGAGCCAGTAGGTGGTGTTTGTGGCTAAGATTCAACCACACCCTGTATGATGATTCAGTAGATGCACTTAAAGTGTGGGAAGAATGACCTCCCTGTCTGTAGGTGGTGCTTGCTGGGAAGAACATGCTGCAGTGTTGTTTTTGTGTTCTGTAACCAGCTCTTGTTCCTCTGGAGAGGCACTCTAGTGCCTCCAGTGGTGCCCTAGGACTTCCAGGTGTATCCTTATTCTCCACCTCAGTAGGGGCAGGTGCAGGAGTGAGTATGGGTGGAGCTGGGTTGTGTGGGCCTGCCCTAAATTACCACAAATGCTGTTAGTAGGGGTCAAAGTTCTGTTCTCTGCTTCTGGTCAAAGCTGCCAGGGAGGACCTGAAATGGCCCCACTCAGCCAAGAAGTCTGTTTGGGGGTGTGGATGTCTGAGATCTGCAGTCTGGAGCATGCCTTGCTCCTTTCCACCATCCCCTATTCCGCGGTTTCTCCTGGGTCTCTGCCAGGAAGCAGGACCTCAAACCAGTGGATCTCCCCTCACTATGATGCAGGCTGGGAGGTTCACTGCCCAGGATCTTAATCTGAGCTGGGCATATGGCCCTCCTGTGGGAGGAGGGTTGCCAGTCAAGCACACTGAGCTGCCCCTGAAGGCACACACACCTCAGTATGCTAGTTTACAAATATCCGTTCTGTGCTCTGAGGCAATGTGATTGAGACTTGGATGTATCGGATCTGGTCTACAGGCCTGTCTCCTGGGCCCTGGAGATCAATCCCTGACCCTGCCAAGGAGTGGAGTGCTGTTCTCAAGTCATCCACGGGGTGCCCAAGATGGATCAATGTCTTTCCACCTCGGGATTTGCCCCACTGTCCTGGAGTCACCAGGCAAGTGGCACCTGGGAGGGCTGGCTGGTAGGGAGCTCACAGTCTGAGTACCCCCTCAGTCTTCTGTAGGGCCCCAAAAGGAATAATGCTGTTCCCTGCAGCTGCCTCTGGGTGGTGGCTAAATTGTCTCTCTCAGTGGCCACGGGTAGGGAAGGGGAAGGTGAGAATGAAGCAATATGGCTCCTGCTGATTGGCTTTTGTCTGTGGGGTGGGAGGTGCCCTGAGAAAGCTTGGGGCCTGGTACCCTGTCCTCAAGAGGCTCACCACTCACTGGCAGCAGCCATCTCTGGGTTGGTGTTGGCAGGTTTCTCCAACTTCTCAGGAGCCCACCAGCAGTCCGAGATGCAAGTGAGGGGAAATTTAACCACTCCACCTACCCTTGTCACTGGTCTCTATGCCTCTCGAGGGCCTTATCTTTCCAGTTCTCCTCCACAACTTTTTCCCATGGAGTCTCCTGTATTTTCAGGCACCCTTCCTTCTGGCCCTCATCCGATCTGTGTTTGTCTGCCTGTTTTTATTTTTTTCACTTTCTTCTAAAATCTGTCTTTCTTGAAGAGAGACTCTGGCTGGCAGTTTTTCTCATCTGCCATCTTTCCCCTCCTCCCTATATGGTTTTTGCCCAGTCTATGTTTTTATTCTTTTAATGGTGTCTCTTTTTTTTTATTTCAGCTTATTATGGGGGTACAAAAGTTCAGGTTATATATATTGCCCATGTCCCCCCCATCTCCCTGAGTCTGAGCTTCAAGCGTGTCCACTGCCCAGACAGCGCACATCGCACTCATCAAGTAGGTATACACCCATCCCCTCCCCCTACCCCCCACCTCTGTCTGATACCCAATTGGTGTTATTCCCAAATGTGCACTTAGGTGATGATCAGGGAAACCAATTTGCTGGTGAGTACATGTGGTGCTTATTTTTCCATTCTTGGGAGACTTCACTTAATAGAATGGGTTCCAACTCTCTCCAGGAGAACCAAAGAGATGTCGTATCACTGTTATTTCTTATAGCTGAGTAATACTCCATGGTATACATATACCACATTTTACTAATCCATTCATGAATTGATGGGCGTTTGGGTTGTTTCCACATCTTTGCAATTGTGAATTGTACTGCTATAAACATTCTAGTGCAGATGTCTTTTTTATAGAATGTCTTTTTCCTTTGGGTAGATGCCCAGTAATAGAATTGCTAGATCAAATGGTAGTTCTACTTGTATCTCTTTGAAGTATCTCCATATTACTTTCCAAAGAGGTTGTACTAGTTTGCAGATATTTTCCAAAAATTATTCCTTGGCTTTATTTCTCAATTTTGCTGTTGCGTTTTTAATTTATAAATTAATGCTTCAGAATTCTTTTCTTTTACTTTTCTTGGGTTTATTTTAATGTTCCCATTATAGCTTCTAGCATTATCTGTTTATTTCACTTGGTTTCAATCTTTTTTATTTTTAAATAAAAGTGTTTAAGAGTATGATTTTGTTTATATTTGGTTATATTGTTTATGCTTTGATATGTTGTTATTAATTATTAAATAGTGTGTAATTTCAGTTTTGAGTACAACTTTAAGGCAGGAGTTATACAGAAACTTTTCTTCATCACTTTAAGTGGTTTTCCCCTTCTCTCCTTTCATTTTGCTGAACGCTTCTAGTTTTATTTAAAAAATGTGGGGTATGTGAGATTTCTACTCTTTGAAATTTCTTGAAAATTTACTTCATGGCTCAACATAGAATCAAGTTTTGCAAATGTCTCAAGCACATTTAAAAAGACTGTGGTTTCAAAATATCTATATTTTTGTATGCCTATAGCAGTGGTTTCAAAAGTTATATTTCTGTTTAATCAAGCTTTATAATCACATCATTCAAATAATGTGTGTCCTTACTTATGTTTTCTAATTATTCTGTCAAATTATGAGTAATGTGTAAACATTTCTAATTTTGGCTTTGCCAACTTACTTTTGGATTTTTTAAAACAGTTATTGTTTTATATACTTCAGTACTTTTTTGTTTAATACATAAATTCCAGGGCTATTATTTCTCCTCAATGTGTTGTACCTTTTGTCAACATAAAATAACCCTTTATACCCCAGGGTTTTAATGCTTTGTGATGTCACTTCTTCTTTGCTGAACCAATATTGCCATTTCTGGTTGTTCTTTGTTGTTATTTGTGATGGCTATGGTAGATTGGTGCTTAACATCTGTGCTCCATCTACCATTCCTTCCTCTACTGCAAACCCCTTTCCAAGCCAGTGTTCTAGGAGTGACTTGAATTCTACAAATCAGATGTACTCACATGAAATTGGATTGTGAAGGTAAGGTAGAGCCTTACCTTACACTCACAATAGAGACTTGGCACTGGCATTTTTCAAAAGTATACCAGATGATTCTGATGGGTAGCCACGGTTGAAAACCACATAAGTAAATGATAGCTGAGGGGTTCCATAAATTGGTGTGGTGGGTGAACAAGCTTACAAGTGGGCTTATCTTCGGGATGTGCAGGAAGAAAAATAGAGAATTTCACAATTGAAATGAGCCATTGTTTTTCCACCTCTGCACTTGTTGAGGGAGCCTAAAGTTAGCTAGAGGAGTGCTCAACTTTAATGTGTGCATGGATCACTCTAGGGTCTTATTAAAATCCAGTTCTTATTCAGTAGTTCTGAGGTGAGGCCTGAGATTCTGTATTTTTACTCATCTCCCAGATAATGTTGATGCTGCTGGTCCACAGCAAACTCTTTCATTAGCAAGATTCCAGGACACTGGTCTGCTTCTCTCTTGGGTCCCAATCCTGATTTTTGAAGGCTTCTGCCCTAAATGCCCCAAATAGCTGTCCTTAGTAGTTATAATATGGAGGCTGCTGCAGTACCCATTCATGGAGCATTGGTATACCTCTTAACACGTTATTCTTCTACCAAAAGCCTCACAGCACCCTCTGTACCTAGCTCTTGCTGGAATTTGAGGCAGGGGTGGGCTCTATAGGCCATGTCAGTCTAACCACTCTCCAGAAAGGTCCTACTTCACTGCATTAAGTTAGTTGCTAGTATCTTAGCTTTGTCTGTTTTTTTTTTTTCCCATCAATCCAGCCCCATCTATCTATTATCTTCCAAAAATTCCTCAAACTTTCTGGTTTCTTCTTTGTATCCTTTCTGGTTTTCCAGCACGCCTATAGACTTGTTTTTCTTTTATATTGCTTTTGTCATTTCAATGGGATTTGCGAAGCATAGGAGAAAAAATATATGGGCTCAGTTTGTCACCTTGGAGAAGTCCTACCTTTGATTTCATAGTAATTGAAGTCTCTTCTCCTTCCTACTCTGTGAGACCTGAAGTTCTACCATTATAATTTCATTTCCTTGTTAAAATGTGGGTAAGTTCCCTTTCTGAGCTGTTTTCAGAAAAAAAAATTGAAAGCAGACACAAATAAAGATGATTGTAAGGGAAAGCCACCTCTTTTGATAAAATTCAACCCAGAATCTTTAATTACAGGTCTTGATAGAAAAGTGGCTGTATATCAAGTGGCCCAAATCTATCTCCCTGTTTCACTTTACCTCCAAGCCATGTTTACTTCAATTCCCACTGTCACTACTACACCTGAACCCAGGAAAGCGTTGATTCTCCTTGAATGCTCTGGTCCAAATATGAACAAAATCCCTTCCATTGTTTTCTCTCAATAAGTAGTAGTATCAATAGCAATAACAACAGTTGCCTTTCATTACCCTTCCTGTGTGCTAAGCACTGTGTTAGGAACTTGGTATGAATTATATCACTAAATCCTCACAGTTTTCCTGGAAGGCAGCTATAATATTATTATCCCTATTCTGATGAAACTGAGGTATAGAGAGGTTAAGTGACCTACCCATATAGCAAGTGACAGAGCCAGAGTTATAACGCAGGTCTCATTGACCCCATATGCAGGAATTTTAACAATTTTACTAAAATGAATATCAATATATCTCAGTTCAACTGTGTGTAAATGCCCTGTCAATCCCTCCTGGTTTCTCATCTGAGAGACTGAGGTCCTCCCCAGTGACTTAGCCCAGCCAAGGCCTCTACCTCCAGGGACAGAGGGTCCATGGCTTATGTGACAGAGGAACAGTAGAAGGATCTTATTTGCCAAATGGTTTCAACCCAAATACTAGGCATACATAAAAAAAGTATCAGCCTAAAAATTATACACAAAATAGGAGTTTGTGAATGGCAATCCTCTATTTTATATTCAGTTCTGCAGTTTTATACTTTTTTGTTCTTAAAAGCTCATCTTTTGCTTCCAGACAAGTGAAAAATATATTAAAGAAAACAAAAAGTTCACAGTTTACTAACTCAGCACTCAATCTGTTGTGTTCACTGGTTTGTCAGTTTAATCCATGATATTAAAATCTTGGTACTGAAACCGAATAATGAGCCAGTTTTAACTAATATGAGAGCAGAAAGTTGTTTGCAGAAAAAATATTTCCACTTATCAAGATGTGATGTTCTTTCAAGGGAAGTGAACATCATGTTCAAGGTGTCCGTTTCCTTACAAAAAGGAAGTTAGAGGAAGCTCTTTTTTCTGTAGTGACAACATGCAGATTTGAACACTTCATCAAAGCAGGACTTTTGATCACCTAACCTCAAAGCACCCTGAGCAGGCCATGATGAGTGTTCAGAAGGGACTCACTTTTCTAGATATGTGAATTTACTTGTGTGAATAATCAGAGCTTCTGAGGTAAATATATTGTCACGTGAACCAGTAAACAGACTTTTTGAAATGTGAATGTAATTCCCACACTAAAAAAACTACCAATTTATTTTTTCTTGAAGAATTTTGAAAGTAAATGAAATAAAGTAAATGAGATAGAAAAAAAATATGATATATAGCTGCCAGACTTTTTTGACGTGAAGCTGCCAAATATTCTTCACTTTAAAATAATGCTATAAGATCCCCTAATGTTTTTATTTAATTGACTTAATTAGAAAAGACCAAATGCATATATGAAAGATAATGCATGAGTGTATATATAGATCCAATTTCTTTTCTGAATAGAAAGCTAGGCTTATGCAGCCTCTCCCCCACCCTCGTATTTCTCCAGGTTACATACAGAGTGGGGTGAAGCCATGGACCCCTGCTGGAAGGGAGGATGACAGAGGGTGGGTAGGGAGAAGGCTGGGAGCCAGACATAGGGAAAGGGGAGGTAATTGTCATTTATTTGAGAAAATTCTCTCATATAGGCATACTGTGGGTGGCTGTCTGGGGGTGGGAGGTGGGGGCAGGCAGTGGCACAGGGATTTCTACTTAAGGCAAATTTGGAGAGCTATGTTGGGGAACTAGTCAAGAACACAGAAAGAGGAAAGGGCTGAATTAAGACCCACTCTCTTTTTTTATTAGTGACAGCTCTTTTGAGATATAATTCACATAACAAAGTTCAATCTTTTAAAGTATAAGAAAAACAATTCAGTGGTTCTTAGTATATTAACAGAGTTGTGCAACCATCAACACAATTAATTTTATATCATCCCCAAAATAAACTCTGTACCCATTAGCAGTCACTCCCTGTCCACTCTCCAGTCCCAGGCAACCACTAATTTCCTTTTTGTCTCCATAGATTTGCCTATTTTGGACATTTCATATAAATGGAATAATGCAAAACCCTCTAGGGCCTGGCTTCTTTCATGTAGCATAATGTTTTCAAAGTTCATCCATGTTGTAGCATGTATCAATACTTCATTCCTTTTTATGGCTGAATAATATTCCATTGTAGAGATATACCACATTTTGTTTATGCAGTCATTAGTTGATGGACACTTGGGCTGTTTTCACCTTTGGGCAATTATAAATAAAGTTTCTATTAACAGTCATTTACAAGTTTTTGTGTGGATGTGTTTTCATTTCTTTTTCCTATATATCTAGGATTGAAATTGCTGCTGGGTCATATGGTAATTCTATGTCTAACTTTTTGAGGAACTGTGAGGCCCCCACATTTAACAATATGAATGCTTTTCATGTTTAAGTGTAAACTGATTTACTTGTTACAACAATTCTGTGAAGTAGTTATTAACTACTATTATTCTCATCTGATAGATGAGGAAACTGAGTCTCAGAGAAGTGATGTCATCTGCCTATGATCCCATAGCTAGGCAATGGATGATAGATCTGGGATTTTATCCCAGGAAGTCTGGCTCCAGTGTCCTAGGAGGAAGAGATGACCAGGCAGAAAAAAAGCAAGTCTTGCTTCAAGAAATGATTGTTTCAAATTAACATATCCAATTTACAGTAGAAGATTGGGTTTTAGCTTTCACTGACTAGTCTTTTTAGTTTAACCAAGTGGATAAAAGCTCAAACTCTACAGCCAGATGCCTAGGCTTGAGTCCAAGCTCTGCCACTCACTACCTGTGTGACCTTGGGCAATTTATTTAACCAATATGTGCCTCAGTTACCTCATATATAAATGATTATAATAAAAGCATTTTCCTAATAGTGCTATTGTGAGGATTCAATTAATTTTATATATGTTAAGCACTTAAAATAGGGCTTTTATATATAGTAAATGCTCAATAAATTTTAAAACAATATATGGACTGGTGTTCTCTTACCGTTTTGGATTATGCCTTCCATCAGTAAAGCATTTATGAGCATGCCTCCCCAATATAGGTATATTTATTAGAAACTATAATCATGTACAACTGGCAATCCATATTTATTGAGAAAGGTTAAGTTCCTTATTTTTTAGATAATAAAGTTCTTATATTTTCTTCTATACTCCCTATGGATGATCTTGTATGTTTCACTCTGACCACTGGCTTAGTCCCAGATGGGGCAGTAGGCCTGGAGTGGGGAAAGAAGTGACTTTTCCCAGATTCTCTGTTGGGCCTGTATCCCTTGTATGGGTAGGTACAAGGATGGGAGTGGGCAAGACGAAGAAGAGACTTCTAGGGGTGACAAACATGAGCTCTTTCTGTTAGGGGTTTCCTCCAGGGGAAGGGAAGTGTCTACTTACCTATAAAATAATTAGTGCTTCCATTTATAAACATCTATAATCTACCATGTAAAGGGAATGGCCTCAAATCTCTCTCTGAGAAAGTGTAATGTCCAGGTGAGTCCCAGGTGTGATGGGACTCCTTTCATTCTTCAGAAACCAGAATAGTAGAGGAGGCCAGGAAAGACCTTTTGCCTCCGACATGATGGGCTTCTGGCCTCAGTGAGCAAAGAGGATATGTTTAGCCCAAAAAAGGACACAGTAAAACTTTCAATATTCCTCTGGGCTTTTAGTCTGCCATTCTGAATCTCCTTCCAGGGTTTGGGGAGCTAGACAGGGCTTTAGCAGCCTTTGAGTTGCCCTCTTTCAGTTCACAGAAGAGGGAACTATGATCTTAGAAAAGCCCCTTCCCTTCTCTGAATCTCACAGGGATTTAATATAACAACAATAACAACTGTCATTTTATTGAGTTACCACTGTTACAGGTGCTTAACATGTATTAACTTATTTTATCATCATAATGATCCCTATGAGAATTAGAAATTATTTTATCCTCATGAAATGAATCTAATTGTGGATTAATCAAATTGGAGTTTCTTTTCTTCACATAACAACAATCCAGAGGTTAAGTTGTTGCTGACATTTTGTTTGTTTGTTTTGGGGGGTAGGGAAAAGTTGGTTTCTTTTTATTTACCATGAAATGATTAAAACTGCTGCTCATAAAGCTAGTGAATAATATTCTCAATTATGAGAAAGACATGAATAAAGATACAGGTGGGTATTATCCATAGGTCACCAAGGAGCATAGTTGACATAAAGAAAGAAGTAGACTTTTCATTACCTAGCTAATAGATAAAAAAGCAGTTTACAATACCCATTACCCCACAGAAAACTCCATATTACAAAGAAAAAAAACACCCATCTTTCTATTCACCTCAGTATAATAACTATAGTGTATAAAGCAATTATGTTAAAACATTTAAAATATTATTTACTTTCTGTTTCTGAGTAGTTTCACTTAAGATAATGGCTTCCAGTTCTATCCATGTTGCTGTAAAAGACATTTCATTTTTATGGCTGAATAGTATTCCATTGTGTATATATACCTTTTCTTTATCCATTTATCCATTGACGGACACTTAGGTTGATTCCATATCTTTGCTATTATGAACACTGCTGTGATAAACATACAAGTGCAGGTATCATTTTGATATAATGATTTCTTTTCTTTTGGGTAGATACCCAGTAGTGGGATTGATGGATAAAATAGTTCTATTTTTAGTTCTTTGAGAAATCTACATACTGTTTTATATGGAGGTTGTACTAATTTACATTCCCACTGACAGTGTATAAACATTCTTCTTTTTCTGCATTCTCACCAACATATTATTGTTTGACTTTTTAATAATAACCATTCTGACAGGTATAAGATGATATCTCATTGTGGTTTTAATATGCATTTATCTGATGATTAGTGTTGATCATTTTTTTCATATGCTTGTTGGCCATTTGTGTGTCTTCTTTTGAAAATGTCTATTTATGCTGACATTATTTCTGTAGTTTGCTGATGCCATCAGGGATCCAGTCCCTTCCCATCTGCTTTAGTCCATTTTCTGTTCCTTATAACAGAATAACTGAAACTGGGTAATTCAAAAGAAAAGGAATTTATTTCCTACATTTCTGGAGACTGGGGGAGTCCAAGGTCAAGAAGCCTCATCTGGTAAGTGCCTTTTTGCTGGTGGGGACTCTCTACAGATGCCTGAAGCAGCACAGGGTATCACATGGTGAGGGGGCTGAGCATGCTAATGGGCTATCTCAGGTCTCTCTTCCTCTTGTTATAAAGCCACTAGTTCCAGTCCCATGATGATAACGTATTAATCTTAATCCATGGATGGATTCATCCACTCATGAGGGCAGAGCCCTTATGATCCAATCACCTTTTAAGGGCCTCACCTCTCAATATTGCCACATAGGGAATTAGGTTTCAACGTGGGTTTTAAAGGGAACATTCAAACCATAGCATAGCACCATCTTTCCCAGCTACCATAGTATGTAGGCCTTTATCCTCGTGCTTGTTACTTCATGGCCACAAGATAACTGCCCTAGCTCCAGAGATGGGAAGAAGAAAGGAGGTGATGGTGCCAGCCATATGTCTCCCCTTTTATTGGGACAGCAAAGGATTTCTCAGAAGCCAGCCCTCCCAACAGAAAACTTCCCCTTATATTTCCTTATTCAGGTGTTGGCTAACTCTTGCTGCAGGAGAGGCTGGAAAAATGAGTGTTTAACTGAGCACATTGTTGTCCCAAACAAAACTGGTGTTCAAGTTGCAAATAAGAAGGGAGAAGCAGATATAAGACAGGCAATCAACAGTTTCTCATTCACAAATAAGTACCATTATGAACCTCATTTTGCAGAGAGGGAGACTGAGAGACAGTAGTTACATAACTTGCCTAAGGTCACACAGTCAACCAACAGTAGAGCTGGGATTTAAACCCAGGCAGTACGGCTCTATCCTAGTGTTTCTGCAACATTCTTTGTGACAGTCAACAGTAAGAAATATCCTTAATATTGCACCCCAGTACACACATATATTCAAAACACTACATACTCTTTCTACCTACAATACTCCATTATTTTCTGCTCTATTTCTATTCTATTCTATCCTACTTCATCTTCTAAAATTCTGATCATGCTCAAATAAACTCATGTCATGACCCAGCAATTTGAAAATCATTTTACTGACTGCTCTGCCTCAATACAGCCACTTCCTTAATGGGATTTCAGGGTTACCAAGAAACGCCTTATGGAGTTATGTCACTCTCTAAGCTGCTGCTTGAAATGTTTTCTTCACTTTTATCTAAATGTTTTTCCCTTATTGAATCTGATCCATGAAGGGGGATGTTTTATTTGAAGGTTCCTGTTTTATGCAGCCAGAAACAATTCCTAACTGGCAAAGGCACCAATGTTTCGTAAGAAGATGATTTATAACACTTCAGATAATACATAGTAAGCACTCATGCATGTATCTTAGCTGAATCTTCCCAAGAAGTGCACCCTCTGTTTTTTGAGGAGCAGGGAAGTGATATAGGAAAGTGAAGGCAGCCAGTGAGGGGTGTGTTATTAAACATCTACTACAGTGGGCAATTGAAGCTTAACCCCCACTTAATACACACTTCCAAATTATCACAGCTGAGGGGTAAAATAGCCAGGATATGTATTACCCGCATCAGTCATTAAGAGTTACCTACCAGGGAAGAAAAGGCAGTAATTCCCTGGCACTTTGGGGATGCTATACTCTGGACAAAGTAGGTTTCCAGCAGCCTGAGGGCAGCCCTCCAACCAAGATGAAGGTGCTGGGTGGATATTGCAAGTCACGCTGGTGTGCACAGAAATGGTAAGGTGAAGGATGGGACAACAACAGCTTGTGGTACAACATGTTAGCTTGCATCCTCATCAATGTTATCAGTTCTGGTATATTCAACCGTTACTGGGTACCTGGTCTAGTACTATGGTGCTATAGGAATGGATGAAACAGTGTCATTCGTAAGAACTTCAGATGGGGCAAATCTTAAGTTTTAAGCCCAGCTTGTACACTAACTCTGTGACCCTGTTATTCACCTTCCTAATCTGTAAAATGGGGAAAATATTCATATCTACCCCTTAGGGTTATTGTGAGAACCTGTAATAAACCTTAGCATATTAGCAAGTGCTTCATAATTGCTAGCTAGTATTTATTAATAATAAAAAGTGTTTGAGTTGATTCTGTTATCTATGAAATGGGGCTATATATGCCTAAAGGCATGGGGCTTGTAATAAGTACGGACTTCCTTAGACAAAGATGAACAGGAGCCAGAGGGCATGGAATCCAATCTTGTGACCAGGAGTTTAGATATTTAGGAGGGATCTGGCTGAAGCTGTCTGTTCTTGTGGTTGGTTTCCTACCTTTCCTTAGAAGACCCAACCCCTCCCCCATCCCAAGAATATACAGTTACAGAGGAGTTTGTACTTCAGAGAGATTTACCATGTCATACGTATCATGCAGATAGGAGCAGTATCTGATTCATTCACCTCTATATCCTGAAGCCTGGGAGTGTTAGGCATTCAAGTTAATATTTGTGGATTAATAAATAAATGAATAAAAAGTGATATTCAGAGCCTTTTTACTCCATCTGATCTAATCTGCTAGGATTTTAGCCATGCTATTCCTTCTTGGAATGCCCTCTATTTCTCTTCCCACCCTCTGCCTCATGCATTTTTGACTTGTATAGTAAAGAATTTAACCTTGGCCAAAGAGAGGTCTGACTTTTTTCCTCTGCTTCTGGGAGGTAACCTTTAAACCCTTGGGATGTAATGTCTGATAGCAGTATTTTTGTTTGCTCGGGGTCCTTGGCTCACCTGGTAGTCTAACAATGTGATTTAGGATAGGCTTTTTTGCCACACCAACAAATGTGCTCTAGGCTGGGGGCTTTGGGTTACCCAGCACCAGCTCATCTCCTGAAGAGACTGCAGACTGAGATCAACCACAGGGGATGACAGAGCCACAATAAAATGTCTAGAAGCTTGGGTGGGTGTCACTGGTTGGTAATACTCTACGAATATTGTCACATATCAATGCTGAGAAAGTAAAACTGTCCTGACTCCATGGAGAGAGGACAACAAAAGTTGTCCTCTGCATTTTGTACTTTGTTAGACTCTCTCTTCCATGTGCTTTTTCCCTTGACTGGGTTTAATCTGTGTTTAATAGCTGTAATTAACTGTTAGCATAAGAGTGAGTTCTGTGAGTCCTTCTAGTGAATTATTTAACCTAAGGGTGGTCTCAGGGGCCCTTGGACTTGCAATTGGTATCAGAAGGGACAGCTGAGAGCTAAGCCCTGCTGATTTTGGTGTGGAGAGATGGCAGATCCAGGGAAAAAGGAAAGGGTGATGATAGCAGAGGAAGGGGTTAATTGAGGAGAGCCAAGAAATGAACAAAAGGGAAAAGTCACTTAGGAAGAGGAGGGTTTATCACTTTCTTCAAATTTTTGGTTAGGGGAGCATCCCCAAGGCCTAGCTACATAGGGCTCAGGCTCATACTCTAACACAGAAGTCCAATACCTGCTCCCCGCTCCCAACGCTGCAGCTTGGAACAATTCTCTGGACCCTTTTAGTAAATAATCACTTTATTGGGGTCAGTGTTTAGTTGCTCTAGAGAAAGACATGGGAGACCCACTACTAGGTCTCTCACGGGCAAGCATAAGACACCACATGGAGGTGTATTGGGAAGCAAGAAGCATCTACATTCAGGCAACACCATCATGGAAGGAAAGATAAGGTTACTCCACCCACTCTGAGAAACAGATAAGGAATGTATCTAACTTTGAAGAGACAGGACAAAAGGCTTTAGGAAGGAATTGGGAGTGGAGGATTCCTAAGTGATATGGCCTCTGGTCAGGTTCAAAGGACAACTTTTAAACTCCCATGAGTGCCCAGGGAAGGTACTGGATTTGTC
Source organism: Lemur catta (assembly GCF_020740605.2). Lineage (NCBI taxonomy): Eukaryota > Metazoa > Chordata > Mammalia > Primates > Lemuridae > Lemur > Lemur catta. Next base: position 52,784,447 of record NC_059155.1, on the reverse strand, counting down.
GCAATGTGCAAAAGGAACAAGGTGAGGAATGGGCTTTTAATTGTGTAAAAGGACCAGGGGACATGAAGGACAGACCCATCCATAAAGATACTTGAAGTGCTCCTGGTTACAGGATCAAACTTGGTTTTTGTGGTCTACTCTTCCAGAAAACACATGGAAGGTCACAAACAGCCCATAAGATGCTTGGGAATGTAACAGCAGGCTTGGCAGGTAAACACTGGGTTGGGGTAAGCTGTCCCGAACCAGGCAAATTTCCTTTAGTTTGCAATCAGCAACACACACACACACACACACACACACACACACACACACACACACACACAAATGGCAAGAGAATTATGCCTAGAGGTGTCTTTTTACTTCTTTTATTGAACTCCATAAATATTTTCATAAGGCTTTGTGTCATTACAACATCTTTTTGTTAAACATTTTTTTTTAAACACACAACTTTGACACTTGTTTGACAGGGTCAAACAGTCAGAGGAAACAAAAGAATAAACTGGCAAATGCAGAGCAGCAGGGGTAATAAAAAATCACTGTTGCCCATCTATCCACCCCAGCCCACCCCAGCCCCAAAGCACTAAAAGATCACTATTTGGCTTCACACTAGAATTGTCAGAACTCTCTTGTTGCTGTTCTTATAGATCCATTAGAGATATACACATAGAGAGAGGGGGAGAAAGGGAGAGAGAAAAAAAGAGATAGATATTTGCCTTAGGACTTCCCCACAGCAGGGCCCATAGAACACACTAGCAAAGCCTTTTGGAAGGTAAATCCAGGCCTCACTGAGTTGAGGAAAGGGGAGCTGTGGGCCATGCAGAAACAAACGAGAATTATAAAGTTCTTGGGGATAGCATTGCTGTGGGGACACAATAGGTTTGGTCACTGAGCTCAGGTAATTAACTGGGCTCCTCTTGGGGCTGTTGGACACTGGTCTGCTTTGCTTCCATAGGCTAGGGGGACACTCCAACCAATGGAGAGCTTATTTCTTATTATTTTCACAGGTTACTGGCATCTGGTGAGGCCAGTGGGTTGGGCAGAGAAGTGGGAGGGTGAGAGGTGATATTCCTGATTCTGGAGCCCTGGACACAGACCCCAGGGAGGGAGCAAATGACAAGGCCTAGCTAAGGGACTTGTCTAAGCATCCCTTCCTGATGTGCTGCCAACCCCTGTAGAAGCGTGTCAAGGCCAAGCCTCGTAAGGAGGAGTGCAAACTAGGGAAAAGGTGCACTAAATGGAGGCCTGCACAGCTCCTGAAACATAAACTGTTGGCCAGGGAGGACATTTTAGCCTGTGTGCTGGGTCCCTCGCCAAGGGGACTTAAGTAGCTAGGTCATGTGCTGAGCAGTGTTGGCCAGTCCCGAGCCCTGGCCCTCTGCCCAGCTCAGGCTCATCCTTGACTTACTATACAAGTCTGACTTGGCTGTAAATGGAATTGAAGCTTAAGCAGTTTATAATTCGATTTCCACATAGAAAAGACTCCCAGGCTGGGCAGTGCCTGGTCTGGGTCAGCTATGCTGAAGTCCCCAGATAGCCATCGTTGCTGCTTGGTAAGCTGAAGTTCTTTTGTGATGAAGTCTTCTCCCATGGGGTCCAGGACAGACTCCCAATCTCTAGATTCCTCGCTCAGCTGGCTTGTTCTCCACAGCAGGGCGCATCCTCACTCCTTTATACCCCATTCTCCTTGGCATTCATGGTCTATCCATGCAAGGGGCCACATGGGGAGGAGAAACAGATTCTCCTACACCCTTAGGAAGCCTGCCTCTTTGTGGGAGGATGCAGTTTCGCCCAAGTGGAAAGCCTGCCAAAAATGAGCCTGAGATCCCTTTTCCAGAGAACCCCTCACTTGCCTCAAATGTCCTGGGATGAGAGGATGTTGGAAACAGGTCCTTCTCTTTAAGTGCCATAACTGTTTTAACTATGCCAACACCAATAACCTTCCTGTGCCAGGATGGCAAGAGAAAGAAGGAAGACAGGAAGAGGGGAAAGAAAGAGCCAGGGAAAATTGTCCATGCAATCTGTTAACAATTGGGGAAGTCTCACACAATTGGGGTAGTGGGAATTGCAGGTACAATATCATGGATCAAAGCTGTCTCTTTCCATGTCCATCCCTGTTCTTTCCTGTAAGAGGTTATTGTCAGCCTTATATCCTGTCCAGGTCAATAATTTGAAGGCAGCTGATGATCTTGGTCAGGTGGGCTCTGTCTTGAACCCCTCCATAGACTCCTATCAATGCTGCCTAAAAAAATCTGCAAATGAGAGCAAGGATGACCAGGACACTGAACTGATTGCTGTGTGGAACCCTGCCTTAAACCTACTTTGTACTTGGGGGGCAGATAAATCCCTCCCCCAGAGGCAGAGTCTCAACCTCTTTGCTTCCACTTCAGATCTTCTATTGGGCTAGGGGAGGGACAGGCCTAGGAGGAGACCTATAACAAAAGCAGCTTGAAAAAGAGAATAATTGGCCCAAACTAACTCCTAGATACAAAACTGCAATGACTCAGCAGTGCTGCAACATGGGAACCCCAAGTGCTAGAAGAAATAGCCCAAATGCAGAATGTTCCCTGAACAGAAGTCTTCTCTAGCATCATTATACTCTTATACTCTCTTGCTTCTGTTTGGTTTTTTGATCCCTCCACAACACCTAAAACACAGTGAAAGCAACAGGAATACTTAGCAGTTATGTCACAGGGCACAACAGAGCATATTCAGACTGGCATGACTGAGGACAGAAGGTGCTGGGAAAAAGCTATTTGGGGCAACTGCAGGGCTGTAGGAACATTCGCAGATGATTGGCTGAGGGAGAGGAGAAAGGAGAACCTCGCCTTCCTCAGTGAAAAGTGAAAGAGGGAAAAAAGAAATCCCAAACCCCCAAACTCCACCCACATTAAATTAAATTCAAATGTTATCAGCATCAGTATCATCAGGAAAGAAATAATCAATACAAACACATCTACGGTAATAATGACAAGTCAGTGAATCACTCATAGGGAAGGCAAAGAGATCATCTCAACAAGAAAAAGGAACAAATAGAAATATCAATTCCTGAAAGAAAAGGGAAGAGGACAGGTAAGAACTGAAAACTTTTAAGAAGGGATCACATGTTTGGAAGTCATTTGTACCTCCTTCCTACTAACTACAGATTTCACTTCCCAAAAACAATAGAAAACATTTTTGGTCCTTCTCTCTCTCTCTCTCTCGCTCTCTCTCTCTCTCTCTCTGTGTATGTGTGTGTGTGTGTATACTCAAGGGCCTGTGTGTGTATATGTCTGTGTGTACATATATGTGTGTGTGTATGTATGTGTGTGTATACATATATATATATAAATTTCAACAGTGCTTCTCCGAAAAAAGGTCCATCTATAAATATAATTTTATTTACTTTATTTTAAAATTATCTGCCTCCCTGTAGGTATTATTTTTTGAAGGGGGTTAACCTGCTGAAGTTTTGCCAGAATGGTGACTGGCTGCGCTTGGGTTCGGTGAATTCAAAGACCTGTGACTGAGCGATGCCATCGGGGACCAGGTACTGGCCTTGGTTTAACGGGTCCTGCGGTGGTGGGTAGGAAGGAGGAACTGAGCGGGCAGAGTTGACACCTAGAGTAGATGAGAGATCAAAGGGAAAGGGTATAAGTTACATAACAAAGGGCTTCTCAAATCGCCCAGTGATCACTCTGGGCAGACAGTTCAAGGCAGCTTAGTTTAGAGAGTATGAACCGGTATTGCAAATCATCCAAGGGGAGAATTCTCCCTAACATATTTTGCAATGGTGACGATATTACTGCAACCCCTCACACTTCCACATTTAGTCAGGTATCACTAAGTAATTTGCGGTATTGCCATCAGCCATTTTACAGATAAGGACACTAAAACCTGGAAAGAAATGTCACACCTAAGGTCATATGGTAAGTTAGTGAAAGCAAGGCCTAGAACCCATACCCTTTGACTTCTCAGTTCAGAGCTCTTTCCAAAAGACCATAATCTTTTATGCATGGCTTAGTCCTGCAAAGAACCCAACAAACTCCATTTAACTCCAAAGGACGTTGGTTTTCTTCCTCTCCAACTCCCCTAGAAGTGTCAAAAGAGATTGGTTAAGAACTACTGACTTCAGGGCAAGTATCTAGGGGGTGAGAGAGAATGGTTTTCTAAAAGCATAAGGTACAAGTGATTTAGTATCCTGTCCTGGGTTGAGAATGATGAACCTATATTTAACAGGGAATTGACACTGATAGTTGAGGGAGAAAGCAAACTCACCACCAGAAGATATGATTCCTGGAAAGCAAGGAAGACTTAGCATATATTTGTGACCATTCAAAGGGAACAGCTTTAATGACACTAAGATTAAAGACTTTCTCAACTTCTGTAGGTGGGTTTGCAACCATCAAAGCAAAATACACATTCATGGAGGATTCCAGGAACCTGGGGGCCTAAAGTGAAAGTTTAATCCTGACCTATATTTATAGCAGAATAGGATGAACCATAAAGCATATAATTCAGACACGCCAGGAAGGCCTCTCTGCTGCTCCCAAATACCTTCCTCATCTGCTGATCAGTGTCTGAAATTCCAACATTACAACTTCTTTGTTTGCCTTTGTTTGATGACTTAATCCCATTACCCTGGAAGGAGTATCATAGTAAGTCATCACCCATTGGCATTTCAGTGGGAAAGATCAAGTTCTTTTTTAAGAGCCAGTTTTGAAAGGTAGTGAGTGTTAGAAATATGAGGGTACTGGATGTCAACAGACAATACGGAGTTATTAAGGAGTGAGTTTGGGAAGTGCTAATTTGATTTTGTTAAAAAAAGCTTTTGTTGAGTTTATTATTGATTCACATGCAGTTGCAAGAAATAATACACAGAGATCCTATGTACCCTTTTACCCAGTTTTCCCAAAACTATAGTATGATATCATAATCAGGATAGTGACATGGTTATAGCTTACAGTCAAGATATAGAACATTTCCATGATCACAAGGATCACTCATTACTCTTTTATAACCATACTTATTCTCTCCTGTCCTCATCCCTTCTTTAGTCCCTGGCAACCACTAATCTGATTCCCATTTCTAAATTACATCATTTCAATAATGTTATATAGATGAAATCATACCCTATGCAAACTTTGGGGATTGGCTCTTCTCGCTTAACAAAATTCCCTGGCAATTCACCCCAGTTGCTGCATGTATTAGTAGTTGATTCCTTTTAATTGATGAATAATATTCCATGGTATGGATGTACCACAGTTTGTTTAATCATCTACCCATTGAGAGATATCTGTGTTGTTTCCAATTTGGGCTACTATGAACAATGATGCTATGAACATCCATTTACGGGCTTTTATGAAAATATCAGCTTTCATTTCTCTGGGATAAATGTCCAGGAGGGTAACTGCTAGGTTGTATGGCAGTTGTACATTTAGTACTTAAAGAAACTGCCAAACTATTTTCTAGAGTGGCTGTACCATTTCCATTCTCACCAGCAAGGTATGAATGATCCAGTTTCTCCCACATCCTTGTTAGCAGTTGGTATTGTTACTATTCTTTTTTTAGCCATTCTAATAGGTGTGCAGTGATATCTCATTGTGGTTTTAATTTCCATTTCTCCAGTAACTAATGATGTTGAACATTTTATCATGTGCTTAATTACCATCCACATATCCTCTTAAGTGAAATATCTATTTGTATCTTTTGTTCGTTTTCTAATTTGAGTGTTTGGTATTATTACTGCTGACTTTTGAGAGCTCTTAATATACTCTAAAATAGTATTTTGTCAGTTATGTGTTTTGCAAATATTTTCTCCTAGCCTGTAGCTTGTCTTTCATCCTACTCACAGGGTCTTTCACAGAGCAAAATTTTCAGTTTTGATGAGGTCCACCTTATCAATTTTTCATTTTGTGCTTTGAGCTTTTGAAGTCAAATCTAAAAACTTTTGTGCTTAGCCCTAGAGCATAAAGATTTCCTCTTATCTTTCTCCTTAGAGTTCTACAGCTTTACAACTTCATGCCCACCTTCCAGGGATTACCACAAAGATGAATTGAAAGAACTTATATTAAGGGACTGATACTAGACAGGTACTCGAATAAGCAGAAGGTAGTTTCTTCCCTTTGTTAAGCTGAACATTTCAGTTCTGTTCTGGTTCACGAAAAAAGAACAAATAAAGCTTTACTTATGATTTAAATTGATTCTCAAGGTATTTTTCTTTTTTAAGTACTTTGGTTTATGGTTCAGAGAAAGGGAGGGAATATCTGAATGTTTTGTCTTGGTTCAGTATGAGGTTCTATATTCTGATTTGTGGGCTCCTGATTTGGCAAGTACTCCCAGACCAGTGAAAGAAAGCTGAACACACATTCCCAATATATTTATACTTACTAGATAAATTATACACATTTACTATTGCCCATCTGTCTCCAAATTATTAGTAAAGTTTCTCCTTATTTTTATTTATTTACTTTTTTTTTGTTTTGGGGGGATTTTTACTGATCAAGTGAAGCAGTGGGAGTGTAGAAGGAACAAAGGAATCTACAACTGGTTGTGATCAATTAGTTGTAAACACCACTGCACTTGGACCAACCTCTCCTTAATTTTAATAATTAAAAATAAAGAGAAACTTAGGTTCTATTTTTTTTCTGTACTTAGTGAGCCATCTTTGGACACAACTACTCTATACCATTCACTTCCTGGCCTTAAGCCTTAAAGACCATTTTTTACCTTTCACCAGGGACACCTGGAGACCTGGGCTCCTCCACCATCCCAAGTGATCCTCAGAACAGAAACAGGCCTAGGAATATGCCTATGGCTCCCCGGTCTCACACAGAGAGTGAGTGGGGCTGAGGGGGTAAAGGCAGCTTTACCTTTTTGTTTAGGGACTTTTCTCACAGTCATTGCAGCCTGCCTCTTCTGGTTTTCAGAAATTTCAAAGCCTAAAAAAGAAAAATATGTGATTTTGTTATGAGAAACATATATTCTTCTTGAATGTATAATATAAATTAGTAAAACTGTTCTGGAAGAGCGATTTGGTAAGATGTATCAAAAGTCTTGAAACCCAAAAAGGTCACTCCTTTTTATCCAGTAATTCCTTTCTAGGAATTTCACTAAGGAAATTCAGCAGAAACTTAGACAAAACTTTAGGACAAAAACTTAGCTACTTAGCATATCACAGAACAGAGAGGCACCCCCTAAAAACATTGAGAACAGGGGCTAAGAGGCTGTTAAATGGAGAATGGTTAAATAAAGTATGGTATAAAGTGGAAGAAATATTTTGTAACCAAAAGCAAAAATATAAAGGAAAACAAATGATGAGTCAAAAGATAAGAGAATTAGAACAGAAAATGTACATACAGATAATAAAAGTCACAGAAGGAAGAAAAAATCAAATAGAAAGAAGAATAAAGAAGTAACAGAAAACTTGGCTAAGTCAATGAAAGATATAGTGTTGAAAGATGAAAAGACTTGCTAAGTCCCAGTCAGGATCAGGATACACAGACACACACCTAAATGTTGACTAGTGAAATTCTTGAAATTTAAGATAAGGAAAATAATCTTATAAGCTTCAAGACAGAAAGGACGGCTTAATTATAAAAGAGAAAGATCATATTATCACTCAGAATTCTCATCTGAAACACTGAAAGTAATAGTCTTTTAAATAAACCATGGATCAAAAGGAAATCTTACCTGAAGTTACAAATTATCTAAAAATGAATAAAATGGACATTTTATATCACAACCTATGGGATTATATCACAACTTTACTCAAAGAAAAAGGTACTCTAAATGATTTTATTATATTTTGAAAATCATAATAAAGTATTCAACCAATGAAACAGGAAAAAAAAAAACCCTAACACATGTTTTTTAGAAAACTAAAAGAAAGTAGAAAAAAGGAGTAAATAAAGGCTAAAATTAATTTAAAGAAAAAAAAACAGAAATAAATTGCAGAAAGGATAAATAAACTAAAAGCAAGTTCTTTGAAAAGACCAAATGTAAAGTAGTACAACTATTGTGGAAAACTGTATGAAGGATCCTCAAAAAGTAGAAAATAGAACTACCATATGATTCTGCAATCCCATGGCTGAATATATATCTAAAAGAAAGGAAATCAGAATATCGAAAGGCAGTCGGGCGCAGTGGCTCACACCTATAATCCTAGCACTCTGGGAGGCTGAGGCAGCAGGATCACTTGAGCCCAGGAGTCTGAGGTTGCTGTGAGCTAGGCTGATGCCACTGCATTCTACTCAGGACAACAGAGTGAGACTCTGTCTCAAAAAAAAAAAAAAGAAAAAAAAAGAATATTGAAGGATATCTGCACTTCCCTGCTTATTGCAGCACTAGCACTATACACAATAGCCAAGATATGGAATCAATCTAAATGCCTATCAATGGATAAATGGATAAAAAAGTGGACAATCGAATATTATTAAGCCATAAAAATAAAATTCTGTCATTTGCAGCAAACATAGATGGACCTGTAGATCATTATGTTAAGTGAAATAGGCCAGGCACATAAAGACAAATATCACACGATCTCATTCATATGTGGGAGGTAAAAAGGTAGATCTCATGAAGGTAGAGAGTAGAATAATGGTTACCAGAGGTTGGGAAGGGAAGAGTTGGGGTGGGGGAATGAAGAGAGGATGGATAATGGGTACAAAAGTACAGTTGGAAGGAATATGATCTAGTATTTGATGGCACAGTAGGGAAATTATAGTTAACAATAATTTATTGTCTATTTCAAAGTTGCTAGAAGAGATTTGGAATGTTCCCAACACAAAGAAAAGATAAATATTTGAAGTGATGAATATCCCAATTACTCTGATTTGATCATTACACATGGTATACAGGTATCAAAATACCACATGTATCTTAAAAATATGTACAGCTATTATATATCAATAAAAATAAGAAAAACCAATGCTCCTTGATATGCGTGATTAAAAGACTAAAGTGAGAAAATAAAAAAAATTGCAATATTAGAAATGAGAAAAAGGGAGAGAACCACAATTGTGGAAGATAGTAAAAGAATAAGATAATATTATGTGCAGATACATAGTATTAAATTGAAAATCCAGAGAAATTTAATGATTTCTCAGCAAAATAGAAATTATTAAAAGTAATACATGAAGAGGTAGAAAAGTACAGAATCTATGGGAAGAAAGCAGTACCATTTTCCTGAAGGATATAGAACAAGACTTAGGTAAAATGAGGGAAGGGCCATGTTCCTGAAGCTGAAAATCTAATAAAAATGCCAAACCTTCACATATTAACAAATTTAATACAATGCCAATAGGAATCCAAATGGGCCTTTTATGCCAGTATTTTGGACCTAGAAAAAATGAATTTAATTTTCATATCAAAGAATAAACATCTAAGAACTGCTAAGAAACAATAATATGAGTGATATATTTGTTGAAGTAAAAAAATAATATTTGTAGAATTAAGCACCATAATTAAGCTCAAAAGATAAATAATAGACTGGTGAAAACATGTAAAACTCATGACTGACAGTGTTATTATCCTCAATATAGAGTCCTTTCAAATTTATTTTAAAAGAAAAACAAAAACTAAAAATGAGAAAGGGTATATACAGCAATTCACAAAAGAAGAAATGCAAATAACCAGCAAGATTATGAAAAAAAAAAAGATCAATATTATTAGTTGAGAAACAGCAAAATGAAACAAGTAGATACTATCCAGTGCTGATAAGGGTACAGCAAGATGGGTACCCATAAAATTATGCTGGGAATGTAGATTCTACAACTTTTCTAGAATTTAATATGCAAGTATGTATTACAATTAAAACTATTCATATCCTCACATCCAGTCATTGCACTTTAGGGTGTCTATCCTACAGGAATAAAAGCACCAATATGTAACAATAAGATACATTCATGGATATTTATTACAACAATATTTGTAGTGGAGAAAAAAGATGGAAATAAAATAAATGTCTAGCAAAAGGAAAATACAGTCAGTCCTCTGTATCCATGGGTTCCACATCCATAGATTCAACCAACTGAGCATAGAAAATATTTAGAAAAAAAAAGTAGTTGGTTGAATCCATACTGAACATATATAGACTTTTTTTCTTGTCATTATTCGCTAAACAATACAGCATAACAACTATTTACTTAGCATTTTCATTTTATTAAGTATTATAAGTAATCTAGAGATGATTTAACACATTGACTGTCACACTAGAAAAAAAAAATTTTTCCTTGGGGCCACAGTGTTTTATCACAAAAATAGAATAAAAACTTCAAAAATAATCAAAAATAAAATGATCCTTTCTAATTTAATAACAAAATTGTTATTTGTTATTGTTTTCTGTGCATGAGTTACATGCAACTTGAAAAATTGTTCTCACAGCTCCCAAGGTGAAGAGATGTATATGTTACATATGCTTTATGAGGCTCCGGGCTCAAAACTAGCGTGAGTTAAATACAATACACATGGCAATTAATGTGTTAAAGTATACATGAAGTTGTACGTGGGTTATATGCAAATACAACACCATTTTACGTAAGGGATTTGAGATCCACGTATTTTGGCATCCGCAGGGATCCTGGAATCAATCTCCCATGGATACCAAGGGATGACTGCAATTGCTGCATACAACTCACACTGACTGCCATGTCAATTGTGTTTAACTCAGGCCAGTTTTGAGCCCGGGGCCTCATGAAGCAAAACCCTGCAGTTGGTTAATGAAAATCTTACTTGATGTTCTTGTTGTTAAAATTAATATTGACAATTTAATTCTAAAAATGTAGATTGCTTTGAGTATAATTCACAGAAAACAATAAAAACTAACAAATTAGAAAGGATCATTTTGTTTTAATGAAACACTGTGGCCCCAGGGAAATTTTTTTTTCTAGTGTGTCAGTCAATGTATTAAAAACATCAAGTTACAATTGGGTACACAACATACACTATTTAGGTGATAGGTATACTAAAAGCCTAGACTTTCCCACTATACAATTCATCCATGCAACAAAAAACCATTTGTATCCCCTAAATCTATCAAAATAATTTAAAAAAATCAAGTTACAGAGTAATACATATAATGTAACTTTTATAAATAAAAAAGTCTTATATATATGTTTATATGAGCATGGAATAAGTATGGAAAGAATCACACCAAAGTATTAATACTGGTTAGTCATACAGCACAGGAGTGACAGAGAAGGGGAAAGATTGCTAAATTTTCTTTATACATTTCCATATGTGTTTAAATGGTTATAATGGCCATGCATTAATTTTATAATTAAAAAATAAAATTATGATAAATCCATATGATACCCATAAAAATGATTAAAAATATTAAATGATTTTACAGAAATGCTAATGATATATTTATGTGTAAAAAATGAGGATACAAAATTATATCTATCCACCACAGAGAGGCAGGTGTGGGAAGAGAGAGAAAGAAAGATTCAGCCACCCTGGCTTTTCTATTTAGACACATAGGAAAAAAAAAGACTGGAAAGAAATATATCAAATGTTTACAAAATTTATCACTGAGTAGTATGTTCATGTGTGATTTTTACTTTTTTCTTGTATATTTGTTTTTTCCCCAAAATTTCCTACAATGGAAGTGATTTATTCTTATTATCAGACCAAAAGAAACCCAAAACCTCAATTTCTCTTTAATGATGAACATAGGCCTGTCAGAAAATAATTTCTGCAAGCTCTTCTATTAGAAGCAGACTCATAGAGTCATTAGGGCATTGTGTGGGAGACATCATGTTAGAGTAAACAGGAATGGCAGGGGTCTTCTAATTGATTCAAGGTCTGAACACTAAGACCATTCTTTTAATAGCTCTAACAGCCTAGGCAGGAATAGTGGCTGATGCTGCCTGACATTGGGAGAAGTAGCCAGCACCATTTCTATACCACTCCATTTCATGTCCCAATGCAGTGCCTATGTGCTGAAACCAATTTGATTCTGATGGGACACAAAGTGAACTCTCAATGTGCACTCTACCTAAGATCTGAGATGAAGATCAGAATTAAATGGGCCTTTTTAACCATCCTTTCTTACCTCTAGAGCATTTCAATCCCCAACATGGAAGGTTAGGAGAATCCTTTTGTACCAGGACTTGACGGGTAGGCCCATTTTTCTAGAGACGCTACCAACTCAAGCATACAGGTGTTTTAAGGTACAATTTCACTCCCATAAGGAGTGGGAGAAAGACAGAATCTGTGTGTATTCTCAGGGTTAGAAATAAATTTTCATTGTTACATTTGGGAGAATCAAGCCTGAGGTTGGCTCTCAGTATAATATTCTTATCTGGTAATAAGACTGTAGTGGAAGACAACCTATAGTTTCTACCTGCCCCTGGATGATGGAAGCTATTGGTACTTACCAAAAAGAACTTAGTAATCAGGAACTACCAAAGTACCTTAGGTCAGTTTGCAACAGAAGTCTTCCCCCTGACTCTAGAAAAATGGAAACCAATTCAAACCCTCTATGTTCTTCATAGCCATATTCTTCTTTCTCCTCTCAGGTCACTTACCAATTTTTTCATCTTCCTGTACCATTTTCCTCTCTTCTCTGAATGCCCTGAGCCAACGTATTTTTTCCTCCAGCTTCTTGGCAAAGAACAGATGTATCTCCTCGGTTTCCTTGTTGTGAAGCTTGAAGGCATTCTTCATGCTGACATTGAAGTCATCATCTCTGCCATCTTCAATGTCAACCACCTCATATTTATCCATGTCAATGCGGCCTTTGTAGTACAGTATATCCCTCCGAATTAGGTCCTAGGCAGCAAGGAATAGAAGGATTTTTGTTGGAGGTATGTGCATAGTGGGTGCCAGGAAAGTTGACACATATGGGTACAGTAGGACACTAATACTGTCATTGTTTTGGAGTACCAGCGGGTGTTGGTTTGGTCTAAATTTGGGCAGATTTTTAGCAGTCTGACCTTGACAGTTTGGCTAACTAGATACCCTTAGAGAAGGCCTCTGTCCCACCTCCAAAGACCGTCTCAGACTCTAGCATCAATCCTTGGATGTGTTTGCAAGATTGCTGATAGGAGGTAGGAAGTAATAAGACACACAAGTACTGCTAGCAGGGGCTTTTCCTCTTCCAAAACATAGGCAAGCCTACCAGAAGCATTAAATAAGCTGGTTGGTTACCTAGAGTGTGTTCAGGAATCCAAGCAGGCCAATGAAAACTGAACATCATGCAGGGGTGGGGAACCTGCGGCCTTCTGATTTTAAGATTGTTCCTTTTTAAGCACCAAAAGAGACAAGAAAAGCTTCACCTTTCTCTGCTGCACCCCTTTTAATAAAAGGATTTGTTCTGTAAAATTTGGATTCAGTCAAAAGGCTGTACTTATGTTGAGCCTAAAAATACTGAGTTATAGAAATGCCCCCTGTATTTCTGGAGACAAGATTTGATTTCAGAAGTCAAATAAGGCTTTGCCTTAAAGAAAAAATAAATGTGTTAGTTCAAAAGCTGCCTCGCCTCAGGAGGGCGTCTTATTGGTCAGTGACAGCTGCATTTCAAAGAGACAGCTGTAAGCTGGGCCTATGGTTCTCACCTGTTTTGAAAGACAAGACAGGCTTCACCTAGGGCCATAGGTTGCCAGAGCTGATCAAAGGTCACTGGGAGATGAGAGTTTATCAAATAGATATGCTAATGCCCAAGCCGGGCCCAGATGGAACCATGCAGTTAAAGTAATTAACACAAGGCACAGCTCACATTGACTTCTGAGATCATCTCTGTCTCCAAGAACACAAGAGCCAAGATGTCTCTGTTTTTTGCTAAAGAAATAGCCTTATCATAAAACTTAGATGTTTGCCCTAAGAAGATTTTGTAACTCATTGTTCACCTAGATAGAGTTAGTTAAAGGATCTGTAGTAGCCTTTTAGAAGACTTTGACCCTAAACCAAACTGCCTGTTAGTATGTAAATAGGGCAACGGGAGCCTGTATCTACCCTATAAAGTACCTGTGTGGAGTTTCAGTCTTTGTTATATTTCCGTGGGAGAAATATATACCTTCCGGACTCTTCCTTTGTCTAACTTCATAAACCTTTACTTTATAAACTATATCTTTGGCTCTGTGTATTATTATTCTTCTTCTTTTATATCTGTTTCCTACTATTTTTTCATCCTTTGTGACGACGCCTGCCTGAGAGACCCTAGCGGAAAGAAAAAAACTCTTTGCAGGGAGCGTAGCTAACTCCCCGCACACTTAAGGACCTAGAAAAGCCATATGTGGCTTTAAGACAACAGGTTCCCCACCCCAGTGAGGTTCACATAGACATAGATGAATATCACAAATCTTATTGTGCAAGAAAAACAAAAGTTGTAGATGGACACAAACAGTATGTTGCCTATTATTGTTTTGTGCTCTCTTTTTTTACACTTATGAAATATTTGACATTCAAAAAGATACAAAAATAATATAATGGGCACCCATGTAGATACCATCCAACTTAAGAAATAATTCATTACCAGTAGAGTTTTCTTCCTCATAATCCATCAGAATTTGATTAATACTAACTCTAGTCCATGAGACATTCATCATTAGTCCATGTGTGGTTGCTTTTATTTCTCGATTTATTCACATACTTACTTTTAATAATGTAGTAAGTATTGGTGAACTTGTCACCCAATCCAAAAGCTATAACCTCAAGGCATCTTCCATTCTAAACCCCATGCTAATCATTCCACCTGGTTTCCTTTCTATATAGTTTTATCTCATCTGTATCTATTCTGCAATGCCACATAATGTTTAGGGATACATACATATATATGAAAATTATAAGGAAATATATAACAATGATATATGCCAAATTCAAGAGAGTACAGAGTAAAAATTTGGAAGAGGCAAGAGAGGAAGAGAAAGGAAGGGAAGCAGAAGAGAGTGAGGGGAAGAAAACTTTACTGGTAATGAATTATTTCTTGAGTTGGAAGGTATAAACATGGGTACTCATTATATTATTTTTGTATCTTTTTGAATGTCAAATATTTCATAAGTATAAAAAAAGAAAACAGGAATGGATGAAATGACACATGGGCCTACGGAATGTCAGATCTGATAAGTCTCTCAGAATGGTCTCTTCAGCCCCTCCGCCTCTTGACACTGCCCTCAGCCTCCTGTGAGTATCCACTTCTGGGACATGTGGTGTGTTGAGTTTGGCTGAGGAAGGCCCCTGTGAACTCTGTCCTGAAAGATGTCATCTACAAGTAGCAGGGGTCTTTTCTGGCCAACTCTCCCTCTTCCCTTCTTGTATCTGGTCTTTCAATTAACTAGAGTCAGAAATGCTCATTAATTTTTTTAAACATTATATAGTTCAGTTAAACCATTCCCATTCTACTGAATTGCCTGACATGCCTCACTTCTCAGCTGCAAGTTAACTGTGAAGGATCTGCCTTTGGCTACCCACATTCCCAATCCTAACTCTTCACACTGTGCAGTACACTGGCTTATCAGTAGGGCTGAAGAAGATTGTCTTGAAGAATTTCCAGCATACCTCTGTCATCTTGAAGCCCCAGGCTGGGAAATACAGGTGTCATTGAATTATTTTGCAAAAAATAACCATCATGTTGCCTTTTCTTACCATGATTGCACATATAAATAAGTTAAGAGTACAGATGGATTCTGATATACTATGTGCCCCCAGCATCAAGTTCACAGAAGAGAAAGAGGTTAGCTATACAGAGAGGGGCAATGTTGTCCCAAGCCTGTTTCAGACTCTGGGATCCTTTTACAATGCTCAAAGTGCACCAGCTCAGTCCTAGCCAAAAGGATGGGTAGCTCCCATGCACTGATGTCCACAATTCTCAGGAACGCTTTGTGAGGCACATATACAAAAAGTGGACCCTACAAGGCTAACATAACTACAAAAGCAGGACAAGGTAGGGAGAATGGATGTGTATAATCTATCTTGATCTCTGAGAGGCTTGAATGCTGCCTTACGATATATAACACAAATACACGTAAACCTGGGAAGCTAGATCTGAACCAAAAACACTCTCACTGGACCACAGCCTAAACCATAGGCAGCCTCAACTTCCCTGTTCCTAACATAAGTCTGCAGCTTCCTTTATCCTCTCCTGAGTTTGTATGTCATAATTATTGTCAGCCTTCAACACATTTGCTAGTTTCTAAAAATGGAAAGAATATGCAAGATCTTGGAGCTACATTAAAAGTATCAACTAAATCTCCAATTATTTTATTTTATTTAGATTACTTAGGGAGTACAAGTGCAGTTTTATTGCATGAATATATTGTATAGTTGAAAGGTTTGGGCTTTTAATGTACCCATCAACTGAATAGTGTACATTGTACTCAATAATAATAATAATCTTTCATCTTTCACCCTCCTCCAACCCTCTCATCTTTGGAATCTCCAGTCTATTACTCTATTCTGTACAATTGTATATACCTACAGCTTAGCTCCCACTTATATAAGTGAGACATGCAGTATTTGATTTTTCCATTCCTGACTTACTTCACAGGATAGTGGCCTCCAGTTCCATCCAAGTTGCTGCAAAATACATTATTTCATTGTTTCATGGTTGAGTGCTATTCCCTAGGGTATATATATTACATTTTCTTTATCTATTCATCTGTTGGTGGGAACTTAGGTTAGTTCCTTCTTTGCAATTGTGAATTGTGCCATGAGAAACATAAAAGTCCAGGTACTTTTTTGGATATAGTGAGTTTTTTTCCTTTGAATAGATACCCAGTAGTGGCATTGCTGGATCGAATGGTAGATCTACTTTTAGTTCTTGAAGGAGTCTCCATACTGTTTTCCATAGAGTCTATACTAATTTACATTTCCACCAACAATGTATAAGTGTTCCCTTTTCACCATATCTGTGATAATATCTACTATTTTTGAATTTTTGATAACGGCCATTCTGGCTGGAGTAAGGTGGTATCTCATTATGGTTTTAATTTGAATTTCTCTGATGATTAGTGATGTTGGGAAATTTTTAATACATTTAATGGCCATTTGTATATCTTTTTGAAAAATGTCTGTTTATATTGTTTTCCCATTTTGTAATAGGGTGTTTTTTTTTCTTGCTGAGTTGTTTGAGTTCCTTATAGATTCTGGATGTTAGTCTTTTGTGGGATGAATAGTTTGTGAATAATTTCTCCCATTCTGTAGGTTGTCTATGTACTTGGTTGATTATTTCTTTGGCTGTGCAGAAGTTTTTTTAGTTTAAGTCCCATTTATTTGTTTTCACTGAATTTGCTTTTGGGGTCTCAGTCATAAATTCTTTGCCCAGGCCAATGTCCAGAAAAGTTTTTCCTAGCTTTCTTCTAGAATTTTTTTGGTTTCAGGTCTTACATTTAAATCTTTAATGCATATTGGCTTAATCTTTATATATGGTAAAAGATAAGGAATCCAGTTTAATTCTTATGTAGATGGCTATCCAATTATTTCAGCACCATTTACTGAATACAGTGTCCTTTCCCTAGTGTATGCTTTTGTCTGCTTTGTCAAAGATCACTTGGTCTATATGTCTGTTTTTATCCCAGTACCATGCTGTTTTGGTTACTATGGCCTTGTAGTATAATATGAAATCAGGTAATGTGATACCATCAGTTTTGTTCTTTCTGCTTAGAATTGCTTTGGCTATTCATGTTCTTTTTTGGTTCCATATGAATTTTAGGATTATTTTTTTCTAATGCTGTGAAAAATTATGTTGGTATTTTGATAGGAACTATACCAAATCTGTAGATTACTATGGGCAGTATGGTCATTTTAACAATCATTCTTCCAACCCATGAACATGGTATGTTTTTCCATTTGTTAGTGTCATCTACAATTTCTTTCATCAGTGTTTTACAGTTCTACTTATAGAACTCTTTCACCTTTTTGGTTAAACATATTCCTAGGTATTTTATTTTTGTGCTATTGTAAATGGGATTGAGTTCTTAATTTGGTTCTCAACTTGGTTGTGATTGGTGTATAGGAATGCTATTGATTTTGGTACATTAATTTTGTATCCTGAAACTTTACTGAATTGATTCATCAAATCTAGGAGGCTTTTGGGGTATTCTTTAGGGTTTTGTATATATAAGATCATATCCTCATTGGTAATCATAATAGTGGCAATACATAAAATTGCAATCTGGTTTTTATTGTTGTCATTGTTGTTAACCTTTTACAAGATCCAATATTTAGGTGATGCCCTTTGATAGTATTCAAACAGACTCAACATATTGGCTCAGCTTCAAAGGGAAAAGACTGTAACAGATGAACAAAAAGGGGAGGGTGGTCTTCCAGTAAATGATTGTAATAGGCAAGAGGCAATACAAAGTACAGCTGCCTGAGCTATTAAAATACATACAAATGTGATGGTGGAATGCATTATCATTTTCTAGTTCCTTTTTTATGGTTTATTACCTTCAACAATTTTTTTGTAAACCTGATATAAAAATTGTCTATGTGTGAGAATGGGGAACTTCTGTGTTAACTTGCTCACAGAGCAAGACGAAGCCATGATAGTCTATTGATATTAGTACATTAAAAATAGCATTGTTTTTTTTATTTTTTTTAAAAAAGATATCAGCAGAGGAGTGGGAAATGGTGGAGTGGAGGTGACCTCCTAGATTCGTGATCCCAGAGAGGAAGGCATGGATCTCAGCCTGCCACAACGCTAGAGGATTGCTCTCCCACAAGAACAGCGGTGTGAACCCACGGAGAATCAACGTGGGATACAGAGAACAAGAAAAAACACAGGTGAACGAGAAATTAGGATCAAGAAAATCTGGAGAGTGCGGGATGGACAATAGACAGCAGAGTGCAGGACGGCTGTACCCACCTCACCAACGAGTGAGGCTGGTTCAGCCCCACAGCAAAGCGGCTTGTTCTCCCCACTGACCTCCACACCCACTCAATCTGGGATCTGACTGAAGTCGGTGCAGAATCACCACAGGAGACGTGGAGCTCTGTGGACAGGTGACATCAGTGGGAAACAGCTTAGACTCTAGGGGATCTCCACGGGGACGCAAGGCTTAAAGGGAAAGGGGCAGAACTGCGCTAAGGTGAGGGGCCGCGAAGGGTCGCGGAATTACAGATTTCTTTTTCTTTTTCTCCTTCGGCGGTCCTCTAGCCAGGGAGCTGCTGTGGGCTCCAGTGCTCGCTGGGCCCCCGGCTATGGCACCTGCTGAGCTCTGGACATTCTCCCCGAGCGACGGCAATCAGTGAGCGAGTAGTCATCATCTTGGGGTCCACAGCCTAGCCGCTGTGGAACCATAGGGTGCTGGGCAGCTCCCTGGGCGGCTCCCTCCCCTAGTCCATGAAACCACACCAAGAGCTCTGGCTTTGTATGAACTCTGGACAGGAGACATCAGCAGGAAACAGCTTAGACTCTAGGGGATCTCCACGGGGACGCAGTGATTAAAGGGAAAGGGGAGGAACTGCGCTAAGGCCAGGGGCTGCGAAGGGTCATGGAATTACAGATTTTTTTTTTCTTCTTCGGTGGCCCTCTAGCTGGGGAACTACTGTGGGCTCCGGTGCTCACCAGGTACCCAGCCCTGGTTTCTGCCAGACTCTGAACATTCTCCCCCAGCGCCGGCGATCTGCGGGCGCACGGTCGCCATCTTGGGGTCCACAGCCTAGCTGCTGCGGAACCATAGGGGGCTGGGCGATTCCCCGGGGCGCTCCCTCCCCTAGTCCGTGAACCCACGCCAAGAGCTCTAGCTTTGTATGAACTCTGTGGACACGAGACATCAGCAGGAAACAGCTTGGACTCTGGGGGATCTCCGTGGGGACGCAGCGCGTAAAAAGAAAGGGGCGGAACTGCGCTGGGGCGAAGGGCCGCAGGGGGTCACGGAATTACAGATTTTTTTCTTTTTTTTTTTTCTTCTTCTTCTTCCTCGGCAGCCCTCTAGCCGGGGACCTGCTGTAGGGTCCGGTGTTTGCCAGGCCCCCAGCTCTGGTGCCTGCCGAACTCTGAACATTCTCCCCCAGCGCAGGTGATGTGCAGGCGTGCAGTCACCATCTTGGGGGCCACAGCCTAGCTGCTGCGGAACCATAGGGTGCCGGATGGCTCGCCGGGCGGCTCCCTCCCCTAGTCTGCGAACCCACGCCAAGAGCTCTGGCTTTGTATGAACTCCCTCAAAGGGAGAGGGACGGAACTGCGCTAAGGTGAAAAGCAGCGAAGGGTCACCGAATTACAGATTTTTTTTTTCTTTTTATTCTTTGGCAGCCCTCTAGCCAGGGAACTACTGCAGGCTTCCGTGCTCGTCAGGCCCCTGGCCCTGGTGAGCGCCGAACTCTGAACATTCTCCCCCAGTGCCGGCGATCTGCGGATGGGCAGTCGCCATCTTGGGGTCCACAGCCTAGCCGCTGAGGAACCATAGGGTGCCGGGCGGCTCCCCCGGTGGCTCCCTCTCCTAGTCCGTGAACCCACGCCAAGAGCTCTGGCTTTGTATGAACTCGGTGGACAAGTGACATCAATGGGAAACAGCTTAGACTGTAGGGGATCTCTGCCGGGACGGTGCTTAGAGGGAGAGGGGCGGAGCTGCACTAAGGGGAAAGGCAGCGAAGAGTCACAGAATCACAGAATAACAGATTTTTTTTCCTTTTTTTCTTTTTTTTTTTCTTTTCCTCTTTCTTTTTGGCAGCCCTCTAGCCAGGGAGCTACTGTGTACTCCTGAGCTAGCCAGGCCCCCAGCTCTGGTGCCTGCCGGACCCTGAACATTCACCCCCAGTGCCAGTGATCTGTGGGCGGGCAGTCACCAATGTCGGGTCCAAGGCATAGCTGCTGCGGAGCCATAGGGTGCTGGGCAGCTCCCCGGGAGGCTCCCTCCCCTAGTCTGTGGACCCTCTCTAGGACGCTCGCCCGTGTGTGAACACTGAGTGCTTCCCCAGACGCAAGAGTGTGGAGGCTGGACCTTGGAGACATTGGGACAGGGCAGACCTTTGTCCATGGGAGCTGCAGCAGCTGGGGCACTGAGTGAGCGAGGGCACCGCCTCCTCCCCCTAGCCAGTGTCTTTCCTGCAGAAAGAGGCAGAAACCACCCCTCTAGAGGAAGAACCAAAAAACAGGGGAAAAAAAAAAAGAGAGTGACTTTCTGCCTGCAACTACTGTGAATCCTGCCTGCTAACTGAAAGTCCACAACACAGTGACTTAACTCGCCAAACTGGTCTTATGTCAAACCAATCCTCTGGGGCTGGACCCATCAGAAGCAGCCCCCCAACTGAGATAGAAAAACCTCTAAACAAAACAGTCTCCCCCTCTATACAAAGGAAGCAACATACCTAGATTGTTTCACAGCCTAAGAACAGAGTACAAGGTGTGCTGCTAGCCAGACTAAAGCTGTGAGAAAAGATCTAATGATAGATGCAGATGGGAAGTGCTCAGTGGAAAAATATGGGTAGTACAAAGAATCAAATGGAAATCTCACCCCCAAAGAGAAATACCAGCTCTCTACCAATTGACACAAACCAGATTCAAAATACCAACATGTTACAGGAAGAACTTCAGTTATGGATTATAAATAAGCTGAATAATATACAAGAAAAAATGGATAACCAACACAAAGAAACCACAAAAAAAATCCAGGATTTGGAAGAAAAATTCACTAAGGAAATTGAAATATTGAAGAAAAACGAAACTGAAACCCTAGAAATGAAGAATTTATTCAGGGAGCTACAAAACACAGTGGAAAGTCTCAAGAGCAGGGTAGATCAAACAGAAGAAAGAATCTCAGAGATTGAAGATAACTCTTTCCAATTAAATAAGTCAATCACAGAGATAGAGCAAAGAAATAAGAAGATCAGAGACTACAAGAAATGTGGGATTATGTGAAGAAGCCTAACATGAGAGTTATCCGCATTCCTGAGGATGAAGAAGATAATAAGCAAGGGCTGGATAAGCTATTTGAAGACATAATTGAGGAAAATTTCCCAGGCCTTGTTAAAAGTCTAGATATACAGGTACAAGAAGCTCAAAGAACCCCTGGGAGATTCATAGCAAATAGGAAAACACCACACCATGTAGTCATCAGACTGACCAAAATATCCACTAAAGAGACCCTTCTTTGAGCTGTAAGGAGAAAGAAACAAGCAACGTACAAAGGAAAGCCCATTAGAATTACGCCAGATTTCTCAACTGAAACCTTACAAGCAAGAAAAGGTTGGGGGCCTATTCTCACTCTTCTGAAACAGAATAATGCCCAGCCTAGAATCTTGCACCCAGCTAAGCTACGTTTTCTATATGAAGGAGAAATTAAGACATTCTCAGATAAACAAAAACTCAGAGAATTCACCAAGACAAGACCAGCCCTCCAAGAAGTACTCAAAAGAGAGTTACACATGGATCAGCACAAGAAAGACCCATGAATGTAAACCTGCTCAAGAGCTAAAGATCAAATTCCAGCCACCACAATGGCTCAAGAGAGAAAACATAGCAATGAAGCTCTACCCAACAAGATGAACAGAAATCTTTCCCGCTTATCAGTTCTCTCAATAAATGTCAATGGCTTGAATTCCCCACTCAAGAGACACAGACTGGCCCAATGGATAAAAAAACACAAACCAAGTATCTGCTGTCTTCAGTAAACTTACCTAACCTGTAAAGATGCATTTAGACTGAAAATAAAAGGATGGAAATCGATATTTCAAGCAAATGGTAGCCAAAAGAAAGCTGGTGTGGCAGTTTTAATTTCCAATAACTTAGTTTTTAAACCAACACAAGTAATAAAAGACAAAGACGGTTACTATATACTGGTGAAAGGCACAATTCAACAAGAAGACATAACTATACTTAATATATATGCACCCAACTTAGGCGCACCCAGATTCATAAAGCAAACCCTACTTGATCTGAACCAAATGATAGACAACAATACTGTAATAGCTGGAGACTTTAACACCCCACTTACAGTACACGACAGATCCTCCAAACAGAAAATAAGCAAAGAAATAATGGACTTAAATAGAATGCTAGAACAAATGGGCCTGACTGACATCTAGCGGACATTCTACCCAAAGTCCACTGAATATACAATCTTCTCATCAGCTCACGGGACATTCTCTAAGATTGACCATATCCTAGGACATAAAGCATGTCTTAAAAAATTTAAAAAAATAGAAATTGTACCAAGTATCTTCTCAGATCACAGCAGAATAAAAGTAATAATGAATCCTAATGGAAACTCTCATTCCTGCTCAAAGTCATGGAAGCTAAACAACCTTCTCCTGAATGATTATTTTATAAAGGAAGAAATCAAGTCGGAAATCAAAAGATTCTTTGAATTAAATGACAAAAGAGACACAACTTATGAAAATCTATGGGACACAGCTAAAGCAGTCCTGAGAGGAAAATTTATTTCCATAAATGCCTATATCAAAAAGACAGAAAACTTACAAATACACAACTGGATGAATAGACCCAAAGAGCTGGAGAAAGAAGAACAGACCGACCCCAAACCCAGCAGAGGGTGAGAAATTATTAAGATCAAATCAGAATTAAATGAAAAGGACAACAAAAATACCATAAGGGAAATTAATAAAACAAAAAGTTGGTTCTCTGAAAAGATAAACAAAATAGACACACCTCTGGCTAGACTAACCAAGAGCAGAAAACAAAAATCTCTAATAACCTCCATCAGGAACATGAAAGGAGAAATCACAACCGATGCCACAGAGATACACGATATCATCTATGAATTCTACAAGAATCTTTATGCACACAAACTGGAAAATGTGGAGGAAATGGACAATTTTTTAGAAACACATAGCCTTCCCAAGCTCAGTCAGGAATAAATAGAATTCCTGAATAGATCAATATCAAGAACTGAAATCGAAACAGCAATAAAAAACCTTCCCCAAAAGAAAAGCCCTGGTCCAGATGGGTTCACACCCGAATTCTACCACACATACAAAGATGAAATGGTGCCCATCCTACATGAACTATTTTCCAATATCGAGAAGGAAGGAATTCTCCCCAACACGTTTTACCAAGCCAATATAACATTGATACCAACACCAGGAAAGGATGCAACAAAAAAAGAAAACTACAGATCAATTTCTCTCATGAATATAGATGCAAAAATTCTCAATAAAATCCTAGCAAATCGTATCCAAGTGCTTATCAAAAAAATAATCCATCACGACCAAGTGGGCTTCATCCCAGAGATGCAGGGGGTGGTTCAACATACGTAAATCTATAAATGTAATTCACCACATAAATAGAAGCAAAAATAAAGACCATATGACCCTCTCAATAGATGCGGAAAAAGCATTTGACAAAATTCAACACCCTTTTATGATAAGAACGCTTAACAAAATAGGTATAGACGGGACCTACCTAAAAATGATACAAGCCATATATGACAAACCCACAGCCACCATCATACTGAATGGGGAAAAATTGAAAGCATTCCCACTCAGAACCAGAACCAGACAAGGCTGCCCACTGTCCCCATTACTTTTCAACATAGTATTGGAAGTCCTTGCGAGAGCTGTCAGGCAAGAGAGTAAAATCAAGGGAGTCCAAATAGGGAAAGAAGAGATCAAACTCCCACTCTTCCCTGATGATATGATGTTATATCTGGAAAACCCCAAGGATTCAACCAAGAGGCTTCTGGAATTGATTAATGAATTCAGTAAAGTCTCAGGTTTTAAAATGAATACACAGAAATCAGAGACATTCATATATACCAATAATATTCAATCGGAGAACCAAATTAAAGACTCAGTACCCTTCAAAATAGCAACAAAGAAAATAAAACATCTAGGAATATATTTAACTAAAGAGGTAAAGGACCTCTATAGGGAGAACTACGAAACACTGAGGAAGGAAACTGCAGAACATGTAAATAAGTGGAAAACCATACCATCCTCATGGATCGGAAGAATCAACATTGTTAAAATGTCTATCCTACCCAAAGTAATCTACAGACTCAATGCAATCCCTATTAAATTACCAACATCAGTTTTCACAGATTTAGAAAAAATAATTATACACCTTGTATGGAATCAGAGAAGACCTCATATAGCAAAAGCAATTTTAAGCAATAAAAACAAAATGGGAGGTATTAATTTGCCAGACTTCAAACTATACTACAAGGCTGTAGTTCTTAAAACTGCCTGGTATTGGCACAAGTGCAGGGACACAGACCAGTGGAACAGAACAGAAAATCCAAATATAAAACCATCCTCATATAGCCATCTAATCTTTGACAAAACAGACAAAAAAAATACACTGGGGACAAGAATCCCTATTCAATAAATGGTGCTGGGAAAACTGGATAGCCACATGTAGAAGACTGAAACAGGACCCACAGATTTCACCTCTCACAAAAATCAAATCACGGTGGATAACAGATTTAAACCTTAAATGAGAAATGATTAGAATTCTAGAAGAAAATGTAGGAAAGACTCTTACAGACATTGGTCTAGGCAAAGAATTTATGAAGAAGACCCCTAAAGTAATCACAGCAACAACAAAAATAAACGAATGGGACCTGATTAAATTAAAAAGCTTCTGCACAGCCAAAGAAACAGTCACAAAAATAAACAGACAACCTACAGAATGGGAAAAAATTTTCGCATACTACACATCAGATAAAGGACTGATAACAAGAATATATTTAGAACTCAGGAAAATCAGCAAGAAAAAAATCAAACAACCCTATCAAAAAGTGGGCAAACGACATGAATAGAAATTTTTCAAAAGAAGATATAAGAATGGCTACCAAACATATGAAAAAAATGCTCAACATTCCTAATCATCAGGGAAATGCAAATCAAAACCACAGTGAGATATCACTTAACTCCAGTGAGAATGGCCTTTATCAAAAAGTCCCAAAACGACACATGTTGGCATGGACGCGGAGAGACAGGAACACTCATACACTGCTGGTGGGACTGCAAACTAGTGCAACCCCTGTGGAAAGCATTATCGAGATACCTTAAACAGATTCAAGTAGACCTACCATTTGATCCAGCAATCCCATTATTGGGCATCTACCCAAAGGAACAAAAGTCATTTTATGACAAAGACACCTGTACCCGAATGTTTATAGCAGCACAATTCACAATTGCAAAGATGTGAAAACAACCCAAATGCCCAATCAATTCACGAATTGATTAGTAAATTGTGGTATATGTATACCATGGAGTATTACTCAGCTATAAGAAATAACGGTGATACGACATCTCTTTGGTTCTCCTGGAGAGAGTTGGAACCCATTCTATTAAGTGAAGTGTCCAAAGAATGGAAAAACAAGCATCACATGTACTCACCAGAAAACTGGTTTCCCTGATCATCACCTAAATGCACATTGGGGAATGATACCAACTGGACATCAGACTGAGGCGGGGGGTGGGGGGAGGGGATGGGTGTATGCCTACATGATGAGTGCGTTGCGCACCGTCTGGGGAATGGTCATGCTTGAAGGTACTGACTCGGGGAGGTGGGGGGTGGGGGGAGGGGATGGAGGTATGACTACATGGTGAATGCCAGGCGCACTGTCTGGGGAATGGACACACTTGTGGCTCTGACTCAGGGGGATGGGCAGGACATGGGCAATGTATATAACCTGAGCTTTTGTACCCCCATGATGAGCTGAAATTAAAAAAAAAAGATATCAGCAGCAGAGAGAAGTTGACTTCCTGTTTTCAAATCTCGATGCCCTTTATTTCTTTCTCTACCTGATTGCTCTGGGTAGAAATTCCAGTACTGTGATGAATAGAAGTGGTGAAAGTGGGCATCCTTGTCTTGTTCCAGCTCTTAGGGGAAAGCTTTTGACTTTTCCTTATGCAGTATGATGTTGGCTGTGGGTTTGTCATCTGTGGCTTTTATTCCTTTGAGGTATGTTCCTTCTATGACAACTTTTTTGAGAGTTTTTATCATGAAGAGATACCGGATTTTATTGAATGCTTTTTATGCATCTACTGAGATGATCATATTGTTTTTGTTTTAATTAGGTTTCTGTGGTAAATCACATTTATTGGCTTGCCCATGTTGAATCATCCTTGCATACCTGGGATGAAATCCACTTCATCGTGCTGTATTATCTTTTTGATGTGCTGCCGTATTTGATTTTCTAGTACATTGTTGAGGATTTTTGTACCTATATTTATCATGGATATTGGTCTGTAATTTTCTTTTTTGTTACATCCTTTCCTGGATTTCGTATCAGGGTGATACTGGTTTCATAGAATGAGTTAGGAAGGATTCCCTCCTTCTCAATCTTTTGGAAAAGTTTCAGTAGAACCAGTGCCAGTTCTTCTTCATATGTCTGATATAATCCTGCTTGAATCCATCTGATCTGGGCTTTTATTTTTGGGAGATTTTTTTATTACTGATCCAATCTCACTACTCATTATTGGTCTCTTCACGATTTCTATTTCTTCTTGATTTATGCTTGGGAGGGTGTATGTTTCCAGGAATTTATCCATTCCCTCTAGGTTTTCTAGTTTGTGGATACAGAGATGTTCATAGTATTCTTGGATGATCTTTTGTATTTCTGCATTATCAATTATAATGCCTTTTTCATTTCTGACTGACCTTATTAAACTTTCTTTCTTCTTTTCTTGGTTAATCTAGCTAGTAGTCTAACAATTTTATTTATCTTTAGAAAGAATCAACTTTTTTTGTTGATCTTTTGTATTTTTGTTTAAACTTCATTTAGTTCTGCTCTGATCTTTGTTATTTATTACCTTCTGCTAGCTTTGGGTTGTATTAATTCTTTTTTTACTAGTTTCTTGAGGTATGATGTTTGATTGTCAATTTGTCATCTTCCTGTCTTTTTTGATACAGGTATTTAGCACTATAAACTTCCCTCTTAGCATTGCCTTTGCTGTATCCTATAGGCTTTCATAGCTCATGTCACTGTTATCATTTATTTAAAAAATTTTTTAAATTTCCATCTTGGTTTAATCATTGACCCAAAAATCATTCAAAGAGCAGGTTGTTTAATTTCCAATTATTTGTATAGTTTTGATATTTCTTCTCAGAATAGATATCTAGTTTTACTCTGCTGTGGTCTGAGAAGATACTTGATATTTTAATTTTTTAAAATATATCCATACTTATTTTGTGGCCTATCATATGGTCTATCTTGGTGAATGTTCCATGTGCTGATGAGAAGAATGTAAATTCTGCAGATTTTGGATAGAATGTTCTGTAAATGTCTATTAGGTCCATGTGTTTTAGAGTCCAGTTTAAGTTCAGTATTTCTTTGTTGAGTTTCTGCCTCAATGATCTGTCTAGTGTTGTCAGTGGAGTGCTGAAGACCCCCAGTGGTATTGTATTGCTGTTTTATTCCTTAGATCTAATAGTATTTGTTTTATGAATCTGGCAGTTCTGGTGTTAGGGGCACATATGTTGACTATTGTTATATCTTCTTGTTGGATTGTTCCCTTTATTATTATATAATGACCTTCCTTGTCTCTTTTTGATGTTGTTGAGTTAAAGTCTAGTTTATTGGATATAAGAATAGGTATTCCTGCTCACTTTTGGTTTCTATTTGCCTGTAATAGTTTTTCTACTCCTTTACCTGGGGTCTATAAGAATCTTTATGAGTTAAGTGGGTCTCCTGAAGCCAGCAGATATTTGGCTTGTGTTTTTTATCCATTATGCCAATCTAATCTACACCTTTTAAGTGGGACATTTAGACCATTTAAATTCAAAGTTATCATTGGTATGTGAGATACTGTTTCAGTCATCATGTTGATTGTTACCTAGTTGCTTTGTATTCTCCACTGTGTTACTGTTTATAAGTCCTGTGAGTTTTATACTTTTAAGTGTTTTTATACTGGAGAGTAGCAATTTTTCATTTTGATGTTTAAAATCCCTTTAAGCATTTCTTGCAGGGCTGATTTAGTGGTGACATATTCCCTCATTGTTTGCTTGTCTGGGAAAGACTATTTCTCCTTCACTTAAGAAACTTAGTTTTGCAGGATATAAAATTCTTGGCTGACAATTACTCTGCTTTAGAAGGCTAAAGATAGGAAACCAATCCCTTCTGGCTTCTAGGTTTCTGCTGAGAAGTCTGTTGTTAGTCCGAAAGATTTGTCTTCATAAGTTTTCTTGAATGTTTTTCTCTTGCTGCCATTAGAATTCTTTCCTTTAGGTTGATTTTAGGTGATGCCATTTTTGCAATGAATTTCCCAGGTGTTCTTTGAGCTCCTTTATGTGGATATCTAAACTTCTAGAAAGATCCAGGCAAGTTTTCCTCAATTATTCCCTCAAATAGGTTTTCCAAACATTTTACTTTTTCTTATTCTCCCTCAGGAATACTTATGTTTCTTAGGTTTGCACATTTTATATTACCCCATATTTCTCAAAGAGTTTGTTCATTTCCTTTAATTCTTTTTTCTTTATTTTTGGAAAATAAGGAAAAATAAATTGAATGAAATGAGTTAATTCAAAAAACTTGTCTTCATCCTCTGAAGTTATTTCTTTGGATTGGTCTTGTCTATTGTTTGAGTTTTCTTTTTTTAGAGACAGCATCTCACTCTTTGATCTGGGCTAGAGTACAGTAGCATGATCATAATTCACTGTAGCCTCAAACTCCTGGGCTCTAGCAATACCACTGCCTCAGGCTCCCAAGTAGCTTTGACTACAGGTACACACCACCATGCCTGGCTAATTTTTTTATTCTTTGTGGACAATAATTCTTTCTACATTTCCCAGACTGGCTTGAACTCCTGGCCTTAAGCATCTTCCCACCTCAAACTTTCAAAGTTCTGTGAATGAATAAAGGCATGAGTTTTTGAGCTTTCAACTCCATTTTGTAAACCCATCAATGTATCTTTTATTTCCAGAAGTTCTGTTTTTTTTTAATATACCTCTTTAGTAAATTTTTTGCTCACATCCTGAATTACTTTTTGGTTTCTTTGTGTTGGTTTTCAACTTTCTTTTGGATTTCATTGAGCTTCCTTATAAGCCATGTTCTAAATTCTTTATCTGTTATTTCACCACTGTCTTTTTGGTTGGGATCAATTGCTGGAGAGTTAGTGTCATCCTTCAGGGGGTGTAGAAACAGTCTGTTTCTTCATACTGCCAGAGTTCTTATTCTGGAGAAGATGTTCCTTCTTATTTTTTTGGCTATCCTTTCATTTGGGTGGAATTTTATTATTTTATTTATACTTTATTTTTTATGTTTTCCCCTTGGGGGGGTGTGCCTGAAAGATATTTTATTCTTGTCTATTTAACTTCAATTTGGGGTATTTTCAGGGAGCCAAGGATTTGTATGTGTTCCTTGGTTATCAGTAGTCTTTGTACAGTGAGCAGTGTCTTTCTCAGATGCTGGTTGTAGTAGAAAAAATATTAGGCTCTAGTTCAACCATCATGTCAGTAGGTGGCACTTATGTGTAACAGCTGGCTGCAGCAGAAGCTGATGGGTATGTGTGCTCTGGTGGTGCAGTGGTTTGTGGAATGCCTGCTGTCCTATGTTCCCTCCTCAAACCTCCAAGTCAAAGCTGGGCTGCCAGCTCACCCTCGTACACCCCAGTGATGGATGTAAGTACAAGCCTTGATGAGAATGTTGTGGGAACTTGTGTTGAATTTCACTGAGATCTCTGTCAAGGGCTAGGGGGAGAGAGGTAGGGGAGTCAATAAGTTTCTCAGCCTGGGTAGGCAGGCATGCTATCTCCCTCCCTATTACACTACTGACTTTCAGTTCAGATAGCCACTCTCCTCCAGGCCATGGCAGCACCTGACCTGCAGATCTCTGCCCAAGCACTCTACTCATAAAGCCTGAAACAGCTTGCTTTTCTGCTTGCCTGTACTCTGCTGTATGAAGTTGTGGCTTTTTAAATGTAAAAGTGGTGGGCCCCACCCTCGATACAAGCCTGGTTGTGGTAGGTAGACACACTGTGGGGGCAGGGGGAAGATAGATACTCCCAAATGCCCTGGTTTGATCATGCCCTGGCACACCTGCACCAGTGCCCCCTGCCCACGTGGGTACAGCCATGGGTTGCATCAGCAGCAGTGGGTGGAAGGGAAGGGAGTGATCCAGCTTCCCAGCCTGGGTAGGCAGACATGCTATCTCCTTCCCTACCAAACCACAGACCTGGGACTCATGACTTTCAGTTCAGATAGTCACTTTTTCCTCCATGCCATAATGTAGATGAGGGCTTCAGAAAACACTTGACCCACAGATCTCTGCCCAGACAACCTCAGGGCAAAACTTCTACCAGCTTGAAGGAGGCAGCTTTTGGCTTGCCTGTATTCTGCTATGGAAAGCTACGGTTTTTTAAAGGGAAAGGTATGAGCCCCACTTTCCATGGAAGCCTGGGTATGGGGGGCACACTGTTAGAGAGAGGGCAACTGCTCCCAAATGCCCTGGCTTGACTTTTCCCTGGTGCATCACCACGTGCCCTACTTGGGAACAGCTGTGGCTGCATGGGCAGCAGTAGGCGGGGGAGAGGAGGAGGGAGGGAAGATTCTGATTGAAGGAAAACTGGTGCTCTGGTCCCCTTTGTCCTGAGGAGCTCTCCAGTGTTCTGTACTTTCCTCCCACCTGGAAGCAGCCTACCCTGAATGTCCAAGTTCCAGGAATCCCACAGTTTCCCTG
Source organism: Lemur catta (assembly GCF_020740605.2). NCBI lineage: Eukaryota > Metazoa > Chordata > Mammalia > Primates > Lemuridae > Lemur > Lemur catta. The sequence goes on along the minus strand of NC_059155.1, from coordinate 52,752,948 downwards.
GGACCCACTGGCCCCCAGGGCTTCTGCAGTCTGAGTGGGTGCTGTAGAATGTTAGCTGTGGATCCAGCAATGCAGAGACTCAAGGGCTGAGATTCATTGGTCAAGGCAGCCACAAAAACACTGCCTCCCAGTGAATGGAGGGAAATGAGCTGCACCCTCTGTGAAAAACCCGGGCACAGTGAGCACAGTATTAGTGGGAGTACAGCTTCCTCTACATACCTGGGACTGGCCGTCCAGTGGCACACTTCATGCCAAACCCTCATGGGAGCAGACATTGCTATGCCCACAGCAGTGATTGGGTGGCAGCAGGGAAGTCCCTGTCTGTATGTCCCCTCCCAGGCTCCAGTGCTGCTCTTGTTCTGAGGTGGGAACACTCTCTTGCCCTGTGGATTCCACTCTGCACTCATGTACTGGGAGGAATGCAGACAACTTCGGATCTTAAGCCAGGGGCTCTCAGGTGGAGGAGAGCATGTGCTCCACTTCCCTTTGTCCCCCAAAGCATTGTGGCTCATGGCACTTTCCTATACCCTAGGGTCAGCCCCCCACTACTGGTCAGAACTCCAAGAATCCTGTAACTCTCCTGTGCCCCCCTAGACCTTTGCAGTTGCTATAGTCCGAGTGAGTGCTAGGGAATGTTTGTGTGGAATCCAACGACAAGGAGAGTGAAGGATACAGGCACACAACGGGTGCATAAGCAGTATGGCTCTCGCCAACTTGGCCTGGGTCTGAGGTGGAGGGAAGCAACCTTCTGAGGGCTAGCAGCCCAGTGCTCTGTTCTTTAGAAGTTCTCAGTTTGCTGATGGCAACAGCACTTGGGATCATGAGGGTGGAGGGGCTCTCTGAGAGTTCAGAGCTGGCAGTCTGCTGCAGGTATGAGGGGAGGAAAGATAAACACCCCTACCTACCCTTTCTGTGGGACTCAAAATTCCTCAGGGGGTCAATCTCTGCCAAAATATTGCATCTTCTTGTCCTGCTCCACAACTTTTTTCCACGGGATCTCCAGTGGGTTCTGGTACTCTTCTCTCAGTATTCTACCTGGGCTATGCTATTTCACCTGAAATTTTTTCTCCTTTCTGTGATGATCTTGATGTTTCAGTCAGCCAACTTGCCTGCCTCCCTCCCAAATTTTGAATTCTTTATCTGTCATTTCAGAATTTTCATTTTAGTTAGGATGCATTGCTAGAGAGCTAGTGTGATCCTTTCAGGGTGGTCTTTATACTCTTTTTTCATACTACCAGAGTTCTTATGCACATTCCTTCTCATCTGGAGAAGCTGCCACTTCTTATTTTTTAATTTACTTTTGTTCATATGGGAATTTTTCCCCCTGTTAAGGATGTGACTGTAGCATATGTTGGGTAGGGACCTTTGATATTGTTGAATGGCGCTTTCAGAGGGCCAAGGTTCTGAATGAACTCCTTGGTTATATATAGCCTTAGTGTGGTGCTTTCCTCAAATGCTAGTTATTTGTAGATTGTAGCAGTGGTGTGCTAGGCATGTAGGCAGACACTTCTTGCCAAGAAGGGGAGATGGAGGTCTTCAGAAGCTTATCTCTTTCCCCAGCACTGTGAACTTCTAACAGCATGAATTATATTGGGACATGCAGTTCATCCCTCAGGCCAGTAGGTGGCGCCTGCGGGTAAGCGTCAACGCGTGGGGGGGGGTGGGCGCTGTACACATATGTTAGCCAATGTGATGGACTGGACAAGTTGGTCTTCCTGCTGGTAGGTGACCCTTGCAGGAAAGAGCCAGCTGTGGTGGTGGTTGTGGGATTTATGCTTGGCCTTAATTAATCAGAAGTACTTGAATGTCCCAGATGATGGGCGGGACCTTGGAACTCATAGGGGTCCCCATCCTGTGTTCCTCCACCTCCACCACCAACCACCACCACTGCCATGGTGGAGGAGCAAAGCCAGGTTGGGTGGGGCTGAGTCAGGCAAGCCTGTTTCCACGCTCCCGAAAGGCGGGTGCAAGTGCTGACCCCAGTGGCGAGAGGGAAGTTCCTAGGCCACTGGGGCAAACTTCCCGGGAGCTGTGGAGGCACCTCCATCACCAAAGAACCTGCATGAAGGGAGAGGGGTGGCCGGGAATCCATATCCCAGCAAACAGTAGTGGGACCTGCTCAGCTCCCACTCCCCTGACCCAGTGGATTTTCCTCCTCCCTCCAGCATCCGGTAGCCAGCATTAGGCCAAACCAGGTAGGCCAATCTCTAGCAGTCTGTATTCAGTTCGTGAAGCCACCCTGGACCACAAGTCTTCCTGCCAAGGACAGAATACATGGATTTCGGGCCACACCCTTCCCAGTCCCCTCTTGTGAAGGAAGGTGTGAGGGGGCTGCTCACCCTGCTCACAAGGCGCAGCACAAACCCACACCATTCTCCTCTCAGTTCTGACTATGGGACTTCTTTCCACTCAAGGTCAGATCGCAGATCTCATCCTTATTGCCCCTGAGATGTGATCAAGTCCTCGGGGGACAGGACCAGGCCAATGGACCTGTCCTCAGGCCTCCTGAATTTAAGTACTGTGATAGGGAGTTATGGGCTGGTCCTAGGCTGCCCATGCGGGACAGTCAGGCAGGTCAATGGCAGTTGGGCTGTGGGCCTATCACCGGGAATGGTATGCCCCTCTCCATTGGAGCAGTCAGGCGGGCAGCTCTGGAAGAGGGTCCGCAGGTGTGGGGTTCATGGTCTAAACACCCCTCAGTCCTGCAGTAGCCCACAGCTGCAGCAGAACTTGTCTTTGGGGTACTTGTCAGCACTCAGGTTCCCATCTCCCTCCCTGGCCCAGTAGCCTGCAGAGGCAGAGGTGACTTCAGGGCAGGGCTCAGGGCCTTGGGGGACAGGCTCCCAGAATGACTCTGCACTGCAGTTGCCCTGGATCCAGTGTTCAGAAGCCTGTGGAACTCCACTTAAGTTTGAGCAGTGCCTCTGCATGATCTTCAGGCAGCTCCCTATGCCAGTCTAGAGGCCTGTAAGGGTTTAGGAGCTCTTTTGTAGCTAGGATTATAAAGATCCATGGCTGGAATGTGGAGCCCCAAGGGTCTTTCACTTACCCCTTCCCTGGGTCTGGAAGCCACTCAAGGCTTTCAGCTATCCCCACCAGGAAGCACTGCTTCCCCTTCCTTCACACTCAGTATGTCCTCTTGAGTCTCTGTTATATTCCAGGATTCTTTCCCAGACAAATTATGGATATTTAATCCATATCTTGGTTCTTCTCTGAGGAAGAGGCATGTGCCAGCTTCCTCTAGTGAGCCATATTGCTGCAAAATCCCTGAACCTCCTATTGTTTCTTTAGATATTTAAGGATGACAAGGAACTAGAGAGAATTTCTGCTTCTGTAGCAGGAAAACAGGGCTAGAGAGAGGTGTTATTAAAATTCTCCCTTTGCCTACTCTTCCCAAACCCCCAGGGGGTTGAATATGAGTGTTCAGGCATTTGATTAGCCATAAGCCAAGTGTAGGGAAATGATAGAAATGATTATGGATGACCTACTGGTTCAGGAGGTCCAATCAAAAATGGTAGCTAAGGCCACAAAGCAACATGGAACAAAGGAAAGAGCATGAGATAGATAGAGTCCAAAGCCCTGAGTTTGAGTCCTTCCTGCTTAACCTACTAGCTATATGGTTTTCGGCAAGCCACTTAACCTCTCTGAGCCTCAATTTTCTCAACCATGAAATGAGGAGAATTATCCTTACTCTGTAAAATGGCTGTAAAGCTGCAGTTTCCAGGGCATGGGGCGAGCCTGCTCCACTAAATATGACCCTGAACTTTCTTGCTCCCAGGCCAGTGTTCATAGCCCTTAAAAACTCCTTCTGATAAACCTAAAAAAAAAAAAAATCTCACTACCTCCTTTAGTTCATTTAAAATTTCCAAGCAAGTTAAATATTGTAAGTAAAAATAAGCCAAAGCAAGAGTAATTCTGAATATTTTTCAATTTACATAGTTACCCCATTGTCCTTGGAAATTCTATGCACCCTTTCAGGGAAAGGATGGTATTTACCACCCACTCACCAAAATAACAGGTACTTGGGTTCACACTAATATCTCCTCCTGGGCTAACCATGCCTCCTATTCTAATCCTCGTAGACTTAAAGGTCAAATTCACACATTCTTCTTCCCCAAAGAAGCTTTTCTTGACTGTACCCACCAGCCCAAGCCAATGTGGCTCCCCTTCTCCAAATTCTAACACCAACTGTGAAGACCCTTACATACTATGTTCTTAGCACACTTAACCACCATGTTGCTCACAGCTTTTAGTTTTATCTGCTCATTTAGGCTGTTCACAAGCACTCTTCCTTCCTTGGTCTTGCCTCATTCAGGAGTGTCCACAGAAGAGCAGCAGATAAAGTTCCAGAGGTTTTTCTAGTCATCTTCTGCAAATAGCAAGGGGACAAAACCCTCCTGAGCCCTGGTTGCCTGTGATCCTGTTGGGACCAGGCTGCCTACATGCCACTTGTTAATGGTGGTCTGAGTGCCTTCACAGGGACATGATGAGTAGGTACTAAAAAAGATGCTATTTGGACTATCACAACTTCCCTGCCTAATAAAGTTCATCATTTCTAATAAAATGCCAGCCTTCCTCCTTTTCCTTTCTGCTCATCCAAGTTGGAGGATATTAAGGGAGCTAAGGCTTCTTCAGGAGGGTCCTGGTAGTCTGCATACAGACACCTAGGCCCTGGCCCTAGCCAATGGCTCAACAAGGAACCTACCTCCATCCCTGACATTACATAATTGAAATAGTTCCAAGTTATTTAAATTTGGCTTCGATGGGCATTCCTGGAGTTTAGTATGACGTTGCAGGACATTTTGTACAAATGACAGATGCTGCAATCTGGGGAATGCAACAGTTCAGGACTGAAGCCTGCTTTACCTGTCAGGAAGGTTCTCCCTGCTCCTATAGAGGGGACCCTGTACTCTCTTCTAGCTTGGACCATGCCAGTTTTCCCTCCAGAGCCCAGGGAAGGCACATGGGGCTGAGACTGGGCTGATGTCGCTCACTACTGTATTCCAGTATCTAGAGTGTATGCTTAATAATCACAACAAAACAACAACAACAACAACAACAATAATAATAGCAAAAATGGATACTTATTATGTGTCAGGCCCTATTCTAAATGCTTTGCATTTATTAACTTAAGTAATCCTCACAACAGTCCTCCAATGTGGGTACTGTAATAACCCCATTTGATATGAAACTATAGACATAGAACAATTAAGAAACTTGCCTAAGAATAAAAGCTACTAAATGTCAGAGGTGGGCTTTGAGTTCAGGTTGTCTAGCTCTAAAATCTGTGCTTCTGTTTAAGTAATGTGTTATCTTGCCTTCTGGTAAAAAAAGTGCTGAATGAATGATTAGTAACACTGAATATACAGTAACAGTATAGCTAACATCTACAAAGTACTTACTAAATGCCAGGCACTGCATCTGCATTATCTCATTTGACCCTTACAACCTCCCTTCCTTCTAGATACCATTATGATTCCCATTTTGCAAATGAAGGGATAATTATAAGGACAAAAAGTTTGCCCAAGGTCACACAACTCATAGAAGAAAGGAGATTGGTGCCATCTAGTCTGGCCCTAGCACCTGTGCTCTTAACACTATATGCCATTTCTCCCCACTACCTCAGGGGTTTCTCTCCCAAAGCCTCCTGAGATGAGTTTTATCATCAGCTTGATTTTACATTGAGGAAAATAAGAATGAAGTTAAAGAACTTGCCCAAGGTTAAACTAGTAAGGGACAGAGTTTAGTACTCAGGTATTCTGGTTTTAAATCCCTATACTCTTTCAGCTCTATCCCCATTGCTGTTGCTATTGTTGTATTTGTGAGTTGTCCCAAATGGCTCATCCTCCAAGTCTGGTCCGTCAGTTCAAGAAGAGATGGTCCAAATGTAGAAACTTCCCGGAACAGAAGAAGTCCTTTGTCCAGCATCATTACATGCCGTTTAGTTCTGATCCCCCAGGGTATGGTGAACTTAGCAGGAATACAGAGCAGTTATGAAACAGGGAACAACCATGTCTATACTGGCAAAATTCATGACAGAGGATGCAGGAAAAGCATGTTTGGGGAAACTGTAGGGCTGCAGGAACATTAGTGGATGATTGAGGAAAGGGGATCTACTCCCTTCGACAGTAAATAGTGAAAGAGAAAAAAAAGGAGAAAAATCCCCTCAAAGCAGCAAAAAAAATTTCTAAAATAATATCAGGAAGAAAATAAAACATGCAAAAATAACAAGGCAATGAGACACAGAGGAGCACAGATAGCCAGCACAGAGGATAAGAAGAAAGAGAACAAAGAGTCTTACCTGGACTTTTCAAAAGAAAAGTGACAAGGAAAGAATGGGGACAGCAAAATTAAAGAAGTGGTCAGGTAATTAGAAGTCACTGGTATCTTTCCCATCTACTATAATTGCCGTTTAAAAGTGCCTTCACACACACACACACACACACACACACACACACACACACACACACACACACTGAAACAAGCTACAGGCTGCACAAGTTGTTGCAGTGGCTCAGTCAATCCCAACTCCTGATGTACAAAACAGGTAAGTTTTTGCAAAACTGACTGGGAATTAAGAGAATCTTAAGAGTAGGTTAGTGTTGAGCCTAAGAATACTGAGTTATAGAAATGCCCCCTGTATTTCTGGAGACAAGATTTGATTTCAGAAGTCAAATAAGGCTTTGCCTTAAAGAAAAAATAAATGTGTTAGTTCAAAAGCTGCCTCGCCTCAGGAGGGCGTCTCATTGGTCAGTAACAGCTGCACTTCAAAGAGACAGTTGTAAACTGGGCCTATGGTTCTCACCTGTTTTGAAAGACAAGACAGGCCTCGCCCAGAGGCATGGGTTGCTGGAGCTGACAGACAAAGACCCCCGGAGATGAGAGCTGATCAAATAGATATGCTAATGCCCAAGCCGGGCCCAGATAGATATGCTAATGCCCAAGCCGGGCCCAGATAGATATGCTAATGCCCAAGCCGGGCTCAGAAGGAACCATGCGGTTAAAGTAATTAACATAAAGCATAGCTTATGTTGACTTCTGAGATCATCTCCGTCTCCAAGAACACAATCACTGGAGCCAAGATGTCTCTGTTTTTTGCTAAAGTAATAGCCTTATCATAAAACTTAGAAGTTTGCCCCAAGAAGATTTTGTAACTCATTGTTCCCCTAGATAGAGTTAGTTAAAGGATCTGTAGTAGCCTTTTAGGAGACTTTGGCCCTAAACCATGGGCAATGGGAGCTTGTATCTACTCTATAAAATACCTGTGTGGAGTTTCAGTCTTTGATATATTTTTGCAGGAAGAAATATATCCATCCGGATTCCTCCTTTCTCTATTTTCATAAACCTTTACTTTATAAACTATATCTTTGGCTCTGTGTATTATTATTATCATTATTTTATTTTTTATTTCTGTTTCCTACTATTTTTTCATCCTTTGCGATGACCCCTGCCTGAGACCTGATTGGAAGAAAAAACCTCTTTGCGGGGAGCGTAGCTAACTCCCCGCAGGTTAGGAACTTAGTGGCTGGGCCACATGATCCTGGAGAGAGATCAGACAGAGTGTTTCAACGTCTCCTACACTATCTCTGGCAGATAATCATCTAGCTCATATTTGGGTACATGTAGTGATGGGGACCTCCCTACCTTATGAGGCTGCCTATTTCTTTGTTGGGGGTGGGAGAAGACTGAGATTATTGAGCACCTACTAGGTGCCAGGCACTCTATCGGGCATTTTACATGCACTGATTTTATTTAATCTTCATAATAATCCTGTGGAATAGTTATTATCCCCATTTTACAGATGATATAATGGAGGTACAGGAAGTGAAAAGTCACTTGCTTGAAATTGTATAGTTAGTGAGTGTTGGAACAGAATTTGAGCCCAGAATTATCTGACCACAAGTTTGTGCTTTATCTATCACTCAACATTGCTTCTGTCTGTAAGGAAACCATGAGAGAATCTGAAATGCCAGACTGAAATACAGATAATCTCTGTACAGTGCAATCCTCCCATCAACTAATTTAGTTACAAAATAGAAACTGAGTTTAATGGAACATGACTTGCCCTTAGGAAATCAATGCTGAACCCCTGTGATCACTGTATCTCTTTCTAAATCTTCATAAACTGCCTAATAGTCTATTATATAATTCTAACAACCTCAATAGCAATAATGACATAGAGGTTACCAGTATGGAATCTGGAGCCAGCTTACCTGGATTCAATTCCTGGCACCATCACTTATTAGCTATGCATCACACCTTGGGAAACTTATATATCTTCCCTGTATCTCACTTTACATGTCTTTAAAATAGGAATAATAATAGTAACTACCTCATATACTTGTTGTGAGGATTATATTAAGTTAGTGAATGTAAAGTTCTTAGAACAGAATCATAGAGATACTTAAATGCTAATTCATTATCATTTTATTGTCAATCTATATTTTCCAGAATATATTATTATTTTTTTAAAACTAGCACATTTTCTTATCTATAGTGTTTTCACAGATCTCCTGGAACACGTAATTCTGTCAAGATTACCTACAGCAATTCCTCTGGAGACATTTTAGAATTATTTAAGTGCTCATGGATGTATATATTTTTAAACTACATGACACTTAAATTCTGTTAGACTATAAGCCCCATGAAGGCAGAGCTCATAGTCTAACACAGAACAGGGGCTCAATAAATACTTACAGCATGAAGGAAAAATTCAGAGCAGTGAAGTGCTATCTTACAACCTCAGATACTTTGAGATTTGATTCCCTTTTAGTCAGGATTTTGCTCTTTTTTCCCTTGACAGAGAAGAAATTTATGTCCCTCTGTTAACAGTAAATCATCTGCCTCAAGCAGGGAGTTGTCAGACTATCACTTCTTTTTTCTTCTTCATTTGAACTGATCTTTAAAAAAAATTATTGATATTATCTTAAGCATTTTTTATAACTAACTTTGACCCATTCTAGGATTCGTGAAACTATTTTTGGTCACTTCTGTTAAATATCCATATGTGAAATGTTACATATTATTTAGTCTCTTGCTAGGTAGGAGCACTTGTTTCATCTTTTTAAAATATCAACTCATCAGAAAGTTTAATGTAGTCACATTTGATTACTTACCTTCCTTACCTGCTTTATTCCTTGTAAAAAAGATTACTGAGCTTTTGGACATTCTTTTAAATTGTGTGTCTGAGGGGAGTGAGAGCCTTACTCAACTTGCCCTAGTCTCAGCCTTTTCCCTTCCTTTTCTTTGTAGATTTCCTTTGTCAAAGGAATATTCACCCTCCAGGAAGCCTTGTCCATTCCTCCCAGCTCTATCTCAAGATGAGAATCTTCTGTAGTAATAGCAAAAGATCCCTAAAGAACCCGGCAGACAAAATACCTTGTCTCTCTGCATACCTTCTTTTGGCCCCACAATCATTTATCAACAGTTAATTCCCTATTTGCTGAACAGAAAAGATCTATTGTATTAATAGATACCAAATGGAAATCCCAACACAAACATCAGATAATTTTAATGGTCTTTGAACAATCAGGGTGTAGCTGCTCTGCTCTGGGAAGCCAGTGTTAAGATGACCCATGTATGTGGAGTTAGTAATCCCAGGCTCCAGGCTGGCTTTGCTTTGGGAAAAAAAAGCCTGTGGTTCTTGCTAGAACAAGAAAGCTCCCATTTGAGGGAAACTATGCTTGCTTCATGGTTCCTCTCTTTCTTTTTTCTGTCATCCCTGTTGCCTGCTTCCCTCATCTTGCCAGCTTAGCTGGTCTGAACCCACAGCCCTATCTTAACTTCCAGTTTCTTCCAAATTATTAGCTCCCACTAGCTGGCTTAAAAGTTGACTTATCACTCCATCTTGGCCTTCCACTGCCCCTTGGTTCCTAAACTGAGTCTACTATTCATCTTGTTTCTTCCCCTTTATTCCTAGCCTCTGCCTCACTGTTTTGTGTCCTGGCTCTTGGCCCTATCTCCTGTACCCACTGCTTTACAGAGCCCACCCTCACATTTTACTTAAAGTAACCCCAGCCTTGGCTGACAGATACGAAATTAGCAGGGTCTGGGGGTGGGGAACCCTAAAATAAACAAGGTTTCTAATTGTTAGCTGTCTCTGTGACTAGTTCTGAGCATGAACATACCTTAGGGAGAAGAATGGGCATACGACTGTTATTGACATGGCTGATATGCTGAGAATGTCTTTGGTTACCTAAATTAACCCTCAAAAATTCTGCCTCCTGATTTTATGGAAATCCTGGGAAGAGTTGGCGGGAGCTAAAAAGAGGCAGTGATGCTTAGCTGAGTTTCAGATTCATAAAAGTTCTTTCTTCCAGGGTCAGCTCCAGACTAAGGTAGTTATTATCCCAATTAACTAGCTGGCTATTGGTTCAAGGGCTGACATTCAGATCTTATTGCCAAACACTGAGGTAGTCTGAATATAAGCTCAATTTTTTCTCTCAATCCACTGTCAAAGGCAAATGGATAAAGATTTAATGCAATATGTGACACACACATGCACATGAACAGAAGGCAGGGGTCTTAAAACAAACATGTGGTTCATATCCCAGCACAGAACAAATTAGCAGTGTTTGCCCTTGTGTTTTGTGACTCAGAAGTCCTCTTTAGAGGTATTCACCACTGGGTGAAGGAGAGGACAAAGGGACTAGATGATGGTAAAAGAGGCAAAGGTAGGACAGCGAATTTGGAAAGTCACTCTAAGCACTCGGTTCCTCCTTCGTCTTTTACTTGCCCTGGTCCCAAACTCTTCCCAGCCAGTCCCCAGAGACACAACTGGTCTGAACTCCCTATCCTTATTTAGGGAGGAGGTGTGTGGAACAGTATGCCATAAGGAGGGATCATGCTGAGAACATATGCCGCCCTCTCCACCAGCACCAAGGAGAAGAGGCCAAGAAACCAATAATCACAGAGTTATCCAAGGGTCAGTGGTAAGAGTGAGACCTCTCCTCAAATGGATTACAAAGATCGAAGGGTGGGTGAGAACATGGTTGGGAGTTGTGGGGAACCAATGCACCTTGCATAGGAAACGGGTAGAGGAATGTGGAAAATTCCTATATCACAAAGGTACCTACCTGTCAGGGCAAAAGTAGGAGGCCCCTTATTGGTTCCTGGGGCAGAGAAGGGCCAGGTGGCCAGAGCCATTAGAGTAGAAATGAGGAAAGGTGCTCGGGGAAGCTACTGTTTACCAACTGGGATAGAAATATTTCAATATTTTTAACAACTGGTACAAACCAGCTGGCTATCAGCTCTGGGTGGAAGGGATTGAGAAGTAGCACTATGAGGGTCATGAAGGAAAAGAGTAAAAAAGATACCAAGACAAAAGGTACCAACTACAGAGTTTCACGGTTCACAAGCCAGCCCTGCCTGTGATATTCATGCCACACTAGTGCTCCTGATATGGAATTGCTGCCAATCTCCTGTTTTTCCCCCAGTAGTTTTCCCCCACTTGGTTTAGAGCCTGGGGATGACAGAAAGGAAGGGGCTAGTGCCCCAAGGTGCCCATCTCCCTCAGGGAAGAAGGGGGCAGAATTACCTTCTTGCAGAGGACCATCTGGTGATCAAACAGGAAGAAGACCCGCTGCTGGTTGCGGCCATAGGGCTGGTATATCCAGGCCATCTCCCCAGTGTAGATCAGCTCCGAGCTCCTGTCTAGGATGTCCTCGCCCTGGGAAGGACATGCAATGGTGAGAGGCAGCCAGGTAGGAGAGATGATACCTTTACCTGCCTAGAAACACTCAAGGCTGGGCATAGACTGGGGATGGAGGATGCCAAAATGGGCCTGGTGTGGAAGGAGGGAGGGAGGGACTCCTGAGAATCCTCAAAAGGCTTTATAACTTCATGAGCTAGGAAGACCCATTCTCTTGTTCACCCTGAGGCCAAATGAGAGCTCCACCACCTAGGACTACTACAGCTTCTCTACGCCAGTTACTCTCTAGCCCTAGAGGTACCAGCTGCCATGCATTCTCCCTCTCTCATCTTCTCTATGAATCTCCCTTTCTGCCCAAGTATCTCAATCCCTGCTGTCATCTATCTCAGTCTCTTTCTACTTGAAGAGTGAGCCTCAGCAGGTGGTAGAAGTCTCTCTGCTTCCCACATGAGTAGATGGGGACAGGGACAAGGGAGGGCAAGAAAAGAAGATCATGATAGATGGAGAGAAAGAGAATCCACTCATCCTCTTATAATTGTTTTTTCCTTCTCTTCTCAGTGTATTAAAAATCTATTGATTAAATAGGAAACTTTAGAACCACATGCTTCCTTGGGCTGTTGTCCAGAGAGCCTGGAACTACTTCTCCTTCTTGCTACATATAGTCAGACACAAAAAAAGCACCAAGACACCTGACTACTAGCTAATTCAATTATATAGAGTTGCCAAGGGACCCCCTTACTTATGGCAACTTTGATAGGTCAGATGTATGTTGGGGATATGTGACAAATGCCAAGCCAAACTTGTCCCCTGTCCTCAAGGAGCTTACATCTCAGCAGAGATTAATGCAGGTGTGCTCAGAACTGATGGAACACAAGGAAAACCAAATCAAAGCCATGGGCACAGGGGTGAGTGTTCCAGGGCCTATGTGAAGATGAGGACAAAGAAGAGTGGCACAAGATGCAGAAGAATGAATACTTCCTGAGCACCTATATGGATCAGACATTGTGCAAGATAGTTTTAATCTATCTCATCTGGGCCTCACAATAGCCCTGGGAGTTAGATATTCTTGCTCCCATTTTACAGTTCAAGGTACAGAGAGATCAAGTGATAAGCCAAGGTTGCCCAGCTAGCTCTCTAGAGATCCATGACTCAACCCCAGTCTCTGCAGCTCCAGAGAGTGTGCTTACCCTTTCCATTACATTATCTCTAGGCCAAAAAGTCACTGGCAGACCAGTCCCTTCCTCTCTTTAGGTCTCAGTTTTCCAAGATGTTAAATGAAGTGTATGAGGATGATTTTTATGTCCCTAGCCCTGATAATATAACACTAAGATCACAGCCTTGCATCTAAAAGCTTCAAGGTAAGTTTAGAGATGGGGACTCTCACATCCTCCCAGAAATAATCAGAGGCAAACACAGCCTAGGCAGGGTAGTAGGCCAGAGAAATGGGCATCTGGAAATGGTGTTCTCCAGCACACTACTTTTTTTCCAGTCTAAGGGATGGGAAGGAGAGGGGGAGCTCAGTGGAATTATTTTCTAATAAAATACCCTGAAAAAAGCTCAGAAATACTACTTCCACTCCAGGCTTCACCTCAGGATTACCCAGGAACTAGGTAAACATTCCTTTTAGAGTGGCTGACATATTAGCACAGAACCTCTGGAGGCTGGGCACTGGGAAAGGAAGCCCTCAGGGTTGGAGAGCAGTGTACAACTTTCCTGCTGGGGGGATGGGGAGCTGAGAGGGGTATCAGTTTACCACATCCCACCCTGATGAAGGCTAGGAAAATGTGCCACAGTCCACTTTGAATATGTATGAAGTGAAATAAAGCCATAAAAGAGGGCTAGTGCCATAAAAAGATGGCCAAGGTGACTTTTAAAGGTAACACTATCTAAACTGTGGATTATCAGACCAGGAGGATTACGCAGTATTATCTGGTCCGCCCAGTGCACCAGCCAGAGGCACTCCAATTTTCTTTTAAGTATTTGCCACATGTAATTCCACCAAGCAAAAAAATCTTGAAAAAATACACCTCTAATGCTCACCCAAGCTGACTGACTTGAGCAACACACTATTCTCTCTGTGCCTGTTTCCTCATCTTTAAAATGGGGATAATAACAATACCAACTTTTCGGGTGTTGTGAGAATTATTTAAATTAACATATATAAAATGCTTAGGAAAGTGCACATCACACTATAAGCTCTATATAAGTGATAGTTATCATCTTGACTATTGCTGTGTGCTTTAGGTACTATATCCTGTCTCCTATTAATACAACCCGATAAGAGATGTACTGTTACCGCCCTCAAAACCAAGGTCAGCGAAATTGGAAGTAATTTGCCCAAAGGGGCAAAACTTAGACTCTCTCCAATGTTCATGCTTTTAACCACTAAACCACATTAGAAGGATGACCTCCCTGCCAACCCAGTGGAATAACCAGCTGCCATGAAAGATTTCTAAGGTAAGACTCCCAAAAGACCTGGGTTCTGGGTTCAATGCTGCTACCAACTCACTCTGTGCCCTTGGAAAGTAGCTTGAACTCTCAACCTGTTTCCTCATTTGTAAAGTGGGGATAATATTAATATAACAGTTCCTATTTGACCGACTTCATACGATTGCTTGAGAGCATCAAATCAGCTCATGCAAGAGAAAGGAGCCTCTCATTTTTCAGAGCTCTTACCCTTGCATCCTCTGCCCTACTTGTACCACACATCTCTTTGTCTTGCCCCAGAAAGTGAAATCCCTTCCCACTGCCCCCCAGAATAGGCCTTCTGTTCCATTTCTTTCCTCCAGGATTTTGCTTACCCTGTTTCCTCTGCTGGGAATGTATCTTCCCCTACTAGATGGCCAAGGCCACATTTCATTCATTTCTGTATCTCCAATGCCTAGCACAGGGCCTGGCATAGAGGTGATGCTCAAAACATAAGTCTCCTAGTGTCACATATTTTCTCTAAACCCTCCAGCGGCTCCCATCTCATGCAAACTAAAAGCAAAAGTCCTATGAGGGCATGATCTGACCTCTCATTGCCTCCATGACCTCATCTGTTCCCACCCTTCCCCTTATTCACTGCACACTGGCCACCCTGGCCTCATTGTTGAGTACACACTCCCTATTTTAGGGCCTTTGTATTTGTTCTTACCTCAGCCTAAAATGTAGTGCCCCAAGAAAGCCACATGATTTGTTCCTTCATCTCCTTTAGGTCTTTTCTCAAACGTTGCCTCCTCAGGTAGTACCCCCATCACTCTCTAGCCTGTTATCCTACTTTATTTTTCTTCATAGCCCCTATCACTACCTGACAATATATATTATATGTTTGTTGCCTCTCCCCTATGCTGGAATATAAATTCAATGAGGGTAGGGACTTTGTCCTGTTCAATGATGTATTTGTAGAACCTATAATGAGGCCTGACACAGAGTAGATACTCAATAAATATCTGTTTAATAAATGAATCAATGGATGTTGAATGAATAGTGGCTACCAAAAACTACTGAAATATTTCTTGCCAGCTCCACCTTGCTTCTCTGGGGCCAGAACCTCAGAGAAGAGGCTTCACTCCATTCTAATTCATTCTAATTCACCCCATTCTGCTTGACGACTCCATTCTTATTACAGGCCAATTGATGTGGGGATGTGGACTAAGATCCAGGGAAAGAAGGACAAGGAAAATGCCATTCTTCTCTTCCAGTTTGTTTTCAATGCTGCCTACTAACAGGATGACAGGAAACTAAATCCATACAGCCCCATATTTGATATTCTGGTCCCAGGAGTCACTGTAGCTTTTACATGGATGCTTTTGCTGCCTCCATCACACTGGTTTTTGTTTATTTGTTTGTTTCCTCCAACTTCTTTAGATTCAATCTTCCAATGGTAAACTGGAATAGGCCCTTGGGTATTACACACCCAGAGTGGGAGGGATGGGGTGCCACAAGGAGGAAATCACAACCATATACAATCAAGCTCCCAAACATAAGCTATAAACTTGGGCTCCTAAAAATCTCCAGAAAAAAAAGATCAAAAAGAAGCTGTCGAGGATATGTTCCTTTCCCTTCATTTCATGTAGATTTAATGAGTGTAAAAGGTGGCAAAGTGACAGCTGAACCAAACCTCAGCATCAGAGGAATCAGAAATGGAAATTCCCTCAAAACTACAGTACCTGGGAACAGGTTCTTCTCCCTGCTGCTCCTCTAAATTGTTCTAAGGTATTTATTACTAGTTAGAGGGATGGGTGACACTTTTACTCATCCATTTATTTTTCAGAAGACCTAGGGGATAGGGCAGAGGGAAGGGTACTTTAGGACCTCCTAGTTCCCATAGATGGTAACTGGAATTGGGTAAAGAGACCCAGAATGTTCATGGAGTAAGTTGAGATAAGAGTCAGGCCTTGATAGAATGCAAGCTTCCTACTTTCTAGCCACATGCTCTGATTTATTGAACAGCCCTCAACTGCCTGCATGCTACCAACCCTCCAAATTCCTCTCCAAGGGAGATTAAGTTCTGAAGGTTTCTCTTATGACTCCTCTTTTTCATCTGATAAATGAAGCTGAAATTATCACACAGATGCTTCTGACAGTCATCGTGTTTGTTCAAACATCTGGGAGGCAAGGGGGTGGCAGAGACAGCAAAGCACTGCTTCTTTTTCTTGATTTGCAAGGCTTGTTCACAGCAGCCTTTGGCAATCTAGCAGAACCTGTCTCCTTGTCTGTTCAACTTCTTGGGCAGGTGGAATGAGTAAAGAACCTATACCAGGGAACCAGTGAGGTTGGGCCATCTATCCCAATAGTCATCAAGCCATGGAGTATCCACATCCTGCTGCTTTCTGGGGGAGACTCCCCAGCACTCATCCACTGTCTGACTGGGATTTGGATTTTCCCCTCAAGGTAGTCAAATGATTTATTTAGATATAGACCCTTTATTTCATAAACACACCATCACAGCATCACAAAGAAGAGCAATTGGGCTGTGGGAAGGAGAAGGATGAAAAAGCATATGATGCAGTAGTGAAAAGACCACTACATAAGAAATTAGGAGACTAGATTCAAGTTCCAACATTGTCACTGACTTGCTGTGTGGCCTTGGTCAGGAATAGGCCTCCCTCTGCTTCTCAGTCTTCCACCATCATTACAAGATGTGTGAGAATGAGTAAGAGTGTGTGTAAGAGTATGTGTGAGTGTGTGTGCACATATAAGAATGGTCAGAATTGTAGGGAGAGTCATCTAAGAGCCCTGGTGACTCTGACATCCTAGAAGTCCTTAAGACCAGGTATGGCAAATATGACAGACAATTCAGGCCTGGCCTCTGAAATGTAACTATCAGGCCTTATGAGAGAAAATACTTCCTATAGGGTACCCCCTCTGGAACTGGCAAGTTCCACAGTGACCTCAGAGTCTGAGAAGAGGGCTATGAGAAATTTTTCTTACCAATTGCTATAGACTAAATGTCTGTGTCCACATAAAATTCATATGTTAAAATCTGTTCCCCAATGTGATGGTATTTGGAAAAGAGGTCTTGGGAAGTGATTAGGCCATGAGGACAGAGCCCTCATGAATGGAATGGGATTAGTACTCTTATAGAAGAGACTCCAAAGAGCTCCCTTGCCCTTTCCATCATGTGAAGGACCCAACGAGAAGACGGCAGTCTATGAAACAGAAAGAGGGCCTTCACCAGACACCGAATCTAGTGGTTCGTTGATCTTGGACTTCCCAGCCTTCAGAACTGTGAGAAATAAATTTCTGTTGTTTATAAACCATCCAGTCTATGGTATCTTGTTATTGTAGCCCAAATGGAGTAAGACACCAATTTAGATGATGAGGGGCTTCACCAAGCAGGAAGGTGCAAGGAGTGTATGGGCTTGGATGAGATTAGAGGACCAATCATGTTAAAAATGAGGCAGAAATTGTTAGAATTGCCTTTTTGTGGCCCCCCCACAGACAAACACCCAGGAAGTTCCTCCTGAGATGCCAAGTCTTTAATCATAGCTCAGTGTTATGGAGTTTGGTGTTACTGAAGCTCCCTGGGTGGGCCAGGGAATTTAAAGCTGTTTTTGGTCCCCTGTGGCCCCTGCTCCAGAGACTGGGGACTCAGAGCACATGGAGGAATTCAAAGACCTTCTAGTCATTGGGAAAGGAGGAAGTGTTCCAGAGAATAAGAAGACAACTGCTGCTGGACACTTCCTCTTACAGAGAAACCTGCCAAAGTGAGAGAAAAACGCCTGCTTATCAGCCATAATTTTAGAGTGCCTTAGAGATGATGGGCTTGCTAGAAGCCATTAGGTCCAGTTCTCTGCCTCTAATCAGGCAATTGACCAAAGCAGAGCTGACACAAGGGAAGGAGAATCCATGATTTTCTAGTAAATCTGGGCCAGTTCTGGCTTCCTCTTATGAGCAAGAGAGTCTCTTTATATTGATTCCTCTCCCAGCATCTCAAAGAATCACTATGTTCTACTCTTGAACATTAGGCTTCAAATAGGACCCAGAAATATGTCCCCTGATCAGAATTTTGGTCTTTTTTCAGCTATCCACATTAGGGAGGAACAGACGTAGCAGAATAAAGGAAAGACAGGTTTTTTATGGACCTAGGTTAAGTAGCTGTTCGTAAACCTGATGTCTGGTCCCCTTAGAGTAGGCTAAAAACTACTTGAAATGTTAAGAGAGACACTATCACTTAATCACAAAAAATGACACCTGAGTTGAGGACAGTGGAATAGGGAGCTGGCTCTACTTCTATACTGTGAACACAAAGCTTAAGATTGCTGATTCCTCCCTGGTAGCATGTCTAGCCTCTCCCATTTTGGTTACATTAGCCTGTGGACTATCAGACTATACAACTTGGGCCTCAGAGATAAATGTGAAGTGCCATTATTCCTGGTTCTCTTAGTGGACATCTAGAAAGGGAAGGTTTTATTGACATCAGTTACTAAAGGCTTTCTGAGTTCAGAGAAGTCATGGCTGTTTGAAATTAAATGGAAGGCTGTTAGGGATTATTTTTTAAAAAGATGATAAAAATAGAATTTCATCTGTGGATTTTGTAGGAATGATGATCATGGCCTTGAGTGTGCAGGCTCGGATAGATCTAGTAGATAAGTTAGGTGAGGTAAGCCCACTAACTAGAAAAGTATCTTGGCTGTCCTGCATGGTTGGGAACAAGAGAACCAACCTCATATTCTGTGTCTGGGGGTAAATTTAATATGACTTAACTTAATACATTACTACTTACAGTAATACTTAATACTACTGAATATGCAAGTGTACATCTGGTGACCATAAATCCAGGACTTGAAAGAGCTTCAGAAAGTTACTACATCAACTCAATTGCTTCCTGGCTATACCCAAAGAAATGAACCTTTCATTTCTTAATGAAATATTGTCACAAAAATTTCTTCACTCTTCTTCGAAAGCTACTCAAGTACCGAACCCCTCTCATTAGCAGGAAGTTTTGCTGTGGATCTAACCTAAAGCCTTCCTCTTGCTCTTCAATTCTAATTCCTCTTAATCCATCCTTAGCTAAAATGGGATGCTTTTGCCAAGTTATTTCAACTCCCCAACACTTTATTGGGAAGGGTCCTACCTCCCAGTCTAGGACAGAAGCCTGCCACTGGGCAATCTTGTCGATATTCTCCAAACGTCGTTTGCGTTCATTGATCTGCTGAGTCACATTTCTCATGACAGCCAAAGCAGCTGCCACATATCTGTAGTCACTGTGAAGACACAAAAGTGCAAGTTGAATGAACCAATGTGCCATAGAACCAACATGCTAGATGCCAATCTAACATCTACTCTCTTCTACCTCCTTAGTAACAGAGTTCTGATTTTCAGATGGAAACCCATGCCAACTGGAATAAAAGACTACATTTCCTATCCTTTGTTTCATCAGGGATGACTATGTGACTAACTTCTCTGTCCAATGATATATAAATAGGAGCATTAGGCAAAACTTCTGAGAGATCACCGTTAAAGAGAGCACACCCTTCTTTAGCCCTTACTTAATCCTGATGCTTGGAATGTGGATGTGATGGCTGAAATTCTAGTAGCTATCTTGGGCCATAACAACAGGGTCCATACCCTAGAGATAGGATAGCAGAAAGCTATATATTTCTGATGACCATGGAGCCACCACACCAGCCACAGATCTCCTACCTGCAGACTTCTTTCACATGAGAGAGAAATAGACCCCTAGTTTTTCACAGCACTATTTTGGTATCCTATCTGATACAACTAGCCAAGGACCAAGAAGGGAGCCTCACACATAGCACAGTCCATACAACCTTACTAACTCTCCCACCACCTATTTCTAGGGAGCTTCTGCCCCAAATCACTATGGAATAATATCTCCACCTTTCCTCTTGCACAATATAGAGATAGGATATAGCACAGTAGTTAAGAACACAGAGTCTGAAGCTACTCTGTGGGTTGAAACCCCACTTTTTGTCACTGACTAGTAGTGTGGCTTTTGGCAAGTCTCACCCACTCTCTCATTGACTCAGTTTCCTCATCTGTACAATGGGAAGAATTATAGAATTTATTGAGGGTTTAATAAATTAAATGCAATCATCCATGTAAACTGTTTTACTCTTGGCTCAAAATAAATGTTAGCAGTATTATTATTATAAGTAAAATATTTCTCTAGTAGAGACATCACATAGGATGCCTAATAAAACCTCTAGTCCCAGAAGTATAACCCTCAGCCTCACTTTCTGGGAACTTGGATATTGGATAGCCCATGTGTTGATAGTTACACATCCTACTCAGTTTTCTATGCTTTTCTGATCTGATTTCCAATTGAATGGCTCCTGTGAAAGGCAGATTGAAAGTGAGATTTCAGTCATTTTGGTGGAGCTAAAATAAACTGAGAAGACAAGAGGATGCATTACAATGCAGTGTTAACACCTTTCTTTAGAGAAGCTGAAAATGCCTTGTGGTCACTAATCTTCTCAATCTTCTAGCACCAATTAGAAAAAACAAGGAGAAAAAGAAGATGTACAACAACTGCCTTTTCTTTCCTAATACATTGAATAGTGGAGTGGTGGACCATACAATGGCCCAGGGAAGAGAGTTCTATTAATAATTGCCAGGCAGGATGCTATGCAGTACCTCCTCTTAGCTAGCATCCATCTACCTAATCTGTGCTCTACACACGTGCCAGAACCATGGCCCTCAAGCACTATCGCATTTTATAACCTCCAGTGACAGGCTTCTCACTCCTCCTAACCAGTCTATTCTGTCTCAGAACAAATCTGTCACAAAAGTCTTCTTTATTCTGATTCTTAATGTTAGCTATTATCAGCTTTTCTTATGGATCCCACTGCTGACTCATTTTGGGCTTATAATCACCTAACACTTCCTAAGTCTCTTCAAAACATGTCTAGAAGCTGTATCTCTCTCTCAGCCTGTCCTTGAGCTACTGATTTATCATCTTAGATCTAATCACAAAACTTTACATTTATTTTGTTACATTTCATCCTTTTACAATTAGTTGCTCCAGCTTAAGGGGGAAATCTTTTGGGCTCTGCAACATTGTAAAAGTTTCTTTCTGGGCTGGGTACAGTGGCTCACGCCTGTCATCCCAGCACTCTGGAAGGCTAAGGCGGGAGGATTCCTTGAGCTCAGGAGTTCAAGATCAGCCTGAACAAGAACAAGACCCCATCTCTACTAAAAACAGAAAAATTAGCCAGGTATTGGTGCATGCCTACAGTCCCAGCTACTCAGGAGGCTGAGGCAGGAGGATGGCTTAAGCCCAGCCAAGGAGATTGAGGTTGCAGTGAGCTATGATGATGCCACTACACTCTATCTACCTAGGGTGACAGAGCGAGACTCTGTCTCAAAAAAAAAAAAGTTTCTCTTTGGCAAGACTGTCTAAGCCTACTGTTTAGAAGCAGATAGGGTAAGGGGAGGTTGCAGCATAGAAGCTGCTAACGTAAGTATTCCTGATCTTTGGAACCATTTTCTGTCCTCTGTGCCTTTCCTTTCTCTGATTTGAGGGCATTGGTACTTGAAGCCACTTTCTCGGATGTAAAGCACAGAGCTGTACTATCTGACATGGTAGCCACTAGCCACATTTAACTAAAATTAAATAAAATTAAAATTTACTCCTTCTGTTACACTAGCTATTTTTCTCAGTACTCAATAGCTACATGTAGTCAATACATTGTATTGGATAGCACAGATATAGACCATTTGGATCACTGCAGAAAGTTCTATTGGATAGTGCTGGCATGGGAATGCTCCTTACCTTTGCCTGACCCCAAATACTTCCCAGTCACGGATTCATCACTGCCACTGTACCATACTGTCTATTTTTGCCATTTTAGCTGGCTTCCTTTTTCACAATGGCTAGAGGGACAATGTACCCATCTTTATCCTATCCCACTAGCTTTACAGGTGAGTGAGAAAAGAAGAAAATAGCTGTAGTCCAGTCTGAACTAACTAACATATCCAGTCTCAATAGCTAACATTAAGGTCAGAGCCCCTGGGCCCTCAAATGAGGTCTGAGCCCAGGCCCCTATTGGGAAGAGTGACAGAACCAAGATTTTCCAGTTCTAGACATGTCAGCTAATCTCCCTCTTATATGCAGTCTTCCTTCTTGTCAGCTTAAGGACTGTAGGGTGGGGAAAGTATTAAATATGTCACCCTTCTACCCTCCTGTAAGCAAAGGTAGTATTATTCTTCATTTATCACTCTCCATCTAATCTTCTTCAGAGGCTACTCTGCCTACCTGCATTTCAGGCCTACCTGTCTGAACACATGACTAAGCCTCCAAGCTGGCAGCAGCCTCTAATTATCTTCAAATCCAAGCTACTCTTGATATGCATAGCAGAAGCTGTCATCTTAATACAACTTCCTGAGACCTACCAAAATGCCCCACATGTCACCCTCAAGGAGGACAGAGATTGATGTCACCTGTCACTGCCTTAGCTATTCTATCAGCACTCTTGAGCCCAGGGGCTGAGAGGAGAGGGGACCAGGGACCCAGAGGGCAAGAGAGATTTGAGGCAAGAGTTCCAGTCACAAGGTAAAAAAGCACAGGAATGGTGAATCTTATGCAAATGTCCCATCTTGCTAACTCCCACCAAACCCAACAAAGCCCTGGGGTTGTTTTGGCCTAAGAAACTAACATAGTTTTTAGTTATGCTTCCAAGTGTTTTTTTTTTCTCCCTCTGGGCCTCTTAAGATAAATTATACAATATATAATTTACCTAGTGAATATTATTCCACAAATATGATTTTTAGAGCCTAGTGCTAGGTTCCATGGAACAAATACTCAGGAATCAGGTAAGTGAGGAGCTATGACATAAAAACATTTGGGAACCACTATGTGAATATCCAGATTTTAAAACCACTGGTTTGAAGGCTGCTCCACTGAGATATAGGTACAATAGTTGCTGCTTCTGGTCACTTAGCACCAGGTAGTACAACTGTGGAGGTCATAAAGGCTTATGACACCATAGACTGACATAATTGGAAGAGGACTTTTCAGATTGGCTGCTGCAATGGCTCACAAACCTTCCTGGGCACAAAAATTAACTAGAGAACTCTTTAACAACCTAGACTCTCAGACCAATGCACATGCTTTGTGTCCCTGAATTGCCACAGACTGGCTGTGTCATTTTTCCTTTCTGGTTCTCAGTATTTTTTTCCAGCCATAGCATGAGGAAATATGACAAGAAGGGAAAGTCTTTCCAAAATTCTAGGTGCCACATATATTTTCTATTTTTCATTCTCAAATGACTTAATTTTAGCATGGGTTCTTCAATGTCCTTCTAGCCTCCACAAGGAAACATACCCTTAGAAAACTTAGAAATCAGTTCTGGCAATGGGCTATAGCAAATCTCTTCAAGTCACCTCCAAATTTCATGCTTAATGAGCACTCCCACTATCCTCTGGCTAGTAAACTCCATTAGGGAGGAGGGTGCAGGGTCCTGCAAGTTCCTATTCCACATGCCTTCCTCAAAACCAAAAGGGTATGGAAAACAGAGCTATCACTGGTCTTGTTACTCACACAAAAAGAGAGCCCAAAGCCTCTGCATTTGGGGTAAAATTTGAAATCTACCTAGGGCTCTAGAATTACTGAAGTATATGACCCATGATTTTCTTTTCTTTCTTTTACTTTTACTTACTTTTTCTAATTTTTTTTATTTCAGCATATTATGGGGATACAAATGTTTAGGTTATGTATATTGCCTTTGCCCCACCCAAGTCAGAGCTTCAAGCATGTCCATCCCCCATTAGTTGTGTATATACCCATCCCTTCCTCCCCACTTCCATCTGCCCAACACCCGATGAATGTCATTACTATATGTGCACTTAAGTGTTGATCAGTTAAAACCAATTTGATGGTGAGTACATGTGGTGCTTGTTTTTCAACTCTTGGGATAGTTCACTTAGTAGAATGGGTTCCAGCTCTATCCAGGATTAAGACAAGAGGTGCTAGATCACCATTGTTTTCTGTGGCTGAGTAGAACACCATGGTATGCATATATCACATTTTATTAATCCACTCATGTATTGATGGTCACTTGGGTTGTTTCCACATCTTTACAATCAAGAATTGTGCTGCTATAAACATTCTAGTGCAGATGTATTTTTAATAGAATGTCTTTTTTCCCATTGGCCTCTTCTGCCCCCATTTGGATGGCCTTGCTTTGCTTCTCTTGTCTGATTGCTCTGGCTAGGACTCCCAGCACTAAGTTGAATAGAAGTGGTGATAGAAGGCAACCTTGTCTGGTTCCAGTTCTAAGTGGGAATGCTTTCAATTTTTCCCCATTTAGTATGATGTTGGCCATGGGTTTGTCATATATGACTTGTATCATTTTTACTTAAGCCCCATCTATGCCTATTTTGTTAAGCGTTCTTATCATAAAAGGGTGTTGAATTTTGTTGAATGCTTTTTCTGACTCTATTCAGAGGATCATATAGCCTTTGTGTTTGCTTCTATTTATGCAGTGAATTACATTTATAGATTTACACATGTTGAACCATCCCTGCATCTATGGGATGAAGCCCACTTGATCATGATGGATTATTTTTTTGATAAGCACCTGAATTCGGTTTCCTAAAATTTTGTTGAGAATTTTTACATCTATATTCATAAAGGATATTGGTCCATAGGTTTCTTTTTTGTTGCATCCTTTCCTGGTTTGGGTATCAAGGTGATGTAGGCTTTATAAAACTTGTTGGGGAGGATTCCTTCCTTCTCTATGTTGTGGAATAATTTCTGCAAGATAGGCACCAGTTCTTCTTTCTAGGTCTGGTTAAATTCAGATGTGAAACCATCTTGTCTAGGACTTTTCTTTTTAGAAAAATTTTTTATTGCTGCTTGAATTTCAGTATTTGATATCGGTCTGGTCATGAATTCTGTTTCTTCCTGATTGAGTCTAGGGAGGCTGTGTGTTTCTAAGAATTTGTCCATTTCTTCCATATTTTCAAGTTTATGTGCTTAGAGGTTTTGATAGTATTCATAGATGATATTTTGTATTTCTGAGGCATCAGCTGTAATTTCTCCTTTTTCATTTCTGATGGAGCTTATTAGAGTTCCTTTGCTCTGCTTCACGTTAATCTAGCAAGAGGCATGTCCATTTTATATTTCCAAAGAACCAACATTTTGTATTATTAATCTTCTGTATAGTTTTTTTATTATCAATTTCATTTAGTTCTGCTCGGATCTTTGTTATTTCTTTTCTTCTCCTGGGTTTGGGGTTGGTTTGCTCATCCTTCTCCACTTATTTGAGATAATTCATTAGATTGTTTATTTGTGATCTGTCTTTTAGATATAGGCATTTATGGAAATTAATTTTCCCTTCAGGACTGCTTTAGCTGTGTCCCATAGATTTTGATAACTTGTGTCTCCTTTATCATTTAGTTCAAACAATCTTTTAATTTCCATCTTGATTTTCTCCTTAATGCAATAATCATTCAGCAGAAGGTTGTTTAGTTTCCATGACTTTGTATTGACATGAGAGTTTCTGTTGGAGTTGATTTCTAATTTTATTCCACTGTGGTCTGAGAAGACGCATGGTATAATTTCTATTTTTTTAAATTTTTTGAGACATGCTTTGTGGCCTAGGATTTGGTCAATCTTAGAGAATATCCCATGAGGTAATGAGAAAAACGTATATTCACTGGTTTGTGGGTAGAATGTTCTGTAAATGTCACTCAGGCCTATTTGTTCATTCTTTCTTTATTTATTTTATGTTTGGAGGACCTGTCTTGTTTTGTCAGAGGGGTGTTGCTGTTTATCATTTTGTTTAGATCAAGTAGGATTTAGTTTATGAATCTGGGTGCACCTGAGTTAGATGCATACATATTTATAATTGTTATGTCTTCTTCTGAATTGTACCCTTCACCATTATATAGTGACTGTCTTTATCTTTCATTACTTTTGTTGATTTGAAGACTAAGTTATGTGAAATCAAAAGTGCCATGCCAACTTTCTTTTCACTTCCGTTTGCTTGAAATACTGTTTTCTATCCCTTCACCTTGAGTTTTAATGCATCCTAGTGGGTTAGGTATGCTTCCTGAAGACAGCAGATACTTGGGTTGTGTATATTTATCCATTCGGCCAGCCTATGTCTCTTTAGTGGTCAGTTCAAACCATTCACATTTATTGAAAGAATTGATAAGTGGGGAAGATTTCTGTTCATCCTGTTGAGTTGAAATTTCTTGCTTTGCTTTCTCTCTTGAGCCATTGTGGTATCTGGCCTTTGACATTTAGCTTTTGGATGATTTTACATTGGTGAGTGTTTATTGTGCTGATCCATGTGTAACACTGTTTTAAGTACTTCTTGGAGGGCAGGCATTGTCTTAATGAATTCCCTCAGTGTTTGCTTGTCTTAGAAGGTCTTTATTTCTCCTTCATATATGAAACTCAGTTTTGCAGGGTACAAGATTCTAGGCTGGGCATTATTATTCTGTTTCAGAAAAGTAAGAATGAGGCCCCAATCTCTTCTTGCTTGTAAGGTCTCAGCTGAGAAGTCTGCCGCTATTCTGATGGGTTTTCCTTTGTAGCTTACCTGCTTCTTTCACCTTACAGCTCAGAGGAGGGCCTCCTTGGTGGTTATTTTGGTCAGTCTGATGACTATGTGTCATGGTGCCTTCCTGGTGCAATGTATCTCCCAGGAGGCCTTTGAGCTTCTTGTACCTGGATATCAAGATTTTTAGCAAAGCCTGGGGAATTTTCCTCTATTATGTAGTCAAATAGCTTTTCCAACCATTCTGTATTTTCCTCTTCACCTTCAGGGATTCCTATAATTCTTGCGTTATGCCTCTTCACAGAATCCCATATTTCTTGTAGGCTTTTCTCTTTTCTCTTATTTGTCTGCTCTCTCTCTCTGAGACTGACTTATTTAATTGAAAGGTGTTATCTTTAATCCCTGACATTCTTTCTTCTGTTTGATCTACCCTGTTCTTGAGGCTTTTCACTGTGTTTTGTAATTCCTTGAATAAATTCTTCATTTCCAGAAGTTTAGTTTGATTTTTCTTTAATATTTCAATTTTTTTGCAATCAAATTTTTAATAACAAAGACAACTATATTTTTAACATGGTCAAATATGCTTGGCTAAGTCCAGATTTTAAAAAAAAGTATCTAGCCCAACAGTATAATCATACAGCTTTGTACAGAACATTCCATAGATCAACAGAAAATACATTTGAGCACAAAAATAAAAAATATTTTAAGAGAATCTCTAAGCAGCATTTCTGCAAAAGATGTATCTTGTACTGATTAAATATCTACAAGTGCTTTTCCTTTACAAAAATACATATATTCTTAATAGACTAAGTCATTAACAATGACCTGGTAATTCTTGCACTTCAATTTGAATGATGTATAAGCTAAATCTTACAACCACAAAAATATTTCAATTTCTTTAGTGAATTTTTCTTCCAAGGCCTAGATATCTTTGTGGTATCTTTGCATTGGTTATCCATTTTCTCTTGCATATCACTGAGTTTTCTTACACTCCATGTTTGAAATTTTTCTTCTGTCATTTTAGTGTTCTGAATTTGGCTGATGTCCATTGCTAGGGAGCCTGTGTTCCCCTTTGGGCATGTGCTTTCCGTTTGATTATCATACTTCCAGAGTTCTTTCACTGATTGCTTCCCATCTGGATCAGCCTTTGCTTCTTACCTTTAGATTTTGGTTGGATAATGACATGCACTGTTTAGTCTTTGAGCCAGTAGGTCATGTTTGTGGGTAAGAATTGACCACACCCTGTATGATGAGTCAGTAGATGCAGTAAAAGGGTATGCAAATTGACCTCCCTGTCAGTAGGTGGCACTTGCTGGGAGGGGCAAGCTGCAGGGTTGTTTTTGGGTCCTGTAACCAGCTCTTGTTCCTCTGGAGAGGCACTCTAGTGCCTCAGGTGGTGGGTGGGGCCCTGGGACTTCAAGCTGTGCCCTTATTCTACACCTCAAGGTGGGTCAGGTGGGGGAGTGAGGCTGGGCAGAGCTTGGTTGGGTGAGCCTGCTCTCAAGCTCCACAAATGCTGTTAGCAGGGGTCAAAGATCTCTTCTCTACTTCTGGGCAAAGCTGCCAGGAAGGGGCTGAAATGGCCCCACTGAGCCGAAAAGTCTGGGTGTGGGGGTGGGGCTGTCTGACACCTGCAGTCTGGAGCAGGCCTCACTCCTCCCCCACCCAGGCCCCTATTCCATGGTTTCTCCCAGGCCTCTGCCAGCAGGCAGGACATCAAGCTAGCAGATCTTTCCTGGTTGTGATGCAGGCTGGGAGGTTCTCTGCCCAGGAATGCAGCCTGAGCTGTGTGCACGGCTCTCACATGGGAGGAGGGCTGCCCCTGAAGCATGCTGATCTGCCCCTGAAGGCACACACACTTTAGTAGGCTCATTCACAAATACCTTCTGTGCCCCGGGCAATGGGATTGAGACCTGGGTGTACAGGATCTGATCTGCAGGCCTGTCCCCCGGGGCCCCAGAGCTCAATTCCTGACCCTGCCAGGGAGAGGAGTGTTGGTCTCAAGTCACCCATGTGGTACCAAGCTGCATCAATGTACCTCTGTCGCAGGATTTTCCCCCCATTTCCTGGAGTCACCAAACAAGCAGCATCTTGGAGTGCTGGTGGGTAGGGAGCTCATAGTCCGAGTACCTCTCAGTCTGCTTTAGGGCCCCCCAAAAAAGGTTCAATTCCCTGCAGATTCCTCCAGGTGGTGGCTAAATTGTCTCTCTCGGCAGCCGGGGGTAGGGAAGGAGAAAGGGAGAATGAAGCAATATGGCGCCTGCTGATCAGCTCTGGTCTGCAGCAGGCAGTGTCCGGAGGGAGCTGGGAGCCTGGTGCCCTGTCTGCAAGAGGCTCACCACTCACTAGCCTCAGCCATCTCTGGGCTGGTGTTGGAAGGTCTCTCCAACTGCTCAATAGCCCACCAGCAGTCCGAGATGCAAGGGAGGGGAAATTTAACCACTCCACCTACCCTTGTAACTGGTCTCCAAGCCTCTCTGGGGACTTTCTCCTTCCAGTTCTCCTCCGCAACTTCTTCCTGGGGAGTATTCTATAGTTTCAGGCACCCTTCCTTCCAACCCTCATCCTACCTATGTTTGTCTGCCTGTTTATTTTTTTTCCACTTTCTTCTAAAATCTATCTTTCTCGCAGAGACTCTCTGGCTGGTGGTTTTTCTCATCCGCCATCTTGCTCCTCTGGTTACCCATGATTTTCTAAAGAAGCCATAGCCACTCAAACTGAACCCAGGGATTGGCCAAGATGCTTGACATAAACCAAACTAACTGGCCCACATCCTTGGCCTAATGCATCTAGGTTTGGAAGTCACCCCTAAGAAAAGTAGCAATGGAGCCAAATGAAAATAGGAAGCAGGCCTAATAAAAATCAGGCAGAAAGCTAAAGCAAATGGGCAAAGGCTTTCTTTCTTCTTAGAGTGCTCAGTTGGAGAGCTGAGAGCTGGCCCAACAAGTTTAAGGTCAGGAATTTAACATCATTTAAAATAAGACTATAAACAGGCTGGGGGCTCTAGGTCATGAGGTAAGGCATGTTAGTGAGTAGGGATCATTTATTGTAAGCCATCCCCATTGCTCAAGATTACTCTAAGCATGTACCTTACTGGTAGAAGGCGAGGAGTACCATTTCCATTCAGAGAATGATAAACTCCTTGGTCCTTGTTGGGTTGGTTTTCCTAAACATACTTAAAAACTTTGGAAAACCTTCTGGGGACATCTCAAGTCTATTTTTCCCTAGCATACTCTGGATTTAAGGGAAAAGTAGTTGGGGCAGAGGAGGGTGAAAAAGGCTAAAGAAGGTCAGGGATGTAGCCTTACAGAAAGAATTTTTGGTCAGTACAAGTTGGGCAGGCTGTCACCAGGAAATTTGAATCTATCAAACAGAGTTGAATATACAGTTGAACAATTATTGCATCAGATGATACATTTGGCTGAACGCAGGACTAAGGACCAGGCTACAAGCTCCCTGAAGGTAAGGCCTAATGGTATGATAATGATGATGCATACTGATTTTGTTTGTATACTGATATATAACTTTAAAAGCAACTCACAAAAGCACTCCCTCACTTTATACATCCAATAGCCTTGTGAGGTAAGCAAGAATGTATCATCCTATTTTGCAGATAAACTAACAGAAGCCCAGAAAAGGCAAAACGACATACATCCTTAATAAGGACCCATATGCAGAGGAAGTTCTTGCCCTCGTTCCCTCAATATCTTACCTGTGGTCTTGGGCAGTATACTTGAGGAGCTCAGCCAACTGTAAGGGATACTTGCAGATCTTCTGCACTGGAGTCAAAAGGAAACCATCGATAGCAATGTCAATCATTTGCTGTAAGAGGCGACAGGCCTCAAAGAAGTGCTGGTAGCGGCTGTCCTTCATCAGCTTGGAGAGCTCCATGCAGGCATCCAAGTGGTTGTTACAATATTCAGAGTATATCCAGAATCCATCTTGCTGTGGACAGAGGAATAAAAGGAAAGGAAATGGCTACTGAGGACCCCAAAAGACGTCTTGAAGTAATGGAAAGACAGATTATATTCTTATGAAAAAATATTAAAATAACAATGCCAATTTTCCTTAATTTATTCATAATTTAATGGTATAAATTATCAAAAGAAATTAATTGGTAACTAGAAAAACTGATTATCAAGTTCTTATAAAAATAAGTAACAACAGTAAGGAATTCTGAAAAAGAAGGGTAGTGAGGGAACACTGGCCCTACCAATAATAAAACATAACATGGAATAAAACTTTGGTATTGAGTCATAAAATGAAATAGATTAGAGATTATACTTCTGGCAATGGCAGACTAAGTTATTTTAGATAAACTCTGCCACTGAGAATAGCTAGAAAAGCTGAAAAAATATAGTAAGTATCTGTTCGAAGGAATCACAACATCCTGAGCATCAAATTATCTCCATCAAACATCCCTTAGCAAACATACCTTGAAGTATTTAGGCATAAGGAGGCTAAGATGTATGCAAGTTACATACTTACGGCTGAAAAAAATACGTGAATATATATATATATATATATATATATATATATATATATATATATGTATGTGAGTATGTATGTATATATAAATATGCATATAGAGAGAGGGAAAGAGGAGAGAGTCAGGAGAGAGAGGGAGAGTATGCTCATGATAAACAAAAGAGGTAAAATTTTAACAACAGATGAATCTGTGTAAATAGTAGATGGCTATTCTTTGCACTGTTCTTATTTTTCAACATTTCTGAAAGTTTCAAATTATTTGCAAGATTACAAGAATCAGGAGGAAGGGAAACAAAATACCACCGAAAGAACACAATAAACTTCCAGTGACTGACCCCAAATAATTGGAAATCGATGAAGTTTCTGACAAATAATTCAAAATAATTATTCTAAATAAGCTCAGTAAATTAAAAGAGAACATGAGTGAACAAGTTAACAAAATAAAAAAAAAACACAAGAACAAAATAAAAACCTAAACAAGAGAGAGAAAAATTAAAAAGAACCAGACAGAAATTCTGAAGCTGAAATATATGACTGGTTTGAAATTTCAGTAGAGATGTTCAAAATAGCAGACCAGATCAAGCCGAAGGAAGAACAAGTGAACTCAAAGACAGATCATTTGAAATCATTCAGTCAGAGGACAAAAAAGAAAGAAAATAATGAAAAGGAATGAAGAAATCCTACAAGATCCATGGGACACAATCTAGAGAGCTAACATTCACAAAATTTAGAAGTTCCAGAAGAAAAAGAGAGAAGGAAAAGGAAATAAAGCTTATTTAAAGAAATAATGCCCATCAAATTGGTTTCACTGATCAACACCTAAGTGCACATATAGGAATAACATTAATCGGGTGTTGGGCAGATAGGGAGGAGGGGATGGGTGTACACATACATAATGAGTGCGCACCACCTGGGGGATGGAAACGCTTGAAGCTCTGACTTGGGGTGGGGGCAAGGGCAATATACGTATCCTAACCTTTTGTTCCCCCATAATATGCTGAAATTAAAAAAAGAGAAATAAAAAGATCAGATCCAAAATAAATAAAATTGAGGTTAAAAATTGCAAAAGATCAACAAACTGAAAAGTTGTTTTTTTAAAGATAAACAAAATCAATAAACTTTTACCTAGACTAAGAACAAAAGAAAGAAGAACCAAATAAATAAAATTTGAGATAAAAATACATTACAATTGATACCACAGAAATGCAAAGAACCACTAGAGAAAATATTAACTATATATGAACAAACTAGAAAACTCAGAAGAAATGGATAAATTCCTGGACACACACAACCTACCAAGACTGAACCAGGAAGAAATAAAAAACCTGCAAAGATCAATAACTAGTAATGAGATTGAAGTAGTAATAAAAAGTTTCCCATCAAAGAAAAGCCCAGGACCTAATGGTTTCAATGCTAAATTCTATCAAACATTTAAAGAAGAACTAATACCAATTTTACTCAAGTACTTCCAAAAAAATTGAAGAGGAGAGAATACTTCGAACTCATCCTATGAGGCCATCGTTACCATGATACCAAAACCAGACAAGGACATTACCAAAAAAGAAAACTACAGGTTAATACCACTCATGAAAATAGATGCTAAATCCTTAACAAAATACCAGCAAATAGAATTCAATAACGAATTAATCAAATGGGTTTCATCCCAGGGATGCAAGGTTGCTTCAACATAAGTAAATTAATAAACGTGATACAACACGTTAACAGAATCAAGGACAAAAACCATTTGATTATTTCAATAGATGCTTAAAAAGCATTTGATAAAATTCAACATCCCTTCATGATTAAAACTGAAAACAAACTGGCCATAGAAGGAACATATCTCAAAATCATAAATGCCATATATCACATACCTACAGCTAACACATCATCCTGAATGGTGAAAAAATCCTCTAAGATCTGGAATAAAACAAGGATTTCCACTTTTACCACTTATATTCAACATAGTAATGGATGTCCTAGCCAGAGTAACAATGGCAAGAGAATGAAATAAAGGGTACCCAAATTGGAAAGGAAGAAGTCAAATTGCCCTTGTTTGGAGACAACATGATCTCATATTTAGAAAAACCTAAAGGATCCACCTAAAACTTTTTGGACTAATAAATGAATTCAGTAAACCTACAGGACACAAAACCAACATATAAAAATTAGTAACATTTCTATATGTCAACAGTGAACAATAAGAAAAATCACAAAAACAATTCCATTTATAATAGCTATAAAATTAATAAAAAATCTAAGCAAAGAAGTGAAAGATCTCTACAATGAAAACTAAAAACTCTGATGAAATAAATTGATGAGAGCACATAAAAGTGAAAAAGATAATCCATATTCATGGATGGGAAACGTTAATATTATTAAAATGTCCCTACTACCCAAAAGTGACCTACAGATTCAGTGGAATTCTTATCAAAATTCCAATGACATTCTTCACAAAAATAGAAAAACAATCCTAAGGTTTCTATGGACTCAAAAAAGACCCCAGATAGCCAAATCAATCCTGAGGAAAAAGAACAAAGCTGGAGGCATCACACTACCTGACTTCAAAATACACTACAAAGCTATGCTAATCAAATCAGCACAGTACTATAAAAACACACAGACCAATGGAACAGAATAGAAACCTCAGAAATAAATCCACACATTTACAGCAATCTCATTTTTGACAAAGGCACCAAGAATATACATTAGGGAAAGAAAAGTCTCTTCAAAGAAAATATACATTAGGGAAAGAAAAGTCTCTGGGAAAACTGGATGTTCATATGTCAAAGGATTAAAATAGAACCCTGTCTCTCACCATGTGCAGAAATAAAATAAAAATAGATTAAAGACTTAAATGTAAGATCTGAAACTATGAAACTACTGGAAGAAAACATTAGGCAAAGTCTTCAGGACATTGATCTGGACAAAGACTGTTTTTAGGTAATACCTCAAAAGCACAGGTAACACAAGTAAAAATAGACAAATGGGATTATATCAAGCTAAAAAGCTTCCGCATAGCAAAGAAAGCAATCAACAGAGTGAAGAAACAACCTGTAGAATGGGAGAAATATTTTCAAACTATCCACCCAACAAGGGATTAATAACTAGAATATATAAATGACTCAAACAACTCAATAGCATAAAAAAAGAAAAAAAGTCTGATTTAAAAATGGGCAAATGGTCTGAAGAGACAGTTCTTAAAAGCAGACATACAAATGGCCAATAGGCATATGAAAAAATGCTCAACATCACTAATCACCAGGGAAATGCAAATCAAAACGATGAGGACATAGTATATCATTACAGTTAGAATGGTTTTTATTAAAAAGACAAAAGACAAATGCTGGCAGGGATGCAGAGAAAAGGGAACTCACATATACTGTTGGTAGAAATATAAATTAGTATAGCCATTGTGGAAAACAGTATGGAAGTTCCTCAGAAAACTAAAAATAGAAATAAAATATGATCTAGCAACCCCACTGCTGAATATATATCCAAAAGAAGGAAAATCAGTATGTAAAAAATATATCTGCACTCCTACATTTATTGCAGCAGTAGTCACAATAGCCAAGATATGGAATAAACCTAAGTGCCCACAGATGGATAAATGGATAAAGAAATGTGGTATATGTATACAATGGAATATTATTCACTTGTAAAAAAGAACAAACTCCTTTCCTTTGCAGCAACATGGATGGAGGTGGAGGAGATTTTGTTAATTGAAATAAGTCAGGCACATAAAGACAAATATCACATGTTCTCACTCATACATGGAGCTAAAAAGTTGATCTCATGGAGATGGTAAGTAGAATCGTGGTTAACAGAGGTTGGAAGATTAGTGGGCAGAGGTGGATGAAGAGAGGTTGGTTAATGGGTACGAAAATACGGTTAGATAGAAGAAATAAGTTCTAATGATCAATAGTACAGTAAGATGAATATAGTTAACAATAATTTATTGTATATTTCAAAATAGCTAAA
This sequence comes from Lemur catta, assembly GCF_020740605.2. Lineage (NCBI taxonomy): Eukaryota > Metazoa > Chordata > Mammalia > Primates > Lemuridae > Lemur > Lemur catta. The sequence goes on along the minus strand of NC_059155.1, from coordinate 52,717,875 downwards.
AGATGTGGAATATTCCCAACACAAAGATATGATAAATGTTTGAGGTGATGGATATCTCTATTATCCTGATTTGATCATACACATTGTATACATGTATCAAAATATCACATGTACCTTATAAATATGTAACATTATGTATCCATTTTTTAAAAAAGAACCCTCAAAACTAATCACTAAGTAAACAACCCACTTACAAATAGGCAAAAGACATGAACAGACACTTCACCAAACATTTTATATAGATGGCAAATAAACACATGAAAAAAAGCTCAATATCATTATCCATTAGCAAATTCAAATTAAAACCACAATGAGATACCACTACATACTTACATATTAGAATAGCTAAAATAAAAAATACTGACAATATCAAATGTTGATGACCATGTAGAGCAACTTAAACTCTTATATAATAGTAGTAAAAATATAAAATGATATAGCAACTTTGGAAAATAATTTGGCAGTATATTATAAAGTTAAGAAAACACTTACCATGCAACCCAGCAATACTAACCCTATGTATTTGCCCATGAAAAATGAAAGCCTATATTTAAAAAAAAAATCTTATACTGGAATGTTCACAGCAGCTTATTCATAAGAGCTCAAATCTGGAAACAGCCTAGGTGTCTACCAATTATTGAATGGGTGGTATATCCATACAATAAAGTACTACTAAGCAATAAAGAACGACCAATTACTGATACATGCAAGAACATGGATGGATATCAAAGATATTATGTTAAATGAAATAAACACAAAACATTATGTACTGTATGATTTCATTTATAAGACATTCTAAGTAAACACAAAATTGCAATAAAAACAAGTGTTTGCCAGGCATATATTGACTGCAAAGGAAGGATGAGAGAACTTTATGGAATGATAGAAACATTCTGTATCTTGATTATTATGGTGGTTACACAACTATATACATTTGTTAAAACTCATCAAAATATACACTTAAAACTGATGAATCTTATTGTATATAAATTATATATACATACAGTTGATAAAAAAATGAAATACCAGAATAAAAGGGTAAACTAATTTTTTAAAAAGGAAAAGTAATATGTAAAAAGGATATAGATGGGGTTTATACCAGTAATGCAATGTTCACTGAACATACGAAAATTATTCAATCCAAATTCACCATGTTAACAGATTAAAGGGTAAAAGCATGTGACCATTTCAGCGATTCTTTTCATTCCTCAGGGGATATTTGACAATGTCTGGAGACATTTTTTGTTGTCAAAACTTGGCAGTGGGGGAGTTGCTATTGGCACCTACTGGGTAGAAATCAGGAATGCTGTTAAACACCCTACACAACACAGGGAAGCCCTCAGTTGAGAAACACTATTCTATGTTCTAATTTCTCCACTCAACACTATGCTTGTGATCTCTACATGTTGTTATAAGGTACATACTTCTAGTCTGTTGTTTATTGCTACATAATGCCCTGCAGTAAGAATCCCCCATATTATTCTTATCCACATATCTATCTCTGTGGTGATAAATTCCTAAGTTGCTTCTAACTGTATTCTATAACACAACACTGCCATGCAATCAAAGAAAACAGTCTTTTATGGGCTCCCTCATGGACCTCTGTGAGAATTCCTCTGCGATATAGATTCAAGAATGCAACCGCTAGGTCATATACATACTTAACCTTTATAAATACTACTCAGATGCTTTCTGGAATGGCTGAACAAGTTTATATAACATGCAGAAAACAGCTATCATATCAGGAGTGCGACTATTTTTCCTAGAAAAGCCTGCTTCAAAGGCTTTCCCTTGACTGGCATCTTGGAACTTAGATATCAAGAGGATTAAACACCATTCCCTGATAAGAATGTCTTGCTACAGTGCCTAGGCTGCCTATATAAACAATGTGGATTATGCTGAATACCTGCTTTCATTCTGGGAGTCTGGAATTTTGGTGCATGCTAGCTAGCCAGAGGTTGCTTACATGACCAACCATCCCCCAAGAACTTTCAGCACTTAGTCTCTAATGAGTTTTCCTGACTGATAAAATTTCACATACATTATTACAACTCATTCCTAAGGAAATTAAGTGCCTCCTGTGTGACTCCATTAAGAGAGGACTCTTAAAAGCTTGTGCCTAGTTTCCTCCATGCTTACCCCATGTACCTTTTAATTTTGCTGATTCTGCTTTGAATCTTTTCATTATAATAAATCATAGAATTAAGTATAACTACATGTTGAGCCTGTGAATCCTCCTATCAAATCACTGAACATAAGAGTGGTCTTAGGGACACCCTCAACACACATCCTCAAAAGCAAAGAAGGAAAATTTCCAAGAAGACTTTTAGCTGCACACTTCTCTGTGTCACTTGAATTTTATATCATGTGCTTATACTATATCTTTAAAAACAAATAATTTATAAAATCTCTAAGACTAACTGCAGACTTCTCACCTGAGAACTGACAAGCCAAAAGGCAATAGGGCCCCATTCTCAGTCTTCTAAAACAGAATAATTTCCAGCCTAGAATTTTGTACCCTGCAAAGTTAAGTTTCTTATAAAAAGGAGAAATAAATACCTTCTCAGACAAGCAAACACTGAGGGAATTCATCAAGACAGGTACTTGCCCTCCAGGAAGTACTCACAACAGTATTACACACAGAACAGCACAACAGACATTCACCAGTGTAAAATCATACACAAGCTAAAGGTCAAAGGCCAGATACCACAATGGCTCAAGAGAGAAAACAAAGAAACAAAGTTCAACTCAACAGGATGAACAGAAATCTGCCCCACTTATCAATTCTTTTAATAAATGTGAATGACTTGAACTGCCCAATAAAGAAACATAGGCTGGCTGAATGGATAAATATATACAAGCCAAATATCTGCTATCTTCAGGAAACACATCTAACCCACAAGGATTCATTCAGACTCAAGGTGAAAGAATGGAAAACAACATTCAATCCAAATGGAAGCCAAAAGAAAGCTGGTATAGCAGTTCTGATTTCAGAAAACTTAGTCCTCAAATCAACAAAAGTAATAAAAGACAAAGAGAGTCATTGGTAAAGGGTACAATTCAACAGGAAGACATAACAATTCTAAATATTTATGCACCTAACCCAGATGTACCCAGAAGCATAAAGCAAATCCTACTTAATCTAAACAAAGTGATAAACAGCAGCACTGTAATAGCCGGGGACTTCAATACCCAAACAGGACAGACCCTCAAAGCAAAATAAACAAAGAAACAATGGACTAAAACAGAACTCTAGAACAAATGGGCCTGACAGACATCTATAGAGCATTCTATCCCCAAACCACTGAATACACATTTTTCTCTCCAGCTCATGGGGAATTCTCTAACACTAACCATTATCCTAGACCACAAAACATGTCTCAACAAATTTAAAAAACATAGAAATTATAACACATCTTCTCAGAACACAGTAGAATAAAATTAGAAATCAACTCCAAAAGAAACATTCATGTCTACACAAAGTCATGGAAACTAAACAACCTTCTGCTGAATGATTATTGGGTCAAGGAGGAAATTAAGATGGAATTCAAAAGATTCTTTGAAATAAATGATAAAGAAGACACAAGTTATCAAAATCTGTAAGACAGCTAAAGCAGTCCTGAAAGGGAAATTTATAGCCATAAATACGTACATCACAAATCAACAATCTAATGAATCATCTGAAAGAACTGGAAAAAGATGTGCAAACCAACCTCAAACACAGCAGAAGAAAAGTAATAACCAAGATCAGAGCAGAATTAAATGAAATTGATAAAAAAAACTATATGGAAGGTTAATAAAACCAAAAGTTGTTTCTTTGAAAAAATAAATCAATAGATTAAAGAGAGGCAGAAAAGAAAGGACTCTAATAAGCTCAATCAGGAATGAAAAAGGAGAAATTACAACTGATGCCACAGAAATACAAAATATCATCTATGAATACTATAAAAATCTCTGTGCACATCAACTTGAAAACATGTAGGAAATGGACACATTCTTACAAATGCACAGCCTCCTTAGTTTCATCCAGGAAGAAATAGAATTTCCGAACAAACAAATATCAAGTACCAAAATTGAAGCAGCAACAATAAATCTTCCTATAAAAAAAAGTCACGGATCAGATGGTTTTACACCCAAATTTTACCAGACCTACAAAGAAGAACTGGTGCCTATCAAGCAGAAATTATTCTGCAAAATTGAGGACAAAGGAATCCTCCCCAACATGTTATACAAAGCCAATATCACCCTGATAACAAAACCAGGCAAGGACTCGACAAAAAAAGAAAACTACAGACTAATATCTCTTATGAATGTAGATGCAAAAATTTTTAATAAAATCCTAGCAAACCAAATTCAGGTCCTTATCAAAACAATAATCCATTACGACCAAGTGGGCTCATCCCAAAGATGAATGCATGGTTCAATATATACAAATATATAAATGTAATTCACCACATAAATAGAAATAAAAACAAAGGCCATATGATCCTCTCAATAGACACAGCAAAAGCATTTAACAAAATTCAGAACCCTTTTATGATAAGAACACATAACAAAATAGGCATAGATGGGACTTACCTAAAAATGATAAAAGCCATATACAACAAACCCACAGCCAACATCTCACTGAATGGGGAAAAACTGAAAGTATTCCCGCTTAGAACTGGAACCAAACAAGGTTGCCCTCTATCACCACTTCCAGCATATTCATTCAACATAGTGCTGGAAGTCCTAGCCAGAGCAATCAAACAAGAGAAGGAAATCAAGGGCATCCATGTGGGGGCAGAGGAGCTCAAACTTTCGCTGTCTGCTGATGATATGATCTTATATCTAGAAAACTCCAAAGATTCTGCCATAAGACTACTGGAATTGATAAAACAAATTCAGCAAAGTCTCAGGTTACAAAATCATTTTACACAAATCAGTAGCATTCCTATATGCCAACAACAGTCAGACTGAGAACCAAATCAAAGATGCAATGCCCTTCACAATGGCAACAAAGAAAATAAAATACCTAGGAATATAATTAACTAAGGGGGTAAAAAAAACTTCTACAGGGAGAACTGCAAAACACTGAGGAAGGAAATAGCAGAGGACATAAACAGGAGGAAAACCAGAGCATGCTAATGGATTGGCGAAATCAACATTGTTAAAATGTCTATATTACCCAAAGTGATCTACAGATTCAATGCAAGCCCTATTTAAAATACCAACATCACTTTTCGCAGATCTAGAAAAAATAATTCTACACTTCTTATGGAACCAGAGAAGATTGTGTATCCAAAAGCAATCTTAAGCAAAAAGAACAAATTAGGAGAAATCAACTTACCAGACTTAAGGCTATACTACAAGCTTATAGTATCAAAAACAGCATGGTACTAGCACAAAAACAGAGACATAGACCAATGGGACAAAACTGAGAACCCAGATATAAAACCATCCTCATACAACCATCTGATCTTTGACAAAGCAGACAAAAATATAAACTGGGGAAAAGAATCCCTATTCAATAAATGGTGCTGGAAAAATTGGATAGCCACATGTGGAAGGATGAAATAGGATCCACACCTCTCACCACTCACAAAAATTAATCCACGATGGATAACAGACTTAAACCTAAGGCATGAAACTATAAGAATTCTAGAAGAAAATGTTGGAAAAACTCTTACAGACATCAGCCTAGGGAAAGAACTTATGAAGAAGACCCCAAAGGCAATCACAGCAATGATAAAAATAAATAAATGGGACCTGATCAAATTAAAAGCTTCTGTACAGCCAAGGAAACTATCATGAGAGCAAATAAACAATCTACAGAATGGGAGGAAATATTTTCAGACTATTTGCAAGCTACACATCTGATAGAGGGCTGATAACTATAATCTATATAGAACTCAGGAAAAAAAAAACAAGAAAAAAATCAACCACCACCACATTAAACAGTGGGGAAATGACATGAACAGAACGTTTTCAAAAGAAGACATACTAATGGCCAACAAACGTATGAAAAAATGCTCAACGTCTCTAATCATCAGGGAAATGCAAATCACAACCACAATTACATATTATCTAACTCCAATGAGAATGGCTTATCTTAAAAAGTCTAAAAACAACAAATATTGGCATGGATGCAGAGAGATAGGAACATTCATACACTACTGGTGGGACTGCAAACTAGTACCTCTGTGGAAAGTAATATGGAGATATCTCAAAGAGATACAAGTAGAACTACCATTTGATCCAGCAATTCCATTACTGGTCATCTACCCAAAGGGAAAAAAGACATTCTATAAATAGACATCTGCACGCGAATGTTTATAGCAGCACAATTCACAATTGCAAAGATGTGGAAACAACCCAAGTGCCCATCAATACATGAGTGGATTAATAAAATGTGGTATATGTATATCACGGAATACTATTCAGCTACAAGAAACAATGGTGATATAGCACCGCTTGTATTATCCTGGACAGAGCTGAAGACCATTCTACTAAGTGAAGTTTCCCAAGAATGGAAAAACAAGCACCACATGTACTCACCATCAAATTGGTATTAACTGATCAACACTTATGTACACGTATGTTAGTAACATTCATTGGATGTCCGTCAGGTGGTAGTGGAGAGAAGCGGATGGATATATTCACACCTAATGGGTGTGGTGCACAATGTTTGGGGGATGGACATGCTTGTAGCTCTGACTTGGGTGGGGCAAAGGCAATATATGTAACCTAAGCATTTGTACCTCTGTAGTATTCTGAAATTAAAAAAAAAAACATTTGAAGACCCCCCCAATGGGTGTCTGAAACTATGGATAATACCTAACCCTGTATATACTATCATTTTTCCTATATATACATACCTATGATAAAATTTAATTTATAAATTAGGTACAATAAGAGATTAATATCTAATAATAAAATAGAACAATTATAATAATAAAAAAGAAAACAAAGACCCAATAAAAATGGATTTGAATGGACATTTCCCCAAAGAAAATATTCATATAGTGGATAACATAAAAAAGATGTTCAACATATATGGTCATGAGGAAAATGCAAGTTAAAACCACAATGACATTGCACTACACACCTATTAGAAAGGCTAAAATGAAAATGACTGACCACAGTAAATTTTGGCAGGGATATGGAAAAACTAGGACTCTCATAATGTGCTGGTGGACATGTAAAATGGTAAAATCGCCTTGGAAAACACTTTCCTAGTTTTCTGAAAAGTTAAACATACCCCTACCTTATGAACCAGCAATCTTATTCCTAAGAATTTACCCAAGAGAAATGAAAGCATATGTCTATAAAAAGACTTTTGTGAGAATGTTCACAGCAGCTTTATTTGTAATAGTCAAAACCCAGTGTCCATCAAAAGTTGCATGAATAAAGAAACTGGGGTATATCCATACAGTGGAATACTACACAGCAATAAAAAATAATACACTATTGATACAAAAACAACATGGATGAATCTCAAAATAATTATGGTGAGTGAAAAAAGCAACATCAAAAAGATTGTATATTATGTGACTCTGATTATATTAAAGTCTAGAAAATGAGAATAGTTCTTTAGTGTCAGAAAGCAAATAAGTGGCTCCATGGAGGATAGGGCCAGGAGGGGTTTAAGGCAGGAGGAAACTTCTAAGAATCATGATTTTGTTCCCTATGTTGGTTGTGGTGAGGGTTTCATTAGTATATTCATGTGTTGAAACTTGTCAAATCATATATATATAAAATATGTTAAGTGTATCCTGTATTAACTATACCTTAATAAACCTACTTACAAAAAGAAAAAAAAAGTGGGGGGAAACGATTGTCAAAACAACTAGGTTGCCTATGAATGAGACCCAACAGATGTTAGAGAAAGATGCCATGCAATGAAACCTTCTCGCATTCTAGATGAGGAAAGCCCAAAAGGAACTTGCCCAGTGTTACCCAGTCACTACAGACACAATACTTCCCTGCTGTCTTGTTTCCCAGAAGTCCTTCCTGTAAGTCTATGGCCTCTTTTCCTACACTTGCCCCTTCCTCTATTTTGGTGCTCCTTCCATAAATGCCTTACAGGAACCTAATTTCTTGCTAACCATGATCCATCTTATTTCTCATATTCCTGAATTCTCCTTGCAGTGAGTATGTTGAGTTCCTCCCAAAACACTGAGTCTCATGGGAACCAAACCTAACAGGAATAGAAAAGAGAAGCTGCTGAAAAATCCTACTGGTAACTGTCTGGAAGGAGAGGGAGAGGGGTGGGGAGTAGCAAAGAAAGAGAGTGCCAGGGCAAATCAAAGCACCTTTGTAAGTCCTTGTAACCTGGCCAGAGACCAAGTGTCAAAATCAGGGTCAGAGAGAAAATCATCCCCACTGCATGACAAAGCAGCTGAACAGAATCAGGCAGCTAAGATGCTTCTTCCATTGCTTCCTAACACATCTCAAAACCCTCCCCAAATGGATAAGATACTTACATGCTCTAGAAAGCAGGGTCCTATCTCACTGAGGTGGGGGTCATCATTGTTGTACTGTTTCTCCAGGTCTCTCACGAAGCCCATCTGAAATCTGTAGATGTCTTCAATGTTCCCAAAGATTACCTTCAGTTGCTCATCACTGAACATGTCCCTTCTCTTTCGGCACTGCTTCAGATAGCCCTGCAGACAAAGGAAAAGCCCAGGCTGAGGATGTTCCCCACTCTTAGAAGGCTTTACCATTTCCTAAGCACTTGGGAGCCTCATTTCAATTCCATGAAGTAGGGAGGGAATAATTATTTCCATTTTTTCATATGAAGAAATTGAGGTTTAGAGAAGTCACTCTCCCAGTGAGTAATGAGGAAAGCTGGATCACCAGCAAAAGTCTTAAGATTGCAAAGATTCCAGAGTATAGAGGGCTTTTCTCTCCATTCTCTATGACAAGGACTTCCAAAGCCAAAGGGCCCTTTCCCAGAAGCTGGTTGAGCACAAACATTTTTACTTAGCTTTGTAGCTATTGGTTTAGCTGGACCCATTCACATCTCTAAAGTTCTAGACCGTAACCAACTCAAAAGGTCTTAATAACATTGGAAACAATTTGGCAACAGAGGCCAGCACAGGAAAACTTTCCATAAGGGAACAGAAATTGACAAAACCAAACCATTTCTTAAAGCAAATGCCTCAGCTATATAAGGTAACTGGCCAGGAGATATCATTTGGATGAGATCAGCCAGCAAGCCCATGGGCATGGTATTTCTAACAGTGTAGATGTTTGGGACACATTTGTGAATAAACAGACAAATTAAAAATAAATCTATCCATTGATGAAAGAGAAAAAGGGTTGAAAGAGATTCTTGGTCTAATAAGAGAGCACTGAGGTAACATAAACCAGACTGGGGGCATACTGTAAGTTAGGGCAAAAACAGCCACAGTCTAAACTGCGTCTTCCATTCTGAACTTATTATCACGGATTTTTACCGGATGGTTACTTTCCTCATTAGAAATCAGTAGAAATCATAGGTACATAAAAATGTTCTTGGTGAGAATGAATTAAGTGAAATTTTCTTAATACCTTTCTTAAGTGTTGAGTCCCTAATGAGGAGCTATGTAGTGACTAATTTACCACATATGGCCCTGTCTTTAACCCTCACTTTGTCTTCCCTAACACAGCTGCCAATGAGGTCATCTGGGCATACTCTAGGAAATATCCTCATTTCTGGCTTCAAAGCCCTTTATTACCTCCTACCACAATCTTACCTCCCTTATCTCTTCTCACCCTCCAATTTAGCCATTAGATAGTATGTTTCCTTCAACAGTTGGTAAATTAATAGTCTGTGCCTGTGTTGACATCTATTTAACTAATAGCTGACAGCTCAAAATTTCCTGAATTCTTTCATATCCAATTCCTGACCAAGAAGAAGATGTCCTCTATTCCCTTAATACCCTTTCGCTCTACTCTCTTTACTGAAGTAGCTCCTCAAATACTGCCTCCCTAGAAAGCTTTCCTTGACTAATAGAGAGAGGGGCAATAAACTCCTATAGGCCCCTCCCTGCCTAATATATAACTCCCAGGGCCTGGTCTGTCTGGGTAGGTCTGTGTGTCTGCCTATGCCTATGCCTGTGTGTGTCTCTGTCTCTCCCACATCTTTCGAAGTGTCTTAGCTACAAAGGAACAAGGAGAGAAGTGAGCACATCATCTCAACATTAAGCAGGGGGGCAGAGCCTTCCTCACCCCTGCTCCTCCTTTTTCCCCCTAAGGTAGGCCTGGGAGCACAGCTGGGGAAAATATTGGTAATAATGTCACATTTAGTATGTCACTTCCAGGTAAGCAGTAGGTACTGATGAATGACTGCACTGGGAGACACAAGAGGCCAACCTACACAGCTCATTCATCCCGAGAAGCCAGCTTAGAAAATACTTAATAGTTTTGTCCACTGCTTCCATTTGAAAGGTCTCAGGGAAGAAACCAAGCACCATAAAACTCCCAAAATGCAACAAGGATGCCAAAGCTCAACATCAGAACAGAATATGACAGAAACAAAAAAAGAAGAAAGTGGTCTCTAAAAAAGAGAATGGATGGAATAATGTTAGTGCAGCTTCATAATTCCCCAAATATGCTATTTATTGCTATTGTCAAGAAAATGATTTTCTTTCTATTAGATTGTATATGTTGTGGCAAGAGAACATTAAGCTATATATTAGCAAGGATGTAACTGCCCACAGGAGGATAGGACCCTAGAGTGCTTTATCAATTGTTCTTTCTAAAGCTAATGCTAGGTCACAAATATATTCTGGTACATTTAGCTTGATAAAATATTACATAGCAATTAAAATGATGATTAGGAAGACTGTGTAGAAACATGGAAAGTGTTTACAATATAATGTTAAAAAGAAGAACATACAATGGTATATCACTCATTATAACTCTAATATACATAGGGACAGACTTGAAGAGATTATGCAAAAGCACAAACAATTCTGCTATATGTGATGGATTCTAGCTGATTTTGTTCCTATTTTTAAACTTCCTCTAATGCTGTTTTTTAATTGTCTTCATGATTAAAAGATGGGAAAAAGTCTTTGCCAGAAAGTGTAAAGAGAAAAAGAAAATACAACTACAAGAAGGCTGCCTTGAGTGCAATATTATCAAGGAAGGTGGGGATGGGGGGAATCCAATGTCTTCTCAAGATCTCCTCCAGCCCTAATGTTTAAGACACATGACTTACTACTGAAAGGATTACAAATAACAGGTGGAAACTGGCTTTATCAAGGAGATAAGGAACGGGACACACAAATATGAGAGTAGCTGGAGAACCCCAAAATTTTACTTTCTATTTCCTATATCACACAACTGTCTAGGCTTCCGGGAGAAGAAAGGCCAGGAGAGATGACTAGTTCCCAGTATTCTTGCTTTTATTTTTTATCCCTGTCTTTTGGCTGGCCTGATGGCTATCAAATTTTCCACAGCACTGATGAACAGAGGTTTGGCTTAGGGGTCAACTGGTACTTGTCTCTTCTCATTCACTCATTTTTGAGGCTATATAAGTTTAAGATGAGCTTGATAGTTAATGTGACTGCAAAAAACCCTAATACCATTTTAAGTTAGGAAAAAGAAGAAATAAGATTGAGAGGCAAAAATGAGAGAGGTAATTAGAAGTTAGTCATACCACTGCAGGAAAGCAGCATTCGATTTTGAGTCCTCCCTCTTTTTAGAGGAACATCATGAAAACAATACATAGACAGAGGGGAGTGAGCAAAGTAGGGAGGGGCCTGAAAAGCAACACAATGAAAAATGATGGATGCAATCAGGTTTGTTGGTCCTTGGTAAGATTCAGGGCCCACTGAAGGCCTGTCACAGGGCAGAGGGAGCAGAAGGGGTCTGTGGCTCTTACTGCCAGGCATGCTTCGAACACCCTCTGAACCCATCTGACTGGTAAGAAGGAACAGGGTACTATGGCACTAGGTGTGAACTAATTCAAGAGAGGAAATTTCCCAGAGCCTCCTAGGAGTAAAGTGGGCATGAGTGGGAAAGCAGTCCACAGAGTAGTTAAGAGTACTGGGGGGGGTTATCAAATCAGTCACAATTGGCATAAATCAGCCCTGGCACTGCCATGGTAACAGTCAAGGCAGGGGGCTCATACATTTCACTTAGTTCTCAAACCCACAAGGGCTGATCTAGAAGTCTAGATCTAGTACATTGATCTAGAAGCAGTGCTTTAATATGGGATATAAACCACAGCTGAGATCTCCACGGGAGATCCTAGAGACTGCTGGGAAATAAATAGGATGGACCAAAGAGGCTCTGGATAATTTGGGGTTTGGGAAATTCTTTGGGGAAGGGCCCTCACAAGTCTAGACTTCACTATTTCTATCTCTAAAATGAAAACATCAGGAAAAGATTTCCATGGCCCCTTTCAGCTCTGACTTTCCAGGGGTTTCACTTTTTTTTTTTTTTTGCCTGGACGCCTAAGGTCTGACAAGGAGACCTAATACCTTAAAGATCATTTTAAGAAAATTAGGGGATGATGACCGTGTTTGTCTTATTCACAGCTCTATCATCAGAGTTTAACAGAATACATGGCATATAGTTGCTGCTCAGTGAATATTTGTTGAATAAATGCAAAATGACTAGCTCTCTCCATGCTAATAATGATAAAAGGCAAGCTAGAAGCACAATGTTCAAAATGGTCATTTTCTTTTCTTTCCTTCTTCCCCTTGTTGGGTCAGAAAGTCCTTTATTTTGAATAAAGAGAAGGAAGAAGATATTCACAACATGGAAAACTGGCACAGATTAATATCTGGCGTGTACAAGGAATTCTTATAAATCAGCAAGAAAAATATAAGAAACTACAGGAAAATGGGCAAAGGATAGGAACAGGGCCCAGAGTGTCCATGAGTAATGGACAAGTAGGGCCTAGGGCAGGCAGAAACCCCTGGATGGGTCACTTTAGGGTGACAAGCTGCCTTATCTTTTTATTGTGGTATGCTATACAAATATTACCATTTTATAAATGTGCTATCATTTTATATATGTGCCAAGATGTAAAGACTATTGAGAAGCACTGGCATAGGCTATTCACAGAAAGGAAAACTCAAATGGCTAATAAGTTTGAAAACCTCAGGCTTGAAGACATCAAATGGAAATGGCTTGAAGCTATAGCATGATAAACTTGATTAGGCCTAAGGAAGAATTTCTTGATGGTGAAGGATATAAACACTAATACAGATGAGTGAGGAAAACTAGGCTAGCTTCTCTAGAGGCATTTGAGGACAGAATTTATTTCATAAGTATGGGGTAACTAAGATTATCTTCCTGAAGAGAGACAGACAAAACAGCTTTATAAGACATATTTTGCTCTGCTTGCCCTTGCCTCAATATCCCTGATTGTAATATGAGTTCTAAGGTTACAAGAGGCAATACCACCAATCATTTGTCAAGGTGATCTAGAATTAAGCTGAGGATCTTTTACACTGTCTGGATTTAGAAAGAAGAATGTGATCTTTCGAGAGAACTCATTTAAAAAGATATTTTCTCTTACCTCACTGAATTACTGTGATTAAAAATCACTTTATTTCTTACTTCCTCATTTGTAGAATGAGGGTGTTGTGACTTAAATGTTTGTGAAGCACTTTCCAATCCCAGGAGTTAAAAAAAAATGTTCTCTACTAGATAGTGTGACATTTTTCTATCCTAAATACAATGTTCCCTATTTCCCCTTCAACAAGTATAAAAGTGGGAAGTATTCAGAGCTCTCCTATAACCTACAGAAAAAGTAGGTTATGCCAATGTTAACACATTCATGCTTGAGTAAGATGTGCCTCTATGGGTACCAAGAAGGATGAGGCAGAAAATGCAGAAGTAATCTGGCTCACTATAACTTCCTCTAGTGAGGGTGTATCTACATCTTACAGAACCATATAGAAAGTAAGAACCAGACATAAATTAAAGAGCAACTCCTCTAACCCGCTCATTTTAGGGATGGGAAACAAGATTCAGGGTAGAAAAGACTCACCTGAGGTTCCCCAGCCAGTCAGTGACAAAGGTGGGACCTGAACCTGGGACTCTCAATTCTGTCTGTTATTCTTTCTGATAAACCATATGCTTCTCAAAGGTTTGGGTTTAAAGGTGACACAACCCTGGGCTAAAATGCTGTCTTCTGGCCCAGCTAGACACAGCTTTCTCCACCTCCCTTTGACATCTGTGGTTGCAAGGTGGGACAAAAAGATAGTTCCCATTAAAATCCTTAATTTCAGCACCAAGAATAGTTGAGAAATAAGGAAGCAGCAAATCATTAACAAAAGCTTTGACTGAGGCTAGATTGGACAAGTCCTCAAAGCAAGGTCATAGCACTTCCCCTTCTGGAAAGACAAATATTTCCATTGCTCTCCTGAACCTGTCTGTGTCCTGTAGGAAGAGGCCAAGATGTATGAGAGTTGAAATCAGACAATCCGTCTAAGACTAAAGGACTTCCACTGGGCCAGTGCCTGTGAGCTCTGGGAATATAATTTTGCTTCTTAGAGACTCAGTCTGTTGATCTATAAAATAGGAATAACAATAACAATCTTTGCTCTCTTTGAAGATCAAATGGCATACAATGTGAATGTACTTTGCCAGGAAAAGTAGTACATATATGTAAGCAATTATATTTAATTCTGCCTTTAAGCAATGTTTATTGAGCATCTACTATGTGCCAGACACTGTGCTGGGGGATACATCAGTAAACCAAAAGATGAAAATCCCTGCCCTTCATAGAATTTATATTCCAGTAGGGGAGACAGACACTAAGGAAAATATATAAGTAAAATATATAATATATTAGATTGAGATGAGTGTAACGGAGAAAAATAGAGCAGGAAAGGGGAGAGACAGTGTAAGATTACAATTTTAAATAGAATGATCAGGGAAGTCTCAAGGAGAAGGTGGTAATTTGAGTAAAGACTTGAAGGAGGTGAGAAAGGGAGCCGTGTTGACATCTGGGTGGCAGGGGAATGCTCTAGGCAGAGGGGAAAACCAGCGCAAAGGCTCTGAGAGAGGAGCACATCAGCCATGTTGAAGGAACAGCAAGAGGCTAGTGTGGCTGGAGTAGTGACAGCATGAGGGAAAGGAACAGGAAATAAAGTCACAGAAGTAAGGATGGTTAACCACACAGGACCTTGTAAGTAATAATAAGAACTTTGTGTTTTACTCAGGGAGAAACGGTGGGCCATTGCAAAGTTTTGAGCAGAAGAGTAACATGACCTGACTTCTGTCTTGACAGCATCCCTCAGCTACCAAGTGAAGAAGAGACTATACTTACTTTTATTACAAACCCTCAGACACTATATTATAGTTATCATTTTGGAGCAATGCTCCTCAAACTTTAATATGTATCGTACATCAAACAGGAACCTTGTTAAAATGCACAATCTGATTCAGTAGATCTGGGGTAGAACCAAAGATTTTGCATTTCTAACAAGTTTCCAGGTGATGGAGATGCTGCTGGTCTAGCGTACAATACTCTGAGGCTAGTAACAATGCCCAGGGCCTGGCATGGGGCAGAACGCCACTAAAAGTTTGCATAAATGAATTAAATGTCAGTGGTCTGATGCCCAGTGCCATATAGCACATTCCAGGGGGGGATTATTTTTTAAATATCAGCGATTGAAGTAAAGGTAGAAGGAAGAAGGGGGAAAAAGATATGTATGGATGGGTGAATAGATGAGAAAAGAGGGTAAGGAAGGAGAAAAAAGCTACCCTTTTCCAAATACATCCTATGTTATTACAATATTACATTTACTTAATTTCCTCAACAACCTTAAGAGGTTGGTATAATGAACTCCATTGGACAAATGAGAAAATTGAAGGTCAGAGGAATTAGTGGGTACCTTCAAGGCCACTAATTAACCCATTAGTGACTAAGTTAGGATGTGAAGGCCAGTATTCCATGTCCCCAGAGCCCTTGTTCTTTCCACTCCATCTTACTGCCTCATAAGGGGGATGAGGGGGAGATAACCTTTAACATCCCTGGGAGGTGTCAGAAAATGAGCTGGCGTAAAGAAAGTTAAGGCCTATAGTCCTTGGCCTTGGTCTTTCCAGAGCTGCACTGTTCAATGTGGTTGTCTTTAGTCATGTGGTTATTTAAATTTAAATTAATTAAATTTAAATACAATTTAAAATTCCATTTTCCCACCTTACCAGCCACATTTTAAGTGCTTAACAGGCACAAATGGCTAACTATTGGCTACTGTATTGGAGAGTGCAGACATAGAACATTATCATCATTGCAGGAAGTTCTATTGGGCAGTGCTGCTCTACAGAAATCTTATTTGTTTGGGGTTTTCTTGAGACAGAGTCTCGCTCTGTCACCCCAGGTAGTGTGCAGTGGTGTCATGGTAGCTCACGGCAACCTCAAACTCCTGGGCTCAAGCGATCCTCCCACTTCAGCCTCCTGAGTAACTGGTACTAAAGGTGTGTGCCGCAACACCTGGCTAATTTTTTCTAAGAAATAAGAACTTCGAAAAATGTTAGAGCTATACTACTGACCCCAGAGTAGGCCCTGGGCTTGGGGACAGAAAGTAGGACCTGAACCCTCCTCTGGAAGGAAGGAGACAAAAATATTTAAAGCAGTTTTCCCTGGGTCAAGAAGAAAGCTATAAGTGTGTGTATATGTGTGTGTGTTTAATCCTCTTAAAAATATTCTTTTCTCCATTTTCCATTGGTTTTCCCTTACCATTTAGTAAAATGCACTTTGAAAATCCCAACTTGCCTCTCTACTAAGCTCAAGAGAATGTGAGGAAAAAGTCTCTCATCTTTACTTAAGACAGAGAGATGGAAGGATGGGGTTAGGGAATATACTGAAGGAGCTGAGGCTTCATCTCCTGGAGATTCCTCTTGTCCATCTGGCCTTCATCTCCTGTAGATTCCTCTCCTCAAACTCTTTTCTGTTCAAATTCGCAAGCAGTGTTCTCCAAGTGATGGAGGAGGACCAGGAGCATGAGCATCGCCAGGAATGCTCGATAAACTTAGAAATGCTTATGCCTTACCCAAAACTGATAATATACAACTTGAGGGGTGAGGGTGAGGGAGCTTAACAAGCTCTCCTCCCACCAGGGACTCTGGTGCACATTGAATCATGGAGGGAGATGTATTTTGCTTTAATGAGTGAGTTTAGGCCCTTATATGGGGGTGGCTGCAACTAGATCAGAGACTAAGAGGATAGAGATTTTGGGGTGGGGAGGAGAGATAGAGAGGGGGAGCAAGGGAGCGAGAAGGAGAGAGAAAGGGTAGGGGAAAGAGAAAATGAATATGAATGAATGAATATGGAAGCTAAACAGTGAAAATGAGAAACACAGAGATTGAGAAATCCTAAGGAAGCAGTGAGCAGCTTCACCTCACTGAATAGAATCTAGGAGGCCAGTCCAGCTGCCTTTTCCAAGATTTTGGGACTATCACAGGCAGGACCCAGGGGGGTTGTCAGTCCTCCACCCCACCTTGTGTGCCCCCACATGCACAAACATGGCTACCTCGCAAATGTCCTTGAGGTGCTTGATATAGTGACGCTCAGTGCTCATGATCTCATTGATGACGTTGGCTCGCATCTGGTCCCGGTTCTGTAGTGGCCGGCCCAGACAGAGGCAGTCTGAATTGGGGTCCAGGTGCCCATTCTGCACATCACTGGGCCCCTCTTCCACCCCATCCTCCTGGTTCACCCAGAGCTGTGGAAGCAGGTAGAAGAAGAATGAGTTAGCCTCCTTCTCTGAGAAGTTTCCACCCAAGTAGAAAAAGTATAAATTAAATTTCTTAGGTATTCAGAAAGCCTTCAACCAGAGGCCCCTACAAACAAAGTGCCAGACCGGGCTCTAGAGTGACTTGCTGACCCTGGTCTAATCCTCTCTAGGTCTCTGGTTACTCATCTGTAAAATGGAGGATGGGGTTAGAGGGACTAAATCATCTCTGAGAGCCTTCTTGGCTAAGGTCTCAGAAGAGGGAGATGTGATGGCAAGCAGAACTCGTTCAAACTGGAGCACGTCTAGGCAGCAGAGCTGGATCAAAAAAAATATAAAGATTAAGCTATACATTTTGAATGCCACTGCTGGATTACTGTCAAAACATAACATTTAAGTGCTCGCAAGTGTGCCGACTAAAGTTGGATGCTGGAGTGGGCATCTCAAAAAGAGTTTTCAGTGTTGATTTCTACCGAAGGATATATAAATAATCATTAAAATTTGACTATAAAATTCCTTGTACATGCAAAGATCTCTACCTCCCAAAGGTTGGAGTGCAGATGGAAGACTATTTCTCTACCACATAATAGCAACAGCTATTGATTGAGCACTTATTATACACCAGCCACTGTACTAAGAGCTTTTAATATACTGTATTCATTCCTGCCAGGTAGATACCATTATTACCACCATTCCATAGAAGAGGAGACTGAGGCTTTGAGAAGTTAGGGAATTTGTCCCAAGTCATACAGTTCAGAAGCAGAGGCACTGGGATAGGAGCCAGGCAGTCTGACTCTAGAGCCTATGCTTTTAATTACTATACCTGTACCTTTGTGCCTCTGGCTCTAAGGGAGACAGAAAAAGAAAAGGAAAGGGCTTGGGCCAAGGCAGACTAAGAATTATTAGAATCTTCAGAAATGGATAGATACAGTTGGTAAAGGTTGAAACTGTCCATTCCAAATCATGAAAGCGGAGGGAAGCTGAAAAAAAACTTTCTTTGGGGAGGCTGAATAAGATGTCTCTGGATATTGGATGACTTAGCTTGAATCAAGGAGATGGCCCTTTTCACCCCAGTACTAGGAAGGGGGAAAACCATGGAGTCAAAATAAAAGAAGAGTAGTCTCCTAGGCAGAGTGGCAAAATCTGTCAGGGGTAATTAGCCAAGGAGCTTGCCAGCTGTCTCAACAGCTTTAATCAACTCTCCATATTTTCCCTCCTTAACCCCAAGCTTTTTCCACATTCCTGCTTCGAAAGACTGAGATCAAGCAATTTAGGATGCATCCCTATTTCTGCCATCAGAAAAGTCTGTTGGCAGGTGGCCTTATGGGGCTAAGAAGCTTTGGGATAGAACTAGAGAGACAGTAGTTACTTCCCAACTCTGTGTATTCTTCCTTCTCCCTTTGTCTCACAGGAGGTGAGGCGAGCATAGTTAACCTAGTGAGCTTAGAAAGTAAGGCTCACTCCACTTGAATACATTTGTATATACAGCCAAATGTGCAAAATTTATCTCCACCCAGAAATTATCACCCTCTGCAAATGCTCTATTGTAAATTTTTTTCCATCTTCCAAAAGGTCAGCTTTGTGTCTTCTATACGCTAATAGCTTCCCTTTAATACAATCAACAGACACTATGAGGGATGGTTATTTAAAAATAGACCTGGTCAAAAAAGGGATTCTAAGGCATTGAAGCAAACATCTCACATACACGATGCTGTCTATTTGTAAAAATGAAAACCTCACCTCTAATAATCCATTAGCTTTTCTCTACTTTTCACGAAGCGAGCCAAGCCCTGCTATGAAAAGGGTACCGTAGGCAGGCCTTTAAGAGATAAGAACCAATTCTTTTCTTCTTAGGAGCTTAAGACAAGACAAGTCACAATGCTGGCTTTTGGATGGCTGGAATAAGATGAATATTTGGAACAATTCCAGTTGAAAGGAACACAGGATATGAGAGAAAGTGGGAGCAGAAGCAAAGGCAGGAACAGAAACTTTTCAAAAGAAGACAGACTGGTGGCCAACAAACATATGAAAAACTGTTCAACATCTTTAATCATCAGGGAAATGCAAATGAAAACCACAATGAGACATCATCTAACTCCAGTGAGAATGGCTTTTATCAAAAAGTATCAACATTAAGTGTCGGCATGGATGCGGAGAGATAGGAACACTCATACACTGCTGGTGGGACTGCAAACTAGTACAGCCTCTATGGAAAGTAATATGGAGATACCTCAAAGAGATAAAAGTAGAACTATCATTTTATCCAGCAATCCCATCACTAGACATCTATCCAAAGGAAAAAAAGACAATCTATAAAAAAGACATCTGTACTCAAATGTTTATAGCAGCACAATTCACAATTGCAAGGATGTGAAAACAACCCAAGTGCCCATTAATATGTTAGTGGATTAATAAAATGTGGTATATGTATACCATGGAGTACTACTCAGCCAAAACAAAACAAAACAAAACAAACAAGCAAAGAAAAAAACAGTGAACTACCTCTTGTGTTAACCAGGGTGGAGCTGGAACCCATTCTTCTAAGTGAAGTATCACAAGAATTGAAAAACAAACACCACATGTACTCACCATTAAATTGGTACTAATTGATCAACACTTATGTGCACATATGGAAGTAACATTTGTCAGGTCTCAGGCAGGTGTGAATGGGGGAGGGGATGAGTAAATTCACACCTCATGGGTACAGTGTGCACTGTGTGGGGGATGGGCATGCTTGTAGCTCTGACTCTGTGGTGCAAAGGCAATTTGTGTAACCACAGCTGTTCTATCCCTATAATATTCTGAAAGGAAAAAATAAATAAAAATAAAATAAAATAAAAAAACACTCACAAAACTAGAAATAGAAAGAAATTTGCTCAAAATAATATTGGACATTTATAAAAAACCCATAGTTAATATCATACTTAATGGTGAAAGACTGCATGCATTCATCCATCCTACCATTAAGAGCAAGACAAGGATATTTGCTTTCATCACTGCTATTCAACATTGTACTGAAGGTTGTAGCCAGAACAACTGGACAAGAAAAAGAAATAAAAGACATTTAGATTGGAAAGAAGAAATAAAACTATCTCTAGTCACAGATCATATATCTTATATATAGAAAATTGTAGAGAATCCACCCCAAAATATCCATTATAACAAGCTCAGCAATGTTGCAGGATATAAGATCATTTCTATACACTAGCAATGAATAATGTGTGAGTAAAATTTTAAAACATAATCACACTTACATAGCATCAGAAAGAATAAAATACTTAGGCAGAAATTTAACAAAAGAAGCTCAAATCTTGTACACTGAAAACTATGAAACGTTGTTGAAAGAAAGTAAAGAAAACTTAAATAGGAAGACCTCTCATGTTCATTGATTGTAAGACTTAATAGTGCTAAGATGGCAATACTCCTCAAATTGATCCAGATTCAACAAAATCCCTATCAAAATCTCAGCTGGCTTCTTTGGAAAAATTGACATTGCCATTTTAAAATTCATATGGAATTTCAAAGGACCCAGAATTACCAAAATAATTTTGAAAAAGAAGAATAAAGTTGGAGGACTCATGCTTCGTGATTTCAAAACTTACCATAAACCGATAGTAATCAAGAGAGTGTGCATTGGCACAAGAATACACATAAAGATCCATGAAATAAACCTTAGAGTCCAGAAATATACCCTAGATTTATGCTGAATTGATTTTTGTCAAAGGTTCCAAGATGATTCAAGGGGGAAAGTATAGTCTTTTCAACAAATGGTGCTGAGACAACTGGATAGCCACATACAAAAAAATGAACTTTGATCCCAACCTCACACTATATACAAAAATCAACTCAAAATGGATCAAAATTCTGAATGTAAGAACTGAAATTATAAAACTCTTTAAAGAAAACAGAGGAAAATCTTTGTGACCTTAGATTAGACAATGGTTTCTCATATATGATGCTTAAAACAGAAGCAACCAAGCAAAAATAAATAAATTTGACTTCATCAAAATTAAAAACTCCTGTGCTACAAATGATACCACCAAGAAAGTGAAAAGACAACCCACAGAATTGGAACAATATTTGCATATCCTATATCTGATAAAGATCTAGTATCCAGAATATATGGAATTTAATAATAAAAATACAAATAACCTACTTAAAAATGGGCAAAGCATCTGAATAGTCATTTCTCCTAAGAGGACATATAAATGGCCAGTTAACACACCAAAAGATGCTCAACATCATTAGCCACAAAGGAAATGCAAATCAAAATCACAATGAGGTACCATTTCACATCCCCTAGGGTGACTGACTGTAATAATAATTTTTCAAAGGTCAACAACAAGGACAAGGATGTGGAGAAACTGAAACCCTCATACATTACTGGTAGGAATGTAAAATGATGTGGCTGCTGTGGAAAACATTTTGGTCATTCCTCAAAAAGTCAAACATAGTTACCAATATGATCCAGCAATCCTCTCCTAGGTATATATTCAAGACAACAAAAAACATATGTTCATACAAAAACTTGTATACAAACGTTCACAGTAACATTATTCATAACAGGAAAATAGTGGAAACAACCCAATTGTTCATCAGTTGATGAATGTATAAACCAAAATGTGGTCTCTCTATATAGCATAATACTATTCAGCAATACAAAGGAATAAAATACTAATATATGTTACAACATAGATGAACCTCAAAAACAATTTGCTAAGTAAAAAAACGAAGACAAAAAAGATTACACATATATTATGATTCCATTTATATGCAATGTCCAGAACAGACAAATCCATAAAGACAGAAATCAGATTAGTGTTTGCCAGGGGCTAGGTTGGGAGAATGGCGAGATGTTGGTCAAAGGGTATAACATTTCATTTAGACAGGAGAAATAAGTTCTGACCATCTGTTGTACAGCATAATAACTACAGTTAATAATAATGTATCATATATTGGAAAATTGCTAAGAGAATAGATTTTAAATGTTCTCACCATAAAAAAGTGATAAGTATGTGAGATGATAGATATGTTAATTCAATCATTTCACAATATTTGTATGTGCACATATATATATGTATATCAAAACATCACATTGTACCCATAAATATATACAAATTTTACCTGTCACTTAAAAATAAATACATATTTTAAAAAATAAGTTGTTCTGGAATTAGATAGTGGTGATGGCTGTGCAACTTTGTGAATATACTAAAACTCACTAAAGTACACTTTTATTTTTTTTTTTTTTTTTTTTTTAATGTTGTACTTATGTGATTTTATTTTATTTTTTTTTTTTTATATATATATTTTTTTTATTTCAGCTCATCATGGGGGTACATAAGTTTAGGTTATATACATTTTCCATGTCCCACCCATCCCCCCGAGTCAGAGTCCCAAGCGCGTCCGTTCTCATTCTCCCGACAGTGCACCTGGCACTCATCATGTAGTCATACCTCCATCCCCTCCCCCCCCCCACCTCCCCGGGTCTGCACCTTCAAGCATGACCATTCCCCAGAGGGTGTGCAACGCACTTTAAATGGTAAATTTTATGGTATGTGAATTATATCTCTATAAAAATAAATAAAAATTAAAACAATCTAGATAAGGTGAAATTTCCCTTTTGACCTTTTACCGTCCTAGCCATATTCCATCTCTCCTGATATGGATTTTGTGTGCAATTTTTGTCAACTTTTCTCCTTGCATTTATATACCTATATGCATATCCCAGCAGAATCACCATGGTTCCATATGTTAAACTGATGCTCACTCAGCCCTTGATACACACTCTTCAACATCTTTAGTAGCCCCTCCTCCCAAATGGATTGGTAGTTCTCAAAGAAAAGGTTTCATAACACTCAGCCAGTAGCTCCCTCATGAGTTCAATAAAGGCTCGAGGAATGTCTTAGAAAGGCAGCCTACCCATGGCTTCAGCAGTGTGAGGTTTCTGAGAAGATAATGGGTAATCAATAGTCTCTAAATCTCACCTTGATGTTTTCAAAGGCCAAATCTAGCCAGCCAGAGAAAAGTGAAAAGTGAGCCATCCTTTGAGAAGGTGAGGGGTTACTGCCAGCCATGTTAAACAACAGAATCTCAGGGTTGTAGAATGAGAGCTATGAAGAATATGGAAGGTCAGCCAGTCCACACCACTCCTTACCCCCCAATCAATACATAAACTCCCTTGACAATATCTCCCACCATCAATTGCCCAGACCATTTGCTGAATACAACCAGTGATGATATTACTGTTTCCCAAGGCAGCCCTTTCTTTTTTCATATCATTTCAGTCATGAGCTCTGCCTCTGAATGAAGGTGCCAGCCAAAAATCTCAGCAAACACTGCAAAAGAACAAAACACCGATAAGGGAGAGGGATTAAAGGGAATGTGAACTCTTCTGTAACAAAGGTCACCAAAATACCACCACAGTGAAGCAATGGCAAAGTGTAGATACAAAGGTGGATGTGAGGGACTGAAAGGAACCCGGCTGGCCACAAGCAGAGTACACGCGTGCGTGTGCATATACACGCAAACACAACCTGTTTTGGAGCCCCAGTATCAGCTTCTAGGAGGACTAGGCATGTTTAGAAATCCTTGAGCATGCATGCCAGGAAGTACTTAGCATTCTTGCCTTGCACAAAGATGGTCAGTATGGTGTTGTACAGTCAGACACAGAAACTACTCCTCTGCCCCAAAAGGGAAAGAGATTATTTAATAACTGTCACTAATTATATGAAAGATCATCATAAGAAGGCTACTAACAAATTGTTCTCCCTTTCCTGTACAGACACAATGAGAAGTAATAAGCTTCAAACAGAGAAAAGGAGATTTTGGTTACACAACAGACAAAAAGAAAAGATCTGTGTGAATATCCTGTCTTTGCATTCATGGCTCTCCATCAACACATTACATACCAGGCCTGACCCACCTCAGGTAGCTTACCCTTCCCATTCATTCCAACACATCCTGTTTATTCCTGCCTCTACACTCCTATATCCTTCTAATGCCTACCCCCTACTTTACCTGCTTTTTGGAGCACACCCAACAACTTGATGTTGTGCTCACTCATACCAACCACTTGCCATGTCAACAAAGCCACCCTCTGTCTACTGCCTACTGATGCTATAACTCTGTCTACTTTCTTTCTAACATTTGTAGTTGGGAAGGTCCTCACCCACTCCATGCCCTCAGCCTATCCAAACCCACATGGGAAGGTCAACTTCTAGGACTTGCCCCCAATTCAAGTTTATCTGATCACACTACAATTTCAGAGCTACTGCTGGCCCTGTCCCCTACATAACACTTTTATTAAACATGTCCTTAACAGTAAGCTTTGCTTACTTAATATGTAACTAAATGTGGGAATGAGTTCACCCACACATGATCCTCAGGCCCAAGCCCCACTGAGCAGCAATGTCAATAACTTCACTACCTAAAAAATGCTTATCAAAACAAATAAAGAGCTGAACCAATGGGCAGAATTTATAGGTCCATTATTATGGCTCTTTTCCCTAATACACCTTACAAAAGATGTTTTCCATTTTGGGGTTCCTATATACAACAAAGTGTTGTGCCATTTATTTGTTCAAAAATGAAAACTAACTGCTGATATACAGCCCCAGTAACATTATTATGCCTGTTGGTAGAGGCCAGAGCACCCAAGAAAGTACGCTGTCCAGTTATATGTTCGGGTGGCCCATTGGTTGCAACACCATTCCAATTAGTCTTGAGAGCCTGGAAATATCAGCATGCCCAGGTTTCCATGTAGCCTATGTTCTCATACAAGTGGCTGAATGGGGTGGAAGAGAAGCTTTATATGCCCAGATGGCCTTAGTCTAGCCATTTACATGTAGGAGCAGCAAGAAGCTGATGCAAAGGGACCAATTCATCCAAATAATGGCTAAAAGATGAAAATTCAGAAACCTGGAGAGGGTTATCAGACCTGGTCTTAGGCTTCAGACTTCTGAAGGGCTGCAGACAGTGTATTCCCAAGGTCTTGGATTAGGATACAAGCAGAGAGAAATAAGGACACTACTTCTCCCATTAACATTAAAAGTTTGCTGTGAGTAGCATCAGTATTGAGTGTTTCCTACGTGTCAGTTTCCACTGTCAGTATTCTTCATGCCTAATTCTGCTTAATTCTCACAACAACTTAATGAGGTAGGAACTATTATATCATCAATTTACTGATGAAGTCACTGAAGCACAAAAATTACAAGTGACCTGCCCATGGCCACATTGCTAATAAATGGGAAGGCTCTGATTCTAATCCAGAAAGATTATCTCCAGAGCCAATTATCTTGTCCACTCATATCCTTTCCATGAGTAGAAGCTCCAGAAAGACAGATTCCAGTTCAATATAGGGACAAACTCTCTCAGACCTGTCCTGAGCTGTATAACCGGTGGCCTGAAGAGGTAGAGAGCTCAGTAGAAGTATAAAAGCAGAGACTGGACTGACTACTTGGGAGGCAGAAATATTTCAGAAGTGTTCAAACATCAGCAAGAGGGATAAACTAGATGATTTTTAAGATCTCCCCAAACACTGAAACTCCCTGGTTCTATGAATCAACAACCACAGTTCACAGACCATTTTGAGGATCAACAAAGCTAGACCTTTTGGCTGAGTACAATTCAACCAAGTCAAATCAAATGCAAACTTAGGCTAGAACTTCCTTCCCCAAGCAGGGCAGATGGACAGTCACAGAAAATGACTCTTGGAGTATTAATACTAACAGCATACAATACCATACCAATGCTGATGGCTCCTTTTTGATGATCTGTAGGGACAAATAAAAGGTTCACAAGACATATTATTTGTACTAGGGAGATTATAGGGAGGATGTTTATGCTACTTAAAAGAAAAATCTGTTTCCAAGCATCTTCAAACAGAGCAAAAGCCCGTAATAGGCAACATGGTGTCACAGAAACAGCACTAAGTTCTCAACCAGAAGTACTAAATTGGAGATTTGGTTCTGCTCTGCAAATAACTACCTACAGGACCCTAGGTGGCTTATGTCCTATCTTGGAGCCTTAAATCCCTCAGCTTCTATCTTTAAGGAAAATGAGAAGGGCTATGATGACAGGCTTCCCTGAGATAAGACATGGGAAGTCATCCATAAAAGTAAAGGGGAGGGGATGGTGAGGTAGTAGTGGTGAGAGAGACAGGAAGGCAGAAAAGCTAGATTCCTCAAAGTTCTTCAACTATATTTTAACAAAGACCTCTAGGCTCCAACTACCCCAGATGGATTTCTCTTCATATAGCTGCATCTTCTTCTCCCAGCAGAGAGGGGAAAAAGCAAAGTGAAATGAGAACCAGCCATTTATAAGGTTGGAATGGTCTTTCTTCCACCTTTAAGAAAAATACCTGCTCCTGCAACTGACTTTTGTTTTTCCTTCTCCAGCACCATCCCTATAGAAGGATACAGGGGAAGGGACCTGAGCATGGTGCCTCCTTTGATGTTCTATAATATAAAACCCCATTCCCAGCCTCCCTCTCAAGGGCTTGATACCTTGCCCAAAGACAGACATAGCAATCTGATGTCTTACATGAGGAAACAGAAATTAAGCTGAGTGAATCTGCCTGTCAGCTCTATGTTGGTTTTATTCCAGAGCTGAAGGGCTGTATTCAGGGAAGGGGGGTGGGGTGCGGAGCAGGCAGGAAATAGACCCTGTCTGCCCCAATCAAGAAATAGAAATGGAGTAAGTATAGTCTAGAAGTAAAGCTCCTGGAAAGGTAAGAAAGGCCAGAGGGAAGAGGATGGTTTCCCAGGTGTCCTAGCATTATAACTCCTTTGGATGACATCTCAAGACTATCCAAAGTTCTGGAGTTAGCCAGGTAATGCAAGGACCTCAGGGACGCATCCCATCTGGAGCCAGTAAGTATAGCCCTGGGATCAAGGCATTAGCTCCTTAAGACCAGCAGAGACTCAGTGTACACCCTTAGCTCTGGCCTACTGTGGTCCCAGCTCAGCCCACACCTGAGCTGGTACTACTCAGGCCAGTAGCTCACTTGATCAGGTGCACTGCTCTAGGGAACAAGTTATCCCAATAATTGGGATAATTGGGTAAGACCAAGAATGGGAAAGGAAGATGAGAGAGAAACGGGTATGCTCTAAAGCCAAACTTGGTAGACGTGGAGATTCCATAGCCTGAGTCTACTGTAAGTGGGTCAAGAAACGTAGAAGCTGGCCCTAGCACAGCCATAAAGAGGCCTGGACACCAGCAGCCTAGACAATGTCAACGACAAGCCTGGCTATTTTATGGCTTGGCCAGGGGTACCTTTGGCCCCAGTCCAGGCCAGAAACATGCCATCAATAAGTGGGAGCTAAGAATACTCCCATCAGGGACCTGGAGGACCAAAAGGAGCCACAGGAGAATTGCTACAGCCAGACTACCATGAGCTGGCTCTCACAATGCCAGGGGTACTCCTTTGTTGGGTGGCTTCCCCCTGCCCTGAACTGACCCTCTGGCCTACATGCCATTGGCCAAACCAATCCTCAAGATTCCGCCTCAGGGTAAGAGCAAGCCTAATCCCTCATGGAGGCATAATCTTCAGACTTGCTAACCTCCTTTCACAGCCAATAGTTCTTTTGGGCCCTACAACACTCATGGGAAATTGAGAAAGCACTGGACTGTGAGACCCATGAAGCTCAGGGTTTAGGTAGTATTCTTTGTAAGTGACCTGGGTCTCTGGAGAAGTTAATCTCTCTCCCCTCTGGTTTTCAGCTGTAACTAGGGATTGAGCCTCGCTGTCCTGCTCTGCTAACTTTAGAACTATATATAATAGGGAGGACAAATTGCCACCATGTTTGGAAAGGTCATGTCAAATTGCAGCACGCTATTTAAATTTCAGGGTCTGATATTTGAGAAAAAAGCAGGGTTCATTGCCCCCATTTTACTGGCAAAAAAAGACAAAAGGTTCAAAGATGTGAAGAAATATGCCAGAGATCACACCACTCACAAGCACTGAATATAAGACATGAAGTCAGGCAGTTCCATCTGACTCTCAGGACGGTACTCCAGAATTCAAAGTACTTCTTATGGGGCATGGAGCCTTAGAAGACAGTCTCTGTGGAGGGCCAGCTGGCCTCAAGAAAATGGAAATACTAGGAAGATGTGCTTGCAGCCCTCCCTTTCCATGGTGTTTCTATCCATTTTTTTCCACTTTCTTCTTTTCCTTGCTACCCTTCTGCTACCCTTCTCCCCTCCAAATCATTTTCATGCAAGGGTCTGATATCAGTCATTTACATTTCAATATGAATAGGCTAAAGCTAACATTCCCTTCTCTTCCCTCAAGAGTTCTGGATCCTGAAGCAAAGTTGTAATTACAGAATGAAAGGCTCTGATTCTAATAAAGGCATCCTGGTTTCAGAGAAACAGTAGGAATGGCACATATAGGGAGGGGAGCCTGGAGCTTGGACATTTACAACTCTGGAAGTTTCCTATTCAATGGACATCAGCTTTGGCAGAGATCAAGAGCAAATTGTCTCCACTCTAGGACAAGAGAGATGAGACCTTGAAAAAAGTTGAACTTATAGTAAAAATCAATTAGTAAAACATTAACAAAAAAGAATCCTGAATTTGGAACTAGTAACATTATCCCTTGAGTGGCCTTTGAGGTGTTATTACATTAGACTAAAGAAAATGTGATCCTAGCACAATACATGTATCTGCTGTTAAGTATTTTTATTTTTATAGATCCATTACAGTATACAAGCTTTTATTGGATTCTGATGTCTAGAATCAAACTGTGGATCAATCACCAAAAATTTTACTGTAGTTACAGAAGAGAATAGTGTTATAATTTTCACCTTATCAAAATAAAATCCAGCTGATAAAGTTTAGGAGGGGAATAATGGGATAAGAGCTGGAAGGAAGGGGAAGAGGCATAAAGGTAAGAGGACTAACTCTATCTTACAAAATTGGAAGTGTATGGTTGGAAGATCAAGAAACGGGGCCTAAATGATGATGTTTGAAGTGGTACTGGTGACTATAGGTGAGGCTGAACAGTGACAGATGTTATTATGGTTCGATGAGAGAAAGGGATTGTGGGAGAAAACTGAGTTTTAAATTTTAAATTGAAAGTTGAAAGGTCATGTTTCAAAATTCTAGAATCAAAAAGCTAAAACACATTACTAGATTTGAAGCTTACCAGTAGAAGATATAAAAACAGAAATGGTTTAAAACTGGTTAGTGTGAGTAAGAGATTTGGCAAGAGGAATTTTACTTTTGATGTAAACCTATGTTTACTTTTCAAATAACTTAAAATATAATTATATTTTAATGTAATTAAAAATAGAAAATAAAAAGTATATGCATCTGCAAAAAGAAACAAGCAAATTGTCTCTTAGTGTCTGGCTGCTCAAATGACAAGGCATAGCTTCTGAGCTAAACTGCCTCTTCATACCACCTCGTGTTATCTTCCCTGCTAGTGTCCACTGGCAGGTGACTCACAGAAACTGCCTCATCATCTGTGTATAGTGTGCTACCTTTCAAAGTGTCAACAGTACCCTCCACTCAACAGCTCTAGTGCCAAACCAAATCCCTCTGGTTCCCCTGGGCAGCTCCATCAAACAAATTTAATGTACTGTTTTGAGTGGCTGAATGGTGATAAACACAGGTGATCCTGGTTTTAGAATCATGGAAGAACCTGCGACTGGTGACATGGATAGAGCCTTTAGAAAGTACCTGGCCCAAACACCTGAATTGTCAGTGAAGACACTGAGTCCCAAAGTGGGGAAGGTCCCTGTCTGACATCCCTCAGGGAACCAGCAGCAGATCTGCCCCTTCAACTAAGGTCTTTGACTTCCCAGCCCAATGTTCCTGCTACCTTCACTGTGCTCTTTCTGCTTGATAACCTCTCAGATGTTTCATCTCTCCACCCCCTAGAGCTCTACCATTTTCCATTCCTCCAGAGAATGTCCCCTGCCCAACATGCAAAGGTACATTTCCAATAGGGAAGGACCTTAAACGGCTAGAAAAATCTCTGCCACAGCTCCCTATTCACATGCTTCTTCTAACTGCTTAGTGTCATTTGCCTATCCCTTGACTCCTCTAAGGCAAAAGTGAGCTTGTTACTTAGATCTCACTGGATCCAAATTCCAATTTTAGTCAAGGAAAAGGGGGAGACAGTTGGGTCCCCTAAGGACTGACATCCTCAACTGATCAGTACAGCCTACCATGCTGAGGGAGTACCATCCTTAATGGTGGGGTTCTAATTTCTTGCTTAAGGCCTTAGCCTCCTCTGCTTCATCCCTGTTCCCTGGAGGAATGGGGAATGTCTCTAAGAGGCAATGATGCATATACGTATTTATACCAGAGAGTGTCAGATTCCCTCACTGGCTGGATCTCTGACAGCAATGGTGCATATGCGGCCTGAACCCTTGAATCTTTTGCTCCATGGCTCATATCATAGAGAAGGGCAAGTAGCTTTCCAGAAATGATTACCCTGTGTTAATCTAAGGGACCAAGTCCATTCTCGGAACATAGCTAAAGCAGGAAATGTCAATTCTCTCATTCAATGCAAAGGCATCCTAAATGAAGGCTCTTCAAAGAAGTCTCACTTCTGAAAACCAAAAAAGATACCCAGCCATTTCTGAGTATTGTTTCTCTAATGAACCTCTAATAAGGAGGACAAGGGCCCTCGGGGGAGGCCTCTCAAAGATGCCAGATACCCTCAGCACTTGTCTATACTGCTCAAGGCTATGACTGTTGCTAGCTGGACAGTTACTTTTGTTCAAGGCTTAGTAAATACTGGTGAGAAGATATTAATAGCACCAGTAATAAGAAGCCATGTGGAAAAAAAGAGGCTTTACCCTGACTCATAATAATAACTATACTGATGAAAAAAATATGTACAGTTATGATGATTTTTCTAAAAACATGTACTTTCCAAAGAGCCACACAAGCAGAACTTATCTCTGGGCACTCAATCATGGTCTTGCTCTCCTCAAGTCATCAGACCACCAAGGAAGTGTACCCATGATACCAGGGAGGCCTAAGATGGTCCCTAAATGAACTCAGGGGTTGGTTACACAGAGAAAAACAGGCCCCAGGCCCCAGACTACAGATTTCAACTCAGGCAGCCAACCAGGTCACAAAGTCATGCTATGGGCCAATGAGGGGGCCTTAGAAGAAAATCCCCACCTCAAAAAGAACAATTCAGCATGTCTCCTACTGGTGCAGCTCTTAAACATCATCATCCTAGCGCAAAAAGTACAATATGTGTCAAGAAATGGACTTAGACTACAGCATAAGGGCTAGCAGCTGGAAAAAAGGAAGTAGTTCAGGCTTAGCTGACAGATGCTGGCCAAGTTCTCAAAAGTGCAGGATGATTTAGCTATGGTCCTGCATGAAGGCTGGGGGACAGGCTATGTGACCCCCTCAAGGTTGCTTTCAACTTGAGGATTCTAAGAGAGGCCCACAAGGTAACCTGTGCTACCTGAATTTAGAAGAATTGTCTGGGTCATACAACAGCTAGATTTAAGGTTCTCTCTGAGGTAAGGAGGGTTCCATATTTTTTTTTAAAAAAAAAAGAATAACAACAACCTCCAATTAGCCAAATGATGTACTGGATAACGTAATCCAGAGCATATGCTCAATGAGAAGCCATTAAGATGGATCACATGAATGCAAATGAGTATAATAATGCCACTTGAAATTCTAGTATATGGGGGAGAAATCCCAGTAATCCAGAGAGAAAGGCCCTTCCTGCAACTGTCAGTCTCAACTTACAGAGCCTATAAAATCTCTAGGGCCACAAGCAAGATATTCTACATAGATGGTGAAGGCTAGAGGCTTGAAGCTTGAGTGAATAAATAAGGGTTGGTATATCCAAACTTATCCCCAGAAAGCAAAACATTGTTGCTATTAGCCTGGAATGGAAGGTAAGTCCTCAAGTGTTAACAGTTTTGTTAGCAGTGCAAGCTTGCCCTTTCCTGATTGTGCTATAGCCCAGAAAACACAGGATTAAGATTCAGGAGGAGGCAACATCACTAAAAGTGGCAGAATAGGGCATACAAAGAATCAGTCCCTCCACTGAAATAACCATAAGTTGGCAAAGATTGACAGATCCACTTTTTCAGAACTCCAGAATCTAATCCAAAACTTACAGCAACCAGGGACTACTTAATGCAGAAAAGGGCAGCAAAAATTTAGTAAGAGCACTGACGTACTTCTGTTTATCCTCTTACCATCCCCTATTCCCCAGTGGCCAGTGAGAGAATGGCTCACATTCCTGGTGTGCCTCGATGGTGCCAGGATGCTAATGATCTTGTTCTTTACAATACTGTGCATTTTGACCTGTTTGGCACTGAGGGACTAGCACAGAGGCTGACCTTGGACTGGAATAGCTTTCCGGGCTGTGGCTGCCTCTGTTGAAAGATTTAAGAGTTGCAGATGGCCTGACATAGCATCAAAGGAATGCCCCAGCTGATAGCCAAGCTGGAAAATCCAGAAAAGTAGTATTTATTTTTCCTTCTTGGCTCCAAGTGTTTAAGGAAATCACCATCAAGTCATTGGCTGACCAATGAGATAACAGAACAGAAACTTTAGTGACCACACATGACAAGGAATACAGCCCTTGCAAAAATAGTTCGGAAAAATCACTAAACAAAAGGACAACTGCAGCCCTCAACAATCAACAGCAGCAAGCCCTGGGGAAGGAAGAGAATCTGATTTCCAGAGTTACCACACTATAATATTAAAAATATTTTCAACAAAAATATTACAAGGAAGGCCTACAAATAAACAGTAAAGTACAGCCCATTCACAGAAAAAAAAAATCTGACAGAAAACATACCAAAGAAAGCCCAGACATTGAACTTACTAGACAGAGACCTTACATCAACTGTCCTAAATAAGATTCAGGAGGCCTGGTTTCAAGTCCTGGCTTTGCCACTAATTCCCTACATGAGAAAGCAAGTCATTTCCATTCTCTGACCCTATATTTTCTCAGGATTTAAACAATGAGGAGGTCAGACTGACCAGTGGTCATAAGCAGGGTCCTTGGGAGATAATTTAGCCTACAGATATGCTATATTTGGCCCTCACAGTGTTTCTTTAAAAATGGGAATTACTGGTCAACATTTTAAAAATATAGAGATTTTTACATAAAAATCCAACTCCTGGCTTTTCTTGAAAAACTAGGATATCTAGCCCCACTGGACTTCCCTCCTTGCTATACCCCCAACCATGGCAACCAAAAAATCACTTTTGCTCCCTTTAGATGGGGCATGAATTTCTCATTTGTACACAGGCCCCCACTTACCTCTTGTCTCAGCCTGCTTCACTCACATAAGTTACCTGCCTAGGCCCTGTAAGCATCTACATTGGCCATCCCTTGCCAAGATGGGTCTTTCTAGCTCTAAATATACACTGAGTCCAGGGTTTCATACAAGTGAAAAGCTTTTCCTAACTGTCTCTTTTTGCAGCCACAAAGAGCACTATATAAATAAAACCCAAGTTACACTCTGGAACAACAGGCTTCCCTATGAACAGGAGAGGTTGGATTTCCATGACATCTGGTTTATACAAAGGCAAGCAATGATGATAATGTCCTGCTTAAGCCATCCTTTCATCTCCCTAACTCCAGGCAGATCAGAAACTAGAGAAATACAGAATTTGAAGAAAAAAGGAAAATACATATCTAGCTCCTGATGGTACCTGAGCAGGCTCTTCACTTTCTGACCAAATCCACACCTTGTCACATAGGCCTTACCTTCTCATCAATAATAGGCTGTCATGTGTCCTGTACACAACCTGCCTTCAAGTAGGTGGCAGGCTCTCCTCAGGCCATGGCCCAAAGTCAGAACAAAGTCTCCTTTTATGCATAGTGATGAAGGAAAAGAGCCTGAATGACTTGGAGTTAGGGCCTATCAAGCAAAAGGAGGCCCACCATAGGGGTAGGATTTGCAACTTAAAGACATAATCATAATCTAGTAGTCTTCTCTCAGCTCCTAGGGGAAAAACCAGCCCAGGAAAGTAGCTGAAGATGTCAACAGCTAGATATGGGGACTGATGTTCAGCAAGCTCTAATTCCAAGATACATTAACTCTTGCATTGCTCTTGTGAAGCCATGTCCCCAGTACAGAAAGGAGAGAACCTGGAAAAAACACACACACATTTATACATTATACATGATTACAAGAATGAAATTCTGAACCTGAGATGCAGATTTGACTGGGTAGAAGGCACATATACCTGGCAAGTTCCCGTACAGTGGCCAAAATAATATGACAATTCCTATTTACAGGTATCCAGCATATCACAGGTTACAAAGCATTTTCATAAAACCAAATCATCCCCATTTTACAAGGAGGAAAACTGAGCTTTGAAGATGCACAAGAAGCTTTTCATGCTGCATATCTAATAGCAGAACTGAGGCAAGAATCTGGGTTTCTCAGACTCCAGGTTGGGTTTTAACATGATCAAGAACAGATAGGGCTAGCTTGGACACACTAAGCACCCTTGATTATCCATCCTAGGCCTCAAATGTTCTCACAGCAATGCAATTTCCATATAGGGAATGGAGATGCCTTACTACATCAGTCACCAATTTGGTCCAGTGGTCTACAAAGGTGTTCAGCTAGTATGGGGTTAAGAGTGAAGACTTTTCTTTGTCACTATACTTTCCTATTATATGCCAAATAACCTAGGGACAATGTTCTCAAGGAGCTACTGAATCTTAGCTCAGGGTGAGTATGGATGAATCAGGCAAGTATCTACAATATGGAGATGCAGCATTCCGGGAAATTACCTATTCACCTGCCAACATCATCATCACTAAGGAAAATTCAGTAATTCAGCATGACCCATCTCTATGTCCTGCTTAGACATGTTAGAGCTTAAATAAATTCTAAGAAATGAAGGAGAAAATATGGGCTCTTGATCATACACCAAATAGGTGGCAGTGTCATGACTAAAGCTCAGGTCTCACATTTCCTAATATAGGTAGCACTGTTTTCACAACACCATTCTACCCTCAACCAAAACCAATGTAAAAAAAAAATAGAGATAACAGTTCTATTTATAAAGATCTACTGGAAAAGACTCTCCATAACCTCCATCATGCAATCCCTTGGATATCACACAATCTTACTAGAAATGTAAATCTAAACATAAATACTCATTCATGAGAATTAAAAGGTCTTTCTTGGAATCAACATTCACATCACTAACACAACAGCCTAATCTCATTTCCTTCTGCTGGTGATAACACAACAGTCAGCCCCTTGGGTTCTATGGTACTCTTCCTTAAGAGATATGAAGAACATTTGACTATTCTTAAACAAACAAAAAAGTTCACGGTGATCAAATAAATGCTCATTCAAAATATAATCTGAGGCAACATGGAATATTAATCTTAGTTTCTCCAGAAATAAACACTGATATAGTAGAAAGAATACTGGAGCTCTGAGTTATGATTTAGGCTCTATCATTAATGTCCGAGGTCTATGATCACGGTACTCAGTCTAGACTTGTGCTATTTGATATAGCAGCAACTAGCCACCTGTGGTTACCAAGCACTTGAAATGTGGCTAGTGTGAATTGAGATGTACTGTGAGTATAAAATACACACCAGATTTCAAAGACTAATATATATCATTAATAATATTATAATGATAATATATATTATATAATATTTTGGATATATTTGGTTAAGTAAAATACATGAAAATTAATTTCACCTGTATCTTTTTTACTTTTGTAGTGTGGCTACTAAAAATTTTTAAATTACATTTGTGGCCTTCAGTATATATTCTATTGTCTAATACAAATATAATGACCAATGAGTCTTAATCCAGGCTGCACAGTAAAACCATCTAGGAGAATTTTTAAAAATCCAATTTCTGGGCCCCATCTTCAAAGATTATTTAACTAACTTGGAGCCTGGGTTTTAGTGAGCTTTTTGTTTATTTATTTGGGGATTTTTTTTTTTTTTAGCTACTGAAGTGATTTTGTTGTACAGCCAGGGTTGAGAACTACCAGGCTAGACTTTGTACCAAATGGCTTCTAGGGCTGTGTGCCTAGAGAAATACTGGCCTTGGACTTAGGAGTATCAATGCCTGCTCATCGATATTCTGAAGAGTCGCTCTTGCCAGTTGCCTCTCTGAGCCATCCTGGCTTGTTCAATTATTTCCCCCATCCTTTGATTTATGATTTACTATAAAAGTGGCATTTCCCTGGAAGTGAAATGCATTTGGACTGGGCAACATCATCGCTGGGTACAGTTTAATCCTTCTTTTAAAGAGAGAAGTCTGTCAGCACAAAAGACACAAGCTGTACATGTACAGGGCCTCATGCTAGTCCTGAAGGTCCATGGTTATTGATATGCTCTTTCTGACTACCCCTGGGACTGATTCATCAACCAGCAAAGCTGAACTAGGACACAGACAGCATTTGGAGATGGATGGAAGATGCTGCATAAGCAGAGAAGAAAGGATTATATATTTCATTAGAAGATTCTCAAGATAGACGGGGGTGAGAAGTCATTTTGTTCATTTCCCTGCTTCTGGGCAGTGCCCTCACCTAAATCATCCCAACTAGATAACAATACTTTCTGGGTCTGCAGCCCTCTGAGAAACGAGGCTTCTTTCAACCTCTAGGGTCAGCCTTGATACATGAACCTTCTTGGAACTACTAAGGTGGTGGTGGTGATAATTATGACGATAATGATAAAACAAGTTAGCATTTGCCTAGTACCTAAAATCTTGGCTATATATCTGTATATAATATCTGTCAAGCACTGTGCTAGATACCTTACTCACATATGTGACCTTGTTAAATCCTTATATAAAAAGTCTGTTATCCCTATTTTTCAGATGAG
Source organism: Lemur catta (assembly GCF_020740605.2). Lineage (NCBI taxonomy): Eukaryota > Metazoa > Chordata > Mammalia > Primates > Lemuridae > Lemur > Lemur catta. Next base: position 52,680,387 of record NC_059155.1, on the reverse strand, counting down.
GAAATCAAAGCTTAGAAAGTTAAAAATCTTTAAAAGCTATAGAGCTAGGAGGTAGTAAATCTGTATCTCAAGTTAACTGACTCCAAACGCCCTGCTCCTTCCTTCATATCACATAGCCATAATTCCAATCTTGTGGCCCTTCAACATCCAAGAGCCTTTTTGTTTGTGGTCCAGTGGACTTCACCCTCATCTTACAGGAGAAACTAAAAAAAAAGATGATGAGCTGTGGTAAGGATGGTTATAACACACCTTCGTGTGGCATTGGTACTCGTCTTGCCACAAAGCAGTTTTCACATGTTTTATTTCATTTCCTGTGACATCCACTGGAATTAAAGAATTGCCAAGACTATTCTGAAGATGGGTAAACCAGAGCTCACAACAGTGAAAGAACTGACTCCAGTTCACAATCCCAAGGAAGGCCAAGAGCTGGAACACCTAGCCAATACTCTTTCCCCATAGCACCCTGAGGTGATAAGCACCCAGGGTCACTTCCTCCACAGTAACTAGGAAGAAGCAGAAAATCCTGAGAGCTCCTTCCCAAGAGCCCCTCTGTTAAGGGCCAGGTTATTCGTTATTCGTGGTACAATGTCAAAGAGGCAGGGCCTTGCAAGACCTTGTGGGCTGCCCGCTTCCCACCCCCAGCACATCATAGACCCCAGCCACTTGACACTTGAAAAAAGTAACATCGGCTATAAGTAAGCTCCAGCCCCTAGGGGTCATGGAGCCCACACTCTTACATTAACATCTAAAGACAGTCCTGTGACAACACATAAAGGTGTTCGCAATTTCCTAAACGAGAGAAATGAGGCAAAGAAGCAGAGAGGAAGGAGAAGGGGAGAGTAGAAGGGAAGGGAAAGAACAGAGGATAAAACAGAACAGAGGACAGAAGAGAGCAGAGAAGAGAGGAGGAGATGGGGAGGATCTATAAGTAGAAAGGATAAAAAAGAAGGTACAAGGAAAAGAAAGAAAGCAGAAAAGAAGACATAAGAACAGCAAAAGTTCACAACAATATAGAGGGTAAAAACGTGTTCAAAAGCCAAACCCCAAAAAGGAAACTAAGGTCCAGACAAGGGAAGTGATTTGTACAAAGGTAGAAGGTTGGGGGGGCGGTTAAAATAAACAAGAGACAAAGGAAAAGTCTAAAAATTAAAAGGGCAAAGATGGAAGCCCAGGTCCTGGGTAGGAGACAATTTTTAAACAAAGGAAAAAATGAGAAAAGCCACCAGGAGAGGAATGAGCAGGAGAACAGGGGCTGGTGAAGGGGAAGCCAGGGGCAGGTAGGAAGCAAAGGAGAGAGGAATAGAGAGTGAAGGCTGACACTCACCCTCACAAAGCTGGCAGGAAACCATCCCTCCTCATCGTCGATCTGGCCCCACCACCAATCCTTGTTGGAAGCATCCAAGACTTTGATGACGTCGCCAGCTTTAAATGCCAACTCCCGGTTGGCCATGGTGACGTGATCCCATACTGCCTCAGCACTAACGATGGAATCTCCAGTGATCAGCTTAGGAGACAAAATGAGAATGTATTCAGTCCACACATCTGGCTACCTTGTCTGCCCTTTCCCCACCCAAAGAGCTCTACTACTTATACAAAAACTCACAGACTCTAGTGGTGAGGGCTGGGGTTAGGGGGATGCCAATGGAGCACAAGCTCCATTGGACCACAAAACAAACAAAACTGTCAACTCTGTATTAGCCAGTGCATGGAATGACCCAGAGTATGAATACAGACTCCATAAGCCTTATGATTTTATCCCTACTCATGAACTCCTCCCAGAGAACAATGAAAGTGCCAGTCCATCTCTGCTTGCTGCTTCAAGGCAGTCCTGGGTCTGGAATGGGTGAAGAGGCTGAAATTAATGGGTAAAATGAGCTTCGTGCATATTGGCTTTTAATTCTCTGTGCTCCTCCCCCTTGGAGCTGACCAATTGAGAATTGGTAATTCATTATTTAACTCTACCATGCCCCTCCCCCTGGGGTAACAGACCATGACATTCCTCACACACAATGAATTCCAGTCCTGCAGCCTCCTGCTCTCACCCACACAAGATACCATCCAAAGAGGTCATGGGTATGAAAGAATATGGCTTTCTGTGATGTCTTGTGCCCAAGAAACTCAACCTTGGCACAGATTCACTTAGTGATTTGTACAACACCACTGTGAGATATAGGAGGTCTGGGTTGACTTCTGCATTTGATACACGGCAAAACTGAGCAACAAAGAAGTTAAGGGATGAGCCTGAGATCACCGAGCAAGGCAGGGACTGTGTATGGACCCTAACTCTGGTCATTAGACTTCATGGCCAGCAGGACTGGGCTTCACACAACAGCAGGCAGACATCTATTCCATTGCCAAATGAACAGACATTCATGACACTCATCTAAACACATAAGGATGGGAGTGAGGAGTAGTTTGCCTCTAGCTGGCTACCATCCTGACCACTGTTATTTGTTCTCTTTTTCCCCCAACTGTTCCAGCTTATATGGGCCATCAGTCTTCCCGACATTTGGGGAAACAGATTATATAATAGAGAACATATGGCTGGTCAGGGAAAGAGACTCAAGAACTCTCTCCCCAGCACTGAATTGTTGAACACGTCCTCTAGAAGTCAGCTTTTTCATCAGCCTGCTTTGGGGAAGGACTGACTCTCTAAGGCAATCATGGCTCCATAAGACCAAAGAAAAAACAGTTCAAAGACAACAGAGACAGTCTATGGAATATGCACCCTCTCCCACAGGTCTGCTCTCCAACATACTAGCCAAAATATAACCCTATGGTCACAAAATGAATGCACATAGATCGCACAGATATAAACACAGTCATAGACACACACCCTGAATGCTTAGTTAAGTTGTTCAGTGCCTCAGGCCCTGCCTGAGGCATCTGTCATTGGTCAGGACTCTAGTCTTTGTGCCTTCCACAGAAGGTAAGGCACAGTGAGAGTTCCTCAGCATGGACACAAAGAGATTTCCAGGAGGACCTTTTACAACACCACCTTTCAGATAGCTCATGCTTTACTGTCTGCAAAGTGTTTTCATATGTATTGCATCACTTGATCCTTAGTGAATGAGCTAGGTCTCACTATTACCTAAATTGTAAAGATGAGGAAACTGAGTCTCAGAAAAGTGACCTGGTCCTTCGGCCAGTAACACAAGTAATACATTATGGAGCTGAGTCTTCTCACCTCATGTGCTCTTACACCCATCAAACTGTACTAGCAATGTCTTATTATCTATACTGAACTTACAGAACTCCATCCATGATATCATAAAACAGATGGTTCCTATTCTTAAAGAACCCTAAAGAAGGAGATTTAGACAGCCACCTTTAGTCACTGGTTTCCCTACCTCTGAAGAGATTCATTTTTATGTTGAACTTGCTTTCTTCCAATCATACTAAAAGTCAATTTTTCCTTGTTCTGGCCTCAGTGAAGAAGGAGAATTGCTGGTCACTGGCCTCAATAAAATAAATCTTTTTAAAGAAGTCTCCTCTAACTAGGCAAAGATGGGCCCCAACTAGATGTTGTTAGAGCTCAATAAGCACAAACAGCCCCAACACAGAGCAAGATAAGGGCTTGTGGTTTAAACCTATATCCATAGGCCAGGCGCAGTGGCTCACGCCTGTAATCCTAACACTCTGGGAGGCCGAGGCGGGAGGATCTCTCGAGGTCAGGAGTTGGAGACCAGCCTGAGCAAGAGTGAGACCCTGTCTCTACTAAAAATAGAAAGAAATGATCTGGAGAGCTAAAAATATATATAGAAAAAAATTAGCCGGGCATGGTGGCGTATGCCTGTAGTCCCAGATACTCAGGAGGCTGAGGCAAAAGGATCACTTAAACCCAGGAGTTTGAGGTTGCTGTGAGCTTGATGCCACGGCACTCTAGCTTGGGCAACAGAGCAAGACTCTGTCTCAAAAAAAAAAAAAAAACAACAACAACCCTATATCCATAGCTTTTTATCAAGGATCAAAAGAATATCTCCGCATCAATTACCAAGCCTCTGCTCAGGACACTATCAGTGATGCTGTTTGCAGACCCCCAGGCCCAGGTCTGGCTGATTCCACCACCTGAACTGTTTTTGCTTTGCAGTCTTCTTTTAAGGAACTCCATGTCTGGCTTCACCCAGTAGCAGATGGCTCACTCTTATCCCCCATTTAGTCCGGCCAATGTGCCTGGGCCCTCAGGTCACAAGGCCCTGGATGAGGCCAATCCAGGACCCAGTGGTCGTAAAATTAACCAACTGGCAAGCCTATTGTCAGGGCCTACTTAGAAACCAAAGACTGTCAGAATTGCACAGCACAGCACCAGACCTCATTTTATAGGTCAGGTATAACAAAAGTAACTTGCCCACAATCACCAGCTGGCCAGCCTCCTCCTGGAGCAGTGCTTTTTTTTCCCCAACCATAGAGAAGGAATATAAAGAACATCTGGATTTAAGACCTTGCAGTACTACTTGCTAAAGGTATAAGGGTAATGATGATGATGTTAGCTAATATATAGAGTACTTACTATGTGTCAGGTACTATTTTAAACACTTTATACACATTAATCCATTTAAGCCTCACAGCAGCCCTTTAAGGATACACTATCATTATTCCTATCTTACAGATGAGGAAATGGAAGCACACAGAAGTTAAATACTTTTTCTAAGTACACACTCAGTAACTAATGAAGTCACAGTTCAAATACAGGCACAGTCTGGCTTTACAGACTCTGCTCTTAACATAAATACTATGCTGTCTCTGGGTCTCAGTTTCTTTGCCTATAAAATGGGGATAACTCTACTCTCTCACCTACTTCATGAGCTATAATACACTGAACCAAAAGCTGACAGGTATATGCACAGAGGTGAGAGGAAGGCTGATCTAGAAGGGGCTGGCGGCTGTATGGGGCTCCTGTGCACTTCCATCACAAACACAAGCAGGAGCAAAGGAAGGCTCCTCCCTTATCCTCTGAGTTGTTTTAAAAAAGTAAACTAAATGGCAGCTGGAAATTTGTACCAAATCTTCCCTTTGTATATAGAACTGACTTTTAACTTGCTATAATTTTTTCATGTGTATATACTTTTCTCTGCTCATCCATTTTCCATCCAACATTCAGTCAGTGAGCTCCTACTATGTTCAGGGATCTGTTCACTGTGATTCAGCTGCAGTCCTTACCTGAAGAACAAAAGGTCTCCAGGCACCAACAATGCATACCTTTCAAGCAGTACGTAAAGGTGGTTAAGGGAAGGCAAACCTACCTTCAATTCTGGGCTTTACTACTTTACAAAGTAGCAGTGACAATAGGAGGTGAGGGACAGAAGAGGTTTCAGAGAGACAAATTGAAATGGAACTGTCAGCACGTAATTAGGATACTGAGGAATATAATCTCACAGAAACCAAAGAGTTTCAAACTATACAACCTTGGGCCTCAGTTTCTTTACCTGCAAAATTTGGATAATAATGTCTGCCTCACAGGGTTGTAGAGAAGGTGGACTGAAATTCTGGATGTACAGTGACTAGTACAGTGCCTGGCATGTGCTGGCCTAATACAAGACTTCAGAAAAAGGAGGGATTATACATGGCTATTGGGCTCTAGAAAGGTTTTGTGAGACACTGAAGATAAACCTTAAAGGATGGGTGGAATTGTAACAGAAAGAGAAGGGAAGAGAAAGGCACTTGAGGCAGAGGAACAAGATTAAACAAAGTCTCAGAGATGAAAACTATGGGGAATTTGATGCCAAACAAGCAGTGAAGTTTAGAGAGGGTAGGGCTGGGAAAGGGGGAGTGGAGGAAAGGATTGCTAGAAAGGTGGGATGAAGTCATTTTTGAAGGGCCTTGAATCTAGTTTGAGGAAGAGAAGGTCAAAGTTGATTTTGGGGATGGGGGTCAATCCTAAGTGTGGTCATTAAAGTATAAGGGTAAGTTAGGAGGAAATCCTGGCTTTGGAGAAGAGACGACAAATTTGCTCTTTAGTGTGTTAAATGTGCAGGGCCAGCAGAGCATGCAGGTAGGTTTAAAGCTCAAGAGAGGTCAGGGGAGACAGATACAAAAGTTTGGAAGTCAGTGGCCCAGAAGAAATTATGGAAACCAAAGAAGTTTGCCCTAGAAGAAGGTGCTAAGAAAGTCAGAAACTTTGGAAATAGCAACAATGGGAAGAGGAGCTAGAGAAATAAACCTCAATGGACCTGTCAGCATACCATTAGGATACCAAGGAATATAATCTCACAAAAGCTAAGGATAAGAGTTTCAAGCAACAGGAGCTAATCAACATTATCAAGTGGTACAGAGCTATAAAAATAAAGCCAAGAAAAGGTTATTTGGGGGTGACTACAGCAGCAGCTAAAGTCTCTATTCCCAAACTAGTTTTTATATCCCTCTCCCCACCAAAAGTTCTAATTCCTAACTGTCTCTACCCTTCATCCTGCAAGCCTAACATAAAGCCAGGAGATGGTGCTGCATTATTCTAACAAGGTATCCAAATAACTCTAGGCCATGGGACAGCACTACTGTGACTTCTAACAAAAGAATTCCCAATCCCTAGGGCATTTCAGAGGCAGCACCAAATATAGGCTGGCTCTTGTTCAAATTTACCATTGAGTGGGTTATGTAGTATTTCCTACTCCCATGCCAAAGATGTTTTTGGACATGAATAAGAGGATGGGGAGGGTTAAAAGTCACAATATCATGCTTAAAGATGGAATGAGATCCTATTCCTTTTTATCCAGATTTCCCAAGACAATCCTAATTTCAAATATTATATCTCACAGATCCCAAAAATAGGTACATCTGTTATCAAACCCATGTGCCCTGGTTTGTAACCTGGAAATATGATCACTATACCCTGGAGACATTGGGAGTTTGAAATCTAAGGCTGGTCTCTGATATACAAGACCTATAGCAAACTTGGAGTGGCCAGTGGGCCCTTCCAGTGGGAACAAAAGAAGGAACGGAAGAAGAGAAGAAAGTAAAGGAGGAAAAAAAGGGAAGGAGGGACCAAAAGTAATTTATATTTGTCAAAAACACATGTCAGACATTGGGTTAGGGGCTTTCTTTCGTGATCTCAATCTCTACAATTCTCTAAGGTAGCATTAACATCTCCATTTTTACTGAACATAACCTGTGAGGTTGAACATGTAGCCCATAGTCACCCAGTTAGTAGGTGGTAGAACAGATTTCAATCTCCAGTCAGCCTCACTCTACAGCTTTTCTTTTGCCAATCCCCCCAACCCTTCAACCCCCACCCCCCACCCAGTGCCTGTCAAAAAGGCAGAGAGGGAGACCAGCCCACCCTGTGAATGACGTACAGCAGTGGTTCTCAATCTCCTGAAGGGCTGTTAAAACACAGATTGCTGGACCCCACAGGTCTCAAGCCTTGATTCAGTAGATCTGAAGTGAGGCTTGAGAACTTGCATTTCAAACAAGTCCCCAGGTGATGCCAATGCTGCTGGTGGTGGGGGAACCTTCCTAGTCTATTCTTGCCTCTCCTGATGCTACATTCTCTCCAAATTTCCCCATTTATGGATGGGGATCAATCCTAAGTGTGGTCATTAAAGCATAAGGGTACTAGCTCAAGCCTGTATGTGGGATTCCTTGTCTCCAGCACTCCCTGCTTGTCTATGGTTGGTATTATGTCTGAGAAAGGGTATTTAGGGTCATGTAAGGAGCATGCCCAATGTCAGGCTGTGTCAACACAGAAAAAACCTGGGATCACAGCCCTCATCAAGTTATCTTGTCTTCAACTTCTTGCTCTCTACCTCAAAAGTACCAACCCCCAAAATAGACATATAATTAGCCTGGGTGGCTGCCAGAAATATTAGTGTTTTAACAACCAGCAGCAAAAAGGGGCATGGTTTAAAAAATATGAACCACCACTCGTTGTGCAGAACAGCAAATGTGCCAATTGCCATGGATTTAGCTGAACTGGGTCTAACTTCTGAGAAGCTTCAAGGAGGAAAAGGGGACACAGGAGGGGTTTTGCCTCTCTGTGAGGTTTTCTCACTTTAGTGCTTGCCCCTATCTTCTTAGAAGGCCTCCTTCCTCAACAGCCAAGCATCAACAAGAGCAAAATCCTTTTCCCTTGTTCCCTTTAAGCATATCTAAAATAAGCTGGGATTTTATGCTCTCTCCTGAATATGCCAGATATCCTTTTAATACAGCCTTAGAAACAGACGCTGGCTATCTTGTTCAAAGTGTTGAAGGATAACCATCCTCACCGTTTCTGGAAAGGTATGACCTAGGTTGCTCCATCAACAGCTAGGAGGTACCATGATGGACAGCAAAGACTCATTTTGGCCATTGGAAGAAGCTCTGCAAGTAACTCACTGAATGATCTTGGACGGGTCCCTTTCCCTGTCTCAATTTATCAGTCAAGTGACAGACTGAAACCAGATAGATGATTTCTCAAGTACCTTCCAGCTCTGGCATTTTATTGAGGCTAAAACTTCAGCTCTACAAAGAACAGGGTTTTCATTATTGCAGCTTATTTCTCCTTACCCTCCTTTGTGCTTCATAGGATGCTTTTATTGCTCTCTGCTCAGGAAAATGAGAATTTGTGGCTGACTAGTCCCTTACTGAAGATAACTCACTCAGGCATTGCTGGCAGCACATTAAAGCACAGGCCAGTCAGACTGGCTGAAAAAAACTGAGGAAATGGGCTTTCCACTTAAGCCCTTGACTGCCACATTCAAAAGTCAATAGGGACCTTTGCTTTTTGTTCTCTTCACTTAGTTCCTTAGAGAAGTCACCTTTCTCATGACATCAGCTCTCACTCACCTCCAGTCCCATATTTCTTACTGCCTGCTCCATATTTCACTGGATGGCCTGCTACTGTCTCCAATAAAATATATGTAAAATTCATCATATCCCCCATTCTCCCTCCTTCTTAATTTTTCCCATTTCAGACAACTCTTCTTGGCCTGCTGTTTCTTTCTTCCTCATGTCTGTCTCTCTCAGATATGACCCTTTCTTTTCATTCCCACTGTCCCATCCTAGGCCTGGCCTTCATCACCTCAAGCCGCCTCCCAACTGGCATCCCTGTCCCCAACAGGTCTCTCTTCCTCAAGCTGTACATTCTTTGCTAGTGCCACTCTCCATGCTTAAGAAGATTTAATAACTCCCCACAGTCAATCTATCAAAGCTCTCCTTAATCTAGCATCATCTCTAGATCCAACCCCTTGCCTCTAACTATGCAGGGGCTTTCCACCACTCTTGCAGGCAGATGCAATCCTACCTCTGTGCCTCTGGTTCAGTCATACCCTTACAGCCAATGGTTAAGTGGAGGGGCACTTGAACCAGACTGCCTCTTCCTAGTTGCGTGATCTTGGCCTACTCGATCCTTAATCCCTTCCCTGATGACTCCAGGCTGTGTTCTTTCTCCCTTTGTCTCTTTCTGTAATCTTACCTACCTAGGAAAAGAAGAAAATAACAATTTGGAGGAGTTATTCAAGTTGTCAACCAGAGTATTAGTCCCCAAATAACCAGATAATACACTTGTGAATGAATGATAGCTCTAAAACATCTGCTTAATTCACAATGAACAGCACTGTTTTTAGCTCCTATCTAACATTCTGTGACCTGAGCCCTAAAACCAGGCAAGTTCTGAGACAGATCACAGCAACAGAGTTAGAATCTCTGTCAGATTGCTAAACATTCCATGGGGCCAAGGAAATTGTTTACATAATATGTACACAGGTGGCCTACATGTCAATCTATTGTTGCCAGGATTTATGGACAGGTGGCTTCTGGGGCAAGCTGCTTTTTACTAAAGATCTACACAGGTGCCCAATGATCATCAGGGAAAGGAGCACAGACAGCTGACAGTTAAGAAAAACCTCACTATTAATATTTAAAAAATCACAAGAGTTGCTTTTCCTTTTCTTCAGGCCTTAACACTTCACACCTGATTGGTTCCAGTTTCAATGTGGGTGTTGCTATTGCTCATAATTAATTTCATTTCTGAACAGAATTAATGTATTCAAGTAATGATGACTCTAAATGTGCTGAAAGGAAGTATGCAAATGTCATCTCTTTTCATGACACAATCATCTTTTTCCTAATATGGGTGTGTGATTTGTGAGTCATTAGGCATCGGCTTCCTTCAATGTCCCATTACGCCATCCATTTTTCACTTTAATAAAATAAAAGATCTACTCTGTTGACTTCAGCCACACCTGACAGACACGAAACCCAGCTGGGCTGGCTTGGTCTGAAAAGGTAAGCCTAGATGGGGGTCAGGCTCAACCAAACAAAACAGACCACCTGATCTAGAGGCCAATATGGAAACTGATCATAAGCCAATTGGCACCTGCCAGGACCTAAAAGCTTGGGAAACCTAGACAAACTCCTTAGGGTATAAGCCATCCAGGGTATTTTCTCATTCATTCCAGGTTAATAACAAAGGATAGCTTCTTCCTGCACTTCTTTCAAAGGAAGTTACAAGGTGATCTCAGCTACAATGGTGACCAAACAGATGAACACAGGGGAGTTGCTTGCTTGGACCTTAGCAATAGATTCTTCTGGTATGAAACTCTAGCCACTAGCTCAACCAAATGAGTCTAGGAGTTTCTGAAGTGAGACCCAGCTGCTTCCCCAATGTTCACAATGTTGTTCTGGCCACACTGGGGATGGGGGAGGGAGACATAAATCAAGATTTCATTTTCAAGATGGAAAGTCTGTCAGACTCAGCTGTGATTTTACCTAGGACTCCAGAGGCCCGTGTAAATCCACTAGCTCTTCATACAAGTAGTTCACGAAAACAATCCATGAGTGCAACACTTAGAGAAAGATTAAAGAAAACATGGTCTTCATTTAATTCCTGTTACAATATGGTAAAAGGTCTTAAAGTAGAGAATGAAGAAAATGACAAGAATTGTTCAGAGAAACCAGCATCTTCCACAGAAGAAAACTCTATGGAATTTCAAGAAAGTTTTAAGCACATAAACAGTGAATTTGAAGAAAGTAAATACTGGAAAAACACCTTCAAGAATATCAATGCATGTGAATCTAAATCACCTGGTAGTGTGTTGTGCAGTGCTCTCCAAAATGAGTTTGTAAGAATCTTCCTAAACAAGTATTAAATGAAGAAAAAGCAAAATTGCTGCAGCAGGTTCAGTAGAAAGACGACTTCCTTCAGAGGCTAAAACTAGTCAAAATGTGTAGATCAAGGAATGATCTGCCAGTTACAGTTGTTAATACAGAAGTGTAGAAGCTGTAGCCAGCTGTTGCATTGTGAGTTGCAGTCAGCTGCCACTGAAAAGAAACTAACCCTTACTCAACTGACAGATCACTGTGGGTTAGATGATAAATTGCTACATTATAACAGAAGTGAAGAAGAATTCATAGGTGTTTAATAATTTTTTCTCCAACATATCTTTGAGAATGACAACTTAATTAAAAGATATTTATATATTTTAAAGGGAAGGTATAAACCATTAGGGCTTAGAGGAAGGTATCCTGATGAACATCAGTTTGGGGCACTCTCTAATACATAAATATAAACTCAGTTCTAAAATGAAAATTTAGTATAATTTAGTATTTTGGATAGATTTGCCAAAGAAAACTTGCCAGTTAATGTGAAAAAAATCATGTTTAAAATATGATTCAGACAATTCTGGAAATCAGTTTTAATACATTGTTTTTTGTGGCAAAAAGTTTTCTTTTAAATGTTAAAAAGTTGTCCAGTTGGGTGGATATCTGAACCTAGTCTAAAACGTCTGCCTCTGCTAAGTTTATGAACCTCTTTTCCATCCATTTACCACATATTTCCATCTGATGATCCAGCAAGTAATTAAACTCATGTCCAAAATTGCAAAAAAAAAAAAAAAAGAAAAAAAGAAAAAAGAAAAAAGAAAAAGAAAAGAAAGAAAAAAGAAACAAAGTTCATAAGGTTGAGAGAATGAGTCCTTTAAAGAAAATGCAGCCAAATGGGTCAAGGATTGCACAAGTCAGAGAGAGAGAAGACATGTTTTTGGACCAACCTTGATGCTGTTGACTGGAGAAGTCTCCTACACCAGAGCAGCTCCCAATCTGATAAATGTTAGCTTGCATCTCCAGAACATCTTGGAAACAAAAGTTACTATCAAGTTGTTCTGGGATCTTTTGGCATGACTCAGGCACCTCTGACCCATTACACCAGTTTCTTAATGTGAGGGCTACAGACTCCTGCTCAGAATCTACCCAGCATTTTCAACAAACAGCTCAAGTGATTCTGAATCACATGCCATATTTAGACCAATTGTCTTAAACTTTCTGGGGACAGAGAGTTTGCAGTACAAGAATTTCCCCTTACTGCACTGAGCCACTCAGACAAAAAAAAGAAAAACAGAATCTCTCAAACTCTGTCTCCATGCTTCTCCTCATGTCGGGTTCCAGACAGGCTAAGGAATAATGGCAGCTTATTCAAGAGGATTTTCCCAGTGTGCCAGGTTGGAGGCTACTTGCACATGCTCTGTTCCAACCCCACCCCTGCCCCAGCCTTCAGGCACTGAGGCCGCTACTAGTCCTAATGGAAAGTACTAGCAGCATCTCTCTAAGCTACAACCTAGGAGCAATTTCCTAGAGCTGTATTCAGTCTACCAAAGGCAGCCTCCAATAGTCTAAGAGAAAAGTTATTAGTAAAATAATAATAATAATGGACTCAGCAATACTCTCTCCATGAGTTGCTGGGTCAGAAACATGCCATCACTAGCTGGAGGTTACCCTGCCTCTCACCCATCTGTTGAGCCAGCTGTGTGCCCTTCTTCCTGCCCCAGGCATCATGCCCTCCTTCTTGGACTTGGTGTGGATCCGGAGCTACAGCCACCTACTGGAGTCTCTTGTTGCCTTCATACCCTGAGAGATGAGAGCTGACCATGGCAAGCCTAGGGGAGAGGCAGGGGGATTCTAAGAGCCTCAAATCCCTGAAGTGACCTAGACCCGTCTTGGGGTCTATATCTGGGCTCTTGGATTTCTTCATGTGGTTCCACAGAGACCAGTCCTGGGAGCCTTAACTCTTCCTGAACCATGACTTGAAGCCCAGCTTTGGAGTTTTCTGGGCAGGCATGGGGGTGGGGCTCCTCTAGGTTTCCAGAAGGGTAGGAGGAGGGGGATAGAACTACATGAAGAATCTGTCCTCCGTGCCTCCCACATGCATAGTTCTATACTCATCAACACCACAGCCAAAGGGTGGGTGGGCAAGGCAAAAAGAAGAAGGGAAAATCATTTTTTTATCCATTTGACAGATGTCGTGTTAAAATCTTGTAGGGGAAGGAGAACTGTAGGTAGGGGGAGGAGCAGGGGAGATGTTTGGATCTAATGGTTCTAATGTCTTTAAATGTGGCCATCTGGTCTAAGGTGGCGAGAACAGGAACAGCATTTAGACAGGAGCACTGTGACCTGTTCTATATCTGGAGAAGAAATAGGAAAAATAAATATATTTCAATCAACTTAAACTACCTTTAAGTCTACTGAGCATGGCTACCCAGGACACAAGCTTGCAAAAGCTCTGGGCCTTGGCATGCATTTCCAAAGAGAATATAAGTGTCTCCTGGGGAGTCTTTGCAGCCCAAAGAAGAAATCTGCATTTAAACAGCCCATCAGAAAGTGAGAGACAGTTTGCAGTGGTTCATTGATTTCCCTCAGCCTGTTGGCTCACTGTGAAAGAAAAGACATTCAGCTAAGGCCACAGTACCTAGCAATACTTCCATTACCTGTCATCAGCCTTTCATGCTCAGGGGTAGACCATGTTTCTCCTTATAAACTCTAGCACAGTCCTGGGTTCCCAGCAGATATTCAGTAAATGATGGATGAGCAGGTGGCAGGGGCATTCAGTGAGCAGCTGCTGGGTCAGGCCCCAGGGGACTCAAACTGGATGAGCTGACTTTCCTTCAGACTTTGTTGTTAAAGACTGAGAAAGAAGCATAAAACATCTAAACCTAGGCTGCCAGAGAAGCAAAATCAGACTCACCCTCACAGCCCAGGAGGGATAGCACCAGGTCTGTGTCTGCAGGAAAAGTGGTTGTGCTTATAACGAAAGAACTTCAAGTAGGTCAGCCAAGCTTATATAAAGAAGCATTTGCCAATCTGCACTAGGTGGAAGAGGTGGAAGTGGAGAAGGAAAGAAACCCAAGGCAGATGATAGAGGAACAAAACATCCAGTAAGGTGCCAGGGCTTAACCTACTCTTCTTGACTCTGTCTCAGACTCAAGAGCCTGAAAGGCAGTAGATTCTTATACTCAGAGGTTGTCAGAATTGAAGACTCCCAAGAGCTAATATACATAGTTCAGTATTCCATTTTACAGGTAAGAAAATCGAGGCTCCAATGAGAAAACTTTGCCTAAGCTATCAAGCTAGTCAGCAGCAGAGCCAAGATTAGAAACCAAGCCTACAGTCTTAGAAGGATGGCTGTCAATGTTTTTTTGGACTCTATACCTCTATTGTTAAAAAAACATTTAGCTTTTCTTGTCACCAAAAAAAAAAAAATAACTATGGGTGATGACAGATATGCATCACTACAGTAACCATTTTACTATCTATATGTATCCCATAACATCATGTTGTAAACCTCAATTATCCACAATAAAAATTATTTTTAAAAAACAAATGAAACAAGAAGCATCCCAATATCTAAATACTACTAATGTAGTATGTGTGTTATAAAAATCTCCTCAAAAATAGAAATTAAAGAACAGTGAGATTAATAATTTAATACATAAAGAACTTCTAATATTTTCCTCCTGGGCCTTACTTTGGGGATCACTGTTTTAGACATTTTCTGGTGCTCTTTTATCCCACTGCTCTACAGACATCATCCCTTTAATACCATAACCAGCACCTGCCTCTCCCTACCCTCAGGGTCCAAACAGGTCTGACCCTGGAGATCAAGGGATAAGAACACTGTAGTATGAAGGCTGAGTAGAGATACTTCCAGAATCTCCCTTATCAGCAGATGTCTTGGCTAAGGAATCTCAAATTCAAATTTACACTAAAATACAAATGCTAGTAGAAAAAACAATGGGTTCGGAAGAATGGGCTCCAGGTCAGGCTTGATTACTGACTTGCTGTATGAACTTGGGGAGATCTAGCTCCTCTTTGAGCCAGTTGGATTAGGTTATCTTAAATGGAAAGTTGACACTGTCTTTTACATATGCTTTTGCCTTGCTTCTGAAAGCAGGTTTTGACAAGAGGGAGGAGGAAGAGGAAGAAAACATGGAAACAAGGAAGTCAGGAGAAGGATTGGGATGGGATAAGAAAGGTTAGAAGACAAAACTTGACTATTTTAAATTTTTTGTCTTGGGCTCTCCTTTACTCAGGGATGGCCTTTGGGTTCCACTGGAAGAAGGAAGAACATTGCCTCTTCCACCCAGTTCAGGCCACTGGGTTCAAGTCACCCAAAGTTGCTTCTTTGAAAATATTAAGCAGCACTTCTTCCAACTTTTCAGCACATTTTAGTTTCTAAGTTGCCTTCATATTCATGATCTCACTAGATCTTCCTTGTCATTCTGGGGTTTAAGCAGAGTAGGAATGAGTTGTCCCATATTAAAGATAAGGAAACTGAGGCCTAGCCAAAGGAAATTACTCAGCTGTCCCAGAAGTAGGAAGGCCAGAAGAAAACTTACTGACTCACAGCCCGATATTTTTTCCTAATAACAAAATAGCTGATATTTATTGAACACTTACTCTTATATGTGTCAGAGACAAATATAAATTTTTACATATACTAACTTATTTGATCCCTAGTTTAAAGAAGGGGAAACCAAAGTTAAGAAAGATGAAGTGATTGCTGACAGGGCCAGAATCAAAACCCAGGCAGTTTTATTCTAGAACCAGAGCTCCTAACCCCTATTCTCCCCAGCACATCTACATACCCACAAAAGGTAAAATCTAATTAAATTTCAGAGAACCTCCAAGGTATAGCAAGTTATAGAACAGTGTGTATAGTATATTACCATAAAACGGAATATATTCATATTTGCTTATATATCCATAGAAGATTTTTACCTAAGGACTCACTGGTAGCCCCTGCAGAAAGAAGCTGGATGGCTGGACGGCAGGGGTGGGAGGTGAGAGGTGGGAGGTGGGAGGTGCCATCATCCAGGGAGACTTTTCACTGTGCACCCTCTTGGACCTTTTGAATTTTGAACCATGTGAATATATTTCCTATTCAAAAATAAAATTTTACAAATGAAGTATCTAGGGTCAGGAGAGCTTAGGGAACTATGTGGTTGCTTCCTGGCAGGGCTATGGTGGCTAAGAATTCCCTGTCCACCTCTCTGGCTTTCAAACTTGAAGAAGATGCCTCTACCCTTCTTTCCTCCCCCCTCCCCCCCTTTGCTTGTCCAATCCCACAGAAGAGGCAGTACTTTAGTCATTTTGCATCAGGACAAAAGAAGAGAGACACAAAGGACCTCTCCCACCAATTCCTAGCGCTCAAGGTCTGAGTCCCACATTCCTCCATCTGTTTCCTCTCACCACTCTATCTCAGTGTATCTACCCTCCCCTCTTCAGGGTTCAGAACAGCAAAAATAAGCAAGCTAGAAAAACTCCAGGAAATCCGGCCCACCTCAAGAGGCTGTGGTGTACAAAGGAAGAGCACACTAAGGGATAAAAAGTAAGCCCCACTGGGTTTTAATGTTCACATTGAGGCCAGGTGAGGGTCAGCCTAGATGGCCTCCAAGGACTCTCTCAGCTTTGGTTTTTGGATTTCCACAATCTTATCCCTCAAGAGTTGGCAAAATCCTCCAGAGATCAAGGCCCTCAAACATTTCCTCATATCCCTTTCAGCCTACCCCTTAGGCAGGTCTGCCAGACAGGGCTTCTGCATGTAGGAAGCTTTGGGGAAGTGGGAGTGGCCAACCTGGATCAAGTGCCTCCAGGGATCTTCCTGAAGTAGCTTAAACAGGCAGCACAATTCCCACTCACAACAGCTTAACATTTTCTCCAACACTTTACTGCTTCCAACAAGCAGGAGACAAGTTGGACAGGAGCTACTGTGGGAGGGAGGAAGAAGGGTCAATCAGCACGGCTTTCATAGACAAGTAGGGGCACTGCTGGGGAAGGATGGACCCCAGAGAATCTCCTGTCCCTGTCTGAAAAAAAAATCTAAGTTTTTACATATATTTACTTGAGCTGTCGCTGGCAGCGTCCCTTAGCACTAGAATTCACTGGGTGGCAGCCTGGGGTCATAAAGAGTACACTGGGATGGGAAACCAAAGGCATGGCTTCTAGTACTGAATCCACCACTACCTAATCCTGTGTCCTCATGTTTGTCTTTCCCTTCCCTGAGCCTCAGTATCCCCATCTGTAAAATGGAAATAATAATAGCTTAAAAGAATGGTATGGGGAAAAGGAGTTGAAATAAAATGAAGACAAGTTTCTTGATTACCTCCCGACTACCTGGATGAAATCTTAATAATCCAAACAGCAGCAACACATGTTCAACATTTTACAAAATACTTTTCACATCCTTTGTTGCAATGAACTCTTGCACCCAACACTCCCATGAGATGTTACAGTTAAGCCCATATTACATACCAGGAAACTGAGGCTTGGGAGAACTTTGCCCACAATGTCTGGGGTGAGGGGAAACCTAAGCTACATAGTCTTGTTCCCCTCAACAAAGCAAATACAATGTCCATGAGCACAAACACTTAGAATAAGGTTCTCTCTCAGGGCCAGTGCTGGTACTCCAGGCTGCTTCCTCTGGCAAGTGGCAAGTACAGGCAACCTGGCCTTGTTTTCTTAGTTTAGGAAGAAGTCCCTGCTCCTGATGCCTCCCCTTCCCTCACTAC
The DNA here is from genome assembly GCF_020740605.2 of Lemur catta. Lineage (NCBI taxonomy): Eukaryota > Metazoa > Chordata > Mammalia > Primates > Lemuridae > Lemur > Lemur catta. The sequence continues at coordinate 52,662,637 of NC_059155.1, read as the reverse complement.
CTAGGGTTCCCAAGGAGCCCAACCTATCTGTCCACCTAAACGCTGCAGACCTGTTTTCTTTCCCAGAAGGACTGACCAACAATTGAAAAACACCTATATGAGTGGGGGTGACCTCAGCATGACTTTGACCAACCCGACCCCATAAGGGTGTCTTCCCCTGGCCTCCTCTTTCTATGGTTACTCTGATAGGGGTCAGGTTCAATTGCTGGCAGGCACTGAATCCAGCTTAGGGATAGGAAAGATGCAGCTCTGTGGGTGGAGAAAAAGCACATCTGCAAAGCATTTTCTCAACTCTTAGCCTACCTGAGCCTTGCCATCATCCAGGGGCAATAGTGGCTGTTTTACCAATATACCAAATAAGACGCAGACAGGAGAGGGGAACCTGACTGAGGCACACCCAAAGAAGCAGAGTAGCAACTGGAACTCATATTTCTCGACCTCAAGTCCAAAACTAAGAAACAGGCATGAGGTTGTCACCGTCAACAGTAACCCACTGAGGCTCTGAGGCTGCTGCTCCTGGGCAAGCCTGGCACACTTTGGCTACCTGTCTCACTAGCTCCCATCCTTCTCCAAGATCCATTCCTTCCAGTTCCAGCCTTTGGTACCAAGGGCCAGAAAAAGGCTTCCCCAGGACACCATGACCTGGTTTCCAGCTTGAGGAACTCTAAAAATAGCAGGCACTCATTAGTGGGGCCAGATGGCCCAAGCTGCTGTGCCTAGGGGCTGGGCTGTGGTCATTAAGGATGTGGCTGGTCTCAGGCCACCATTAACCCGGGAGAGGCTGGTCCACTGCTCAAAGGGGTCTCTCATTATACATTCTACCACTTCCCCTCACACCTCCCACCCACAATTTAGATACACTTGCTCTGCTCCAAGTTGTTGTTTCATTTCCAAGAAAAATGAACTTTAATATTTAGTTACTTTAGGTTTTCTGGGACATTGCTTCACAATCATGTCACTACATAATGGTTTGTAAATGGACTAGGGGAAGAAAGAGCAGGCTCAAGCTTTCTGCATTTATCAGTGCCAATTTGCTTTCTCCATTCTTCCACATCTGACTGTTAACTCATATCCGAGGGCTTAGCTCTGAGCCCTGTTTGCTTTGCAGAGACTGCTACAACACATGCCATCTTGAACGTCCATTTTATTACCGAGTGCACTGCACTCTCAAGGTTGAATTCAGAGATAAAGGTAAGGGGAGCCAGAGAAAATTGATAAAGGCCCACCAGCCAGGGCCCGTGCCCCATCATGCCCACTTAGAAGAAAGAAACAGCTGGCTGGCACTAGGGGTAGGATATGTTCCATAGGGGTACATGGGGCACTTGGGTGTTTCATGGGGGGAGTGTTGTCTAAGTATGTCCTTAGGAGTGTGTATCTCAGAAATAGGAGTGCGTGTCCTAGGCATAAAAGTATATCTAAGTGTGCATCTCAGCATACCCTCATGTATGTGGGTGCAGTTGTGCCTTATATGCATCCATGTGTGTTCACACATGCAAATGTGCACATACATGTCTCATGTGTCCTTCCCTGTGTGTATCCTGCCTGTGCTGAGAATGTTCAAGTGTGAGTATGCCCCATGCTTAACTGAATGTGTGTGCCACAAGTGTGTCAATGTGAAAGTGTGCCCCACCTGTGTGTCCCATGTGTGTCCCAAATATACCCCATGTGTCTGAGTATATATAAGTGTGAATTACACATGACCTATCATGTATGTATACATGTAGGTATGGGCAAAGGGCATGGATAGATAGCAAGTCTGAACCAATTCTTCCCCCCGACAACCCAAAAATTTGTTTCTAATAGCTTTCCTTCAAGCCTGGGTCAATCTGCTCCTAAGCAGGACAAAAGACCTGGGTTCAAATTTTATCCCTGTCACTTCCTGAATGTGGTAACCATAGGTGCTTTTCCCAAAAGGCTTAGCCACCATTCCCTTCATCTAAAGAGCTCACAACTATGAGGTCAAGCAGCCAAGAGCTGAATAGAGAAACAGGATAAAGATCAAGGACCAATTCTGAGATTTTGAGCAAGTCCCTACCTCTCCCTAGGCTTCAGTTTCCCTAGAAGTTCTATAAGAGAGTAGGCTCAATGTATGGGTTTCTCCTCTCTCATATCCAGTGACTTCTCAGCTTAAGCACCATAGACAAATTCTGGTTCCCCTGGCCCACCACCACCACAAAGAGTCAGTGCGCAGATATGCACACATGGATTAGCACCTGCAAATGTCTCATCTCATTTAGGTACCTTCTAGTCCTCAGCAATCTATTGGCTATCTCCTTACACCCGTCAGTCATTCTACACTCATTTTCCCAGGGGCCCAAGCCAATTGGAGTAAAAGGAATGAACACATAGCCTCAAAGGCATACAATCTTCACCAAAGTCCAAATGACACGTGGTTTATCCAAATCATTCTTCCCCATCCTTTGGGAGGACTACAGAAAGTGGTAATGGTAATGAGCCAGCTTTTAGGCTCAAGGCCTAGTCTTTAAGAACACTACCAGATAAATCCACAGAGAAAACATCCAAATTAAGCAAGGTACAAAGGGCTACAGAATCCAGGACCACTTTTCTTCATTTGGCAAGGCCTATCATGCATTTCTGGACAACATGAAACCAGATGAAATTATTGTAGGTCCCACAGATGCATCCAAAGTACCAATTAATGGTTCAATGCCAAGCTGGCCAGAGTTATCTTGTGGTATCTGTCTAGTTCTCTCTGCTTTCTTGACTAATTTTTATAAAAAGACTTAGACAGAAGCAAAGTACAGAAGGTACCTGTAGAATAAACTCCTTGCCCAAAGCCACTTGGTACCAGTGAGTTGGTAGCAGCTAACTCTACATTCTTCTTAGCTAGTGAGAAGTAAGACTGACCTGAGTCAATCAAATCAATTCTCTGCCATAAAATGGGGAGAACAGGAGACCACAAGTGTGGAAGCAAGCACCATGCCCCTAGCCAGACAGGCTTCTGAAGCTGGCAAGTTGAATGTGAGGGCGGCACACAGCGAAGTAAACTCCAACACTCAAGTGATGAATAGCTGGGGCATCTGGCTTGCCTGGATCATCTTGGTAGGACTGCTGCATGTGTTTCTACTCAGCATCCCCTTCTTCAGCATTCCTGTTGTCTGGATCCTGACTAATGTCATCCATAACTTGGCAATGTATGTCTTCATACATATGGTGAAAGGGATACCTTTTGAGACCCCTGACCAAGGAAAGGACTTGGCTACTGACACACTGGGAGCAGATGGACTATGGGCTCCAGTTTACCTTTTCCCTCAAGTTCCTCAGCATCTCTCCTCCTATTGTGCTCTTCCTCCTGGCCAGCTTCTACACCAAGTATGATGCTGCTCACTTCCTCATCAACACAGCCTCATTTCTCAGTGTACTGCTGCCTAAGTTGTCCTAATGCCATGGAGTTCTTGTATTTGGCATCAACAAACACTGGAGGATGGGGCTGGGAACAGATCCACAGGCATGGGTAAAGCACTGGAACAAGTGGCTAACATCCTTTCCTTCTTCTCCATATTGTCTTCTATATCTTGATAGCCTGAGAACTATATAACTTTTCTCAAGGTCCCAGAAAGAGAACAGATTGTAAAATGGGGTTCCTGGCACAGTTCTGCTAGGAGAAAGTTTCTTTGCATCAGGGGAGGCAGATGAGGTAAGGGCCAAATCATTCTCCTACATAGCAGGAAGCCATGTTTGGGGCAGCTTGTTTGGTGATTACATTTTTCCATATCTTCTACCCCTACCACCTTCTAGCTGTTTTGCTGTATATTTTCCTCATCATAAAGATTTTTTTTCAGCAAAAAATGGGGAAGAATAATCTTGGCCTTGCCCACCTCATATGGTCATGAAGAAAAGACCAATGAGTCAGGAACAGAAGACTATACAATAGCCCTTTATCTTCTTGCCCTGTCCCCAGAGTAATGAGATGTTTCCAAAGAAAATAATGCATATAAAAGTAAAGAATGTTATTTGTTCTATGCAGGTCATTTGTCAAAAGCCTATAATTTCTGAAACAACTCTTAATCATATCATGAAAACCCATCACAAATCCTAGCCAAGGACCAAGGGGCCAAGAATTGGTTTTTACTTGTCAAGTGCCTAGGTGGTTTCTAGCTTGATGGACTTGAGAAGGTGCTAAATAAAAACATAATTAATTTTGGCTTTCTTCCAAACTCTTCTTTTAGCTTTGCAGGAGATTGGGAGAGAGAAAGGTAGTCTGCTATTCATAGCAACATGTGTATGACTGCATGGGGAATAAAGATGGGGATAAATAAAACTTATTAGAAAAAAAGAACAACTTCCCACCAAGCACACAAGACATGGACTTGGTCATAGAGCCTTTTTTCTTCCAAGAGAGAGAAGTAAAAAAAGGAGTCTTCCATGCTATGACAAAGAAAAGTGAGGTACAGAGACAATAGGATTTGTTCAAGGTCACCTAGCAACTGACTTCGTATTTGCAGCCCTTCTTTATTCATGTGTATGTCTTTCATTCAACCAAGTCTACTTGAGTATTAATCCCCCTCCACTGTGGCAATAACCCACAGAAGATTTCTGCCTCAGAGGGTTCTCAGGGATCATGAGCCCCAATTTGCAGAAAAGAAAACCAAGTCAGAGAGGCTAAGCAACTTGCCTAATGTCCCGGAACAGAAAAATGACAAACTCCTATTTCACTGACACTTTGCTTTCCATCACACCATACAGGTTTCCCAAACTACCCCTAAAAGACCATGGTGGCTTGCATATTTCATGGGTCCAGGAACTCACAGCCTTGCCAGGCAATGTTATAGCTCCAGCACTACTACAAATGTACTGTGTTTCCTTGGGCGAGTCCTTTTTTTCTCTAGGCCTAGTTCCCCAGCTCCCCAGCTTCTACAATGAAAATAGACTCAAGACAGCTCTAGAATTTTCTAGAAGATACAGCTCTCTGGAATGACTTTAAATGGCACTATAACTTCCAGAGCTTGAGCCCAGAAGACCAGGCTAGAAGCAGCTATATAACAATAAGTCCTTGAGCCTTATTTTTCTCATCTTTGAAATGGAGATAATCCCCACTCTACCCACTTCACAGGGCCACAGAGAACATCAAGTGAGAAAAAGTGCAAAACACACTGAAAAGCATAAGACAATATTCAAAAGGAGAATCAAAAACCAAGTGAGTATCTACTAGCCCCAGTTGTTTTCTTTTCTTTTCTTTTTTTTTTTTGAAACAGAGTCTTGCTCTGTCACCTGGGCTAGAGTGCCGTGACGTCATCCTAGCTCACAGCAACCTCAAACTCCTGGGCTCAAGCAATCCTCTTGCCTCAATCTCCTGAGTAGCTGGGACTACAGGCACGCAACACAACACCCAGCTATTTTTTCTATTTTTAGTAGAGATGGGGTCTCGCTCTTGCTCAGGCTGGTCTCGAACTCCTGAGCTCAAGCAATCCCCTCATCTTGGCTTCCCAGAGTGCTAGGATTATAAGTGTTAGCCATCACACAAAGCCTGTTTTCCTCTTAATCCAAGCAGAGTGTATGCATGTTCTGTTCAATAAATCTTCCTGACTCCTGCAGTTCAATCTGGATTCACAAGACAAGTACCTCAGCTGGTTGCAAGGGCTAAAGGAAATTTAAAAATCCCTCCACTCCCTTTACGTCCCAAGTACAAAGCCGTCTCAACATTTTACTTTGGTTCTGAGTCCCTTCTTAAAGCCCCTCCTAGGGATGCCTGGCTCCTTCGTTGCCTTTCCCCCAATGCCATGGCACCCAGTACCCGGCCCTCTTGCCAGCCTGCACAATTCACAGAGGGAGGAGGAAGAAAGAAAGTGGGTGGAAGAGAAGCTGTGGGAGGTAAAGCTAAAAGTAGCTGCTGCCTTTAGGCACCACATTCTGAGGGGTTGGGGGTGGGTTCTCTTAGCACATCCTTCCTGCAGCCAGCTGGGCATGGAGGTTCATGGCTTTCTCTCCTCTAATGAAGGCAGGCAGGCAGAGAAATCAGCTGCCAGAGCCATTCCCAGAGCTGGTTATAGATGTGCGGTGCTGGACTCCTCTGGGCCCTGAGGGTGGATGGCCACTCAGTACAGGGCTGCCTCTATAGCTCTCTGCCTCAGGAGAACTAATGTGGCCTGCAGGTGACTTTGTGTTTCCTCTACCTTTATCCCACTCCCTGGCACCCCAAGGGCTGCTGACAGGCCGGCTCCCCCTCTAGGAGGTTATATAATGCTCTTGTTCTCTCAGCCTTTCGGCTTGCTTTTTCCAACCAAACCTGAAAGAGCGTTCAGGTCTCTGATCCAGCCAAAGGAGCATAGAGTCAGGACCCTGGAGGGGAGATAGCATGTTACAGCAGGCAAGGGTGTGATTTAAAGAGTCAGGGTCTCAGGTCTATTACTGAAACCTTGGACAAGTCCTCTTCCCCTTTTGTGCCTTAGTTTTCTCATTTGAGAAAAAGGAATTGGGGCAGTGTGCCATACTAGGTACTTTAATTTCTGTCCGTAAGTGATTCTCTGTGAATCCTGGCCACTTAAATGAAAGACCCACCCCCACCACAAAGCCCCATCCAAGGATGTCCTATCTCCCAAGCAGTATAGCTGAGCTCAGGAAAGCCACCTCTACTGTCCTAACTCCAATTACCCTAGTTACTAAAATGTGCACAGACAAGATGGTTGCCTGGAACTTCGGACTCTGTCTTCCACCCCTGACCCAGGCCCATTTCAACAAGACCAGATATGCTTTTTCCTGTTTTATATAGATGCTTCTGGCTAAAATTTCATTTGAGGATATAGTTCTTCTACTGAAACCACTCCTCACTTTAGTGACATGGACACTGAGGCCTAAGTGGGAAGGTCTTTCATCAGGATCTGTCAGCATGGTAGGTACAGAGCCAGGGCTTAATCCCAGGCCAACTGAGGCCTTTTTCAGTGTTTTTTCTCCTACTGCAAGTCTGTTTTCCATACACTATCCTTCTAAAATGCGAGCACAACTTTCCCTCTTCTCTGCTACCAACTCTCAACCTTGGTGCTTGAAGACCAAATAGACAATTCCCATCAGAGGCCTGCAGTTAGCACACAAGAGTAATAAGGGCAAGAAAGAACTGACCTCATACACATCCCTCTCTAAACCTTTCTTCTTCCTCCAGGTTGTTCCTCCTTTGCTGCTCTCTCCAAAGCTTGTTCCTGAGTGCTGTTCTACGTCAGTGGAAGCCCTTTAATTCTCAAAGAATCATGACTGTATCCTGACCACAGAGTCCACTATGCAGGCTATACCAGAAGTACTGCAGGATGTGCTGTCAAGAAGCTTGGGTTCTAGGCCAGGCACTACCACTACCTGACTGTGTGACCTTAAGTAAGTTGCTTAATCTCTTTGAGCCTCACTTTTTTGAAGTACTTCTAGGTTTGGGGAAGGAGCCAATGAAATAAATAGCAAACTTTATTTGTTGAAATTCTTATTAATAGCAGTAGTACTATTAAGTGAATGGCTACTTAAAATGCTGCAGGAAAAGGCTCTGGGTTGTCAAAGCTGCCACCCCTTTGCCACTTAGGCTTTCCCAGACCTATGAGACTGGTTCTGTATCTATGAAAGGCAATTCTCAATTATCCATATGACATGTGTCTTTAATAAGCTGAATCTCAAACTGGCATCCCCCTGCTACTCAATTCATGGTATGGCTCCCTTCCCTGATTGGCAGCCAGTATGTGCTCAAAGAATTCAACCTGTAGTTCACTTGTTCTAGAACAAATCTAAGCCAAATATAATTAGCAAGGCAAAAATACTACCCCCCAAACCATCCTGTGAATTCTAAACATGCTATCTACTAGATTTGAATAATATCCTTAATCATCTTGATCATTAAAGTAAGCACATATTATAAGAGCTAGAAGAAATCTTTGAAGCCATCTAATCTATCTGTCCTTATTCGCAGATGAGGAAACCAAATTTCAGAGGGCAAAATTAATTTACCTGAGGTCACCCAGTAAATGGGCAGAATCTTCCCCATCATTATAGCAAATGTGCAGGAACTGACTCTTTTTTTTTTCCCTGAAAGGTTCAAATCATTTCACAGCTCATTATTTTAAATTCAAACAGGTCTGGAGACTACTCACTCCTTAGGGTTGAGTTCTCTTTTTTAGAGTGGGCACAAGCCCCTAGAACTCATGAAGGTCTCCAGAGTCCTAGAATAAAGTCTCACCTAATACCTAATCACATGTGTGATAAGCCAGACTCAGGCTGTGCTAACATTTCTTTTGAACCATTCCATAACAGTCATTCAACCCCTGGCTCAACATTCCTATCACTTCAGAGAACTTTTAGAAAAATATTGATGCCAGGGCCCACCATGACCAACTCAATCAGATCTCTCCCAAGAGAGTCTAAGAATTGTTTATCTTGTTAACTCTCCAAGTGATTCCAATGTGCAGCCAAGGCTGATAAGCACTGGGATAATGGAAACAATTCAGCCAAGTTACAAGGGGAACATGCACAGAAAGAACTCTTTGAGAATAAAATATATTCTGTTTTAAAGCTATATCCATGATTTCCTGTTTTTCTAAAGAGGGAGAAGGAAAGTGATACACAGAAATTACAGTTGTGGCATTGACCCTCAGCCAGTTAACAAACATTCAGTTTGTGGGCAATGAAAGAAAACAGGGAGCTCTGGATCCTGCAAACCAGATTTACCAGACATAGATAGATGTCAAGTAACCTATACTCCTTTTTATGATGGGGCCATTGGCTTGGCAGATGATTGCTATGAACCTAGCATATTTTGATGCCCACAAAGCATACAACAAATTTACCATGCTACATTATCCTCATTAAACCTTGGTAGAATAGGAGATGGCACAGCCCCATGGAGTCTACACTGGTTGACCAGATATATACAAAAATTAACAGGCCCCAACTCCAAGAGAGGTCTCTGGTGAGGTGCCAGAGGAGCTAGCATTAACCTCATCATAGTGAACACTTCTTTGAATCAACAACTTGATTGATACTTATTCAGTTTTCAAATAATGCAATGCTAGAAGAGACTGCTCATCTGTTGTGTGACATGACGGAAAAAAAATTAAAAACCAAAAACATGCCAACCAAACAAAATAGTTTAACTGTTGCAATGCTAGGAAGGACTGCTAATTTGTTGCACAGCATAAAGAAAAAAAATTAAAACCCATAAAAAGCTAGAATAACGGACCAACCAAACAAAATAAAATTTAACAAGTTTGGTTCAAAAAAAACCTAAAGTTTGGTTCAAAAGGCCAACTTCATAAGAGAGGACTGGACTAGATGAAAGGGTTTAAACTACAAACTCAAAAGAGGTTAAGGCAGTGACTCTTAATCCTGACTCCCCATTTGAATAATCTCCAGGAGCTTTAAATTAAAAATAATAATAATAATAATAATAATAAAGCTGCCTGGGACCCATCCCATGCAAATTAAATCAAAATCTCTCAGAGTGGGGATCTGGCACAGGTATTTAAAAAACTCCCCCAAGTGATCTGAAATGTTCAGTAGGGGTTGAAAATCAAGAAGGCTGTATTAGTCATTTCACAGACAAAGTCCCTTTGTAATTGATTCTGGTCAGATGGCACCTGTAGTAGCATGAACAGTTCTGGGCAGCACACTTCTGAAGAAATATTTAAAAAAAGAGTGCTTCAAAAAGAAGAACAATTGTATGAAAACTGCAGTTCCTTCAAAACATGTATTTTAGGTTTCAGCAATTCACACTGGCCTTTCACCTTGAAGATCCTAATAGTGCATTTTTGTAAGACTAGAGAGAACCCTTTGATGAATATTTAAGACAAAAGGCAGTATTTTATAGAATAAAGAATTCCATGCAAAAATGCTATACAAATGAAAGTTATTTAAAAACCACTAAAAACATAAGCAAGTAGCTGAGGAAGCTAGTATGACTTCAGGGATGACTCACACACCTCCCTCCCCGCCTGACCCCTTTCACCATCAGACTAGCCGGGAATGATCAACTTTGACTCTCTCAACTCTCTATTTGAAAGGCAAACCCATTCCCATCCCACCAATCTCACTGACCTTTACTCTCCTCATATGTCCACTTCACAAGGCTGATGTGATGCTCAAATTAGAAAGGATGTGAAATTGCTTTGTAAACTCTATAGGCCCATGCACTGACAAGGGGTTATTACTACTGTCATTTCTGGACTGCTTCCTGAGCCTTCTCTGCCCTCTAGGACCTTCCACCTTTTAGTTTTTCCACTTCGTACTTTGGTGCCAGAACAAAGCACAACAAACCAAATACTCTAGAGAGCTAGATCTACCTAAGGACAGAAGGAGACACTGTGGGCAGATGTTGGAAGAGCTAAGCTTTGCTCAAGGATTCTTGGAAAGCCAGAGACTCAGTTAGTCTAGAACAAGTTGCAGAACTGGAAATAAAAACTAGAGAGTATAAGATTCCCCTCCCTACATCCCATTTCTTGGGGCAAAGCCACTGGAGGTGGATCCAGATGCTTTGTGGGAGGTCTTCTGAAGAGGCATTTATTTAGGGAGAAAAGGCTCAATTTTCATGTCCCTGCCCAGAGCAAGCACTCCGCAAGCCAAGGAGTCAGAGCTGAGATGGCAAACAAAGGCTAAAGAGGAAGACATGCTTTGGCTCCATCCCTGCAACACCAGAGTGTGCCCTCTGGTCACTCTCAATCTGGGCCTCACCACAGGGCAAAAGAGTACCTCACTCATAGGCTTGTTGAGATCCCTCTCTCTAGCAGCTTAATCACACACACACACACAAGTGGATGAGAAAATCTGAACCAGGCTAGGCCCTGCTGTTCACCAACTCCACAATGAAACTAGCTTTCCCAACTTTCCCAGGTAGAAACTACTGGATCAAAACAAAAGGGGGTGGGAAAAAAATTCCACACTACAGCTGGGCTAGGCAGGGTTCCTCAAGCCACAAACAAAATTGGGGCATACTGCACAAGCACATGCTGCAGGTTGTGACAGATGGAGACTGTCTCAATGGAAGAAAAGCACTGTTCAGTTTGTTCCCACCAAGCTATCACTTCACCCTCTCCCTGATGCAGCCAAAAGTTAGGATGAAAAAAAAAATGTTTTTTCAGGGCCTGCAGACCTCCTGGCACTAATGCTATGCAGTGAAATGGCTCAGTTAAGGAGAGGGTAGTGATTGGAGAGGGATTTGAACCCATGAATCATCCAATAAATAGTCCCCAGGACTGGAATAGGCTAGGCTCTGTATGCCTGCTGTAGACATGTTTTCTAGGCATTTGCAGGCAATGGGTATCTTGTTCTTTCTTTGCCCTTCCAAAAGCATCTCTCCAGCTCTTGTTGGGCTCCAGTCCCCTTTTTCCAGAATTATGGGTGCCTGGGCCTTTAAAGGGTGGGCTCTGGAGCTCAGCAAGCGCTGAGTAATGAAAGGGTTGCTAGGATACCAGCAGAGGGCATTTTTTCTTAATTCCTTGGTGAGGATCTGGGAGCTAAAATCCCTGAGCTGCGATTTTTTTCCCCGGCTAGTAGCAAAAGCTTATCCTCTACTCAAATCAGTCACAGAGAAGGGAAGGGAATGAGGAGCTTTATTGGGGGAAGTTGGGACAAATCAGAGAGGAAAAGTCCTTTTCCTTACTTCTCACCCACTTACAGTGGAGAGGGGAGAGAAGGAGGCAGTGGTGTCAGGAGAGAGAGGAAAGGGAAAAGGGGAAAGATTAAGAGAGAAGGCAGAAGAGAGAGAGAAAAAGACGACAAGTCAAAATGCATAGAGTTCCACTCCTCTGGGCTGCATTTCTCATTTTCTCCCACTCTTTTCTCTTTTTGCATACCCTCACATATCTGAAAAAGAAATGTCAAACCTTTAGGATTCACACAAGTAAAAAGTCACACTGCCACCTTTTGTTCTCTACTCCCCAAACTCCCTTCTGGCTGCTCTAGAGTGGCCTGCCATATGGCTAGACATCCACTTATTTGCCTAAATATAAGTTAACTAAAACAGTGCTAACCCATTTGGACAGCTAAATTACTAATGGAAGGGCTGATTCAAGCTACCTCTCTAGCCTGAGGAGTTTTAGGTTGTGGGAAGAGGACTGGTGTGAGTGACACCTATCCAATCCATCCTAGCACCAGTCAAATCCTCACAGGCCCTAGCACAAGGAAACCATTCAGAACTGTGGAACTCAATGCTGTCTTTCCTCATTTCTACCACCACTACCCTGCATCAACATTCAGGAGTTTGCACCCACACACATAGAAGGGCGTGCACATACACCCACAAGCATACTTCCACACACCTTACAAACATAGAATCCCAAAGGCTTTCTGCCAAAGGTCTATCAGGCACCCAAAGGGAAAGGCATTTCATGACCCTACTTAGTCATTAACCTGGGTCAAAGACTAGCCTTAGAGACCCTTTCTCCCCTTAGGGAAAAGAAAAAAATTAAAAAACATTCCCTTGTTGCAGTCCCAGTTTCCTATCCATATAGCTAGGGGGAAATAAAATCCCCTAGTTAAAACTTATCCTCTAGACACAAGTAACCAGATATCCACCCCCTCCTCCCATCACCCTTCAACATTTCATTTTCCTTTTCACTTGTCTCTCCAGTTCATCCACCTCTGACTTCAAGTGCCCAAAATGATAGAATGCAAGAACTTGGAAGTCACCTACTCCAACCATCCCCAAATGCCAATGTTACAGGGAATCCCAAACCAATTGAAAAGGAAACAAATTGCCCAAGGTCAAACAGCTGCTGAATGAAGAAAAGCCAGGTCTGCAGCTGCCCATCGTAGAGCCTTTCTCCACTCTCCAACACTGTCTCAAAACAAAGTGTCCAGACAAGATATAAGCTTGCTTTAAACAATACACTGGCACTAACAAGGAAAAAAAATAATAACCCGCACAGATTCCCTTTACAAAGAAACAAGTTCTTGGTTCCACCCACAGGGTCCACACAAAAGAATTTAAGAGTAATTAATAAGAATCAATGCCAGCAAACTTCCCAGATCATGCTTACACCATGGTACCAGGCCCCTGCTCCAAACCTCAGCTTCCCACCCACGCTGAGTTAACGAGAACATACTTTGAGGCTCAAAACACCATCTGACGCCATTAAATAATACTGTGTCCTGTGGTCAGGAAAATTCCAAGGGCCCCCTTTACAGCCCCTCTCCCTTCATAATCATTTCCAAAGAGATTGATCAACAAAACATAGAACTTGACAGCATAATGCCAACAGATTTGTGCATCACACATGAGCAGCCACCCACATGGGTGTAGGGGAAGCATGTGTGTGGATGTGTATGCACCCTGATTCATTGCTACATGAGCCAGAAATGGCATTATTGCAAGTCAGGTAAGCAACGGAATGAGGAAAACCTGTCTACATCAGCAGGGGAGAAAAATAAGTATTATGCACACTGGCGTCAGAGACAATTTTTTCTCCTGGTTCTGCCAAGAGCTTTCTCAGCAGAAACAGCATATAAAAATAATAACGATAGCAATAATAACAGCAACCACGACCACTACCATCTGATACAGGCAAGCAGACCTATCTCAAATTGGAATGTTGCTTCCAGCTCATGTTTTCTGAGCTCTCATCCCATTCCATCTAGACTGTTTTTCTTTTGGTGCTCAAAACTCTTAATTTAGCACATTACATATTTTCAGTTTGTTATAGGAATATTTCAGAGAGACCTCTAATCTTAAAGTAACAAACAAGGAAGCAAACAATGGCACCATCACTTTCTCATCAGCGCTATCAAGTTCTATTTAAAATGTAGTTCAAGAACATTGCAAATGAGATTACCCCAAAGGAGCCATATCCAAATACTGTTATTCCCAAGGCAGGTAAAGAGCTTTTGTTTTTTGGATGAGACATAGAGAAAATCTTCAAACTCAAATCCAGGGGTACAATCATTGGGGAAAGGAGCCCAAACAGCTCTTGTCAAAATTCTCTCTTGCCAATCCAAAAGATTAGAGAATGCTTTTATGCATTATTCCATGATTCCAAAGAAATTGGCATTTAATGCTTTAAGAAATGTTTTAAAGGTGGCTTCTTTCCAAATTGGAAGCTGAACCCTGGACAGCAAATTGAGATTAAAAGGGCACAGTCACCACTGCCAGCTCAACACACCCCACCGCGTCACTTCCCAAATTCTTGCTTCTCATTAGAGACTAAAGAATCATTTTTCCTAAATCCATTGCTTACATCGATTTTTTTCCCTCTAAATATGCAGTGCAAGACTGTCTTTCCTATATTGCCAAAAATCCATCATGCTCTTCAACAAACCCTTTTCCCCCCAAACCGAAATGCACTCCCCATGGCAAGAGAGAAATTTTGACTAAAATTCCCTGATGGAGTTTAAGGGTATTTTTCAAGAAAATTAGTTGGCAAGACACCACAAACAGCAAAGCCCCTGTTTAAGGACGCAGGGCTTGCTCCATGAACGCCACATTGATGGAGAATGCACACACGCATGCACACTTAAATAGAAAGCATTTCTTCATCAGCAATTTCACTCAAGCAATAAGCAACTACACGCACAAGGCATACTTAAAAGACAAGACATGGCAAAAGATTTAGGGAGAGATAATATACCAACGTCATACATATCACAGCGAGGCCATGTTGAAGCTCAAAACGTTTTCCCCCCTGGGTAAGAAAGCTCGCTCTTTCTCTCCCTCTTTCCCTCTCTCTCTCTTTTTTCTCGGTGTCTCTCGGGATGAAATCAAATCGAGAGTTCGTGACAGCTCAGGTGGCTGGACTCCATTCAGCGCGTTCCCAGGAAAAACATGAGTATGACATTGACAAGCAGAAGGACTACAATCACGGCAAAAACGACTACAGTTTGCACATCCAGGGTCATGGTGCAATGCAGAACACTGTAGTGTTCCAGGTGGGGGGCCGGCAGATTGGGAGATGTCAGTCTCTGTTCTGTCAGACTGTCCATACAGCCACCATGCTAGAAAGGAGAGGAGGAAGTAGGATGGTTAGGGAAGGGCTGGGTTTGGCGCCCGAGTTTGGTCGGGGGGGAGGGGAGGGGGGTGGGGAGAGGGGCGCTTAGTTCCCCTCCTCTCAGGATTGGGCTGATCTTTCTTCCCTAGCTGAGAAATCTTAGCTTGCGCTGAAGTCGGCAGAGTCCAGCATTCTCTCGGGCGCCACAGAAAAGGCAAAATCCTGGCTTTCAAAGGCAAAGGCGGGAGGAACCCGTGAGAGGTTCTCCGGCGCCTGCTCAGTCTGTCTGTCCGGGCGTGCGTCAGTCCGCCTGCCTGACTACTGGTCAGTCTCGGTCTTCCCTACTCTCTCTAGTTCGCTTGCTTTCCTAAGCTTGCTCGTTTGCTCGCTTTCTTCGCGGGGCTCCCAGCTGCCAGCCACTCGTTCGATTCCTGCCTAGCTGGCCCTCTCCCTCTCCTCTCCCCACCCCCCCACCAGCACGCAGGCTGCCTTTTTATTCAGGAGCGACTGCAGGCGCCTGCGTGAGGCACGGCCAGAGCAGCTGACAGGCCCGTTGGCCAATAACAGATGCCGTAACGGTGCGTTCGTTCCCTAGGGGCGGGACTTGAGCTGGCGTGCTAGCCGCAGCAGCCAATTGGAGGTCCCAAGGCTCCTCAAGCAGGCTCGCTCCATCCGGACAGGCGGGAGTCACCCACCACCAGTTCTGACGTGGGGGTGGGGAGCTTGTTGGGGGTGGGTTGAGGGGAGTGTATGGAGATGAGAAGTAGAGGAGGAAAATGAGTGGGAAAGAAGGAGGAAAGGAACGAAGGGGATGTAGGGCAGAGGGCGTGACAGGGAGAGAGGTCGGAAGGAGGTACGGAGAAGGAAACCACGGAAAGAGGGAGAAAGAGAAGAAAGGATGAGAAGGAGGGAGATGAGATGGAGGATATAATGAAGAAAGAGAAGTCTGGGGAAAAGGTAGGAAAAAGGATGGAGAGGTGGGAGAAGGAATGGAAAAAAACGATAGGTACATGGGGAGAAAACATGTACCTTGGCAGTCACTTGGGAGCCTGGGGCAAGGAGGAAGCAAAGGTGCCTTTGATCACTGCCTAAGAATTTAGGGGCAACTCAACAATTAGCTATAAAAAATCAACAAACCAGTGCTGTGGACAGAGTAACAGGGACACACCACAAAGTTTATTAAATCCAATTCTACTTGACTTTCTCTGATATTGCTGCCCTCACCCGGTCAGATTTCCTTTCCTAATTATGTTTTTTTTCAGACTATGACAGTTAGCTTGAGCTCTTCCAGCATGCTAGGTACTACGCAGGGAAGCCAGCATAGGGTAAACATTTGCCTAGAAAAAAAAACCTCTGCAGAATTTGCAATCTGCTTGTAATCATTGCCCTGTTCTGTGTTTGTGACCTGGTGTCTGGAGCTAGGGGAAAAAAAGTCCTGGACTAAAGATCAGAAGGTTCAAATTACTCTCAGCCCTACCTCAAACTTGCGGTATGACTTTTGGGCAATTCCCTTTTCCTCTCTAGCCATCCATCTCCCTTCTGTCGCATGAGGATTTAATAAACCTCAGAACCCTCACCCCAGAAAAATATATACAATTTCAGCGCATCCCTGAGCCTTCAAGAACCAATGCCCCCTTTATACAGATCTCTCAGGTCCTTTAATGCTCTTACATCTTAGAACTGTATGAGTAAACTGATATATATGGGTGGAGAGAGGCAAGAAACTGGATTGGCTAGGAATAAAATAAATTGAATTCTAGAACTGGTGGCATACTATGGACTCTAAGAGGAATGAGAATTGCTTTCTATTCTCTAGAAATCTTTGAGGCTAGGATAGTCATCCATCTTAACTAGATTATTGGAAATTCTGAATCGATACAGTTCCTACAAGAGAATAAACCCCAAAGAAGTCCTATGTTAAAAGTTTTGTCTCATAACATCACTTATGAATGATTCTTCCCAAAACAAACGACAAAAACTCTGAATGAGATCAAGCTTCTAGATCCAACTATCAATTTACAAAACACACAGAGGACAGAGGGACATTTTAAACTCCAATAAAGGGAAATCCACACTAAAAAATTACAGGACCAACAACCTGGTTCTTTAGCAAATAAATAGGAACAAAACAGAAAGATTAAGTTCAGGTGAAACCTGCACATACACGTGACATCTAAGACAACGGGAAATTTGAATACAAACTGAATATTTGGTGATATTAAGGAATTACTACCAATTGTTTAGATGTGATAATGATGTTGTGGTTAAGTTTAATAAAACAGGGGGAATAGGTGTAAATCTCTGCAACCTTGGATTTGGCAATGGTTTCTTAGATGTGACATAAAAAGCACAAGCACCAAAAGAAAAAGTAGATAAATTGAACTTCATCAAAATGAAAAGGATATTATCAAGAATATGAAAAGAGAACCCACAGAATTTCAGAAAATATTTGCAAATCATATCTCTGATAAGGGACTTATATAAAAAAATGCTCAACAAAGTTAGCCATCAGGAAAATCCAAATCAAATGCAGGAAATGCAAGTATAGGGTAGTCACTACAGCATTGTTTATAATGAGATATCACTTTACACCCACTTCTAGTGGCTATAATAAAAAAACAGATAATAACAAGTATGGAGGCTGTGAAGAAATTGGAATCCTCATAATACAGCTGGTGGAAATGTAAAGTTGTGGAGCCACTTTGGAACACAGTCTGGTAGTTCCTCAAAATGTTAAACATAAAGTTGCCATTTGGCCCAACAATTCCACTCCTAGGTATATACCAAAGAGAAATGAAAACATGTCCACACAAAAACTTGTGAAACTTGCATGAATGTTCATAGCAGCATTGTTCTAATAGCTAGAAGATAAAAACAATTCAAATGTCAACTGATGAATGGATAAACAAATGTTGTCTATCCATACAATGGAATATCATTCAGCCATAAAAAGAAATGAAGTGCTGATACATGCTACAACATAGATGAATTTTGAAAACATTATGCTAAATTAAAGAGGCAGCCACAAAAGGCTTTCCTTTTATTCCATTTGTATGAAATATCAATATATTGATAGCATAAATACTGTTTCATGAAGCTTTTGTTTCAAATCTATCTATCTATATATCTATATAAATATACTGAGTTGTGATGTAAAATGTACTTCCTACAGCAAGTAATGGTCAAAACAGTTTGATAGCCCCTCTTCTAGATTATGTTGAGACACATACTGGTGATCAGGACAGTACCATAATGACAGCAACTAGAATCTTTCTCCTTGACTCTGAAAGTTCAATCTCATCCTGTCTCTACTTCTTCAATAACTTTTGACCCCTCAACCCCACTGCAGCCTGGCTTTACTGCCATCATCCCATAGAAAACTGGAACCTCTTGTGAATATAAACAAACAACCAACTTGTTGCTAAATCTCATGGCCAAGTTTCCACCTTTATCTTTCCTAATTTCTCTCCCATTTGACTCCATTGATACCTTCCTCTTTCCTGAAATGCTCATTTGCCCTGGGGACACCACCCACATGACCTGTCTGATTATACTGTCTTCACTTCCTACCTGGGTTCTTCTTCATCCAGTCATTAATTCTATGATTTCTCAGGGTTCTTCTGATCTCAGTCCCCTTTTCCTCGAATTCTGCACTTGGCCTGAATGGGCTCATCTACTCACAAGGCTTGAACTACCACTTACATTGCACATTAAAGTACCTCCTTTTAACAAAGTTACTGGACACGAGTGGGGAACAAAACGGCCATGGGACCTTGTTTGCATGTAAGCATGGAACTGTTGATGACTCCCAGGTAGCTCTTTTGGATTCAAAAGATGAATCTCCAATTGCTTTCTGGCTATCTCCTCTTTAATAGCTCACAAGCACATCAAACTTACTAAGTCCAAAATTGAAGTCATCTTCTCCCACCTCTGCCAGCTTCCTTCTTTCCCTGAGTCCTCTGTCTCTTGGGAATGGCAGTCACACACTGGACTAGCCAGAAACCAAGAAGATAGATATCTATAAGTCCTGCCTCTCCCTCACCTCACTGACAGCCAACCCGTCCCCTAGTCCTATTGATTCTCTTACCCCTTAATCTCTCTCTCATCTCTCTCTCCCTCTCCGTCTCCCTCCCTCTCTCCCCCCCACCTCCTGCCAGTACCTTTAATTAGTTCCTCATCATCTCTGTCTGTTACCATTCATTGCCTGGTCTCTTGTGCTGCTCTTTCCAACTCAGCCTCTACTTTTCTGTCCACATTATCTTTCTCAAAAGCAGTTTTGCTGTTATCAATCCTGTGGTAGATACTATGGATTGGTTGCTAAGGATCCATGCCATCCTCCTTCTAGCCTGCTTTCCTATATTACCTAAAAGCTAAAAGCCAAAAACCTAGAAAAACAACAACAAACTGGCACTTCCCAGACTCCTTCGCAGCCCAGTGCCTTATCTTCCTGCTTGTGGCAGACATAGCAGCTACCCTGGCATTGTTTTGGGATTCATTCCTGGAGGCCCAGCCTAAAGCTTTCCCCTCCAGCCCTTCCACCAATTTTGTAATCACTTGATTTTCTGTATTACAACTCCTTCTGCTGAAAAGAACTAGAGTGGTTTATTTTTTGCAGCTGAAACCTGAATTACATAACTCCCCTGCTTAAAGGCTTTCAACAGCTCCCCACTGCCTTTAAGGCAAATTCTGTAACATAGCATACAATGTCCTGCCAATCTGGTACCCTTTGGCCTATGTAACCTCAGCTCTTACCAAGGCCCTCTCATTCTCTATTCTCTAGCTACACAGAACCTACAGTAGTTGTCATAACCCACCAAGTTCTCTTGCCTCAGGACTGCTGCTTTCTTTCTTCAGTTCCCCACCTCAAAGTTCAGCTCAGGTGACACTACCTCCAGAAGGCCTTCTCTGATGTTCCCTCCTTCAAAAAACATTGTGGATGATAGTCCTCTCCCTTAGGACTCTGTGTTTAGTTCTCTAGGAACACTTATTAAATTATATTGTAATTTTGTTCTTGTTTGTATCCTTCACTAGATTGTGGAGCTAGGAGGCCATGCCTGCCTTGTTCACTGCTTTCTCCCGTTCCCAGCACAGTGCCTGACACTTATCAGGTGCTTCATAAACACCTGTTGAATGCATAAATGTCTCTTTCATCCAGTTTTCTCCACTCAAATAATCATATCTTCCAACCACAGATGATGAGACCTGATGGGACTGCAGAGAAAATCTAAACCCTCATATTCCAGATTCCCAGAGAAGATTACACAGCTAATTGCTGGCACAGTGGGAACCAAACCCTTGTACCATGAGTCTCAAAAGTACTTTTGAGAGATTTCAGACCCTGAAACATGCCATTTTATATCAGCCCTGTCCGTGTGTTGTTAGCTTTCTCAGGTGACCATTCAACTCTACTCACAATTTCAAAAAATTAGAAGAGTGCCCCACATTTTGAGCAGCAGTACTCCCTCCCCAGATCCAGCCCTTCTGCTGACAAATATAAAGGAATCAGAAAATCTCTTGGTCTAGCACACTTCCAATTCCATCCTTTAGTCCCTTTTACAACATCCCCACTAATTGGTTATCCAGTTTCAGCTCCAACATCCATAACCATGGGGTGGTTCCTCCCTCTCAAGACAGCTCCTTCATCTTTGGAATGATCTCAGTTCATAGAAAGTTATTCTATCTTTTTGAGCCAGATGTTATCACTACTTCTGCCATAGCCAAGAGCTGAGGAGCTAATCACTCCATGACAGGATCTGGAATAATAATGCTCCCAAATTTACAGTATCTCTGAGGTCCCAAAAGGCAGTTCAAAAGATAGTGATAGCTAAATTTATAAAGTATTTACTCTGTGCTAGACACTGTTTTAAGCCCTTTATAGACATTCACTCTTTTCATCCTCACCACAACCGTATGAGGTAGATACTATCATTGTCCTTATTTTCAGATGAAGAACCTGAGGCACAGTGAAGTTAAGTAACTTGCCCAAGGTCACATGGCTAGTAAATGGTGGAGCCCAGATATAAACCCAAATAGTCTGGCTGTAGAACCTGTGATCATAAACACTATGCTATATAAATGTCATTTGGTGACACATGCCCCATCTTTCAATAGACATGATGTCTCTGAGGTCACAGGAATAAACTGTTTCAATGTCCTGATCTGGGTGCCAGTGGCTTACCTCCCAGACCCAAGATCTCTAGGTCTGAAACCTTTGCCTTCTGTCAGGAAAAAAGCAATTCCTGGTTGTCCTTTGCTTCTCATGTTTCAGATATCTCCCAAAGTCCTACTTCTGCCAGGAAGCACTCCCAAGGAAAGTTTCACTTTTTTTCCTGATCCCCCAACTGCTACTTACTTATTTGCCATCTAACCCCCAACCCCAGCCAACCAACAGTTCCTGATGCTTGCCATAGGCAATATGCAGATGTGAATCCTGTCTGTTCATTGTCTTGGCTACTGATGTGACTAGATGCTCTTGCACATTCATGTATGTCAGCTTTATTTAAGAGAGTTAGCTCCCTGAGGACAAGAACTGTTTAGTTCAATTATTTAGCACAGAGATCACCACTCCTCCAAAATCAGTTCAATTCAGTAAGCACTTAATCTGATAGCTAAGGGATACAGACAGGCTCTTAGGGAGCTTAAAGTCTAGTGGGAGAGATGATCATTTCAATGTCATATAGTAAATGTTCCAAGCGCAATCAGATAATGAATAAAATTGCTGATGGTTACAGAACAAATTAAGAATTGTATGTTCGGCTGGGCGCAGTGGCTCATGCCTGTAATCCCAGCACTATGGGAGGCCGAGGCGGGCGGATCATTTGAGCTCAGGAGTTCAAGACCAGCCTGAGCAAGAGCGAGACCCTGTCTCTACTAAAAATAGAAAGAAATGATTTGGACAGCTAAAAATATATATAGAAAAAATTAGCCAGGCATGTTGGCACATGCCTGTAGTCCCAGCTACTCGGGAGGCTGAGTCAGGAGGATCGCTTGTGCCCAGGAGTTTGAGGTTGCTGTGAGCTAGGCTGACGCCACGGCACTCACTCTAGCCTGGGCAACAGAGTGAGATTCTGTCTCAAAAAAAAAAAAAAAAAGAATTGTATGTTCAAAGGGGAAAGAAAAATCATCTCCTCCAAATCTCCCTACATAGGAATCCTTTCTTTAGTGTACGTGATGGGGGAAGGAGAAGGAGGGAACATCTATCTTAGGCATATATAGGTGCTAGGCCTTTCAACATATTATTTTAATTATCCCTGGAAGTCTGAGAAGAAGGAATTCTTATCATTATTTTAAAGAGTAAGAAACTACAGCTCAGAGTGTTTACATCATTTGCACATAGCTATACAAGTAAGATGCAGCAGTGGCAGGATTTGAACTGAGATCTGTTTCCCAAACTACCCGTTTCCTCTACTATCCCTGGTAAATTTTGTCCAGCAGCTGCTGGAATATTTTCAGTAACAGAAAACTCACTCTGAAGTATCCAAAGTTGAAAAGCCATTTTGAACTGAAATTCACTATCCTATGGCTTCTGTCCATTTGTTAGAGCACCACCCTCTTGGCCATGAAAAAAAAAAAAAAAGCCAAGTCCTTCTAAGAAATAGAAGGTGGAAGACAGTTATCATGAGTTCAAACCCTAATTCCTCCTAAACACCGCCTATACATACACTTGTTTTCCATAAAGATAAGTATGACCATTTCTTTAAGCTCTTTCACTTGTGACATGGTTTGCAGTTTCCTTGCCAGGCTGGTTGCTCTTAAGTGTGTCTACATCATTCAGAACACATATCCAGATGGGAGTGACAACAGGCAGTAGAGTGGGACTGTCACCTCCCTTATTCTGAACACTGGTCTTCCTGTTAATGCACCTTAGGAAAAGTTACCTGTGAGCTCACATCCACCTACAATGGCTGATGCTCAAATGTGCTGCTGTGTCTCCACAATACCTGGAGAAGCTCATGGCAAAGTGAGAAGAGCAGTGAATGAGAAGTTAAAACTTTCAGATATAAGGAGCCTCTGCTTCTTGGTAGCTGTGTGACCTCAGACAAGTCTCTTATTTTCCCTAAAGCTCAAAAAGTTATGACTTCTTTTCAGTTATAGCTTAAAATAAAGGATTGGTTGTTTCAAATCTTTGACAGCCTTGCCAAAGATGTGGCAGGCATAGACTTGGTCTCAGGTGGTACCCTGAGCAAAGGGTGAAGGGTGATTAGCTTAAGTTAAAGAATTAGGTTGTATATAATTGTGTGGTGGAGGGTGGGGTTTTAGGGGGAAGAGCAGACAAAGGATTAAGAATTTGACTCTGCCTGAAGACTTTTCTCTTAGCTACCTACAAGTTTAGCTCTTTCACCTCCTCAAAGAGTCCTTCCCTCACCACCCTCTCTAAAATTGCACCACCACATCACTTTCCACCCACTTATCCTGCTTTTCACTCATAGCCCTTATCATTATCTGAAATATTACATAATTTTTGTTTCTTGGTTTATTGTCTTCCTTTATAAAATGTAAGTTTTGTTTCTTGCTGTGTCCTTAGTACCTAAAATAGTGCTTAGCACTTGATAAATATATTTTTATGACTGAATAACTAAATGAATGAATGAATGAGTGAACGAAGAGCAAGTCATAGCCCTGCTGACTCACAAAGTAGGATGTAGAGGAAGTCATGGAAAGTATTCTCTGCTGCAGCCTGAGTATGAACCTTTGCCCTTCCCCCACCCTCAAGGGCCTTCAGTAGTAAGAACTCCACCAAAGGGGACTGAAAGGTCCAGATTACAAGCTGAGAATTTCACGACCTCTTTAGTTTTCTGTTCCCTGTTGAGGTAGATGCCACTCTACACCACCACCCAGGTGCCCTTTCCTCAAGAATCACTGCCTATTCCGCCCTCCTGTGGCCAACGACTGAATAAATATCTGAATACTCAGGAAGCAGCAGTTTCCTTCTGTTCCTTTGCATGGATCTATTTCAGGCCTATTTCACATTTATTTTGGGCCTATTTCAGTTCTATTTCAAGCAAGCTAGTAGGCCAGACCATCTGTTTCTACTCAGGGTAGAGAGAAAACAGGTTAGAAAAGATCAGCAAAGGTCTAAAAGCTCCTTCAGAACCATTGTACTGGTTTCCTGTCAGGCTCAGGATCTTTCTGAGCAGCCAAAGCCAATAATGCATCAATTCAAGACTGAGATGGGCAGTATCAGGACCCAGTGTTTAGTGACTCTGTGGAGCCCCATCTCCTAGATAGTTCCATTACTGGGCCTCATGACTCATTCAGCCACTACCGCCTCTGACCTCCATGTCCAGGTTTATTTATTTATAGGCTTTATTTAAACTGTAAGCCACTGGATATTCAGGACACTAAGCAGTCATCATTGAATTAATCATGGAGTTTTGCTTATAAGAGGTGCTCAACAGGAATTACATAGATAAGCAGGTAGGTTGGTAGGTGGGCATGAAGATGATAGAAATAAGTTGAAATTGCAAAAGGAGGAAGAGGATTAGTTCAGCTGGGGAGTTTGTAAGAAGCTGGATTATGTGTCAGAGAGAGACTAAGGAATTGACTTTGAGAAACCATATATTCTGTAGAAGTCTAAGAAAGTCTACCAATGAGACTCTAAGTGAAGATGTTAAGAGAGGGCTGGACACCTCCAAAGGTTGGTAAAGAAGAGAACTGTGCAAGACACATAGATAGATGGAGGCTTATAGAAATTTGTGAGGGTCCAACTAAGATTGCTGAAGCTCTCTGTGAACTGATAAAGATCTCAAAGATACATAATGTGAAAAAATCAAGATGCAGAATGCAGTTGACCCATGAACAACATGGGTTTGAACTGCATGGGTCTACTTATACATGGGTTTTCTTCAATAAAAGTTACATCGAGTGTGCCTGCCTCTCCTGCCCTTCCCTTCTACCTCCTCCACCTCTTCTGCTTCTGCCACCCCTGCAACAGCAAGGCCAACCCTTCCTCTTCCTCCTCCTCCTTATCCTACTCGATGTGAAAATGATGAGGATGAAGACCTTTACGATGATTCATTTTCACTTAATGTACAGTAAATATATTTTGTCTTCCTTATGATTTTCTTAAAAATTTTTTCTTTTCTCTAGCTTACTTTATTGTAAGAATATAGTATATAATACAAATAATATACAAAATAAGTGTTAATCAACTGTTTGTTATCGGTAAGGCTTCTGGTCAACAGGAGGCTACTAGTACTTAAGTTTTTAGGGAGTCAAAAGTTATACATGGATTTTTGACTGCATGGGGTGTCAGCACCCCAATCCCTGTGTTATTCAAGGATAAACTGTAGCATGTGATCTTTTGAGTAAAAACAATGGTAATTAAGAATAATTGTTTCTGCTTATATCTGCACAAAGAAACTCTGAAGGATACATAAAATAGCTATAAAGCTGGTGACCTCTGATGAGTGGACAGAGAACATCCACTGTATACATTTTTATAGTTTGATTTTTTTACCATGTAAATATATTATCTATTCAAATATCAAAACTTAAAAAATGTTAAATCTGCTGTGTGACACTAATAAGTGTGCCCCCTTCTCCCTCTTTCTTTTTGCATCAGTTAACTAAGATAGGAAGAGCCCTAGACTTACAAGTAGTATAGCTTGATGGTTAAGAACACAAGCTCTAGAGCCAACCTATTGAGATTCAACCTTAATTCTGCCAATTGCTGGTTGTATAACCTTGAGCAAGTTATTTAATGCCCTTGAGCCTCAATTTATTCATCTTTAAAATTTAGGAGGATGATAGAATGCCCTGGGACTCATTTTGCCTCTCATTTTGAGCAAGCCCCAGACTCTGTCATCTAGTTTCTTCATCTGGAAAACAGAGTTTCATATGTTTGTTCATGAGGGTTTAATGAGTGAATACATGTAAAGCACTTAGAACAATTCCTGGCACATAGTAATGGTCAGTAACTGCTAATAAATGCTATTATTTGAGGGTTTGAATGTAACTTCTGTCCCCAGCTTTAGGCAAATCATATACATTCTGAGCCTCAGTTTCCTCATCTATAAATAGAAGTCACAAATATACCTGCCAGAGAGATGATGAGATAATGGATTTCAAAATGCTCTATAGAATGAAAAATTCAGTTAGGATATGAAGAATTGTCACAGTAAAAAAAAAGGTAGGAGGTACTAAATAAATGATGATACCACCTATTCAAGGCTTCCCACTCCCACCCCCAACATTTCAAATGAGATCATATCTAAAGGGCAAGTGGAGTTCTTTAAAAGCCATGAGTCATTTGTGTATTAAAGCATCAGGAAATGAGTCCCAGTTCCCACTTCCCAAAAGCAGAGTGGCCAAAAGGGTCTGCACACCAGTGGTTTCCACTCCACTATGAGATGCCAAGCATTTCCGTGTAACTGTTCCTATTTCTAGGAGGTGCTGAGGCTTGGTGCTGCCCCCGCTCCCCTCAGCTGCTTCTCAGAAAGGAAAGGAAGTAGCACCAGCTCTGAAAGCTCACTCTCCCTGCTCCACACATACACCCAGTTTACAAGGAAAAAAACAACTCACTTAACAGGAACACCAACTCTCCAGATCCTAGCAACCAGCCCTTACAGTTTTAATTCTTGGCATACAAAGCCCTTTCATATCCACAATCTGGTCTGCAGCTCACATAAGCCCAAGGAGGTTGGAAAGGGGTAGTGAGGGGGTCACAATTCCCATTTTATAGAAGGAAAACACTTTGTTTGTGAGGAGGAAAATGACTTTCCACTGCTCTCATTATTTCATGGGTGCGTGGAAAGAACAAAGGATTAAGAGCCAGAAGACCCAGTTCTGGGGCAAGTGCTTTAGAATTTGTATAGCTCTATATATTTGAGATTTTTTAAAAAACTATCATGC
Organism: Lemur catta; assembly: GCF_020740605.2. NCBI lineage: Eukaryota > Metazoa > Chordata > Mammalia > Primates > Lemuridae > Lemur > Lemur catta. The sequence goes on along the minus strand of NC_059155.1, from coordinate 52,635,884 downwards.
TAGGGCCAGGCCTAGAACCTAAGTTTGCTATCCTCCAGGCCAGAATTCTTGGTGCTTTACTATACTGATAATGGAAAAGGGAACAGCAAATAAGGACCTAGAGAAAATTATCCCCCAAGAATAACTACACCTCACATGTAAACAGAACTTCACAGCTTCTTAAATACTGTGGCTTTTTATCACATATCAGCCTCATAGCAACCTTGTGAGGGAATGCAGCAGGAAATAGAAATCTAAAATTTTAGCCACCCACATACATACTTCTTATCCCTCTTTACTGCTGTATTTTTTTCTCCTTACTCCTTACCACATAGAACTAACATACTACATATTTTAATCATTTTCTTAGCATGTATCTTCCCTACTAGAACATATGTTCCATGAGGACTGGATTTTTGTCTGTTTTGTTCACCATTCAGTGCCTAGAACAGTATCTGTGACACAGCAGGTACTTGATAAATATTACTGAATGAATGAATGTGCATGCATACATGGGGTGTGGGGAATGGAGGGAGGGAGAAAGGCCCTATTTTGTACATGAGTAAACTGATGTCTAGAAGAGTTAAGTAATTTTCCCAGGAAGGACTTATGAAGCTTCCTGTTTCAGCTATTCCCCTCACCTCACTGCCTGGATCAGTAGCATTTTACCTGGGCCAAAGGAAGCGTTTGCTACAAATGCCTCTGCTTTCACTGGGGCCAGCTCCAGGACTGGTGTCTACAGGAGTCCTGAGTATCATCCCCTTCATCAGGTCACTCATCCATTCCACAAACATTCATAGACTGCCTGTTATGTATACAAAAGTCACTCTGCCAGGCCTCATTGCCTCTACATACCCCAAAACATGTACCTCACAAATACTCAAAGAGCTTCCTGGAGTTTTAATCCTCTCTGGAATGTATAGTGGTGAGGGAGGAAAGAGCAAAAGTCATTTGAGTCTTCTCAGCATGTGGCCTGAGGGTCCCTCTCTCCTCCACACCCTACCTGCAGTTTTTTTTTTTTTTTTTTTGTGTGTGTGTGTATGTGCACACGTGTGCACATGTTTTTTTAACTGGAAAATTGTGACTACCTCATGGGATTGTTGGGAAGATTAAATTAGATACACATGCAAAACACTTAGTACAGGGCCTGGCACAAAATAAACGCTGGCTTGGTAAATGAAGCTATTATTCTCAAGACTTACTGCATTTGTAATCTTATTACTGGTGCTCTTCACTTTTGGAATGAAGGAAGCTGGGCAAACAGCCACTGCTGCCAAGTGAGGAGAGTGATGCCTCCTTACTTGGTGTATAGTTACACACTAGGAGTTATACACCTACTTCTTGTCCTGGATCTGTCTGGAGATAGCTATGTGGAAGATATTTCACCTCTTCCAGCCTTAGTTTCCCCAACTTTAAAGTAGGAAGAATATTGTTGTGAAGATTACATGAATTCCTGCACGTAAAGGTACTTTGAAAATGCAAAATATCAAATGAATGTTAGAGTTTATTATGATATTAAAATAGTAAATGCTATCACTAATTGAGCCCTTGCTATGTGAAAGACATTGTACCAAGTGCTTTACATAAATATCACTTCATCCTCAAAACAACAGTACCAATGACTGGGTTCTACCACTATTCCAGTTTCATAAATAAGGTGTAATGGTCAATTTTACGTGTCAGCTTGGCTTCCATGGTACCCAGATGTTTGGTCAAACATTATTCTGGATATTTCTGTGAAGGTGTTTTTCTGGATGAGATTAACATTTAAATTGGTAGACTTCGAGTGAAGCAGATTACCCTCTATAATGTGGGTGGGCTTCATCCAATAAGCTGAAGATCTTAGTGGAACAAAGACTGACCTCCCCTGAGCAAGGATGAATTTTGCCAACAGACTGCCTTGGACTAGGACTGCAGCTCTTCCCTAGGTCTCCAGCCTGCTGGCCTACCCTACAGATTTTGGACTTGTGCCACCAAAATCATATGAACCAACTCCTTAAAATAAATATTATCTCTCTGCCTTACCCCACCTCTCTCTCTCTCTTTCTCTCTCTCTCTTTTTTCTCTCTTTGTGTGCACACACACACACGCACACACACATATCCTGCTGGTTCTGTCTGTTTCTCTGGAGAACCCTGACTAATAAATAAGGAAACTAAAGCTTAAAAAGGTTAAATCACTTACTCAAAATCACATAGCTGGTCAGTGGCAGTGCCAGAAACCTAAGGGTCATCCTCCTTTTTTCCTCCCTGTTCTATTCCTATCTTAACCAATCCAGCAGCAAGCCCCACTGATTCTATCTTCAAAATGGGTATCAACCTGCCCTTCTCTATCCAAATCCACTGACTGCATTTCTGCAGCAGCCTCTCATTTGAGCTTTCCATCTCCACTTTCACCCTCTTGAATCCATTCTCTATAATGTCTGCAATAGTCATCTTCTCAGATAACGGAGCAGATGCTATCATTCTACTACTTCAAACACTTCATGTCGTATTTAAAATAAATAGCACTTGCCATGTGCCCAGCAATGCCACACATACCATGAGGATTGAGTTAACATACTGTGAACATGTTAACTCAATCCTCACAGTAACAGTATGAATAGTACTGTTATTATCCCCACTTTTCAGAGGACATAACGGAGGCACAGAAACATTAGGTAACATGCTGAAGGTCACATAGATAAGAAGTGACAGAGTCAAAATTTGAACCCAGGCAGTATGGTTCCAGAGTCTGTGCTATTGACCACGGAACCACACTATACTACCTTTGAGTATAGCCAATGCACAGCTTCCCTGGGCTTATAAGATCCTTTGTGAGCTAGTCCCTGCCTGACGCTGCCCTCCTATCATGCCAATCACTTCCCTCTCTCCCTGTGCTCCAGTCACACTGGCCTTCTTTCCATCCCTCAAGCTTACCAAGCTGTTTCGACCTGAAGGCCTTTGCATATGCTATTCCTGCTGCCTCTCCTCAACTCCCCACAAACCTCACTGTATCTTCCTTTATTTTTTATTGTAATCCAAATGTGTCAGAATCTTTCTCCAAATCTCTACATAGATGACTACTCAGCTTAAATGTCACTTCCCTGGTATGCTAGGCAGACCCTTTGACAGGATATCTCCTCATGTCAACAGGACCTCTTAGAGATAGCTGAATACATTTCTCTCCCTCTCTGTCTGGCTTCCATTACTTAGCAGCTTAATCACTTGCAAAACTAGTCATGTTCTAACACAAACACACACACACACACACACACACACATCCCAAGATCAACATAATATGAAAACTTTTCTAAGCAATGGGTTCTTAAGAAGAAGCTTTTCTAATCATGTCATAGGGCTGCCTGGGGGCCTTTCTCCATCTTTCCTCAAGCACAGAATCCAGGACACCTTGGGCTGGGGCAGAAGGGATTGTTCCTTATGAACGAAATGCCTATTGGATCTATTGGCACTCAGAGAAGAGGAAAGTTAAGTCTGGTCTTCTGAGGTCTGAATTCAGGACAGTGGGAAAGATCATACCCTGGTCTGTCAGGAATAATAATTACTCTCCATATGGGTATAGAGCAGCATAGTTCACAAAGCCCTTTCTCATTTATGTCTACTCACTCATCTGAGTCTCACAGCAGACTGGGAAGACAAGTGAAGCTATATAATGGTTAATGTTACTGTATTAACTTGACAGGGCTGGTCAAACATTATTCTGGGTGTGTCTCTGAGGGTGTTTCTGGATACAATTAACATGTGAGTCAGCAGACAAAGTAAAGCAGATTGTCCTCACGGAAGCGGGTAGGCCTTATCCAATCAACTGAATATCTGAATAGAACAAAAAGGCTGAGTATAAGGGAACTCCTCCTACCTGACTGCTTGAGCTGGGACATTGGTCTTTTCTGGCCTTCAAACTTGAACTGAAACATCAATTCTTCTTGTGTCTCAACCCTGCTAGCTTTTAGACTGGAACTCATACCATCTGCTCTCCTACTTCTCAGGCATTCAGTCTGGGGCTAGATCTACACATTGGCTCTCCTGGGTCTCTGCCTTGCTGATCTTAGCACTCTTAGGGACTTCTCAGCTTCTGTAATCACATGAGTCAATCCCTTATAATAAACACCTATCTGTCTATTCACTTATTCATCCTATTGGTTCTGTTTCTCTGAAGAATCCTTACTACTATAAGCTATTACTTTCATTCAATAGATAAGGACCCTGAAATTTAGGAAGGTTTAATGATTTGGCCAAGGACAGATAGCCATAGCTGCTAGTGGAGACAGGACTCAAAGCCAGGTCAGTCTGACTTGTAATCATGCTTTTTATGAAATTTCCACAATAGACATTCATTTGAGTCACAGTATTTGAGATCCCCTGTTATAATATCTGTGTAATTTGCTTCCAGCTATCAAGTGCAACACCTTACTTCCTCCTACCTGCTCCACCTATGTCACCAAAGGAATTCTCTACACTGTTTCATCATGTCATTGTCCTTCCTACCAGGCAAAGCTTCTGAGCTCTTCTCGAGAATTATTGGCTCCAGTCACACCAGAGCACCCACATGCTGTTTGCAGAACATACTATTTTTTTCATGCCCTGATTCTTTGTCTTATATTGTACCCTCTGCTTGGAATACCTCATGCCTCATCTACCATGCCTACTGCCCACCCCAACCCAACTCTGCTATCTGAAAGGCTTAAAAGTATGGCTTAAATACCACCTCCTCTTAGAGGCCCCACACAATCCTTTGAACCCTTCCCCACCATGCAGTTGCTCCCCTGTTCTCCTACATCATCTTCTGGATACCTCCTATAGCATTTAGCCCAGGCTGGCTTTACTTCTCCCCTACTCAATCATAAGCTCTTTGAAGATATAAACCATGCTTTGATTTGATTCTCTCATACCTCAGCCTGGTGCAGTGCCTTGGAAATCATAGTTGCTTAATAAAAATCCATTTCAGCATTATTTATCATGGCTAATGACTGGAGACAACCTAACTGACCATCAATAGGGGACACAATAGAATCCACTGTAGCCATACAAAAGGAGGGATCTCTACGTGCACTGATATAGAATAATCTCCAAAACATCTTATTAACTGAAAAAATACCTAAGTGCATAACTGTAAGAATATCCTACTATATGTTTGAAGAAAATAAAATGTATGTGTGTGTATTTGTGCGCATAGGTGTGCACACATAGGTATATGTTGGTAAAGGCATAGAATATCTGTACATGAACACCTAAAAGGTTGATGACAATGGCTGCCTCTGGGTAAAAGTACTGAGTAACAGGACAGGAAAAGGAGGGGGACTTATTTTTAACCACATTACCTTACCTACTTTGAATTTTGTATTCAGTGCATGTATTAACTATTCCAGAATAAATATATAATTTTTATCATATATCTATTACATGGGTGAGGGAACATATTGAGTTGTTATTAAGTATGGATATAATTTATTTCTCAGATTAACTTGAAATGACCCAGAGAAGTGCAACATGACTAGTCGGTGATACTATACAAATGAAGCTGTGTTTCTGAGCCAACTGGGATGGACTCTGACTCTAAAGAAAATGTAAAAATAATAACAAACAAATGTTTATATAGCTTTTACTCTGCGCCAGGCACAGTTCAAGGTGCTTACATGTATTCACTCATTTAATCCTTACAACTAGACTATGAAAGAGGTATGCACTACTATCATCCCAACTTTAAAGACAAGGACAATGAGGAGGCAACTAGGATGCTCAAGACCATACAAATAATAAATAGCTAGAGTAAGTATTTGATTGTAGTGAATCTGGGTCCAGGGGCTGTGCTCCTTACCATTATACTATGTTGCTAACAGCAAGACACAGGGATAAAATGTAGGAGACTGTGCCTGCTGTATCACCGGTACCCAGCAGTTTATAAGTGATCAATAAATACACTGGATTGATGGACAGATGGATGAATGGATGGATAAATGGATGAATGAGTGGCTCTGTGAATGGGTGAGTGGATTACTGGGTGGATGAAGGGTGGGTAGAGGAATGGGGAGTAGATGGGTCATGGGTGGGTGAATGGTTAGTGGAAAGTGTAAGGCTTTTGCAATCAGATAGATCTGTATGTGAAAGCTGTTGCTGCCCTGAGCAAGATGCTTAAGCTGTCTATCCCTGTTTCCAAGCTAGACTAGAATATGAACTCTGGGAAGATGGGACCATTTTTCTGTTTTGTTCCCTGTTTTATCCCCAATGGCTAGAAGAGTATGTGATACATAGCAGATGCTCAGTGAATATTTGTTGCATGAACTTATAAACTAACAAATGAACAAATGTAGACATTAAGGAGCTAATTGTGTAGTAGGGGCTAATGTGAGGATTATTGAGGTAATATTTAATATAACTGACACATAATAGGTGAGTTTCCCTTCCCTTGGCCCTACTAAATTTACCTCACAGAATAAGGCACACACAACTGGGAATTTGAATCTGTGGATTTTTACCCCAATTACTGAGTATCTGTGTGGTCTTGGGTCAAGCACTCTCCCTCTCTGAACCTCAGTGTCCATAATCTATAAAATGAGTAGTATTCAAACATTTTGTTAGGGGTTAGGGGGAACGAAGGATGCACAAAATCTCTTTTCCAAAGCCTTAAGCAAAAACCCAACATATAAAACAAAATCCTAGGTGTTCTGGATAAACCAGAAGTGGGAGATCCAGACTCCTGTCTCTCCCTTTCCCCCACTCCCCAAAGCACTGCCAAGGTTAACCCAGGGCTCTAAGGCAAGACTTGCAAACCTTTTCTGTAAAGGGTCAAATAGTAAATTTTTTACACTTTGTGGGCCATATGGTCTCTGTCACAACTACTCAACTCTGCCTTTGTATCATGAAAACAGTCATAGACAATAAGTGAATGGCATGGTTGTGTTCCAATAAAACTTTTATTTATGGACCCTGAAATTTGAATTTCATATAATTCCATATACTTGTACCACAAAATATTATTCTTCTTTTGATTTTTTCCTACCCGTTTAAAAATGTAAAAACCATCCTTAGCTTGAGGGCTGGATTTGGCCAGCAGGCTATAGTTTGCTGACCCCTGATCTAAGGAGCTGGGCTAGATTATTTCCAAGGTCATCCAACTTGGACATTACAGCTGAAGCAGCTCAAAAGCAACATGAGAACTGCAGAGAATAAAGCCTGGAACTGCAGTGCTGCCATGGAAATTCTGGAAAGTAGGTAAAAGTATGGACTGGTCTGCTCTAGGTTAGAAGACCTCAAAAAGGAGGAGGCTCAAGTTCTGTTCTCACCTCTCACTTTACCAGGCTGAACAGCATTTTTAACACATTGACTGCCCCACCGGAAAAAAATTTTTCCTTGGGCCACAGTGTTTTATTATGAAAATAGAATAAAAACTTTGAAAAAAATTATCCCCTCTAATTTAATAAAAAATGTTTTTTTTATTGTTTTCTGTGCATGAGTTATATGCAATTAAATTTTTAATATTAATTGTAAGGGACATGTGAAACATGTGAGTTTCATATGCTTCACAAGGCCCCAGACTCAAAACTAGCATGAGTTAAATACAACTCACAGGGCAGCTAATATACTAAATGCTTGGTAGTTCATCTACTCTCAGAACTTCAAATGTCATCAATGCCTCCCAATTCTCTCTGAGCTTAATATCTAGATCACCAACAGCCTATTGGATATCTACAATGAGAGACTGTCCAAGCATCTCAGATTCACCAGAGCTAAGATTGTATTAGTCATATCCCTTCTCTGCCTCCTCTCCATTTTGTATGCTCTATTGCAGTGAAGGATATCACCATGCACTTGGTCACAAAAGACCAAGTGGATGTACTTCCTCCTGTCACTGGGAGGAAGTATAGGAGGACTAGGATATGTCAAGTCTTGATTGATCCTTCACCAAATTGATGGCAGATGGCAGCATTTTTACTATTAGTAACATCTAACAGGCTTTGGCTCATAGTTCCAACGCTAAGTACAAGCCTTAAGATTCTGTGTTTCTATACCGGCAAACATACAGGTGGACTAAATGTGACAATGACTGTAGTTCCCAAGAACACAGTCTTCCCTTATTCCTTTGTGTCAGAAACCCCACCCCCAATTTTTAGGTGTACATTTTGCCACCCAGTTTAAATGACTGCATTTCCTAGATTCCTCTGCAGCTGAGAACAGCCAGGTGACTCAGTTATTTTATGAGACATAAGCAGAAGTATTAAATAGGACTTCTAAGATGGTTTCTTAAAAAGGAGGGGTCAAGTCCCTTCCCCCCTCTTTTCCCCTTCAAAATGTGAATGTTAATAGATTTTCTGGAGCTTAAGCACTCATCTTATCCATGAAGAATGGAAGCCAAATGCTAGGGATGATGGAGCAGAGAAGTCCTTAAAGACTTTCTGAAGCTGCTATACTGGCCCAGGTATGCCTATCTCTTGACTTCTTATGTGAAAGAATAAAATCTTGTATGCTTTAAGCCAATATAGATAAATCTCTGTTATTCATAGCAGAATCAAATAAGCTGTTAAACTTACCAGTTGGCCATCCCAACTCGCCTATGAAGATAGTGCCACCAACTCAAATGTGTCTTTTACAAAGGTCACATGGAACTGGTCTACAATTACAAATTCTTCCCCAAAGCAGTAGCATACCAAAGATGGGTCAATGGGAACAGATAACCATGAGTGCAGGCAATAAAAGAGTAAACTAGCTACAGAGAATTTTTTTAAAAGACTAAAAGTCAACGTGTTCTTTATCATCACCATGCACCAGCAATTTTAAACAATGTTAGCAATAAAACACTGAAAAACCCTAAAAAAATCTTTGGTTGTTCAAAGTTCAAAACAATTATTGTGGTTACTATTGAGTTTTAATAATATATATGAAATTTCAAATTAGCACCTTTTATTACTTATCCTTAAGTCAACATTTTATTCTACATGGAAGTTGACTCAGAGAACTCCCAATTATACCATTGGCTCCTGATAGACAGTCTTAACTACATGTGTTTATTCAGCTCGTCTCACTTTGTAAAGGTTCACAATCATTCAAGGTAGCTTTGGATGTATTTCGTGTCTACAACCCCTCTGGTACTACATGTTCTAGCATTTAAATAGTAGGTTCAAAGTAAACAATGGTAACACAGTGATTGTAAAGACAAAGAAACAACATGAGTTACCTTCAATTCTGTCATTCTATGTGACCAACTGGAGTTTTTATTTGTGCTTAAAATCTAAAGCAAGGAAACAATGCAAATTGCAAAGTGTAATATTTCTGTTCAGTGAGTGCACATTTTAGTTCTGACATGAGATAAGTTTCTGAATTTGCGTATCTTTAAAATTTAAATTTATTGCTTTTTCATTAATTGTTTGAAAATTAAAGAATAAATCAAGAAAATAATGAATAGTGCTGATTATGACTAAAAATAATCTTTTCATATAAAGGAGAGAGTATAAAAATTATCCATTCCAGATATCATATGTGCTAGGTATATCACATCTCTAAAGTACTAATAACATACTTAATCATCTTCTCTACAATTCCAGAAAGCAGGGTACTAATTTATTGGTAATCTACAGAGCCAATCCTCAATTAACCACACTAATGGTCAGAAGTCCAAAGCAGATCACACTCAATAATAGACTTGGATATGAAATGTCCTTGCATGCATACACCCACTCTGTGTTCTTTCTAGCCCAACTCTCAGCCATCCGAGGGTCTAGATGGGAGAAAGACACAGATAATTACAAACAATGCTGGGTACAGGCTTTTAATATAGATTATCTCCACCATTATCATATGATGCAAGCCACCATCACCTCTAAGCTGAGCTATTGTTAAGAGCCTCCTCATAGCTCTTATCCTTGTCCCACTACAATCTATTCTCCTGTTTAAATTTAAGTCATCATGTCTCTCATCTGTCCAAAACCTTTCAATGGTATCCCATATCACTCAGATTAAATGCCCTATAAAATTTGCTTCCTGTTTTCTCTCTGGTTTCATTTACCTTTCTTCCACTTACTAATTTTTTATCCTCAGAATATTGGCCTCCTTGATGTTCCTTAAGCAAACCAGTTGTGTTCTTTCTGGATGTTTCTTATGCCTAGAATCCTCTTCTCCTAAAAAGACATGGAGCTTATCCTTCATTTCCTTCACTTCTCTGCTCAAATGTCCCTAACCAGAGAGGCTCTAACTGATCTAATATATCATTCCACTCCCTATCTCTCTCTGTTCTCTTACCAGGTTTTATTTTTCTCCTTAGTACTTAGAACCTCCTGACATACTGTATATTCATTTCTGTGACTGTTTAGTGAACCCCCTAACCCCTAGAATGTAAGCTCCATGAGAGTGAGGCATTTGTTTTTGTTCACTGCTGTCTCCCCTGCACCTACATCAGTACCAACTCATACTAGATAGATACTCTATATTTTTTAATAAATTAATGACATTAATAGTGCCTATAAGATAAGGTACTTTATCCCCATTTTATGGATGAACATACTAAGGATAAAAGAGGTTTGACAATTGGCAAGAATTTCAGAGCTGAAAACTATAAAAGCCAGGCCCTCAACTTCAGACTTGTGACCCTGAGAACACCATTCTTTCTACTCTAGGCACATTGTCTAAACTAGCAAAAATTAGCATTGCCAGCAGAAGCTTTGAATAAATATACTGAACAATTTACCATCCAATGTGAACTCACAGTTTAATACCCTCTATCTACAGAGACATTTTATTCTGTAAAATCTCAAACAATGTTTTATGTTCAAGGACTACGATTTACATGTAACACTTGAAATAAGTTACTATGGTCAAATGTTCTAAAATGAACACTCACTGTTATAAAATGCTCAGTTTGTATTTCAGACACTTTTCAAATCAAAGAACAAGGAGCAAAGATCTTTTGACTAGTCACATTATAAAATGGTTGCTAGATATATACTCCCTATTTTTTCATAATGAGCCACTAGTCAAATTTTATCCAACATTTACTTCCAGGAATCTGAGAATCTCAGGCCTGGAATGAATTTTGGTGACCATTAATAGCTCCATTTAGGCCAGGTGTGGTGGCTCACACCCGTAATCCTAGCACTCTGGGAGGCCGAGGTGGGAGGATCACTTGAGCTCAGGAGTTTGAGACCAGCCTAAGCAAGAGCGAGACCTGGTCTCTATAAAAAATAGAAAACTTAGCCGGGCATAGTGGTGTAGCTACCAGGGAGGCTGAGGCAAGAGGTTTGCCTGAGCCTGGGAGTTTGAAGTTTCAGTGCACTATGATAACGCCACTGCACTCTAGCCTGGGCAACAGAGCAAGACTGTCTCAAAACAAACAAACAAAGAAACAAAAAAAACCCTCCATTTAACAGATGAGAAATCTGAAGCCCAAAGCATTTCCATCAGTTAGTACCAGGGCCAAAACTAAAGGTTTCCTGCCTCCCAGGTTAGAATATAGTTTACTACTCCTCTCTCTTAAATTCTGGCAAGCAACAAAATAAATGCTTTCATCATATAATATCTACTTGCTCAGTCCCCTAAAAATATTATGAGATTTTCCCCATTAATCAATCCTTAATTACATAGTCTCCACAAGATGTCTGCTACTCTCTTCTCTCTCACATTCAGTTGGAAAAGCATCAAATGTCTCCATCAATTTAACCTGTTGTCAGTGGGTGACTCTATACTACAATATATTTGGAAGAGGAGGGTAGTCTCATACAGGCCCAACTGCCAGAAATGGCAGGACTGGCATGGTTTTTTTTCAGGCAAATTTCGTGGCATTAGTTCATCTGAAAGAAAGTCCTTTCCCAAGATCATGACTTTTTGTTCCTTTCTGCCTCTCCCAGTATCATTTGAGCAGATGATTCTGGGAGCAGTAAGGAAGGACAATGACAGAGTCAGCAGACTCAGGTGCTAGACTCAGCTTTGCCTCCAAGGAATTTGTGGTCCTCGGCAAGTGTCTCCCACTCTCTGGGTCTCAGCTTTCCTGGTTGGATAACAAGAACTCTAAGGTCTTTTTACCTGCTCTAATCTCTTCTAGTTCTACAAACATTTGATGTACCCTTAATGGGACCCTAAGGAAGAATGGAGGTCTGGGAAGAAGAGTCTCTTGAAGCCTTGGCATATAGGCATATAAACTGGATGCCTTTAAAAACCACTAAAACAGAGGTCTAATGAAGCCCTGAGGAAGAGAGGAGGACAGCTCCCCTCAATACAGTCCTAGCTCATGCCAGATTTCCTCCTCCCTTCCAGAATGGAAGCAAAAAAGGAGCTAAATACCAATTTTTGCTCACCCTCTTTAGGCTACTTGCCTTCAGCTGCAGGTTATGGGTGGCAGTGCAGAAGTGTGAGCTGGCATTGCCATAAGTTTCTGCTGACCTAACCCAACTGCCCTCCAAGATTCTCTAGCCGATGCCTCCCAGCTGAATACAAAGTCATGGTGGCCTCCCACTCTTCAGACCCCCCGACCAGGCTTAAGCTACCCATGGCTAAGTCAGAGAAGCATTAAGATGCAGTCACTACTTCCTCTCTGCAAAGGCAAGTCATTCCAAGGTCTCCAGGTGGAGAAGGGAGCACCAGGGCATAAAATGAACTGTTGGAGGACGATATTAAACACACATACACACACAAGCACACACTCCTTGGGAGGGAAGGAAGAGCCCTGCTAACTGAATGTGGCCCAGACTCATTCCCAGACTGGGGGTTTCTGCAGCTGTCTCTCCTTGACAAAGCCCCAAGTGTGGACAGGGTGACCCCAGCCCAGACAAGGAAGGGCTGCAGGACTCCCCCAAGCAGCTTTCCGGGAGAGTGGCTCTCTGTCTTCATGCCCTGGGGCTGGCCAGGGGCAGGGGGTACACACAACCTAAGTGGGGTCATGCAGCTCTTCCATAAGGCCCCTCGACAATCTCAGGCTTTGTGACTGTTCCCTCCCCCCCACAACCCCTTGCCAGCTCGCCTGCCTCCTGCGAGCTTTACTGCTTCCAGAAAACCCCACTGGCAACCCCCTTGCCTCTCTGGCCTCCGAGGTGACCCCTGGGCTGCTCTTGGGCACCTCATCTAGCTCCCACCCCCATCCCACCCAATCTCAGAGGGCGGTAGAAATGTGGAGGGGGATGGGAGAGGGCTTTCCTGGGCAGGCGGGCGAGCAGGGACTCCTAAAATGGCCACAGGAAGCTCACTGGTGTCTCAAGGACAGCAGCGAGGGCGGCGGTGGGCAGAGGCGAGGGGACTCACTGCGTGGTGGCTGGTTGGAGGGACTGGAGGTGGGGCTGGGGGACTGAGGCTCAAACAAGGGAAGCCAGCGTGAACTCACCATTCCCGGTCCGCCCCTTATCCACTGCATGGTGCCCACGAAGTCCGGCTTCTCTGAGGCCAGGTAGCTGGTGCCGGTTGTGGCAGGCTGGCTAGGAGAGCCGGGATGGAGCGAGCGAAAGCCCCAGCGCCCCCTCCGCCTCCCCTCCCCCACGGCCCTACAGCCCAATCCCCTCCGCCCTGGACCTCGCCTTCAGTCAGGTTGTTTCATGCCAGCCGGCAAGCTCTGCCTTTCCGCCCTGCTGCTCCCAGGGGACTTGGCCGGAGAGGTACAGAGGGGGGTCCCAATGGGCTGTCTTTGTCCCCCACCAAGGCTGGAGAACTGCGGGAAGGGATTCAGGGAAAGGATGGGTGCGAATAACCTCCGCTCGCCCTGGGAGAAGGCAGCTGCTACCTCTGCCTGCCTCCTGCTGCGCTGGAGTTAGATGCTGTTTATTGTGGGGCTTTCCAATTGTGTCGAGTCAGCCGAAAGTCCTCTCCAAAGTTGCCAGAGGTGTTGGGCCAACCTCCAGAATAATAAGATCCTGCCCCAATGGAGCTATGACAGAACTCTCGTGCCTCCCTACCCCCAGCCCTCTCTCCGCACACTCCCCTAGGGTCTTCTCTCTTAGTGTGTGTACTCTCTTAGTGCTTTCATCTGCATTACTTTCACTTCTCAGAACAACCCTGTAGGGGCAGGCATTAGTATCTCAATTTTACAGACAAATAAATGGAGGTTTGGAGAGGGAAGGATCCTGTTTAAGGTCACATTAAAAAAAGATAAATCCTCGACTTTACCCTCTGCAGCTTTCCAAGCTTCTTTCTGCTCTCTTTCTCTCAAACACACACACACACACACACACACACACACACACACACACACACACAGGAACATGAAAGGTAGCTTGTTGATGGATGAATTTTCCATTTGCTTATTTTGCTGAGAATGAGTCAAACGTACATCAGCAAAACAGGCAAACGGAGAAACCACCCACCTCTTCATGATTCCCCCAACTCTGGGCAATGCAACCCAGGCTGGCACCTTTGCATCTGCTGAGAATTAGCATTGTCAGTCACATTCACACCCATTATTATTCTATATAATCCTAACAATAACTGTGTGAGGTGGACACAACAGGGAGTATCAATCCCCCCACCAGCCCCCAGACATGAACACTGAAGCCCAGAGATTGAAAGACTTCTGCTCAAAGTAGCACAGCCAAATAAGACAAGAATCCAAGGCTCCTGATGAGAAGGGCAGGTGGGACAAGAATGGAATTGTAAAAGTAGAGGTTGTAACTGCAGCAAGAGGGAATTAAAGTATGATATCAGAAAGATGTTCCTGGAGGTAACTGGCATGAAGACATCACTGGTATGTTACACAAACAACCTTATTTGTCCTCTTGTTCTTAGCATACCTTCCCCACTTTATCCGATCCATTTTTTTTGCCAGACAGAGTTGGCCAAACATATAAGCAATGCCTTGATGAACACCCAGTCATGAGAGGTGTACAAGCAGAAGCTGAATAGCCCTTTGGCAAGGGATTTCCCAAATCAAATGGAAGCCTGGCCTGGGTATTCTTTCAACTTCCTCCCAAGTCTGGTAGTCCAGGCATCAGTGATTCTATAATGTTCTCCTCTCACTTTCCCACCTCTGGGCCTTCACTCATGCTGAGCATCTTGGATGCACCTCCCCTGCCAACCAGCCCATTCAAACTGTCATGATTCTTTAAGATCTGGCACTGGGTACACTGCCTTTAGGAAGCTTTCCAGGAATACCTCCAGGCCCTGGTTTTATAATCTTTCATCTGACTCCGATAGCACTACCATGTAGGTCTCTCAATTGAAAATGATTTTTTTTACCTCGTTAAAGGCTGAATTGTGTCCCTCCCAAAACTCACATGTTGAAGTTCTAATCCCCAATACCTCAGAATATGACTGTATTTGGATATAGGATCTTTAAAGAAGTAATTAAGTTAAAATGAGATCATTAGGGTGGGCCCTTATCCATTATTACTGGTGTGCTATAACAAGAGGAAATTTAGGCACAGATGGGTACAGAGAAAAACCCATGTAAAAACTCAGGGAGAGGCTGGGCGTGGTGGCTCATGCCTGTAATCCTAGCACTCTGGGAGGCCGAGGCGGGTGGATTGCTCGAGGTCAGGAGTTCGAGACCAGCCTCAGCAAGAGCGAGACCCCGTCTCTACTAAAAATAGAAAGAAATTATATGGACAACTAAAATATATATGTATATAGAAACAATTAGCCGAGCATGGTGGTACATGCCTGTAGTCCCAGCTACTAGGGAGGCTGAGGCAGTAGGATTGTTTAAGCCCAGGAGTTTGAGGTTGCTGTGAGCTAGGCTGATGCCATGGCACTCTAGCCCGGGCAACAGAGTGAAACTCTGTCTCAAAAAAAAAACAAAACAAAACAAAACAAAAAACTCAGGGAGAAGACAGCCATCTACAAGCCAAAGAGAGAGGTCTCAGCAGCAACTAACCCCACTGACACCTCAATCTCAGACTTCTAGCCTTCAGGACCATGAGAAAATAAACTTCTGTTGTTTATGCCACCCAATCTGTGGTACTTTGTTATGGCAGCCTTACCTAGTAAAATAATACACTGGTCATATGTACATTTTTTCTATTTATCAAGTAAGTGGAATTAGAAGGTTTTTTATAAAAGCAGTGACAATGAATTACTCACCTTGGTATCTCCTACAATAGTGACTGGCACATAGGAGATATCCAATAAAAACTTGGATTGTTTTTTGATGGATGCATTCAACTATATTATTGAGCTCCTATGTGCCAGGCATTGTCAGATGCTCAGGATGCAAGACAGAGTTCCTCATGAACCTTACAGTCTACTTGGAGTAGAAGAGAGATAGACAATAAGCAAACAAATAAGATATGTAGAGATTGTGATATGTGCTCTGAAGGATATAAACCAGTTTATGTGATGTGAGCAGCCCTGGGATTATAGAAAGTGTCTGTATCAGTCATTGTTCAGTCAGGAAAATAAAAACCACCCTAGATCTTTTAAGCTGAGCATATTTAATATAATACGTCACACCTGCAGAGCTAAGAAGCCAAACAGACGATGGTGCAGCAACCTAGCATTTAGCAACCACAGAAATGTGCAACCACTCCTAAGGAGGAGTAGATAACGGGAAAAGGTAATATTACATGAACCCAGAAACAGGTGGTACTGTGCAGAAGCTAAAAGTATGGTGTGGTTTGCCTATTAAAAGCAGGCCAGGCATCATGAATGAAAGAGTGGTTCAAGGGAAGCTGGAGCCATGAGGGAAATATAACTACTGTCAGAAAACACCCCTCTGAAAAAAGGGGTGGGAGAAATACCCTGCCTTCTCCCTTCCTCCTACCCATCAATCTCACACAGGTGTCTCTCATGGGACAAAAGAAGTGAGAAAGCAAGGAAGCCTAAGAAATGTAGTTTTCAAGAGAAAAACGGAGATCTTTCAAAAGACGATCTGAAAGCAAACAGGCCAGTCTTAGTATATGTTCCTAGAGATTCCTGCAGAAGAACGGGTGTTGATCCCAGTTGAATCCAGTAGGTCTTGAGCAACTATTTTCCTAGAACCATGTGAGCAGTTAGAGGAGATATAATGTAATGGTAAGGGTATAAACTCTGCAGCCAGAACTGTTTGGATTTGATCATTGGCTTGGGCAGGTTATTTAATTGTCTGTGTCTCAACAGTTTCTTTATCTGTGAACATGGGTAACAAAATTATTATAAAGATTTGATAAATTTATTCAAGGAAAGCACTTGACACAGGGCCTGGCAACCAGTAAGCACTCAGGACAGGATAACAGAAATCTGAAAAAGGGGTTTCCACAATCTCTGTGTTACAGACCTGTTTCTTGAAGCCCTGTGATCTCTCAGAAGCCTATTTTGTACCTAGCAGAGCACCAGCTCTCACTGGGCAAAGGCCAAAGCTACGCTCTTTTTGGCCATTGGCAAAATGAAGAGAAAGACAGTCAAGTCTCAGCTTCTCTGTGTCTCAGTTTCTCGAAAGATATTATACAATGAACGCACTAATTGTGTACCTAAGAGTGTTAAGCAATCACTGATCCATAGATATCAGGGTTGGCAAAGATCTTAAAGATTATCTCCTCCAACACTCTCATTTTACTGATGAGAAGATATAGCCCCAGGGAATGAAAGGACCTCCCAAAGTCACAAAATAAGTTAGTGGCTGAGCTGGGATAAAAACTCAAACCCTTGATTCTCCACAGTGAATGTAGTGCAATACTGAAAAAGGATAAACATTAAAAGTATACAACTATTATAATGCTAGTATTAGGGGCCTAAGGCTAACGTCTATATTATAATCTGTATTTTCTTGACAATAGAAATATTGTTAATATTTCTTAACATATATTACTACCTACTCTGATTCATTCATAAACTCAATAAACATGTGTGTCTACTATGTGCCAGGCACAGTATGTTAAGCACTGATGCTACAGCAGTGAACAAGATGGACACAGTTCATGCCCAATAAACAAGTAAATCAGGTAGATAAACACACTAACATAGATGACAATAAGTGCTATAAAAGAAAGAAAGAAATGGGATAGAGAATAACTCTGGGGAAAAGAAGAGAGTTTAGATAAGGAAGGCTTCTCCAAGGAGATGGCATTCAAGTTGAGGCCTAAAGGTTTGTATTAAGCCAGACATGTAAGAGGTAGGGGGAGAGTATTTGAGGCACAGAAAATAGAAAGTACAGAAGTTCAAAGGATTGAACAAGCTTGTAGTGTCCCAAGAATTGAAACCAGGATGAAGCTGAAGCCTAGAGAGAAAGGGGAAGAGGGGCAGGAGACAAATTTGGCAGAAGTCAGGTCATGTAAGGACTTGAAGGCCGTGGTAAGAGAATTTAGATTTGTTCTAAGAACAACAGGGAGAAAGGTGAGGTAATTGACTTGTTTTTAAGCAGAAGAATTAGTTGATCTGATTTACATTTTTAAAAGACACTCAGGCTGATACATGGTAAATATTAACAGATTGAAAGTGGGCAAGAGGTAGAAGCTATTGTAGTAATCCAGGGGAGAGATGATGGTAACTTGGACTAGAAGGACAGTAAAGATGATAGAGAGAGGTAAACAGATTTGATATAGATTTTAGAGGTAGAAATAACAGAGTGTAGTGATGGACTGAATGAGGAGTGTGAAGGAAATGAAGAAGAAATTACAGATAACTTTCAGTTTTTGACTTGAACAACTGAGTAGATGGTGGCACCTTGGCTGATGTGGGGAGACTGGCATAAGCTCAGGTTTGAAGAAGGGAGGAAATCAAGACTTCTATTTTGGATACATTAAGAGCGAGCTGCCCATTAGTTATACTATTAGAGGAGATATCAGAAAGACAACTAGGTATGCAAGCCTGGGGTTCAGGAGAGAAGATCTGGCTGGATATATATTAACATATTTTGGACTCTTCCTCATATCAAAGGTATTTAATATCACAAGGTAGGATGTGATCATCTAGGGATAGAATATAGATTTTTTTAAAAGGGCCCTGGACTCAGTCCTGAGACTTTCCAACAATTAGACAAAAGTTGCATAGAGAAGGAGGGGTCAAAGACGGAGACTGAGAAGCAATTATCAGTAAAGTAAAAAGAAAACCAGAATAAATTGTATTCAGTTGAAAAGACGTTTCAACATTAGGTGTGTGAAATATTGTTGAGAAGTTAAATGGATGATGAGAGATATGTCTGTTGTATTAGCAACAAGGTAGGTGGCCTTGACAAGAATAGCTTCAGTGGCAAGAGGGTAAGAGAACTCATATTAGAGTCAATTGACGAGTGAATGAGGGGAAAAAAGATGAGTGAAGGTAAAGAACCAGAGACAATGAGTGTAGACAACTCTTTGAGAAGTTTTGCTGCGAAGGGAATAACAGAAATAAGGCAATATTTTGAAGGGTATGTGAGGTCAAGGAAGTCCTTTTTATTCTTTTAACATGAAGAGCATATTTATATGATGATGGGAATGAGAGGAAAAGCTGACATAGGACCTTGCTATTTGAAGTATGGTCCACGAACCAACATGTTATCATCATCACCTGGGTGCTTGTTAGGAATGCAGAAGCTCAGGCCCCATCCCAGACCTACTGAATCATAATCTACATTTTAACTAGATCCCCAGATGATCTGCATGTACATTAAAGTATGAGAAGCACTGATATAGAAGACGGGATACCTCCAGATACCTCCAGGAACAAAGTTCTTGAGAAAGTGAGAGGGGGTGGATTCCAGAGCAAAAAAGAAGAGATTTGCCCTTGATGGGAACAGGGTCTCTTCCTGGATTCTAGCAGGAAGGAAGACAGAGAAAATGAGTGAGTGTGCAGGTGCCAGTGGGCCTGTAGATTTGGTGAATAAAGGAGAAGAGAATGCCCCTATAATATCTTATTTTTTTTATTTTCTCAATGAAGAGATGATGCTCAGAGAAAGTTATGAAGTGTCATTGGAGGTTATAGGAGGAAGGAGCAAGTATGAAATAGCTCTCTCAGAGCAGTGGTTCTCAACCATGGCTCCACATTGGAATCACCTGGGGAGATTTAAAAACCACTGATGTCTAAATCTCACCTTCAGGGATTATTATTTAATTGGAATGGGGTACAGGCTGGGAATCAGGATCTTTAAAAGCTCCCCAGATAATTCTAATGTGCAACTAGGGTTGAAAGCCGCTGTCTTAGAGAGAGTGGAAAAGCGAACACATTAAGGACATGTAGTAGGGTTTGCAAGAAATGTTAGTGCCTACTTGAGTCTTGTGGTAAAGAAAAATAAATCAGTCCAGTGATAGGACTTTTCTCCAGTCCATTTTTCTGTTCAGGCATGGGTACTGAGAAGACAGGAGGTGGTTGGGTGGAATCTGAAGGAGATTTGCCAAGCAAACACAATGGCAAAAGAAATGGGCAATAGAGTTGCAAGCATTTGCAAGGAAGTGATAACAATAATGGACCAGGGAATCTGAGCCAGACAAAAGGGAAAAGAGGACATGAAAAGTGGTGTTGAGTAATGGAGTAAGGTCAATAAAATAGTGAGGTCAATGAATTGGAGATTTGATGACATGGATGAATTGTCAGAGAGGTACCAAAGTAAGCCAGAATAACAGGACACAATGATCAGAGACAAGATGTTTGAAATCAAGATTTTGGAGATAATCATGGTTACTTAGCTATGATAAGATCTAGGGTGTTACCACAGGAATTCTTCCTGAGAGGGGTGAATGAAAAGGTTGTTGAAGTTGAGACCAAGGTTGAATAGGCTGCTTACAGGAATGCTGAGGTTAGTCAGGAGAAAGGATGAAGACAAGTGATGATCCAGCAGCTATTGTCCTCAATGAATGAGGAAGAATGTCCATAAAGATAGTCTGTCAGCCAAGAGTTATGTATCAAGTACTTACCATGTGCCAAGTTCTGTCTAGGTGCTGGGGATATAGCAATGAGCAAGACAGACTAGGTCTCTATCCTCAAGGAGCTTATATTCTAATGGAGGGATTTAGACATTGAACCTAAAACCCAAGAATAAGGCAATCTAAATTCTAAATAATTATAAAAATGATAAATAGTGTAATATAATACAAAGTGACTAGGGGAAGGAGACACTGCTTTACTTAGGTGGCTAAGGAAGGCCTTTCTAAGGAGGTAACATCCAAGTTGACACTGAAATAATGAAAAGAAACCAGTCATACAAAGATCTGGGAGCAAAGAATTCCAAACAGGAAGGAAAAACAAAGGCAAAGGGCCAGAAATGGAAATGAGATTAACACATGTAAGGGACAGGAGAAGGTCAATATAGCAGAGTGTAATGAACTATAAGTCAGTGATGGGAGATGGTGTCAGAGAATCAGGTGGGGCCAGGATATCAGAAAATGAAAGCAAAAGGTAGGGATAGTGGATGACAGAGGCAGATGGCATGTGCTTCCAAGAAGCCAGGGGTTGTGAAGGCAGAGGGGAAGAAATGGGAAACATGATGGAGGTCCCCAAATAAGCTAACACAGAAAATAATTTAAAGCAAGATGTTAGTACAATGGGAAAAGTGTATATAGGTACATTTGTAAATATACTCTTAGCCTTTGAGAAGAAAAATCCAGCTGGATGAATTCTCAAGGTCCTCTGTCTCCTTGCTACTACTCAAATTGTGGCTCTCAGACCAGCAGCATCAATATCACCTGGGAGCTTATTAGAAATGCAGAATCTCAGACCCACTCCAGACCTATTGACTCAGCATCAATACCTGTCCCACAGCAGGGGCCACCTGCCAACACCCATGCTTCCTCTTCCTGGTATGGCAGATTCACAGGTTTATAAGGCTGCTGTGGAAGTTCTGGGGTGAAGGGTAAACTGAGGAAAAGAGAAGGCATTGCCTCTAAACATAGACATATTAGTTGCCAAGTCCTTTTGCCTTTACTCCATGGCATTTCTTCTGTGTGTCCTGTCTTCTTCATACTCATAACCACCACCCCAGATCAGTACCTTGTTTATGTCTTTCCTGGACTATCACATCAGCTTCCTAAGTGTGCCCCCAACTCCATTTTTGCTGTCCTCCAATACATTCTTACGTTGCTGCTAAAGTTATTCGTATTCTAAAACACTGCTTGATTCACATCCTCCCCTGATCAAATGCTTTTAATGACTCCCCATTGCCTACAAGTTGAAGTTCAAATTCCTTAGCAAGATATTAACGGAAATCTACAACCTGGTCCTACATACTCTTCTAACTATTATTTAGTCTCTTTACATAGCCACATTTTCCAGCTTATGTGCCTTTTTAAAAATATCCTCTCAGAATTTCTTTTCTCCTACTTCTGGTTGTCTAAGTCTTAGCCAGGTCTGGCTCAAATGCCATCTCTTTTATGAAGCCTGGACTCAAGCTGAAATCCATCTGCCTTCTGTCTGTGCTCACAATGTTTTGGTGGCACCCCTTTTATGCCCTTGCCACTGCTTCCTTTTTGTAGTTAGCTGTTTACGAGCTTGTCTCCTCCACATAATTTTGCTTCCTCATAGCCATTGGTAGAGTACCTAGTGTTGAAGGGTCCTCCAAAAATGTTTGTTGAATTAACTGATGTTCAGAGAAAGAAGAAAAAAGGGCTTGGGCATGGGTTGTGAGGGGGCAGAAGGAGCAGCGTCCAGCTTTCACTACTTTGAGGCTTGCTAGGGATGTCTCCATCTCCTCTCATGCCTCTCTTGATGCCTGGCGTTCCATAGAGTGATACTCTTTGGGGCTGGAGACATTATGGAGGTCTCTGAGAAATGCAAATAGCCTTGAAAGGGGGAGCACATACCCTAAGGCAGTGATTTTTCAAAGGGTGGTTTGTAAGCTTTTAGTGAATGTTAAAGTGGACCCATTTGGGTGGTAAAATCAATTAGGTGTGTCCTGATTAGCTTTTTATTTTTAACAGAAGAGAAAATATCAGACTACAAAGAAAATACTTAAGGGTATTATTTCATGAAAAGTTTGTTTCAAATTTGTATGTTAGTTGTGATGTTATCTATATGCTATTGAAACATGCTATTCTAAACCAACATCAGCTAGCAGCAATACACATACTTGAGATAGTTACTTTATCTCCCTGGACCTCAGTTTTCTCATCTGGAAAATAGGAATAATAATAGTACCTAAATCAAAAAGTTGCTATGAGGAGTAAACAAGTGACTATATGTAAAGCCCTTAGCACAGTGTCTGGCACATGTTAACTCTGGTAATGGTGATTAGCTGTGGGGTACGGGTAGGGCTGAGGAGATTGCAGAAAGGACCTCTAAGGATGGTGAAGGACCTTGCCAGACTTAATGCAGAACACATGGACTGACACCCATACACAATGGGTGCAGACCTCATGTAGACTATATAAAAACATGTGTGCGTGCATGCACACAAACACACACACACAGTGGCCCCAAAACTTAGTCTCCACCAGCACCTGAGTATGCCTGTAGCTTCACTGCTATGAAGAATCTGAGCCTGTAATAGAGCAAGGTACCTGATGCTAGGAGGAGAAGGGGGCCTAGGCTGGGGGGCCAGCTATTAGGAGTAATAAAAATAGCTCAGTCCCCAAAGCCCAGAGCCTAGATTAAGAGAGACTCATGAAACCCTGGCAGCCAGACAAATTAAGTACAGGCAAGCATAAGACCACTTGCTTATTTTTCATCACACTTTCTTTCCTTACTGCATTCCTCTGTGAGTCTGCCTCTGGAACCTCTCAGGGTATTTAGGTTTATTTTACATTCTTGGGGAGAGGGAAAGCAGTATAGGAGGCAGTGGAGGGAGGATTCCTTTTACTTATTTATTCAAAGAATATTTATTACATACCTTATATGTGCCAACCACTGTTCCTGTTCCTGGCATTGGGGATATTTTGGTGAATAAAAGTCAAAATTCTTGCTCTCACAGAGCTTATATTCTAGCAGGGTCCGAGAAATAGCAAACAAACAAAATATATGGTACGTAAGATGGTTACAACTGCTATCAGGGTATAAAAGCAGAGAGGAGGATGGGAGAAATATATGTGTGATTTTTAAAAGGATGATCAAGGAAAGTCTCACTGAGAAGAAGACAAAACCTGATCAGGGTGAGATAGCCATGCAGACATTTGAGGACAGAGTGTTGCAATGAAAGGAATATCCATAAGGCTGTCACGTGCCGGGCAGCTCTAAGAAAGAGTAGATAGGCTGGTATCACTGAAGTGGAAAGAACATTGGACTCTAGTAGGAGATAAGGTCACAGAGGTAATAGGGTCCTGATTAGGTAGGGTCTGAAAGATCATTGTGAGGTTGGGCTTTTACTCTTAGTGAGATGGGAGACAATTGAAGGATTTTGAGCAGAAGAATGACATGTGACATGATATGACTTAAGTTTTAACACACTTTGGCTGGTGTGTAGAGAATTTACTGTAGAGGTTAAGGGAGGAAACAGAGCAATAAGGAGGATAATGTAGTATTCCTAGTGAAAAATAATAGTGGTTTAGACCAGGGTGATAGCAGGGGAAGTGGTAGAAAGTAATCAATTCTAAATGTATTTTGAAGATAGAACCAACAGGATTTTCTGAGGGATTGGAGGTGGGGTGTGCAAGAAAATGAGTCATAAGGCTTTTGGTCTGAGCATCTGGAAGGAAGCATCCAGAACTTGCTATTAACTAAGGTAGAGAAAAGTACAGGAGAAGAAGATCTGGGTTTTTATATCAAGAGTTCAGTTTGGGACATATTAAATTTGTAATGCCTATTAGATATCCACATGGAGATGTTAAGCAGGCAGTTAGAGGTATGTGATGAAGGAAAAGGCCAGGCTGGAGATATAAATTTGGGAGTCATTAATGTATAAATGTTATTTAAAGCCATGAGCCTGGATGAGGTCACCAAAGAAGGAAGTACAAATGGAGAAGAAAAGAGATCCAATGACTGAGCCCTGGGGCCTTCTAACATTTAGAGGTTGGGGAGATGAGAAGAAAATATCAAATAAGTCTGAGAAGGAGCAACCAGTGAGATAGGAGTGAAACCAGGAGAGTGTGGTTACTAGGAACCCAAGGAAGAAAGAGTTTCAAGGAGGAGAGTGTGGTCAACTTTGTCAATTGCTGCTGAGAAGTGTTCTTTTCATGGTTGAAGAGGGGGTCAGTCCCATGGCAAGCTGATGCAATGGTGGTATATGTTCTCAGAGAATAGAGGAAGAATTTGCTCCCTAACTGACAATTCCCTGAGTGGCCTATACAGAGGCCCTGTGGCACTTAGGTTCTGGCTTGAAAGGCACACAGACCTAGGCTGGATTGGCCAGCAATCCCATGTGAGTGGTATGTCATTTCTGGCATTTAATACAGAGAGCACAGCAGATGGAGCAGTGAGCTACTTTGGAGAACCTGGCCCACTGGCCACAGATGTAGGAGTGGCTACCATAGGGTGCAATCAGAAGCATATTAGAGAGTTCTCCCTCTATAAACATACCTCCCCCATTTCAACCTCAGATTTTAGGTTTTCTCATTTATTTAACAAACACTTATGTGGGAGGCACTGTTCTAACCATTTACAAATAATAACTTAGGTAATCCTCACAACAACCCTATGAGCTAAGCTCTATAATTATCCTATGTTACAGATGAGGAAAATGAGGCAGGGAGAGGCTGAGTACCTTGCTCAATTGCATAGTTAGTAAGAGGTAGAGCCCAAATTTTAACACTGCTGTCCATGCTTTTAACCTCCTCTTAACCTCTACACCTAGGCACTGGGCAACTATGGCGGAGACCAAATCCTGCTTGCAGCCTGTTTTTGTACACTTTTGTACATTTCTATAGAGTTGTTAAAAAAAAGAAAATAAAAATATGCAACACATACCTAATGTGGCTCACAAAGCCTAAAACATTTACTATCTGGCCGGCCCTTCACTGAAAAAGTTTACCGGCCTCTGCTCGACAGTGTAAAATGGGAAAGATAATACTGCTAATTGGATTGTAGGTAGATCAAATGATATAATTTATATGAAGCACCTGGTAGGTGTTCAGAAAATAGCAGTTTTTATGATTAATTTTATACTCCTGCCATTAGCTTTCTGCTTCCTGCATTCTCCCCCAGAGGAATTCCTCCTAGATTTGACTCATTCCAAGCCCCTTAAATTCCCCTCAAACTTTGCTGAAAATTTACCAGAAATAATCGAACTAGATAGCAATACCAATCATTATTTGTTGAACACATACATTAAAATAATAAATTATTAGGACTTTCAGGGGCCTTAAAATCCCTAAGTGAATCAGATGAAGCAAGTAGGTTCTACCTAAGGAATATTTGACAATAAATGATAAATAAGCAACTAGATATTTTTCCCCAATGGCAATTGTAGTGATAGCAAATATTTAATGGATATGTCTCCTAAAAAGTAAAATTTTAAATAAGCATCTAGGAAATTTTAAAGATAAAAGAAAATGTTAATATTTCATTTGGTTATTATATATAAGGAAACATTATAGAATATTAGAACTTGAAGACTCCGTAGAAATTCTCTAGTCAAACACCCTCAGATTAAAGATGGGACATCAGAAGCCCAGAGACAGGAAGATACTTACACATGGTCATATAGCAAATCTGGAGCTAGAATCCTGTTCTCCTAAAACAGGGCTGTTTCCATTACAACAGTGTTTAGAAACTAGTGATGTGGGGCTAGATTCTGTTTAGTTTGTCCCACATAATGTAAAAATGAAGTTGATCCAACATTTAAAAAGCAGAATGATATACAAGAAAATCTGGATTCAGATTCCATTGAAAAAACTCAGAAGATCTGTCCATTTTCTTGAATGGCCAGATTGACTAGAGCTGGAGAGTTGCTATCTTCTTTAGACATACCATGTGCTCTCTAATTTGTCACACTCCCCACCGTTCTCAAATGCATCCAGACTGTAATGTCTCTCATAACTCACCGACCAAGTCCCTTATACAAATTTGCAGTTGACCTTCCCTGCCCTATACCTTGCTTCATTCTCCCAAACAAGAAGTGGAAGCTCCCTTTCCAGGGTTCCCAGGAGGACCATGAGCTGAGGAATCAAAGCCACAGACTATGGTAAGATGCTAGTTTCTCACTTTTGACAGGTGTGGTAAAGAGATTACTAGTTACCTACTAGTAATCCATTTTCCCTTTTTCTTGAGCATAAACATGCCCAGTCTCATTTGCTACCAAGATTGGCAAATAAGAGGTTAGTGGAAGCTATTAATTTGGCCTCCTAGGAAAGCTCCTTAAAATGATGACAGGCAGCTGGCATGTGACAGTTTTGACCTGCCCACTATTTGCAATGGGGATGTGACAGCTGGAGTTCCAGCAGCCATCTTGTGACCTTAAGAATGAAACCCATGTACTAAGGGTGATAGTTACCATACCAGCTCTGAACAGTCTACCTCTAGATCTATTTTACATAACATGAAAATAAAAGTCTACCTTACTTAAGCCACTTTTAATCCTATTTAATCCTATTTCTGTTACCAAATGCAATTCCTAATAGATAAAATAAGTGTGAAACTATTTATTCTAAACCCTCTGCTAACTGAATGGACCCCTCTTGGCCAAAAGAACCACAGAAACATCTTAAAACTGAGTTCCCAGCCATAACAGAATGGGAGAGGTAAAGCACAATTACATGTGTATGATTTCCCTTCCTAAATATTCATGACTCCTCCTATAGCTTGTTAAATATGTGTATTTGACCACCCCACTCTATATGAAATCCTGTTGCCTTTTTTCTCTTCTTTGAAGCATGTGTGCCTGGATTCTGGCCAGGGCTCTGTTTCCCAACCTGTTGGAATGGCCACCCAACAAGTTGCTACCATTTATGAGAAGTAAGGCTCTCCTTTTTCCAAAGTATAAATGTCATTAATATTTTTTTTAGTTAACACAACCATAAAAGTTCTTGGCCTTGGGGTAGTAAAGATAAATGCTGGGGGGAAGCCATATAACTACTTAACCTGTATGTGCTCAGTCTCTATGTACTTTCATTCTCCAAAGTGGAAATAGTGTGAATGAAATAAAATTTTAAGGGCCCCTCCCCAGCTGACTGAATGGATCCCCTCTTGGTCAAGGGAACTCCAGAAATACCCTGGAGTTGCTGGCCATGAAATGGGAGGTCAGACACACCTCATCATGCCCTCCTTACCTTATTATAGATATCTTTTGTAACTTATTAACAAGCCAAAGGCTATGTAAGACAAACTTGCAGGTCCTCAATTTACATAACACATATATGGCCAGGTAGCTTGTCTCTGATTAAAAGATTTCCTTATCTTAACTTAAAACATTCCAAGTCTTTAGACAAAGCTTCATTTCTTTAACCAATTACAAATCAAACAGTCTTTAAACTCACCTATAACTTGTAGCCACCTCCCTTTGAGATATCCCATGGTTTGGGGCCAAACCAATATATGCCTTCCATGTATTGATTTATGACTTTATGTGTGATTCCTATTTCCCTGAAATTTATAAAACCAAACTGTAACCCAACCACAGCAAGTCAACTTGCTCAAGGCTTCTTAGGCATGGCTTCAGGCCATGGTCCTCAAATTTGGCTCAAAATAAACCTCTTTAAATTATTTTACAGAGTTTGGCTTCTTTTCTGTTGACAAGATTGGTACACAACATGGGGCTCAGAGAAGACTCAGGACCCCTGAAAGAGTAGCCCAAAATTGGCACCAGATACTGGCATGGCCACCTTTGAGTCCCCCCCCCGGACTCCGAGCTTCTCCTTGGGTAGAACTGGTAAGTCGTCTTGAGTTCCGGACCTCCCATTCTTGGTTGATGGTCCTTCGTTTATTCTGAGCTATTGGTTCTTTCCCTAGGAATTTGTTGTTTGGGGTGCTAATTTTGATTTGGAGGTGCATTCTGAAGGGTCTTCTCCATTGCCTTTCATCCCAAAATTAATCTCAATTGGCTTTTCTGATCATTTGTGAAAGAAGAAACCAAACTGTCTTGTTTGTAGATAAATGAGAGACTGAGTCCCTCAGCTCTGAGTAGAAAGGGCATTTTATTCCTCCCAGCCAAAAGGCACCCCTGGGTGACTGGGTGCCTGAGTGGGAGTTGCCTGAGGCTATTCCCTGTAGCACGAGTGGCCCTATAGGGAACACTCCAACAAAATTAAAAGAAGGCTTGTCCAGGAAACACATATAAGAGCTGATGACTCAGTGTTTTAAGCCCTCTCAAAGGTAATAGACCCCTGAAGAGAGAAATTGAGACACATAAGAGGGTGGGAACAACTCAGTGGCAAAATATTGTGGAGTCCCACCCACAATAAGCACACTCTTTTCCACCTCACTAAACCCTAGACTAGAGTTTGGTTGCTTCTTTTAAAGAAAAATGGGGAAAATATCCTTTAGAAATGAGGGAAGATAAGGAGAATATCACCCTTCAGGCACCCCAGTTGCTTTATGGTGCCTCTACTTTCAAATATTTGTGTAAATGAAAAGGTCCAAAGGTATGCCAGGTTTTCTAGGACTCTAGCTGGTTAGGGCCAATTCTTGTGCACCAAGATTTTACTGAAAGGCTAATTACATCAAGGAAAATTCAGAGCTCATCTGGTTGACCTGCCACTATAGAATTAAAATGTTGAGTCTCTGAAGCTCTTTCTCTTTTCTTTTCTGCCTGCTCTAAGCCTGCTTTTTCTACTGATGTTGAGATAAACTCATTTTTTTTAAATTTCAGAATATTACAGAGGTACAAATGTTTTGGATACATGAATTGCTTTTGTACAGTTTGAGTCAAAGTTATAAGTGTGCTCATCACCAGATAGTGTGCATTGTACCCATTAGGTATGATTCTAACCATCCCCTCCTCTCCCTCCCATGTGCTTGATTTCTGTTGAGGATAAACTCATTGTTAATGCTATCACCAATTGAAGGCTACCTAGAGATCTTGCAGCCAGTTCGAGCTAAAATGTAAACATTGAAAACTCATTTTAAATACAAGAAAAAAATGGTAAAGGAGGAAAAGAGATTTAGTAAAATTAAACTGCCATGAAAACTGCTTTACCCCAAACTTTGGGGTATTCCACAGGCATAATTATCCACAGGCATAATTAGGTTACCTATCAGGGCAACTAAAGTTTAGCCACGTGAACAAGTTCCAGTTTTGTCAGAAGAAATTTGGATCCAGTTGTCTTTTACAAACTGGTAATTTTGTATTACTGTCTCATGGCTATGACTAGAATTCTGAGGCAAAATCTATTGAAACTTTGTATGCATGTACATGTTTTGTGTATGCCCATGTATATGCCAGGCTGGCTTATAAATAAGGGAGTGCTCATAAATTAATTAAACAAACCCAAATGCTTTTCCAGGTCATGTAAATTTAGTAAACTTTGGTAAATAAGCTGAGTTATTTAAAAAAAGTGTTGTTGGTAAAATAAGAATAAAATTTTTTTTCAAATTGTCAGCATACATTGTTTGCCTGGGTTTTACTAGACATTTTTATGTTCTTAAAGTGTCAGGGTTTGACACAAAGGTTATAAAACTATAAACCCAGCCAAAGACAAAATGATCTGTGCTTATATAATTTTTGATAAGTAAGGCAAATTTATTATTTTTGGTCTAATGTTAACAGCTAAATCTTCTGAGTCTTCAACAAAAATACCTATGTGTTTAACTTTAAGGTTCTTAATTAGGTAAAAATATAGACATGCCTAAACAAAAAATAAGTGTCAATAAATTAGAATAAATAAGACATCAAGTAAATAGAGCATAAAAACAGAAACTTATGGTCAAAGGTTTATGAAAATATTTTTTTTGGTCTTTTAATCCTAGCTGCAGATACAGTTTCTACCACTGATTTCAATGTCTAGAAAGGTACACATAAAACATGTTTCTAACTCACTCTTTCTATCATTTGATATTAACAATACTGTTAGGGATTCAAAGTTGTCCTAGAAATTATATTAAATAGTCAAAAGAGCTTAAATTGGAAGCTTTAGTTTTCCCTTGGTCTTTGTCTAATCTTTGTCCTACTTTTTGCAAGCTAGTCAGTTATGTGTATATTATGTGGCTGTAACAAAATTTTTGCCTAGAAAAAAAATTCCTGAACTGTTAATTTTTGTATAGCAATTTATTTTAAGATAAAAAAAAGATTGTTAAAATCCACAGAGAATCTCAAAACAATCTTACTCTTTGGAAACAATGTATGTACTCATGTTTACACCCAAGTTGGAAAATGTTTTAAGACTAGATTGTTTTTAACATATCTTAAACTTGACCCTCCCGAAAGAAAAAAAAAGTTACAACTTTGTGTCATTGTTTGAGGTGTTAAAGATTGGTGCTGAAGGTTTTTTCCAGTCTAAAGTCAACTGATATCATTTTGATGGGGTGCAGTAAACTACCCTAAAATGAAGGCCACAGAAGCAAAAGTTCTCTGACCTTCCATTGTATTCCTGCCTCTTGGTTTTTTACTTCCCTGAAGCTAGCCATAGAAATCAGAATCCCTCTTCCCCAGGGAAGGTCATAAAAGCCAGTACCCCTTGTTCTGAAAGCTAGCCATAAAACCTAAAATTATTCTATGTAAAAACTGGCCATAAAGTAATGATCTGACCTACTTTAGTTTACTGTAAAAACCCCATTCCAGAAAGAGCCCTTCTCCACACCCAGAAGGAAGGAGTACACACTCAGAGAGGCCAAACAGAATCTAGATAGAAAGGCCTTGCTGGATTCCTCACTCAGCCTGTTAGCATTAGATCCTACTCTTTTTGCCCAATCATATTTCTACACAGCTGTCCATATTTTGTCAACCCTAAGCATAAAAATGGACAATTTCCCCTGTATCTTTAAGCGTTCATTCTGAAGGCTCCCATTTAGAGGTTTATAATTTTTCATCCTATTAATTAATTAATTAATTTGCAGCATGTCAGTGAACTTTCAGCAAAACTTTATGGGAACAGTGGTCTTTACTTCCTACAGTTTGGCTAAACTTTGGGGGGCCAGGAACAGTTTGATCCATATGATGTCAGTAGATTTTGTTTTGGGATGTGGTGTTTTGGAAGTATCTAATTAGTTAGCACCTTTAAACAGGATATATTTTAAAATGTCCACTATATTTATAAAATTTATAAAAGATGTTACATTGTTCAAAATAACAAGTCTTCCTAGCATACTTATGTTTGTTTTTCTTAGTAGGATTTATGAGTTTAAAAACAGTAATTAAAACTATATTTTGATCCCTGGTCTGTATTATATATCTAATTTATAGCATATAAAAATAGTTAACAGAAAAATAATTTAAAATGATAACTAGAGGCCAGGCATGGTGGCTCACGCCTGTAATCCTAGCACTCTAGGAGGCCGAGGAGGGAGGATTGCTCGAGGTCAGGAGTTCAAGACCACCCTGAACAAGAGCGAGACCCTGTCTCTACTAAAAATAGAAACAAATTATCTGGACAGCTAAAAATATATTTATAAAAAAAAATTAGCTGGGCATGGTGGCACATGCCTGTAGTCCCAGCTACTCGGGAGGCTGAGGCAGGAGGATCGCTTAAGCCCAGGATGTTTGAGGTTGCTGTGAGCTAGGCTGATGCCACGGCACTCTAGCCCGGGCAACAGAGTGAGACTCTGTCTCAAAAAACAAAAATGATAACTAGCATCTAAGTAAGCTGTTAAGATAAATAAATAAATTAGGTAAATTAGGTAAATATAAATGGGATAAATACAAATGAAATTTTCATATAGTTAAGAATCTTAAAGTCATGTTATGTTAAGAGGATGATCATGAAATGTCTGAGTCATTTATAAGATAAAATACTAAAACATTAATTATTAAATATAAGCTTAAGTTTATATACTTTGACACCTTATTTTTACATGATATCAAAACTATATTTAGGAGGGCTAGTAAAATTGGGGACTGACTATAAGTCAAGGTTACTTTAACTTCCTAGGTTTTTCTGAGAGTTGGCCTTATGATTAATATATATAATTAAAACTACTAGATAAAAGAGAAAATTATATATGAAAAATAAGATTTTTATATGAAAGATTATAAAATATAGAAACATAGCTTTTGTTAAAGATAATTTTGTCAAATTTATAGGTTTCAAAAACTTTTTAAAATTAAACAAATGGAGTACTATTCAGCTATAAGAAACAATGGTGTTATAGCACCTCTTGTATTTTCCTGGAAAGAATTGGAACCCATTCTACTAAGTGAAGCATCCCAAGAATGGAAAAATAAGGACCACATGTACTCACCATCAAATTGGTTTCACTGATCATCACCTAAGAGCACATTTAGGAATAACATTGATTGGGTGTTGGGCAGATGTGGGTGGGGGAGGGGATGGGTGTATACATACATAATGAGTGCGATGTGCACTGTCTAGGGGATGGACACGTTTGAAGCTCTGACTCAGGGGGCGGGGGGGGGGAGTAAGGGCAATATACGTAACCTAAACTTTTGTACCCCTACAATATTCTGAAATAAGAATAAAAATAAATAAATAAATAAAATAAATGGATGAATGGTAGTTAAAACTAAATAGATATAAAAGTAAAAAAAAGGTTTTTAAAAATCTTACCTTATGGTGAAATTGATTAAAATAGGGATTTGTTTATAAGATTAGTAAAATTAGCTTTATCATTAATACACTAATGTAAAGGTAAAATTTGTTTTTCTCTTTTGAATAAGATTTTCATATGATATTAATAGGAATAACACAATATTTTTGTTCACCTTTTGAATAAACTGCCAAAAAGGGGCGGGGGGAGAAAGAGACAGATTCAGTTGGCCTCCTAATTAATTTGTATTTCTGTTTGTCTATATTAGGTATTATGATTGTTTGGGAAATTTAGTCTCCTCTCTATCAAAGAGTAAGACTTTTGCTTTTTAAAATCTTTTAATTATCAGTTTGGCTAAGTGAATAACCATAATTTTATAGTAACCTGTGATGTTGTTTCGTGACAAGTGTTTTATAACAGACAATACATGATTTCCTGATTTCTAAGTTTTCACTAAAATTTAAACTTATCATAAAAATAAGAATTCTAGTCAATACATGTGATTCTATATATAAAGCATACCAAAGAATAAGATGTTTTTAATAAGAAAAATTATAAAGGCATAAAATGTGTTCTTATTAAAAATATATATGTAATTTTGTCTAATTCAGAGGTTATTTAAAGGTTAACTCAAAATATGTATTTAGAAAGAAAGTAAAAACAATATAAAAAGTAACTAGTGATGTAAGAGAAAGACATGTGAAAAGGCTATTAATATATAAATATATTTTTGTTAAGGAAGATTAAACAGAAAGGAGAATAATATTGTATGAGAAAGGATCTTGTATGGAAATTTTTTTTGACCTAAAATAACTGGTTGTTTAAGGAAAGGGAAATTTGGGACAAAACAGAAAGCTTAAGTATGTTATAGATGATCTGTGCAAGTCAGGATAAGGTCCATAGAAGGAAATTTATCTCCTCCTTAGTATACTGGTAAAAAAAAAAAGTAAAAAAAAGATAAAATGAAAAGTTTAAAAAATCAAAAAATAAGGCAAAAAACTGAAATAAAAAAGGAATTTATGAAGGAATTTTGTATGTAATCAAGTTGGCTATAATTAAAGTTTTTTGGTTAAAACAACAGTTTTCTTAAAATATTAACTTGTTCTTAATGAAATTACATGATATATTAATTTTAATTCCATAATCTCTTTCCTTTTTTAATTAAAAAAATTCTCAGACTTATATCTTAAAAGCTCAACTTCTTCTATGTATTAGTGATTTCAGCTTTTTCCTTTAAAATGGCTGGGATGGTAACTCTCACCTTCACCTTTTCATCAGCTCCTGTAATTTTCCCCCTCTGGTTCTCAGTCTGTTGTTATGGCCTAATGATAGAATGTTTTATCTTAAAAGTTTAAGATAACAAAATCAATACACACAAATCAGAGGCATTCATATATGCCAATAACATTCAATCAGAGAACCAAATTAAGGACTCAATACCCTTCAAAATAGCAACAAAGAAAATAAAATATCTAGGAATATATTTAACTAAAGAGGTAAAGGACCTCTATAGAGAGAACTATGAAACACTAAGGAAGGAAATTGCAGAACACGTAAATAGATGGAAATCCATACCATGCTCGTGGATTGGAAGAATCAACATTGTTAAAATGTCTATACTACTCAAAGTAATCTATAAATTCAATGCAATTCCTATTAAAATACCAACATCATTTTTCACAGATTTAGAAAAAATAATTATACACTTTGTATGGAATCAGAGAAGACCCCATATAGCAAAAGCAATTTTAAGCAATAAAAACAAAATGGGAGGTATTGATTTGCCAGACTTCAAACTATACTACAAAGCTGTGGTTCTTAAAACTGCCTGGCATTGGCACAAGGGCAGGGACACAGACCAGTGGAACAGAACAGAAAACCCAAACATAAAACCATCCTCATATAGCCATCTAATCTTTGACAAAATAGACAAAAACATACTCTGGGGACAAGAATCCCTATTCAATAAATGGTGCTGGGAAAACTGGATAGCCACATGTAGAAAACTGAAACAGGACCCACAGATTTCACCTCTCACAAAAATCAAATCACGATGGATAGCAGATTTAAACCTTAAAAGGGAAACCATTAGAATTCTAGAAGAAAATGTAGGAAAGACTTACAGACATTGGTCTAGGCAAAGAATTTATGAAGAAGACCCCTAAAGTAATCACAGCAACAACAAAAATAAACGAATGGGACCTGATTAAATTAAAAAGCTTCTGCACAGCCAAAGAAACAGTCACGAAAATAAACAGACAGCCTACAGAATGGGAAAAAATTTTCGCATATTACACATCAGATAAAAGACTGATAACAAGAATCTATTTAGAACTCAGGAAAATCAGCAAGAAAAAATCAAGCAATCCTATCAAAAAGTGGGCAAGTGACATGAATAGAAATTTTTCAAAAGAAGATATAAGAATGGCTAAAAAACGTATGAAAAACTGCTCAACATCCCTAATCATCAGGGAAATGCAAATCAAAACCACAATGAGATGCCACTTAACTCCCGTGAGAATGGCCTTTATCAAAAAATCCCAAAACAACACATGTTGGTGTGGATGCAGAGAGACAGGAACACTCATACATTGCTGGTGGGAATGCAAACTAGTGCAACCCCTGTGGAAAGCATTATGGAGATACCTTAAACAGATTCAAGTAGACCTACCATTCGATCCAGCAATCCCATTATTGGGCATCTACCCAAAAGAACAAAAGTCATTCTATAACAAAGACACCTGTACCCGAATGTTTATAGCAGCACAATTCACAATCGCAAAGATGTGGAAACAACCCAAGTGCCCATCAATCCACGAATGGATTAGTAAATTGTGGTATATGTATACCATGGAGTATTACTCAGCTATAAGAAATAATGATGATACGACATCTCTTTGGTTCTCCTGGAGAGAGCTGGAACCCATTATATTAAGTGAAGTATCCAAAGAATGGAAAAACAAGCATCACATGTACTCACCAGAAAACTGGTTTCCCTGATCATCACCAAAATGCACATCGGAGAAGGATACCAATTGGATATCAGACTGAGACGGGGTGGGGAGGGGATGGATGTATGCCTACATGATGAGTGCGTTGCACACCGTCTGGGGAATGGTCATGCTTGAAGGTGCTGACTCGTGGAGGTGGGGGGGAGGGGATGGAGGTATGACTACATGGTGAATGCCAGGTGCACTGTCTGGAGAATGGACACGCCTGAGGCTCTGACTCAGGGGGATGGGCGGGACACGGACAATATATATAACCTGAGCTTTTGTACCCCCATGAAGAGCTGAAATAAATAAAATAGAGTTGAAGGAAAAAAAAAAGTTTAAGATAACTATGTTTTCCTCCAATATAACTTAATACTATACTCCTGACTTTTCTTGATATGTCCAAATTATTTAATATAGTCAGAAAATTTCTCATTCTGTTACTGAGAGACATTTGTTCCCCTATGCAAGGTGCTAGTTTTTCTTATTCACATTCCTCTATATTATATTGTTAATTTATAACCCTGGACACACTCTTGATAATTCAAGTGCCCTTTTCATCAGGTTTAACTTCTAAGTTATCAAAATGGGCTTCCCATAAAGAAACAAACATACAAAAAGCAATCATGCTACAGAAGGTTTGTCTTTACCTAATTGGTAACTGTCCTGAAAGAAACAAATATTTTATGCTTTATCAATATAATCCCTGTGTTGACTTTAGTTTCTGACTAACTAGAAAAATTAAACTTTAAGAGTGAAGGTTTACAGCCACATAACTTCCTGCGTTGCCTGTGAAGTCTTCCCTCTTGGTTAAATAAATGACCATTATTTTATAGTGACAAATGTTTTAAACCTGTAATATTTGACAAACTTTCCAAAAACAAAATTCTAAATTCAGTCTTTTTAACCTCAAACTAGCTTCCAATAATAGAGCCACTAAAAGTACAACAGAAACTTATTAGGCTTACTGGTATATTAAACTGTACCAGAAAGCATTATCAAATATGAAATAGTGTTTAACTTTCTTTGGGTTGTATTTGTATAAATATATTATAAATATATGTTCCAAAACTGTATGAAATTCCTAAAATTATAATATGCCTTGGTATTATATTATCAATAATAATTATATGTGCTAAATTGTTGTGTGCCACAGAAATAACCAAATCACCTTTACATCTTTAATCATGACATTGTAAGATTTTTAACATCCACAGACAATTATTATTTTACTTTTATTCCTCTTTAAAAACAGTTTATAATCAGCTATGGTTCAAGATTTGCTTCTTTAAGAAAATAACTTGGAAATAAAATATTTTTATG
This sequence comes from Lemur catta, assembly GCF_020740605.2. Lineage (NCBI taxonomy): Eukaryota > Metazoa > Chordata > Mammalia > Primates > Lemuridae > Lemur > Lemur catta. Next base: position 52,598,305 of record NC_059155.1, on the reverse strand, counting down.
ACTTTTTATTTAAAACATTACTGATTATCTTGCTTTGTTTTCCAGAGTCATGACAAGTATTAAGTAAATAGCAAGTTTACCTGATATCTCTAGGATTTAAAACTATTGAATCCTGCTGGGACAAACCTGTTATTCACTGCCAAAGTCCTGCTACTAAAACTATAAACATCCTCCCTCTAGGCTCAGGGACTGTCACTGAAGAGGCAGGTGTGTGAGGTTGTAAGGGCCAATTTCAAGGGATGGAATTAGTTCATAACCTCCAAAGCAAGGATGGGTACACAGAAGCCTAAACAAATACTAAATGAGAAACTTTGCCTCATGGAGCACATGGTCCAAACATCCATCCTGAGTATAATTGTTTTCAGTTATGGGGTTTATGCAAAAGGAAATATAACAAGAAATTTATCAGGCACCGTAGGATAAAGTACTAAAAAGACTGAAATATCGAAGACTTCTATAACGATATGCCAATATTTTAACTAATTGGCCAATTTTTTTCTACATAAGTAGCAATTGGTAAAATAATTTATGTTGATAATTAAGAACATTTCTCTCTTACTTTCATACAGAAGAAAAATGCCCTGAATACATACTGTATGCTTAAATGTATCATTGTTTTACAAATCAAGCACAAAAATCATTTATCTTTAGATTTTCTTCATGTATTTTACTTTTGCCATTAGACTTCAATATTATTTGTTGTGATAAAGGACATAGAAATCTTGAATGCTATTTGATTTGATAGAAATAAAAACATCTTCATAGATATCAGAGGAAATTGAAGATAACTCCTATTTGAAAGATTGTATGTATATTCAAATCAATGTGTACTAAATAGCCTCACTCTTTAAAATTAAAGCATATCTCTAAAATTACTATATTAGACAAGAAATAATGCTGCTTGACAGTTGTGACCAGTGAGCATATAGTGGACTCTAAAATGCTATATTTAGGCTATGGGTTAATTAATTTGTTTATATTAATAAAACTAAATGGTTTTTAATACATTCACAATAATGTACAAGAAATGAAATATTTCCCTGACACCAGTGTTAAACTATCTTGTCCAGGATTGTAGTTAACAGATGTAAATAATGTATTATTTGGTAACCCAGTAGAATGATTTCTCTAGTAACCTCTTCTTCCTAAGGACCTAAAGTTCCCATAATTTAGAGAATATTGTTCTCATAGTTACTATTTTGTGTCCTTTTCTCTTTTTTGAAACTATCAAAATATTTTGATGGTTATAATAATAATTAATGGAAGTATAATTTAAATCCAAACCTTGAAATCCTAAATCACTCTTCATAAAAATTTACCTAATATTTTTCTTTGCACATGGCCCTTTTCTGGGACAATTGAACAAATAGACATTGTATTCTTTTGACTTACATTGAATGCAATATACAATATATCAAGCTAAAATTAAATCTTATGTAAGAACTATAAAGGAAGAAATGTGTATGTACTTATCTTCAGAAGGAAATGGAAATAAAGCATCAAAACAGAAAAAAGACTGAAATATCATGACACAACAAAGTCTCTAATTTCCCTAGCTTAAATGGTTAGCAATGTTTATGTTTGCTACAAATCTGCAACTAAAACCAAGAATATAGTAGCTCAAAACTTATAGATAAATTAATTTTGTAGCCCTGCCTTTGACATTTTGGTATTTTTTTAAATCTTATGTTGCCTAGAAAGTGTAAAACAGTTGATGAGTGTCTGTCCACTTCCAGTACCCTCTGGCTTAAAACATTTAATTGGCTGTAAGCTGTTTGCCTATTCAGTCCTCTTGACCACAAGGGTCCAACTGAGGGCCTGAACAGACTTGGGGCAGGTAGCCACACTACCCCAGCAACTATGGGACAAAATAAGAGTTCGGCCGTCAATGCTGCCTCTGACAGATCTTGGCCAAAAGCAGGTAATGGTGAACTAAAATAAAATCTTAAGCCCCTCCCACCAGCTGACTGAATGGACCCCCTCTTGGTCAAGTGGATTCCAGAAATACCCTAAGGCTGAGTTGCTGGCCATGAGATGGGAGGTCAGACACACCTCATCATGCCCCCCTCCCTTCTTGTAGATATCCCCATTAACAGGCCTAAGGCTATGCAAGATAAACCTGCAAGTCCTCAATTTACATAACACATATATGGCCAGGTAGCTTGTCTCTGATTAACAGATTTCCTTATCTTAACTTAAAACATTCCAAGTCTTTAGACAAAGCTTCATTTCTTTAACCCATTACAAATCAAACAGTCTTTAAACACACCTATAACTTGTAGCCACCTCCCTTTGAGATATCCCATGGTTTGGGGCCAAACCAATATATGCCTTCCATGTATTGATTTATGACTTTATGTGTGATTCCTGTCTCTCTGAAATGTATAAAACCAAACTGTAACCCAACCACAGGGAGTCCACTTGCTCTGGGTTTATTGGGCTTGGCTCCAGGCCATGGTCCTCAAATTTGGCTCAGAATAAACCTTTAAAAATTATTTTACAGAGTTTGGCCTCTTTTCCATTGACAATAGTAACACTTTGTACCTCTGAGGGCTATTAAATGAGTTTAAGACATGTAAAGGCCTTAGAATAGTGACTGACACATAATGTGGTAGTCAGCATAAAGACACCCCAAACATGTCCACATCCTAATTCATGGAACCTGTGAATATGTTGGAGAATCAAGGTAGCAGATGGAATTTGCTAACCAATGACCTTAAATTAGGGATTATCCAGATGAACCCACTGGAATTACAAAGGTGCTTAAATGTGCAAGAGACAGAGAGAAGAGTTAGTGTCAAAGTGATTCCATATGAGAAAAATTTGACTAGCCATTGCTGGCTTTAATATGGAAGGGAGCCATGAGTCAAGGAATGCTGGCAATCTCTAGAAGCTGATGAAAGCAGGAAATAGTTTCTCCTCTAAAGCCTCAAGAAAGGAATGCAGTCCTGCTAACACCTTAATTTTAGCCACTGAGGCCCATTTTGGACTTTTGTCTTCCAGAACTATAAGATAATAAGTGTTTGTTGTTTTAAGCCTCAATTGTTTGGTAATTTGTTCAGAAGCAATAGGAAACTAATATATGTGATAAATGCTCTATAAGCGATAAATGTAAAACTTAATACCTTTTAATCAAAGTTTGTATTTGCTGAAAAGTAAAAACATTTTTCATTTGCTCTTTGCAAATTAATACCATTTTACAATTGGGGAAACTGAGGTTCAGAAACAAGTAAGTAACTTACCTAAGGTCATCCAGTGAGTTAGTGGCAGGGTGTCTTCCCCTTACTTGCTACCTGCAGCTGCTTGGCTACTCTGTGACTTGTCTTCCCAGCTCCAGCAGTGGCAATTTTGCAGACTCCCACATCTGCTGTAACTAAAGTGTGGTAATTGGTTGCTAAGCCATGCAATCGGTTGCTAGGCTCTCTTCCCCCTTTCAGGCCCCAAAACACTTCAGCAACTGGAAGTTAATAATCTCCCAGCGAATTAAATTTGGTGAAAAGATCACACAGCATGCTAATAGGGAACCAGGTGATTCAAGCTTATCTGGGAAGACTGCTGGGATCTTCTACCAAGTACACCCCCTGTGTGGGCTGCTGCTTTTATACCAGATGCATGAACTTCTGGACCTCTGTGAATCTCCACTGGGCTATATATATTTCTTTAAGCTGCTAATGAACATCTTCATGCCTTTGTCTGACTACTTCTCTCTGTCTCAAATGCCCTAAGCTCATATTTCCCAGAGTGTTATAGTTAAGGGGTGATTATAGGTGGTGGTGGCCTTATTGCATAGGGCAGATGTTCTCACCCCTGGTTGTACATGAGAATCACCTGGGGAGCTTTGCAAAGACATGGATGTCAGAGCCGCACCTCTGAGATTCTAATTTAATTGGTCTGAGTGAGACATGGGTATTAAAAAAAAATTCCCCAGGTGACTCTCATGTTCAGCCAAGGGTGAGTAAGCACTGTTGGAGTAGTAGTTCAGCATAGGGACCTGAAGGTCAAAGACTAGCTCTGCTACTTACTATTTATGTAACTGTGGTCAAGTTGCCCCAAACCTTTGGGCTACAGCTTCCCCATCTGTAAAACAGGGAAGACAATACTGCTATTGCATAACACTGTCACAGGAATTAAATGACTTAGTACACATAAAGCACTTGGAATCAGGACAATTAGTGTCAAGGCAAATGAAATTATTGATTTATACAACTTAGGACTACTCCCAGCAGTACTCAACAAATGTGAGCTTTATTACATTAACAAAATCTTTAATAGATGTTCATTTTTAATGTGTATTTAGGAACAGATAACTAAAATCAATTTATAGCACTAGAATAAAGCTCTCTTTTTAAATTGTCAAATTTTGTAAAAGTAAGTCACTTTAAGGGAAAATAGCAAGCAAAATGATATCTGCACATAGCGAAAATTATGAAGTCTAGGAAACCCTAATCTCTTCACATCTCTCCTTCCCCCCACTAACTCCATATGCCAAATCCTACCTCTTCTTCCACACCCAGCATACCATAGATATGTGAACTAAAATAAAATCTTAAGCCCCCCTACAGCTGACTGAATGGACTCCCCCCTTGGCAGAGAGGCTACCCTTAACAATGAGTTACTGGCCATAAGAAGAGAGGTCAGACATGCCTCATCATGCCCCCCTCCCTTCTTATAGATATCCTTTACAACTCATTAACAGGTGTAAGGCTATGCAAAACAAACCTACAGGTCTTCAATTTACATAAAAAATCACTTGAGTCTGGATATATGGCCTGTGGCTTGTCTCTGATTAACAGACATCCTTATTTTGACTTAAAACATTCTAAGCCTTTACATGAAGCTTCATTTCTTTCACCAATTACAAATTGAAGAGTCTATAAACCCACCTATAACCTGTAAGGCCCCTCCCCCCACTTTGAGATGTCCGACCTTTTCAGGCCAAACCAATGAACACCTTCCAGGTATTGATTTACGACTTTACATGTAATTCCTATCTCCCTGAAATGTATAAAACCAAACTATAATCCAACCACAGCAGGTCCACTTACTCAAGGCTTCTTGGGTGTGGCTCCAGGCCATGGTCCTCAAATTTGGCTCAGCATAAACCTTTTTAAATTATTTTACAGAGTTTGGCTTTTTTTCTAATGATAGATGCCTCCTTCACTGGAAAGTCTCCCCTGATCTCCTCACCTGGAAATGTGTTCCTCTTGCTTTGTATTGCCATAACTTCTTTCTCTTATAGGCATGCCAAACTTGGCCAGTAAAAAGCTCTTGATTCTCACTGATTCCCCTCTCCCAACTCATCTTCTCCATTTCTTTAACTAGCAGGGCCTCCGTTCACCTAGTTAATGGGGCCAAAACCTAGCAGTAATCCTTGATTTCTCACTTTCCCTCAGACTCTCTATCCAGTCTGTCAGCAATGCCTGTTAGTTTTACCTTCTAAATATATCCAAACACTGGCCACTTCCCATCTACCTTGGTCTAAGCAAACACCCTCTCTCACCTGAATATTGTAGTAGCCTCCTCACTGAGCTCTGGGCTCCTTTGACTCCTACAGATCATTCTCCACACAGAAACCAGAGAGCCACTTTAATCATGTCGCTGTTCAGCTCAAATCCCTCCAGTGCATTCTCCTCACAGAATAAAATCCAAACTCCTTATGGCCTCCAAGACCCTGCAGGATCTGCCACCTGCCAACCTCTCTGGCTTCCTTTACCTACCACTCCTCCCTCTCACCAGCTGTAGCCACATAGGCCTTCTTAATGAACTCTACCCAACAACCAAAGGAGAGACATTAAAGAGGTTTTCTTAGATTCATATCTCAAAAAGATCATTCTCACTGAAGTGCTGAGAGCAGATGTAGAGGAACTATGAAGGTAGACATGTTGAGGTTTCTTTGCCACAGGCTTGGGTGGGGGAAAGACATAAATTCAAATGTCAACTCCAATGCTTACTAGCTTTATAATGTTGTGTTTCCACTCTTCACACTTGTCATGTGCCAGGCATAGTTCTAGGTGCTTTGCTTGTAGTAGTAACTCATATAACCTTTCTAATTCTCAATTTCTTTTTGTCAAATGGAGATTTAAAAAAAATAGTTCCTGACTCTCAGGGTCAGGAAATATTGTGAAGATTAAATACATTATTTATTTGTAATGAGTCTTATCACAGTGCCTGACACAGTCAGCACTTAATAAATGTTTATTATACTTACCAATCCAGGCTTTAAGCTCAGAAAATAATATAAATGAATGTATTTAGGCTGTATTGTATGAGAGATGAGCACAGTGGGGTCTGAAGCCAGACTACCTGGGTTGTAAATCGTTGCCCTACCATTTACTAGCCCACACGACCTTGGACATAATATGTAACCCCCCATTGCCTCATTTATCTCATGTGTAACATGGGGATAACAAATGCACCTACCTCCATAGGGTAGTTGTAAGGATTAAATGACTTAATATGTATAAATTGCTTAGAATAGTAAATGGGCTAATAAATTTAGTAAGTATTTAACCCAGTAAATGTTAGCTGTTATCACTATTGTTGCTGTCTGAGGTATGTCTGCCCAATTCTACTGAGTCAGTGATTTTACTTGCCCTTTTTTGTATCATCATAGATTCAAGATGTGTACAAAGTCAACTCATTTCAATTAGCTGTCTATCACCTTTTGCTTTTACGTATGTGTACTTTTTTTATAGCTTATCATTACTTGGTGAGTGGTAGGGCTTTTCAGATTGGATTAACTGTCATTAAACAACAAAATTACCCCATATAACTCTGAAAAGCTTTTTTCTGAAAGCTTATATTATAGTACAGTCATTACAGGCAGGCACTCCAAAATCAAACTACCTCAATTCAAATCCTAGATCTTCCACTTACTGGCTGTGTGGCCTACAGCATGTGACTTCACCTGTTTGTACATCAGTGTCACCTCTGTTCAACAGGGATGATGAATATATTAGTACTTATCCCCTAGGGTTGTCATGAGAATTGATTCATATAAAGTTTGTAGAATAGCATCTGACATGGGGTAATACTATATAAGTGTCAGCTATCATTATTAAAAGCATCTAGCCCAATGTAGATACTCAGCACATGATAATTATAGGTAGTTTTACTGTTATTATAACTCACATATATATCACTTTATAATTTTTTACTCACTTTGACATTTATTATCACATTTGAGTTATACCGTGGTCCTGCCTCACAACCAGGAAAGCGATTATCAATACCAGTTTATAGATGGGAAACTGAGACCAGACTAACTCTTTATTCACATTTCAGATGCTTTACATGGACGTTTTTTTGATTTTGTATGAAAATCCCAAAATTCCAACATAAGGCTAGGTGTTGTTTACCACAATGTTATTTTTTAAAGTATTTAAGTCACCAAATTATCTAGGATTCCTTTAAAGAGACTGAATAAAATTAGCTGTTGACCTTATTAAATATCAGCTACAAGCTAAATACATGTAAGTATTAAGTTGTAATAGTCAAAAGTAGCGTGGAGCTGTGAAATACTTCACCATCTGAGAAATTAAAGGGGCATGTGTGTGTGAGAGAAGAGATCCCCTAATGTCCACAATACAGCTTGGTGCCACTCTCTACAGATAATCTCAGATATCTAAATCACTAAATGAAGGCTACTGAATCAATCCCACCTTGATTTCCTCAACTTGCATTAGAGTTATAGCCAAAACCCCATTGAAACATGTCCCCATGGAGAGTGCCCCTGATACTGTACCCTACCCTCTGTACATTGAATCTTATATGACTTCTCTTAGTAATGTGCTTTCTTGTGCATTTGGTCCCACACTTCAGGAGTTATGCAGGGTAAGCATTATTTTATTGTACAGATGAGGAAACAGAGGCCTCCAACAGGGACAGTGACTAGAGCAAGATCTTAACTTAAACCTTATACAGATCTTATAACCTATAACCTATGAGCCAAGCACAATTCTCACAACTTTACCTGAAGGATATTACTGAATCTTCACAATAATTCAGTGAGGTAGGTATTGTTGTCATTCTCAACTTATAGACAAGGATACTGAGGCCCAGAGATTAAGTACATTGCCCAACATCACACAGCTTGGGAATAACAGAGGCAGGCTCCAAACACAAGCAGTTTGTTTTCGGAGCCCATATACTCTTTACCACTGTGTTTCACAGCAAGTAAATGACAGGGAGAAAACCAGTGATCTTGCCATGCAATATGCTCCTTCCATAAGGGGGGAAAAGCAGTCATATATGGTCACCCTATCAATGGTGCAGCAAGAAATGACCCCAGGCTGGGGTCCCAAGTGAGCTCTCCTTTACTCTCCACAGAGGTGCCAAAGGTCTGGAAGCCATGCCTGACTCTCTGTCCCACTAGCACAAGGGCTGGGAGACCTGCTGCAACGAGGGCTCTCTCTGGCTTTCAGTGGGGAAACAGATACTATGGGACAAGAGGGCAAGGAGCTAGAGGAGAATGTGCTTAAACTCTAGCCACTGAAGCACCTTGGCCAGTATTTGTGGCCCTTCCAGTTCCCTGGACCTCCCATGCCTCTGCATTTGGTGAGCTGGACTGCAGTCTCAGCAGGCCTCTGTGAAAACTCCAGCTAAGAACTATAAGGACTTTCATGTCATTTGCCAAGGATCAAAACTGGATTTTTTCCCTCAGAGGGACTTGCTGAAATTCTGGTTACTTTATATACACATACAAACATGCACACACACACACACACATCATAGAACTGAAGCTCTGTCACCCACCTCCAATCTCAAAGAACTGAAGATAAATATCTTCTCTTACCCTTCACCAGTCAAAGCATCCCCAGTCTGGGGTCCTTTTTACCTCTTAACTATCAACATCTATCTCTATACTGTGTACCCAAGTCCAAAGGCCTTGGCCCAGCCTGTGAGGACCTTTCCAGCTCTCTCTTTTTCTACTTGTTTTTAAGGTCACGCTTAAATGCTACCTCATTCAACCCTCCTCTGAGCTTGGATGTCTGTCAGGACAACCTCTATCTCATTCTGCATAGAGCTGCAGCTAAATGGAAGGGCAGGCAGGTGAGCACCATTTTCACTGTTCTGACACATCCATTTTGCCAAGCTGTAGTTTCACAGGAAACATTCATTAGGTGCTAGTTCCATGTCAAGCTCTTTACATGAATTCTCTCATTTACCCCTCCCCACAACCCTAGGAGGTGAGAAGTATTGTTTATAACTATTCCCCCTACTACTGTGGTCCCCAACCCCTGGGGCCATGGCCCCATACCAGTTTGTGGCCTATTAGGAAACAGGCCACACATCACTGCCTGAGCTCTGCACCACCCCACCACCACCACCCCAAACCCGGTCAGTGGAAAAATTGTCTTCCACAAAACTGGTCCCTGGTGCCAAAAAGTCTGGGGATTGCTGCTAGAAAGTCACCTCCACACAGCCAAGGATTTCTGTCTAGTGTTCATTGCTATATATTAGGTACCTAAACTAATGCCTGGCTAGTATGTTTTCAATAAACATTTGTGAGTGTTTGTGAGTGTCATTTTCTAGGTGAGGAAACTAAGGCTTGGAGAACTTAAGTGACTTGCCCAAGGCCACAGAGTTAACATGTGGTGAAATCAAGATTTGAACCCAAGCAGACTGGTCTGAAACCCATCTTCTTACCCACTTCCTGAGAAGTGAAGGACTACTGAAGCCCTTACAATCACATTATTCATCATTCATTCATGTGAAAAACTACTTCCCTTTCTGTGGCCCTAAGACTACTTAGCAACATGCATTTGATTATTTGTTTACTGCTTGTCACACTCTAGGCTCATACTCTTAGGCTTCAGGCAATACCTTTCCTTGGCATTTGCTACAGTGGTGCTCTTAGGTTTTCTAGGACTCTGATTTTGCCTGAGGGTTTCTCACTACCTGCCCCCTCCAGTCCTTTGGGGGTTCCATCCCAGTGGCGCATCAGTCCATCCTTGGACTCCAGCAGGGAGAAAGGATGGCAGGGACAAATACCAATTTCCAGGCTGGGCCCCTCCTTGCTATGTAACCTTGGGTAAATCAGTTCTCCTTCCTGATGTCTCCAGTTCCACTGCTGGGAAGCAGGCAAAAGAAATGGCTTTGTGTCCAGATTTAGCAACACAGAATGTAAAAATGATTACTTTTATATAGTAAGTGACAGCTTAGGAGTAAAAAAAAATAGCCTTCATTTCAAAAGAAAAGTCAAAGGAAGATTCAAATGAAGATGTTTAGAATGGGGGTAGGCTAAATTAGAGGTATCCCCCACTGAATGCCTATGGGCCTTCTGCTACTGTAGGTTTCAGATGATAAGCCATCCTACCATTAAGGTCGCCACAAATATTGTTCAAGCATAAATCAGGCTTTGACCTGTATATTTGGCCTTGTTGCTCTCTGAGCCTCTCCATCCTACTGCTGAGCAGCTGCTGCTAGATGGAGGGAGCTGGTCCAATCCCTCTTTGCCCCCACCTCCCTATCAGCTCACTGAGAGGTGCTTGCTGAGAAGGGTGATGAGTGCTAAGCAGCTGATATGCCTAGTCTATAAGCTGACCCAATTTAGTAGATTTTTTTAAAACCTGAGAGGACTGCTTTTTATGCTGCAATACAGCAGTGCACAGAGAGACCATTGCAGCAAGCTTCAAGGTTTGTCAAATCATTCAAGCAATATTTATTAGGAACCTGCTGTGAGCCAGACATCATGTAGAACACCATGATGAGGAAGACTCAGATTCTGCCTTAACATATCGTTTTGTGTTAGTATGTGGGGGGAGGGTGATAAAAGAGATAACACATAATTATACAGCTCTGAGATGGGGCAGAATATGTTAAGTACTATTGAAGACACATAAACACAGCCCAAGGAAAAACAGGTCACATGTGATGGGGGCTTTGTGGAGGCCGTGGCCTTTCAGCTAGAAATCTAAATAGGTGAATGTAAGGGGAGGACACTATGGAGACCAGGATCATCACAGGCTAAGGCTCAGAGATAGGAAAGCAGCTGCTTCTGAGGAGAGAAGCCATTGGAAGATCTGTGCTTGAAGATGATGATTCTTGTATGCCAGAGAGGATACACCAGAAGGAGAGGTGAAATGGGAATCAGGGAGAGTAGCTGGGAGGTTACTGCACCCATCCAGATAAGAAGCACTGAAACCCTTCAATTAGGACAGTCGCAGAGGAGAAGCAGGGCAAGACGAAATCAATACATCATAAAACTAGAATCTGTATGACCTCTCTCTTCTTACACAGGGAGAGAATAGAGAAGGAAGAATCAGAGAAAACTCAGAAGTTTCACAGCTGCATGACTTGGGAGGAAGGTAAAGCTAATAACCCAAAGGAATTACTCAGGAGAACAGCCAAGTTTAGGTGAGGTCCTAGTGGTGGTAGTGGGGAAAGTACATTGATTAAATTGGAAATGCTTGTGGGACTTGTAGATGGACTAGTCTGGCAGGCAGCTGATGTATAGGTAGAAATATCAAGAAACAAACTGATAGTGATGGTCTTTGGGAGAAATCTTCAGATGATTGGTGTAATGGGGTGAATTGTATCCTCCCCCAATTCTTTAGTTTGTTTGTTTGTTTGTTTGTTTGTTTGTTTGAGACAGAGTCTCACTTGGTCGCCCCGGGTAGAGTGCAGTGGTGGCATTATAATAGCTCACTGCAACCTCAAACTCCTGGGCTCAAGCGATCCACCTGCCTCAGCCTCCCGGGTAGCTGGGACTACAGGTGTGCACCGTGATGCCTGGATAATTTTTCTATTTTTGGTAGAGACAGGGTCTCACTCTTGATCAGGCTTGTCTCAAACTTCTGAACTCAAGTGATCCTCTTGCCTCAGCTTCCCAAAGTGCTAGGATTACTGTACCTGGGGCCCCCTGAAATTCTTATGTTGAATTTTGGTACTAACCCCCAGTACCTCAGAATGTTAACTTATTCAGAAATAGGGTCACTGCCCCAGATTTAATTACTTAAGGGAAGATGAGATCATGCTGGAACAGCGTGGGCCCCTAATCTAATGTGACTAGTGTCCTTACAAAAAGGGGAGATTTGGACACAGACACATTCACAGGGAGAATGCCACATGAAGATAAAGGCAGAGATTGGTGTTATGTAGCAGAAGGCAAGAAATATCCAAGATTTTCAGCAAACCATCAGAGACTAGGAGAAAGATATGGAACAGATTCTGCCTCACAGCCCTCAGCAAATAGGAGTTCTAGTCCTGGCTGAACAACTAGCTTATCTTGTGACTTCAGACTTACACAGCACCTGTATACTTGGGGGAAAATTGGATAATGGCAAGAGTTATATCTTCATCAAGCTTAGATATAGTTTATAAGTTTCTATTCACACTGGGAGGAGAGTCAAACATTCCAAGATTGTTCTATCAACCCCGATCCCTGGGCTGCTTTTGCCTTTTGCCTCTCTCTCTCTCTCTCTTTCCCCGCCTCCTCATCTGCATTTTTCCTGACAATCTGGAATGGTACCAAATATACTCTCTGCTGTTTACTGAGACCTTATGCTCTTCCTGTGTCCTGACTCCTATTAATACTTTGTTTCCAGTTCTAACATCCCTTGACCATTTTCCTCTTTCCCTTTTTCATTCTCCACTTACCTTAACTTGCAATGACTTCCTAGATCATACCCACAATATTCTCCAGATACCCCAGGCTGGTCCACAGGCCCTCCAGTCCAGATTTCCTTCAATGGGGACTCTGTAGGAATAGGGCTTGACTGACCTGCTGATAGCAAGTGCGAAAGTGAAGGAAATTGACAAACATCCTTGTTTTCCTTAGTAATCTATTATGGTGCTGGCATTCAACTACTTACCTCAATCTTTATTTCTTTAATGGACAGAAAAATCCATGTATTTATCATGTACAACATGATGTTTTGAAGTATTGTGGAATGACTAAATATAGCTTAACTAACATATACATTACCTCACATTTTTGTGGCAAGAGCACTTTACCTATACTGTCTTAGCATTTTTCAAGAATACAACATATTATTATTAACTATAGTCACCATGTTGTATAATAGATCTCTTGAACTTATTCCTCCTCACATCTAACAGAAAACTTTGTATCCTTTGACCACAATTTCCCCAGCCACCACCCCTCCAACTGCCCCAGATTCTGGTCACCACCATTCTACTGTCTACTTCTATGAGTTCAGCTTTTTTTTTTGAAGAGAAGGAAAGAGGAGTTTATCAATTTGCCAGAAAATGAGGAGGTTGGCAGACTCCGGTCTCAGAGTACCAATGTCCTCCCTCTGAGCAGAAGTACAGAGGTTTTAAAGGTTCTGATTAGGCTGGGCATGGTGGCTCACACCTGTAATCCTAGCATTCTGGGAGGCCGAGGCAGGTGGATCGTTTGAGCTCAGGAGTTCGAGACCAGCCTGAGCAAGAGCGAGACCCTGTCTCTACTAAACAATAGAAAGAAATTAGCTGGACAACTAAAAATATATATAGAAAAAATTAGCCGGCCATGGCGGCGCATGCCTGTAGTCCCAGCTACTTGGGAGGCTGAGGCAGTAGGATTGCTTGAGCCCAGGAGTTTGAGGTTGCTATGAGCTAGGCTGACACCACGGCACTCTAGCCCAGGCAACAGAACGAGACACTGTCTCAAAAAAAAAGGTTCTGATTAATCCCATAATACCATCTTTGGCTAACACAATCATGTGACCTCCACCCAGGCAATACCCTAAAGCCATCTCCTGTGGCACAAAGGACAAAGGACACTCTCTTGCCCCTCCCGACCACTGGCCTGAGGCAGGGATGCAGGTTCTCAAAAAGGGTGAGGGAGCTTTGAAGAGACAGAAAACATGTTTACCCTTTTTCAAGCTATTTTCTCTGTTACATTTTCCCCATGTCAATTTTACCCTTCTATATCTATGGGAGGAGGGATGACGTAGTCATCAAGCTATTTCCTGCTGAATTGGGGTGATGTTTTAGATGGAAGATACAGATTGTCAGGTGAAAAAGGGCATAAGCAATAACTACAACTGTGAGGACTGACAAGGTGAAATGGACTGTCACCTTGCACACAATGTCCAATACAGGGCTGCGTTAGAAAAGAAACATGGGACCTCTAAGTGCAGAGCTATTAGTTGTACCCTGTAGATGATCTGAGAGACCAGCTTCTGCAAATTCAGAAATCATGTACAGAAATATTTGTACCAAATGAGGTTTAGGATAACACACCCAGCAGCAAGACAGATCAACAGAAGAGGCAATAGCCTGGGGAAATCCTCACTAAGGAGATGTCTATCTTTGAATATGATGGACCCAAGGTTTCACTTCTGACAATGTTAATGAGCTGTTAGAGGTTGTTAGAGGCACTTCATAGGATTCCTTCCACTTCTCTGCTTCCAATTGGGACAGGGACCTGAAAGAGGCAAACTCATGTATAGTGGTTAGTACCTGACCCACTCATTTGACATATTGTTTTATTCTATTTTCTTTTACTTGTGGTTATATAACCATAATTACCTCAGAGTGTTAGGAAGGTCTCTCATAAACTATTTTTTAGGGGATTAACTTAAGCCTGCTTCTAAAGGGCTACCCTTATCCAGAGGAGGGCAAACAGCAACACCGTATCTCACTTTAGATAGGTTTCATGTAATTCCTATTCTAGATATAAGGCTTTGTTTAATTGCTAGCTTACCTCCCCTACAAAGGAGGGTACATTATCACTCTGTATGGAGTAAAGTAGCATATGAACATTTTGAAGGCCCGTGGGATCATTGAGTCCACTGTGTCCAACTTTTTGGAGAAATGGCTCACCAGGTCCCCACTGGGGGTCTAATCAAAGAAGTTTATGGATGACCGCAGAGCACTGTGCAGTAGATCCAGGTGTAGATGGCAGGAAGCAAACATTCCCCTGATTGTCACTGCCATGGAGTAGTCAAATACAGTGAAAACTTGAGCTGTCAAGCTGTCTCTGTAGCTACCTCTTCATGGCCTCCATCACCAGCATTTTATTCTCCATTTGCTTGGCCTCTTTTCTGCTGATGCCTGTCATCTCGTCATCCTCCAAGGACTGTTCCTGTTCTGTGCTGGCATACATGTGCAGGAACTCAGTGAAGGCCCTGCCTCAGGCCAGCAGCTCCTGGTAAGAGCCCATCTCAGAACCTCATGTGTTCTCTCTGTTTGGATAGGACAGACCTCTACCCAGCCTGAAAAGGTATCTACTGATACAAGCCTAAGCATCCAAATAAAACTGTCAATCACTGGAAGGGTGGACCCCCATATGTTGGATTCCCTGTGTATCAGGTCACCTTTCTGTCCTTGGACCACCCCAAGCACTTAAACAGTTAGCTGTAAATGGTGTCCTTTCAAATGAGGTCCCACCAAATCCATCAAGGAATCATGCTCCCAATGTGTATATTCATGTTAGTGTCTCACGAGAGGCCGAACCAAAGCTCTGTGGAAGAGACGAGTCCATAAATGAGAATTCTGTCTCCATTTATCTGTTGCATCTCAAATGTCAGAGTCCCAGTCTTTAGTTTTAAAGGGGATCTAAATCTGGCTGGGGTATCAAGACCCAGAGGAACAGGTCACCTCCAGTGGCCACCTTAGCAGCTCTGCCAGTGGCCTAATTTCTTTTTGTCATGCTAGCCACCCGTTTGGGCTCAGCCACAGCCTGTATTAGGGCCATTATCTTGGTAGCATACTTAATATCCCTATTTCTTGCTGTCAAGAGACCCCTTTCCTTCCAAATGGCACCATGAACATGCACAATTATAAAAACATATTTACTTATCCTTTTCCCTCTGGGTAACTGAAGAGTTCTGGTTAAAGCAATCGGAGTCTGTTGTTGGTTGGACAGCAAATCTGTCCAATTGCATGTTTTACAAGTCCCCTGATAAGTTCCCATCAAACAGGGCAGGAGACAGGAGAGCTCTTTTAAAGCCGCTAACACAGTCTAGTAGCATTGAGAGGCCACCCCAGTCCCAGGATCCTGCCACTCAAATGTAACTTGGTATCATTCATAGTCATTTGTGCAATCTCATTAGTGGCACATCAATCCTGCACATATCCATACTCATTGGTACGGGAAATTTAAATTTTCTCTGTATGTCCCAGGGTCCTGTCAGCCTACAAGGCCTTACTCACTTTTGGTAGCTTTCTTCTTGCCAATGCTACAGTGATGTGCAGGCTTGCTCAGGCCTGAACTTAAAAGCTCAAGGCAGTCTCTTGCATACTTCAGCAGGCCCTGTTATTCATCCAGAAGTAGCATGGCAGCACTCCCCCAGATGTGGGCTTCTGTCACTTCTAAAACAACCCCTGGTGCTCCTGCTGCTGGCCCAGACCTGCCTCCTCGGCCCACTGTGGTGAGTTTGTCAGCCACCACTTTTCTATGGCTGTCTCACTGCCACCTGGTCCCTTCCCTGCTGCCCTTTCCCTGGCTCATAGAGCACCAGTTGTGGCTGATCCTGGGGATTGGGGGAGGGCAGCTGGGGAAAGGGGTCTCCTAGATCACTTCTGTTCACACAGCTAGTGACAATTGAATCCCCACTGTCAATTTTGCCCAGGACTCCTGTGGGGATATTTGGAGGCAGGGGGCTCCAGACCCTCTCCTTGGCCATCTAAGTCCTGGACTTCAAAAAAACTATTTGCTCTCCTGGAGGCTTCCTGCCACCAGAGTCCTTTATAATTTTGGGCAATGCTCCTTTCATGGTCCTTCTTCTTCACAAAAAGTCAGTCTGGGGTGACTTTTTCACCTATTCCTTTTGACTGTCTCAAAGGACCCTTCGGTTGTTCTTGTACATTCAAGCCCCCCATCCGATATTACTGCAAATTGCCCACCCTGTCTATGGGTTCTATCTGGCTCAAATTGAGTGTGCTGCTGGGAGAGACCATTCTAAACCCTGAGTCATAATTTACTGGGTGTGGGACTGAAGAGTTAGTTCAGGCAGCACCCTCCCCAGCCCCTAGCATGGTGCCAAGATGGTGGTGGCAACAGGCTTTCCTTCCCTCTTGTTGCATGCTGCTCAGTGACAGGCCATGTACACTGGTCCTCTCCTGCCAGGTCCACCCCCAGGCTGTGGCCCAAGCTGGTGCCTCACCCTGGCCAGCTGTGGGGGTTCTAATGGGGGCAGGAGGACCTCATTTATCAAAAATCTTACACACACAGATCATTTTGTGTACCATAAACAATAAGTTTATCTCAAGCAGAGAGCTTGAGACTCAACATTTTAACACTGTAGTGACAAGTCAACCATTTGAGTACTGACTTTTCCTTGATATAATTTGCCCTTCAGTAAAAACTTGTATACAAGAATTAGCCATCCTAGAAAACCTGGCATGCCTTTGAACCTTCCCATTTATACAAATCCTTGCAAGTAGAGGCACCTTAAACCAACTGGGGTGCCTGAAGGCGGTCATTCTCCTTGTCTTTCCTTTTTTAAAATTATTTATTTCCCATTTTTCTTTGAAAGTTAATTTATCTATAAATGAGACAGTTTGGTTTCCTCTTTTGCAAAAGCACAGAAGGTCGATTAAGATTAATTTTGGAAGGAAGAAGCAATGGAGAAGACCCTTTAGAAAACACCTCCAAATCAAGATTAGGATCCAAACAACAAATTCCTGGGAACCAACAGCTCAGACATAGGTTCATAGTTAAACATTTAGAAATTTCTCCCAAGGGACTTTCAGATGGAACAGAAATGGAACCCATGTTAGGACAAAGCTCACAAACAATCAAACATAAACAATATAGGGAATTCCCAACACAAGCAATCTAAAATGCCACAGCCTATCAATCAAATGGGAAATTTCATTGAACAGCAACTTCTCCTCACATTCTACCATGTGCACTGAATCACAATAAAGCCATTCCTTTTAGACATAGGTTTGCAGCTATAAGTTCAGCCAGAATTTTTCCCTTTCCCAGGGGAGTTTTAGATAGTACTTCCTTATGTTGCAACAAAACTTTATAAAGAAGCAAACACAGACAATACAGGGAATCCCCAACACAAAATGCCATGGCCAACCAAATGGAAACCACAAAATGAGAACCAAATTCTCAATTGAGAATCAGCATCTCCTTATCCCAAAGAAGACAAACTGAGAACCAAATTTTCACAGATGAAAGAACCAACATCTCCCAATCCCCCCTGGTTCCCTGTTAACCACAAATGAATGGGCTCAATCCAAACCAGGTTCCCTAGTTCCACTCAACTTCTTGACTTTCAACCCCAAATTAGTGTCTCAAAACAAATACAACAGGGAGGTCTGAATGCCTCCCTCATATAGGTGGAAACAGCATCTCGGCATCCCAGGGAACTTTACTTACAAATGGCTATGGCTGTCATGATGCTTCTCAAATCTGTTTCCTTCTCCTCAACTCAGTTCAGGTTGTGGGAAGCTGTCTAATTTGGGAAGAAAGAGATGGGAGTTCCCCAGAGCTAAAACATGCTCTGGCAACTGCTGGGACTATCCTATACTCTCTCACCTCAAAAAGAAGCCACTCCTTACAGTGAAGGCCCACGGCTTGTCCTGGGGCTGCTCCCTGCTTCCTCCAGCAGTTGCAGGGTGCCATTCCACTGGGGTGCTTATGAGCCCACTCAGGGATGCCAAATTCTTTTACCAAAATTTTGGCACTTGCCCCTGTGGCTGCATCAGAATAAGGCCAAGTGGTTTGGGGAGAAGGTAAGAGGAGTTTATTAATTTGTCAGCAAATTACGAGGTTGGCAGACTCCTGTCTCAAAGTACCAACATCCTTATATGGCCTCTTTTGAGAAATGTCTGTTCACATCCTTTGCACATTTTTTAATTGGGTTATTTGTTTTCTTGCTTCTGAGTTGTTTGAATTTCTTATATATTGTGGAAAATAAGCTCTTATCAGATACATGGTTTGCAAATATTTTCTCCCATTCTGTAGGTTGTCTCTTCACCTTGTTGACTGTTTCTGTTTCTGTTCAGAAGCTTTTTATTATTGTTGTTGTTATTTTATTTCGAAGCATTAAGGGGGCACAAATGTTTTTGGTTACATGGATTGCTTTTGTAATGTTTGAGTCACAGCTATAAGTGTGCCCATCACCCAAATAGTGTTCACTGTACCTGCTAGGTAGGTTTTTGCCCCTCCCCTCCTCCCCACTTCCCCCTGCTTGATTGAAATCTCATTTGTCTATTTTGCTTTTGTTGCCTACACTTTTGGGTTTATAGCCAAAAAATTATTGCCTACACCAATGTCATGGAGCCTTTGCCTATGTTTTCTTCTAGCGTTTTTATAGTTTAGGGTCTTATACTTAAGTTTTCAATCCATTTTGAGTTGATTTTTGTATATGATGTGAGATAAAGGTCTAATTTCATTCTTCTGCATGTATATGTGTATTTGTCCCAACACCATTTGTTGAAGAGACTGTTATTTCCCCATTGTGTGTTTTTGGCCCCTTTGTCAAAAATTAGTCAGGTGTAAATAAGCTAATTTATTTCTAAGCTCTTCTGTTCCATTGGTTTATGGGTCTGTATTTATGCCAGTACCATGCAGTTCTGGCTACCATAGTTTTGTAGTATATTTTGAAGTCAAGTGCTGTGATGCTTCCAGCTTTGTTATTTTTGCTCAGTATTGCTTTGGCTATTCAGGGTCTTTTGTGGTTTCATACAAATTTTAGGAATTTTTTTTTTCTATTTCTATGAAGAATGTCATTGGTAATTTGATAGGGATTCCACTAAATAGACAGCTTGGGATACTATGGACATTTAAAAATATTATTTCTTTCAATACACAAATGTGAAATATTTCTCCATTTATTTGTGTTTCCTTCAATTTCTTTCATCAATGTTTTTATCATTTTCAGTATGGATATTTCACCTCCTTGTTTAAATTTATCCATAAGTATTTTATAGCTATTGTAAATGAGATAATTTTCTTTTTTTTAATTTTATCTTTTTCTATCCACGTCCCATTGATCCTGGAAAGGTAATTTTCTTGATTTCTTTTTGAGATAGTTTGTTATTAGTATATAAAATTCTACTAATTTTTGTATGTTGATTTTGTGTCCTGCAGCCTTACTGAATTCCTTTATTATTTCTAACAGTTCTGTCATAGAAACTTTAGGATTTTTTTCATATAAAAGATCATGTCATCTGCAAATGGAGACAACTTAACTTCTTGCTTTCCAACTTGGATGCCGTTTATTACTTTCTCTTGCCTAATTGCTTTGTCTAGGACTTCCAGTACTATCTTGAACAGAAGTGGTGAGAGTAGGCATTCTTGTCTTGTTCCAGATCTTACAGACAAAGGTTTCAACTTTTCCCCATTGAGTATGATGTAAGCTGTGGGTTTGTCATATATGGCCTTTACTGTGATGAGGTACACTCCCTCTATACCTAATTTGTTGAGAATTTTTATCATAAGAGGATGCTGAATTTTGTAAAATGCTTTTTCTGAATCTATCAAAATGATTATATGGTTTTTGTCCTTCAATCTGTTAATGTGATGCATTACATTTATTAATTTTCATATGTTGAACCATTCTTGCAAACTTGAAGTCCACTTGATGTTAGTGAATGATCTTTTTAATGTGCTATTGTATTCCATTTGCTAGGATTCTGTTGAGGATTCTTGCATCTAATTGCATCAGAGGTATTAGCCAGTAATTTTCTTTTCTTGCACTGTCCTTGTTTGCCTTTGGTATCAGGGTAATACTAGTAATAATAGCCTCTTATGATATTTTGTATTTCTGTTTTATCACTGTAATGTCTCCTTTTAAATTCTGATATAATTTATTTGAGTCTTCTCTTTTTCTCTTTGTCTAGCTAAAGGTTTATCAATTTTATGTTTTCAAAATATTAACTCTTAGTTTTGTTGATCTTTTCTATTGTGTTACTAGTCTCTATTTCATTTATTTCTGCTCTGATCTTTATTATTTCCATTTTTCTACTAATTTTAAGCTAAGTTTGTTCTTATTTTTCTAGTTCCTGAGGTGCAAAATTAGGTAGTATATTTTAGATCTTTCTCCTTTGTTGATATAGTTGTTTATTGCTATAAGCTTCCCTTTTAGAACTGCTTTTGCTGTACCCCATAAGTTTTAGTATGTTGTGTTTCCGTTTTCATTTTTCTCAAGAAAATTTTAATTTCCTTTTTCATTCCTCCATTGATCCATTTGTTGTTCCATAACATGTTGTTTAATTTCCGTGTATTTGTGCATTTTCTGAACTCCTCCTGTTATTTTTAGTTTTATACCACTGTGGTCAGAAAAGATACTTGATGTGATCTCAGTCTTTTAAATTTGTTAAAACTTATCTGTAGCCTAACATGATCTATCCTAGCGAATGTTCCATGTGCACTTGAGAATAATGCATATTCTATAGCTGTTGGATAAAATGTTCTGCATATGACTGTTAAGTGCATTTGGTCTACAGGTAAAGATTGATGGTTCCTATTGATTTTCTGTCTAAATAATCTGTCCATTGATGAAGGTGGAGTGCTGAAGGCCTCTACTATTATTGTATTGCACTTTATGTCCGCTTCAGATCTATTAATATTTGCTTTATATATTTGTGTGCTTCGGTGTTGGTGCATATATTTACAATTGTTATATCTTCTTGCTAAATTGACCCCTTTATTATTACATAATGATCTTTGTCCTAGTGATAGTTTTTGACATAAAGTCTATTTTATCTGACATAAGTATAGTCATTCCTGTTCTCTTTTGGTTTCCATTCACATGGGATATCTTTTTCAACCCTTCATTTCCAGTCTATGTATGTCCCTACAAGTAAAATAAGCCTCCTGTAGGCAACATTTAATTGGGTATTTTTTTTCCATTTAGCCACTCTAGGTCTTTTTTGTTTTGCTTTGTTTTGTTTTACAAAGAAGCAGCTTTTTTTCTTTTATGTTTAGTTGATACATAATAATTGTACATATTTATGGAATACAGAGTGATATTTCAATACGTGTATTTAATGTGTAATGATCAAATCTGGGTAATTGGCATATCAATCACCTCAAACATTTATATTTCTTTGTGTTGTGAACACTCAAAATTCTCTCTACTTGCTTTTTGAAAACAAACACTAAATTAATGTTAACCTCATTCACCCTACAGTCCCACAGAACACAAGAACTTATTCCTCTCATCTGCTGTAACTCTGTGTCCATTAACCAATCTCTTCCTATCCTCCCCTCACCCATACCCTACCAACCTTCTAATAACCATCCTCCTGGTTCACCCATGTTGCTGCAAATGACAGGATTTCATTCTTTTTCATGCCTGTATAGTATCCCATTATGTATACACACCACATTTTCTCTATCCATTCATCTGTTGATGGGAATTTGGGTTGATTCCTTATCTTGCATATTGTGAATAAAGCTTCAGTAAACATGGTGATGCAGGTATCTCGTCCATATATTGATTTCATTTTCTTTGGATAAATATCAAGTAGTAGGATTTCTGGATTGTATGGTAGTTATGTTTTTAGTTTTCAAGTAACCTTAATATTGTTTTCCATAATGGCTATACTAATCTACATTCCTACCAATAGTGTATAAGAGTTCTCTTTTCTCTGCATCCTTGTCACCATTTGTTACTTTTTGTCCTTTTGATAGCCATTCTAACAGGTGTGAGATGATATCTCATTGTGGTTTTGATTTTCATTTCCCTGATAATAATTAGGGATGTTGGGAATTTTTTCATATACTTGTTGACCCCTTTGCCTATTATTATTATTATTTGGTGTTGAGTTGTTTGAGTTCCTTGTATATTATAGAAATTAGTCCCTTGGGGGATGAATATTTTGTAGATATTTTCTTACATTCTCTAGGTTGTCTCTTCACTCTGTTGATTGTTTCCTTTGCTGTGCAGAAACTTTTTAGTTTGAGACAGTCCCATTTTCTAGTTTTGTTTTGTTGCCTGTGCTTTTGACGTTTTACCCATAAAACCTTTGTCTAGACCCATGTCCTGAAGCATTTCCCCAATGTTTTCTTCTAGTAGCTTCATAGTTTCTAGTCTTATATGTAAGTATTTAATCCATTTAGAGTTTATTTTTGTATAACATGAATGATAAGGGTCTAATTTTATTCATATGTTTGTAGATATCCAGTTTTGCTAGCACCATTTATTGAAGACTGTCTTTTCATCAGTGTGTGTTCTTGGCACCTTTGTCAAAAATCAGTTGGCTGTAAATATGTGGATTTGTTTCTGGGTTCTCTGTTCTGTTCCATTGGTCTATGGGTCTGTTTTTATGCCAGTACTATGCTGTTTTGGTTAATATACGTTTACAGTATATTTCAAAGTCAGGTAGTGTGATGCCTCCAGCTTTGTTCTTTTTGCTCAGGACTGCTTCAGATATTTGGAGTCTTTGTGGTTCCATTCATAATTTAGGATTGTTTCTTTTATTTCTGTGAGGAATGTCATTAGTGAGGGCAGTATGAATCTTTGGGTCACAAATATTAGCCCAGGGGTGGTGAACATTAAAGATTGATTCTGCCTTGCAGGCCTGAAGCCCTGGTGTTGAGAGGTTCCACCTGGCACTCAGATAAGTCTGAAGGCTCAGTCTGCAGGTACCTGCCTGGAGCCTGGAGCCACAGTGGCCTTCCTGGTGCTGGGTTTCACTATGTCAGGCCCAGTGTTGGTGTCCAAGTCAAAGGACACCATGCTCACTTCCCTGTTTCTCCCAAGCAAACAGTATATATCTCTGCACTGTGCTAATTTGGATTTGGGGAAGATTTACATGGGTAATGTAAAACTGTCCTTCCTACCCTCTTCAATGTATCTTTACTTATTATGGTGCTACAACCAGGGGCTGTAATGATCTCTCACTTGGTTTCCTTAGCTTTTGTGAAGGTATTTTCATGTGTGTATGGTTGTTCAAATTGATGATTCTGCAGAGGGACAACTGCTACAGAGTCCTATTTTACCATCTTGCTCCGTCCCTCCTCAATATTTATTTATTTTATCTAGGAGAGGTGATGGGATGTAGTGGAAAGAACACTGGATTAGGAGTCAGAAGACTGTGTTAATCTCTGCCTCCCTGTCTTTCTCCAAAGTGTCTGCCCCAGTACCTCCCCCCATCTACCCTTACTTCCTCTCTTCTCCCTTGACCCATGATTAATCAGTACCTTCTACTCTTCACCTTTTCCTACTCAGGATGAGGTTCCATGTCACATACTTGTGGTATAGAGAAGAATTAAACACATACTCTGACCTTGAGAACATGTTACTGACCCTGGGAATATGTTTCTTACCTTGAGGAAACATTCCTGAACTTGAGGAGAAACTAATACAGTAGGAGGGTGTGTGTGGGTGGGTGGGGGTCTGTGTTCTGAAGGGCACAGCACTGGACTTGAAGTTAGAAATTCTGTCTATACTTCCCCACTCTGTCACTAAACCTCTCTGTGATCTTGGACTAGTCATTTTAAACTCTTCAAGCCCCAGTCTCTTTATTTACAAAACAACATTAATAATACCATACAATATAACCTATCAATATTATTATGAGGCTTACATAAGATCACTTATGTTACTATATCTTTTAAATCAGGAATTTCCAGCCCTGGCTATTTATCAGAATCACCTGGAAAGATTTTAAAATTACAAATGCCCAGGCCCCTCCCTAGACCCAGGAATCAGTAGTTTTTAAAGATCCTTAGATGATTCCAGTCTTCAGGCAAGGCTGAAAATTACTGATTTAAATAGCAAAGCATGTAGGAATAGTACCATCCCACTGATTGAGCACTGGGCTGAGTAGAAGGTATGTATCAGGTGATTTCTCTTAGGGGAGTACAATTAAAGTGTCACATATAAGCAATGACAACACATGACAACATGTGGAGATGTCATAAGAGCTGCACAAACAAAAATGTTCTGGGATCACAGAGAAGGAAGTGCTTGCTTCCAACTGAAGAGCTCAAGAAAGGCTTCATGTAGGAGGTAGCATTTGAACTAGGCTTATAAACAAGGTAGCATTTCAAGAAACAAAATGGAGGAACAGTATGGAATCATTAGTTCATGAAGAAGAAAAGCATAAACCAAAGCCTAAACTATGTATGTGCCTTAGATGGACCAACTTAGTCATCACAAAAACAATATAAAGGTTATTAGTCCTATTTTACAGATGAGAAAACTGAGGCCCAGAGAAGTTGAGGTCACACAGCTAGGAAATAACCCAACTAGGAAGTCTGGTTCCCAGAGCCTATAAACAAAACCACAATGCTCTACATCTCCTCTAGCAGTGCTGTTCCTTGGGAAGATTAATCTGGCCACAGAATGGATGATGATGATGGAAGGAGTGAGACATGAGGCAGAGAGATAGGTTGGTACAATCATCAGCCTGGGATGTGATGGAGGTCCAAAATAGGCTATTAAGCCCTGGGGTTATTTACTATAGCTAAGGCTGTTCTTCTTCATGAAGGAGAAGAGGAAATGGGCTTATGCTTTACCAGGAAGGATTTCAGTTAACTCTGAGAAAGGACTGCTTGGTAATGAAGGTTGGTAGAAAAGTAAACAGAACAGGAGGGGAAGGAAATTGGGGGATCTCTTAGGAAGGCTGGGAGATAGAGAAGACTTCCTAGGGTCTGTCTAAGACTTTGGACTCTCTGAATCACCTATGTGCAATTAATAGCCCACCTGATATTGCTGATGAACAAAGATGCAAAAATCCTCAACAAAATACCAGCAAACCAAATTCAATAACACCTTCACAAGGTTATTCATCATAATCAAGTGGGATTCATCCCAGGAATGCAAGGATGGTTCAACATATGCAAATTAATCAATGTGATACATTATATTAACAGAAAGAAGGACAAAATCCATATGATCATTTCAATTAATGCTGAAAAAGCATTTGATAAAATACAACATCCCCCCATGATTAAAACTCCCAAAAAACTGAGTATAGAAGGAACTTACCTCAACACAATAAAAGCCACATATGACAGACCCACAGCTAGTATCATACTGAATGTGGGAAAACTGAAAGCCTTTCCTCTAAGATCTGGAACAAGACAAGAATGCCCACTTTCACTACTGTTATTCAACGTAATACTGGAAGTTCTAGCTAGAACAATCAGACAAAAGAAAGAAATAAAGACCATCAAAACTGGAAAGGAAGAAGTCAAATTATCCTTGTTTGCAGATGATATGATATTATATCTAGAGAAACTAAAAACTCCACAAAAAATAGCTGCTGGAGCTCATAAACAAATTCAGTACAGTTGCAGGATACAAAATCAACATACAAAAATCAGTAGCATTTCTATATGTCAACAATAAACAATCTGAAAAAGAAACCAAAAAAATAATTCCATTTACAATAGCTGCAAATAAAATAAAATACCTAGGAATAAACTTAACCAAAGAAGTAAAAGATCTCTATAATGAAAACCATAAAACATTGATGAAAGAAGTTGAAGAGGACACACACACACAAAAGGAAAGATAGTCCATGTTCATGGGTTGGAAAAAATCAATATTGTTAAAATGTCCATACTACCCAAAGCAATCTACAGATTCAATGCAATCCCCATCAAAATACCAATGTAATTCATCCCAGAAATACAAAAAGAATCCTAAAATTTATATGGAACCACAAAAGACCCAGAATAACTGAAGCCATACTGAGCAAAAAGAACAAAACTGGAAGAATCATATTACCTGACTTCAAATTATACTATAGAGCTGTAGTAACCAAAATAGCATGGTACTGGAATAACAACAGACACAGACCAATGGAACAGAATAGAGAAATCAGAAATACATCCACACATCTATAGTGAACTTACCTTCAACAAAGGTGCCAATAACATACAGTGGGAAAAAAGACAGTCTCTTCAACAAATGGTGCTGGGAAAACTGGATATGCAGAAGAATGAAACTAGACCCTTATCTTTCACCATATACAAAAACCAAATCAAAATAGATTAAATACTTAAATCTAAGACCTGAAACTATAAAACTACTAAAAGAAAGCATTGGGGAAAGTCTTCAAGACATTGGTCTGGGCAAGGACTTCTTGAGTAATACCCCCAAAGCAAAGGCAACCACAGCAAAATTGGACAAATGGGATCACCTCAGGCTAAAAGCTTCTTCACAACAAAGAAAACAATTAACAAAGTGAAGAGACAACTTACAGAATGGGAGAATATATTTGCAAACTACCCATGTGACAAGGGATTAATAACTAGATTATATAAGGTGCTCTAACAACTCGATAGGAAAAAATCAAATAATCAGATTAAAAATTGGACAAAGGATCTGAATAGATATTTCTCAAAAGACAACATACAAATGACCAACAGGTATATTAAAAAATTGTCAACATTATTAGTCATCAGAAAAAATGCAAATCAAAACTACAATAAAATATCATCTCACCCCAGTTAAAATTGCTTTTACCAAAAAGACAGTGTATGAGTGCTCCTCTCTCCGCATCCACACCAACATGTATTGTTTTGGGACTTTTTGATAAAGGCCATTCTCACTGGAGTTAAGTGATATCTCATTGTGGTTTTGATTTGCATTTCCCTGATGATTAGAGATGTTGAGCATTTTTTCATTTGCTTGTTGGCCATTCTTATATCTTCTTTTGAAAAATTTCTATTCATGTCCTTTGTCCACTTTTTGATAGGGTTGTTTTATTTTTTCTTATTGATTTTCCTGAATTCTAAATAGATTCTTGTTATCAGTCCTTTTATCGGATGTGTAGCATGCGAAAATTTTTTCCCATTCTGTAGGTTGTCTGTTTGCTCTCGTGACTGTTTCTTTGGCTGTGCAGAAGCTTTTTAATTTGATCAGGTCCCATTTATTTATTTTTGTTGTTGCTGTGATTACCCTAGGGGTCTTCTTCATAAATTCTTTGCCTAGGCCAATGTCTATAAGAGTCTTTCTGGTGGGACTGCAAACTAGTGCAACCCCTGTGGAAAGCAATATGGAGATACTTTAAACAGATACAAGTAGACCTACCATTTGATCCAGCAATCCCATTATTGGGCATCTACCCAAAAGAACAAAAGACATTCTGTTACAAAGACATCTGCACCCGAATGTTTATAGCAGCACAATTCACAATTGCAAAGATGTGGAAGCAATCCAAATGCCCATCAATACACGAGTGGAGTAGTAAAATGTGGTATATGTATACCATGGAGTATTACTCAGCTATAAGAAATAATGGTGATATAGAATCTCTTTTGTTCTGCTGGAGAGAGTTGGAACCCATTCTATTAAGTGAAGTATCCCAAGAATGGAAAAACAAGCACCACATGTACTCACCAGCAAATTGATTTCCCTGATCATCACCTAAGTGCACATTTGGGAATTACACCTATTGGGTGTCGGGCAGATGTGGGGGATGGAGGGAGGGGATGAGTGTATTCCTACATAATGAGTGCAATACGCACTGTCTGGGGAATGGACACACTTGAAGCTCTGACTGGGGGGGGATTGAGGGGCATGGGCAATATACATAACCTAAACTTTTGTACCCCCATAATAAGCTGAAATAAAAAACAGAAAAAAAAAGACAGGAAATAATGAAAGCTGATGAGGATGCGGAGAAAGGGGGACCCTTAGACACTGTTGGTGGGAATGTAAATTAGTGCAACCACTGTGAAAAACAGTATGGAGGTTCCTCAAAAAAAAAATGAGAATAGAACTACCATATGACCCAGCAATCCCACTGCTGGGTATATATTCAAAAGAAAGAAAATCAGTATATTGAAAAGATACTTGCACTCCCCCCATGTTTATTGCAGCACTAATCACAATAGCCAAGATATGAAATCAACGTAACTGTCTATCAACAGATGAAAACATAAAGAAATTGTGGTAAATATATACAATTGAATATTATATAGCCACAAAAAGAATGAAATCCTGTCACTTGCAACAACATAGATGGAACTAGAGAACATTATGTTAAGCCAAGCACAGAAAGAAGAAATCTTGCATGTTCTCACTCATATGTGGGAGCTAAATATTAAAAACAATTGATCTCATAGAGACAGAGAGTAGAATGATGGTTACCAGAGTATGGGAAGGTTAGCAGGCGGAGGGGTGGATAAAGTGAGGATGGTTAATAGGTGCAAAAATGTAGTTAAATAAGTAGATAGAATGAACAATATTTGATAGCAAAGCAAAGTGACTGTAATCAATAATAAGTTAGGGTATACCTGAAAATAACTAAAAGAAATGCCTGAGGTGATGGATACTCCAATTACCCTGATTTGATTAATTCACATTGTATGCCTGTATCAAAACATCACATGTACCCTATAAAGATATACAACTATTATGTATCTATAATAATTTAAAATAAAAATTAAAAATTAAAAAATAATAATAAATAATCTTTTGAAAATAAATTATATTGTTTCTAATATGGTTTAAATGAATGTTTATTTTAAAATAAAAGTTTCTAAGAGCTTAAAAAAATAGCACACCTGGATTCTTAAAACATGATGGGGATATAAAATGTACAGAAATGAGTAGACAAACCAATCTTTGCATTAAGAATCTGACTCGCTAATGAAAAAGTTATTTCTTAGCCAGACTTGGTACCCCCTCCTTCCCTTACACAAAGAGTAGCAATACCAGATGCTGACCTCTTCCCTCAAAGTGATTTCCCAAAACTTTCTGCTCCATACTTTCTCCTGCCTCCTCCCTCCTTTCCTTCCCTCCCTTCTCTCGAATCTCATTGGCACTGACCCCAGAATGCTCCTCCTAGAAGGGAGGGCACACTCACCTCACACTTCTGTTTCCACTAGTTTTCAAGCATATCCCACCCTGCTGTTCTGAGCCAAATAACTCCTTCCATCCTCTAACCTGAAGGGACCACATTGCCCCACCCTGTTTTGGATTTCCAAGAACAAGTGGGGAAACTCACCCCTCCCTGTTTTCAGATGGGGCATTTATAAACTATACTATAGAAATATTGTGCTGGAGCTGGAGCCAGAGAACCCTAGGAAACTAAGAAGTCCTGCTTGAAACAGAAAAAGTAGACAGCTCTTCCCATTGTGGTCTTCCTGACATGCTAATGAAATGTCTCTCCCAAGGACATGGTGGGATGTGGTGCAGGGCAAAGAATACTAAATGGGAAATCAGAAAACCTGGGCTTCATATAGTTCCCAGTTCTGGTCAGTCTCACCCTGGTCTGAATCTGTTTCCTTCTTCTGTAAAGAAAGGCTATGATAACATCACAAAAATAGAGCCTATGGATGGAGTGACACAACACTGCCTGTGAAAGAGTCTTGCCAAAAATTGAATCTGAATCTGATCAAGTCATTCGACTTTTAAAATTTTTTTTTTGTTACTTCAAAGGATTACAAGAGTACAAATATTTTTGCTTATGTGGATCACTTTTATAATGCTTGAGTCATGGTTATAAGCATAGACTTCTTAATTTACAGTACATAGAACAGAGCAGAACAAGTACATCAAAAGGGATGTAGTCAGTAAAATGCAGACCCGGTTATAGGAAACACTAAAGGACAAACCAACCAATTTCTTCAATAAATACATTACAAGGAGGGACAGAAAGAGGCAGAGGGAAGGAGGGAAAAGGAAGGAGAAACAGGAAGAGGGTTAGGAAAGGAAGGGGACAGAGAGAAAAGGAGGAAGAGAGAATGCGAGAAGGAACCTAGAACATAAGCTTAACGGAGACTTAAGAGACATATCAGTCATTTGTAATGTATAGATCTTATTAGGATCCTTATGGGAACATAACTGTTTAAAAATTACATTTTGAGATACTCAGGGAAATGTGAACACTGAATACTGTATGATATTAAGGAATTATTCTTAAGTATAGGCTTAGGTTTGATGATGGTATTATAATCACAATTTTTAGAGTCCTTATAATTTAGATATAAATACTATTTTCAGATAAAATGATATGACATCAAGGATTTGCTTCAAAATAATACATGGATGTGTGGTGAGGGAGTGGATGGAAGAATAGATAAATTACTAATTGTTGAAAATGCATAATGGGTATATAGGAGTTCACTATAGTATTTTCTATACTTTTGTATGTGATCGAAAGTCCCCACAATAAACAAAAAATGTTTAAGAAGAGGAGGAATAGGCTGGTACAGCAATTTTGAAGAGTCCCAGAGTTCTAAGAGCACACTTGGAGGCTACTCTGAGGTGAGATGGTGCACGTATGAGGGTAGGGGCATCTAAAGCCCATCCCTGCTTCAATCTTAGCAATGTCATTTTGATATATTTTCTAGATAGCTTGAACATTCTATTTTTGGCAACCTAGGCCTACTTGAGCTTGTCTTGAGGTCATCCAAGCCACTTACACTTTAACCTAAGGGAGATCTTTCAAACTTTCCAATACAAACAAAAGTAGAAAAAACAGCATAAACAGTGTTTTTCTCAGCCCCTATTCCTAGACTGCTCTGAAGCCTGGAGGCCCTGAAATTTATTGCCTACTGAATCACTTGTCTCCAGGACCTCTGTCTAGGTTCTAGACACAGGCTGTGAGTGTGAAGAATGTTACTTCCAGTCTGCCTCACAGAGCCCTCCCTCATTACCAGGCCTCCTTCTCTCCCCCGGTGAATAAGGTACACCATACCGCCAACCTGGATGATTCATTCCTCAGGAGCCTACCTTCCCCTACCCCCCTACCCCAGTAATTTTCCAGAACCAATCATCATGGTTGTGTTTAAAATGCCTTTCATATACAATATAATAAGAAGTCACAATTTCCAGGAATAGGAAAGCTAGAAAGACTTTAGGGGAGGTCAGAGGTCACAATTTTGTGTGAAGCCTACCCTGACTGGGAAATAAAGGACTGGGAGACATGGAGTGTGCTGTGACCCTACCTCAGGCAGGCATATTGTTAAATATTGGTCTGTTGAGCTGGAAGTCAGCTGTGGATGCTGAGCTGGGAGAAAAAGGACCCTCTCAGAGGGTGAGTGGGTCAGAAGGTGGTCCTCAGTGAAAGGAAAACCCTGTCAGACTACCCTTGTCATTCTCCAACTCCATAGTCATCTCCCATCCTATGATTCCCCTAAAATAGAAATAAAAACAATTATGAGAGACAACTCTAAAACCCCTGAAGGGGAAGCCTCAATTATTTTGAGGTTCTTGAGAGTCAGTCAGAAAGAAGCTAGGATGCTGGGGTGGGGCTAGTCTGCCAGCCACCTTCTCTGAACTACACTCCAACCCTCTGAGGGACAAATCTACGTCTTTCCAGAGAGGTATGTGTCCTCTCATCCCTGCTCCCAGCACTAGTCTTTGACTTAAAGCCATCAGCCTTCTGCAAAATCCAGCAAGCATACTGTGATCTTTACAACGAATATGAAATGACAACTTTCACCTTCTCTCCAAATTTACTGTTGCAGAATGTCAAGTTAGAGGGTATATTTCCCAACCTGCCCCCATCCTAGTCTCTCTTCATCGCCAGCAATAAATGCTTTCCAAACAGTTTGGGTTGGGGAAGCCTGACAGGGCATTGTTTCAGTGTGCCAGGCTCTAATGAGATGAGAGGCTCTGCTTTTCAGGGCTTGGGGCTTCTCTTCAAGCCCTCTCCTCTCTCATCTGGTAGAGGTAACAGGGATGCAAATCCAGCCCAGCTCCAAACACCAGATACTCAGGCTCCTACAGAGAAGGAGCATCTTTTTCTGGTGTTGGAACCCAAGATTCCCTCCTGTCTGGGCCCCAGGCAGCTGCTGGGCATTTATGCATACAGGGACCACTCCACTGGTAAGTAAAATCCACAAACAATCCAAAAACCTCATTTCAGCTACTACCATATTATCAGACCTTCCTTCCCTATTATAGCTTTCTTCTTTTTACTTTTTATTATAGAACTTTTGAAACATACACACAAATAGAATCATGTAGTGACTCCTCACATACCCATTGTCCAGCTTCAATAGTTGGCAACTCATGGCCACTTTTGCTTCAAATTTTCTTTCTGGAGTATTATAAAGCAAAATCCTAATATACAATCATATCATTTCACCCATAAATACTTCAGACTATGCCTTTTATACATTCTTTGTAACCAAAGATGAACAAAAGATATAAAAGACATCTTTAGAGGTATAACAATTCTGGTCTCAGCTTTGACACTGGCACAAACTCTAATTTTGGCAAAGTTCTTTTCCCTCTTTAGACTTCAATTTCATCATCTGCATAATAGGGTAGATGAGATGGGAGCTGTGTGTGTGTGTGTGTGTGTGTGTGTGTGTGTGTGTGTGTGTGTGTCGTGGGGGTGGTGCACTAAGCTAATACTTCTCAAGTTTTAAGGTATATAAGAGCTCCCTGCTAAAATGGAGATTGCAATTCAGTAAGTGTGAAGTACAATCTAGGAGTATGCATTTCTAAGAAGATCCCAGGTAATACAACTGCTGCTGACCCATGGACCATGCCTTGAGTAATAAGGCTAAATTATATCAAAGTCAGGGGCCTTCCAAGTTATACAATTCCACAAGTCCAAAATTTCTTATAATTTTGTCCATCTTTCTGTTCCCAGGTGGGAAGCATGCTTTAAATACTCCCAAAGTGGGCCAATTTTAAAATCCTCAAGTGAAGGTTTGCATGCACCTCTAATCATTGGTTCCAGGCAGCAGTGAGCTGAAGCCAGCTCATACCAACTCTCAAGAGCTGATTGATATTTTTAGGAAATTGGTGAATCAGCTGTTAAAACATACAGCCAGTATTAAAAATTAAATTAACATCCATGATCATAGCAGCATTATTCACAATAGCCAAGAGAAGGAAGCAACCTAAATGTCCATTGACAGATAAATGGATAAGCAAAATGTGGTATATACGTACAATGAAATAGTATTCAGACTTAAAAAGGAAGGAAATCCTGTCACATGCTAAAACATAGATGAACCTTGGGGACATTATGCCAAGTAAAATAAACCAGTCACAAAAAGATAAATACTGTATGATTCCACTTATATGAGGTATCTAAAATAGACAAATTCATAAAGGCAAAGCATAATAGTGGTTATCAGAGGCTGGGGGTAAAGAGAAGTAGGGGGTTATTGTTTAATGGGTATAGACTCTCAGTTTTGCAAGGTGAAAAGTTGTGGAGAGCTGTTTCACAGCAATGAGAATATACTTAACACCACTATGTTTTTACCACGATTAATTTTAATTAAATTATATAAACTTATAATTATGTTAGGAACAAGGATAATAAATATTCAAAATTCATCATTTCCAAAATATTTTACTACGTTTTACTATTATCTGTCATAGTATTACTATGTTATACACATATGTATTATATATGTAATATATAAAAAAAATCTGTACTATTGTATTTGCATGGCCAAAATACTCTATAATAGTGTGCTACTCTGCATTTCTTCCTAACTCTGCATTCAGTAACATGAAATTGGCAAACACTACAAGTTAGGTTTCTCCTTCTCCTCCATTTCCTGCAGAGATATTGTTAAATTATCTAGCAGCCCACTGATTCAGGGCCTAATACACTTTCACTGCTAGTAGATGCTTTCTCTAGAGTTACCCCAAATCCCACCTGCTGCACTTTAAAATTTCTTTTCCAGAATGAAGGTGGAAATCAAGTCTTACTTA
The DNA here is from genome assembly GCF_020740605.2 of Lemur catta. Taxonomy (NCBI): domain Eukaryota; kingdom Metazoa; phylum Chordata; class Mammalia; order Primates; family Lemuridae; genus Lemur; species Lemur catta. The sequence goes on along the minus strand of NC_059155.1, from coordinate 52,563,797 downwards.
AAGCATGGCATTAAAGTGACCTTCCACCCACCATAGTGAGAAAGGAAGAGGCTTAGAACAACTCATTATCCAATGGATATTAATTGTGCACCTCCATGTGCCAGACTCTGAAATAATTGCTAAGAATTTAGATAATCCACACGTGACAGAATTCACCTCTGATGAATAATCTGACACTGACCAAGACTGGCTCTAAGACTTCTATGCAATAATTTTCTGCCTGAGTGGTTTCATCTTAGCATAGAAAGGGCATTGGGCCAAGATACTTGGGCTCAAATCTTAGGTTTAACACTAGCTGTGGGACCTTAAACAAATTATTTCACCTCTCTATGCCTCAGTTTCCTCATTTGTAACATAGGGGTGGCAGGATAACCATCATCATCATCATCATGACAGCTAACACATATGCTCACTATGTGCCAGGCACTATTCTAAGGGCTTTATGTAAATTCACTCATTTAATCCTCACAACAAACCTAGGAAGTAGCTACTATTAGTTTCATTGCCATTTTACCAATAAGAAAACTGAGCCATTGACAGGTGAAGTAGTTTGCCCAAAATTACAACAGTTAGTAAGTGAAGGGGGTTAATTAAATGACTTCCCAGTTCAAAGAGTCACTCAATTCTATTCTATTCTAAAGAAGACATTTCCAAGCTGGGAGCCCTGATTAGGCCTCAAGGCCATACCCCAATGTTAAACCTGGGTCAGAGGGCAGGGCCTCTGAGATCTGAAAAGTGGTGAGGATATACTTGGGTCCCCTGAGACCTGAGAAATGAAGCCTGGACTACTCTGTCCAAATTGGAATAGGAAATCCAGAAGGCAGGACAGTTGGTGGAAAGTCTCCTTCTACAGCTTCAGTCTAGAGACAGAACAAGCACATTTTTGTAAGCAACCCAGGCTCTAACAGGCTCCATCAAAAGTTTTATGTGGCATGTTCTCAGGGCTGATGTATGGAACCAAGCAGGGTTGGAAGACTGGTTCTATACTGTTTCTTGATGGAATCATTCATAATTTGTTCTCTGGATTTGAGTCATTTGTAGCCATTTCTCTTGACCCATGGAGACCCCAAGTGACAAAATGATAGGTGTGCCTAATTGGAATCTGCAGAGGATTCACTGTTCCACTGAAGGACAAAAATGACACAAAGCTACATGTCAGGAACTTGATTGCCATTTGGCCAAAAGCTTTCATGAGCCATTCCCCAGCTTTCTCTCTTGAGGACAGCTTCCTCACTTGGTCCCTTGCTTTCTTGCCTCCAACCCGAAACTTATTTCCAAGTACCACAACAACCTAGAGAGCCATTGCAATGCTCATTAAAAAATCTTTTCTCACTAGTTCTTCTGCCAAAATGACCCAGGGAAAAGTACTATGCCCACATGTAATAATAAGAAAAATATCAAAATTAAAGAGATTAAAAATCAGCTTGTTCCCAAAGGCCCCAGTACTATTTCACCCAAAGTGAAACTCTGTGAGAGGCCAGAATATTAGCCACCAAGTGACCCCAATATCTTCCAGTCCAGAAGACAGAAAGCTAGAAAAGACTTTGAGGTATCATCTGGTTCAGCCCCCTATTTCCAGTTTAGTGAATAGACCAGAGGTCAGTTCACTTATAGGGGCTTTTCTGAGGGTTTTGGTGACAAATATGCTTTGACCACATATTGGCTTATTGACCATCTTCCTAAGGCATGACATAGGTTATGTTCATTCCACTGGGGAGACTCTATCATGTTTCAGCTCTCCCTTGGTCCCCTGCTATATTATGATTATCATTTTATCTTCTATATTGCTACTGCTGTTTGGAAAATGATTACTTTGTGGAGAGCATCAAGCAGGGGCTAGTCCCTATGGTATTGTACAGCTCTGAGATCTAGTATATCCTCTATTTGAAATTTTCATTGACAACAAAAACAAAGCTGGAAACCAGATATCTACTCTTGGGAGCTTGTAATTCTTTCTTTTATTCTTTCTAACTCAAATCTAGCTAAGGACCCCATAAGGTCACTCTCTAGCACATAGAAATGCATGACTGCACCAAATAAGGGCAGTGTGATGGAGTGGAATGAGCACAGACTTTGGAAATAGGCTTTTGGAGCCTCAGGTTCCTCATCAACAAAATTAAAGTAGTATATATAAAGGGCCTGGCATGGAATAGGAATTTGAAAAGCATACCAGTTCTTCTTAGCAAATGACAGTCCAGTACAGGAGCGATTATTTTCACCTTTCCTTCAGTGGGGCTCCTCACCTCAATCCCACCCCAAAGGCTGGGAGGACATTAGAGCCTTTCTAGCCTGAGCCTTCCATTTATTGTTCTTTCTCTTTCTTTTTTCCTGTTTTATTTCCTTCCAATCCCTCCCCTCCTCCTCTTTCATTCCTTACCATCCCCTTCACTTTACTTCTTTTTCTTCCCTCTTTAACTAACAAAGTGAGTTCTGTTTGCATACAGCAGGTGATAAAATCCAATTCAGCCACATGGCAAATGATTGCCAAGTGGATCTAATGGTTTGCAGGCCTTTTTCCTGCTGTGGTATGTGATTATTATTTTGATTAAGTCTTTTGAGAAAACAGTGATAACTAAGACAGATCCACCAATGTATACCCATCCCACAGGCCTTTGCTTAGCAAGTGTCTTGACCTTCTCTAGCAGTCATGCCACTCCCCCACCCCAAGATTGGAGAGCCAGAAAAATTAGCTCCCAATGTTATAACACTCTGTATTGGGGAGGGGAGTAGGTGAAGGGAGGAGGGAAGAATAGAGTCTCTGTAGCTAAAAGGGTTATATAAATTACCTAGCTAGGAGGCCATTTCTAGGAAGAAAGTGATGATAAAAATAGGCACTTGTTTTTTTTTTTTTTTTTTTGGCAGGATCCTGCTCTCTCACCCTGGCTAGAGTGCCGTGGTGTCAGCCTAGCTCACAGCAACCTCAAACTCCTGGGCTCTAGCAATTCTTCTGCCTCAGCCTCCCAAGCAGCTGGGACCCCAGGCATGCGCCACCATGCCTGGCTAATTTTTTCTATATATTTTTAGTTGTCCAGCTAAGTTCTTTCTATTTTTTAGTAGAGACAGGGTCTTGCTCTTGCTCAGGCTGGTTTCGAACTCCTGAGCTCAGACGATTCTCCTGCCTCACCCTCCCAAAGTGCTAGGATTACAGGCGTGAGCCACTGAACAATAGTCACTTGTAACTGAAATGAAGCTACACCCAGGTGTAGCCAGGTGGCTTAAAGTCATCTGTTTCCTTCTTCTTGTACTGATACAAACAAGTTTCTGCTACAGTTGGTACCACAAAGGCAACTGAACAAGGATAGGACAGTGCCAAGCAAGACCCAAGTACATCTGCAAAGGAGCTGTCAGCAGAATGCCAACAGCAACAGCTACTGCTACTGCATTTTGGGGACTGATGTCAGAAGTGGAGAAAACAGGACTGAATTCCTAGAACACATGAGGATTTTTGGGCTCAGGTGGAGTTTGTTGGACTGCGTATTAATTAGTTCAGGCTGCCATAACAAAGTATCACTGACTGGGTGGCTTAGACAACAGAAGTTTATTGCCTGACAGTTCTGAAGGCTAGATGTCTGAAATCAAGGTGTTGGCAGTGTTGATTCCTTCTGAGGGCTGTGAGAAAATATCTGTTCCAGGCCTTTCCCCCAACTTCTGGTGGTTTACTGGCAATCTTTGGTATCTGTTCGCTTGTAGATATCTGCCTTCATCTTCGCATGGCATCCTCCCTGTGTACATGTCTATCTCCAAATACCCCCTTTTTATAAGGATACCAGTTATACTGGATTAGAGGCCTAACCTACTCTTATATGTCTTTATATTAATTAATTACATCCCCCACAACCTTATTTCTGAATAAAGTCACATTCTGAGGTACTAGAGATTGAAACTTCAACATGTGAATGGAGGGAGGCACAATTCAACCCATAACAGGCTGGAAAGATCAAGAGGCAGGGGTGGTAATGCCTGGCCTAGGAGGTATAAACAACACTCTGTTATGATTATTAGTTATAAGAATAGGCACTGTCATTTATTGAGTTATGTGCTAGGTACTCAGCTGTGTTGTTTATATTTCTTTTTCATTAATTCCCACCACATACTTATGGAGTAGGTACTTATCCCTGTCTTAGTTTGCCCTGTTATAACAAAGTACTATGGACTGGGTGGCTTATGTACAATAGAAATGTATTTCTTACAGTTCTGGAGGCTGGAAGTCTGAGATCAGGGTGCCAGCATGGTTAGGTTCTGGTGAGGGCCCTCTTGTAGGTTGCGGATGGCTAACTTCTCATTATATTCTCAAATTGTGCGAAAAACACTAGAGAGCTCTTTCAGGTCTCTTTTATAAGGGCACTAATCCCATTCATAAGGGCTCTACTCTCATTACATAAATCACCTCCCAAAGACCCTACTTCCTAATACCATCACATTGGGGGTTAGGATTTCAACATATGAATTTGAGGTGTACACAAACATTTAGTTACCACTTTTCAGTTGACAAAACTGGGGCTGCAGAAGAGGAAGTGACTTGCTGCATAGAGAGAAATTGACTTGACCCAGGCCTTATGTCTAGTAAGTAGCAGAGTGAGATTTGAACTCAGGTCCATATGATGCCAAAGAATCTCCCAAATGTTCTTCCTACCATATACTCTTGCTAATTGGGAAGCCCGAACTTTCCCCATTTCAGGGCTTGAAACACCAAAATCTGCAGAGAAGTTCTTCCTAATTTCAGGACTGATGAGGCTGGTTCAGGGTGGCTGCAGCATTTTCTCTGAAGACCTTTAAAAGCAAGATAGCTCTCTGCCAGAGCTGTATAAGATGGGAAGCTATGTAAAGGTGGGGGTATGGGCAAGATGATCTCCAGAGAGTCATGTCAGGAATAGTGGTGGGTAGGGGTGAGGAGGAGGAGAGAGCTCAGAGGAACTAGTACTGTTAGTTCATGTTCATATAGCACTTACTACATGCTAGGTACTGTCTTAAGTACTTTATAAATATTTTCTTATTTAATCATCAAAACAAACCCATGAGGCAGGTTCCATCTTTGTCCTTGGTTTATAAATAAGGGAACCGAGGTACAGATAGGTTAATTAACTTTTCTAAGGTTTGGCACCTAATAAAATATTAAGGCTGGGATTTGAACCCAAGCACTTTGTCTCCAGCCAACCCCAAATAATTTGCTTTTCTCTGATTGAACAACCCAATCAAACTCACTGCCATGCTGTGACCTACATTTTACCCAGTGCCGCTTATATTAACATGTATTAAAGTGTCTCCCTTCATCTTCACAACAGCCACATGAGGTAGCCATGTGATCAGTGCCATGTGGCAGCAGACAAACCAAGGCCCCGAGAGGTTGGATGAAATGTCGAAAGTTACAATCACAAATGAACATATTTTTTAATTTTTATTTTTGGAATTATAAATTGACAAATTATAGTTGTATATGTTTATGGGGTGCAAAAAAAAAACATAGCCAGGTCTGGCTTACCCCAACACTAAGCAGCTCTGTGTCTCACTGCCTCAAGGTCTGCTGGCTGATTGATAAAGCAGCTCCTGCCAAAGTGAGAAAGCCCATAACAGGTATGATTATCCCCTAAGATGTATTAATATATGTATTTTAACAGGGATTCCTGGAAACACAAACCCTTACTCCAGAGTAAAAAAACTCTTTGTTAGAAATTTCAGTTTTGGGGGCAAGACAGACTGCTTAATGGAACACACCTTTTATGTGCAGATACTAAGAACTCTGTAGATTCAGTATGTACCTCTGTGTGGGGTGGATGATATTTCTATTAAATATATACACTAGCATTATTTCAAGGAATATTATAAATGAACTAAATGACTGTGCAAATGCTATCCAAAAGCAACATTTAACAGCTTTCTCTCGGAAAAGGGATACCAGCAAACCAACAAAGCTGATGCTTGTAGCATATCAAGGACAGTGTTTTCTGTCATATTAATGACTGACTGGGAGGCTGTAGCAGCCAGAGCTGTCCAGAAACCCCCATATGGGCAAATGGAAACTGATTTACCATCTTGGCTCCCAGGAATCTGTACAATCACCCTATAATTCTAAGGCCCAATATTTTCCCTTTATGGTCATCTCCCCCATGGGTCACTGATTCTGTCCCACACTCAAGGATACCAAGAGTTAGTAAAAAGACCCTTCTATATGGATCAGAAGATCTAGGTTTTAGTTGAGTTTCTGCTTTAGACCATGTGTGTCCTTGGGCAAGTTACTTGACTTCTCTGAATATCACTTACCCTCATCTATAAAAGAAAGGATCAAATGTGATTATCTGTGAGTTCCCTTCCATTTAGATAGGCTGGGTCTGATAACTAAAATAACTCCACATTCATAGCCTTTGAATCACTAATGGGTTGGATCAGAGAGGTATCATCTCCTAAAGGTCTGTTTAAATGCACCTGTAGGAAACAACTACTGGAGAGTGTTTGCAAGTAGACAATCTAGAGTAGCCTATTTTGGCCTGACCTAATGCTTATGGGTACAAGAAAATCCAATGCCTGGCTTGTAGAAACATTTCTAACTTTTCCAGCCAGGTCTCTATCTCCCATGAAGGCATCTCTCTTACAAACCTAGCAAATCCAAAGTGAATTTTGCTCCTCAATTCTTTACATCTTCCATTGCCTCTCTAGGTAACTCAGATTCAAGGTATAAGAAGCTCCTAGAACTGTGAGGTGAGGAAGGCTTTGAGCAGTGCATGTGGACAGATGGTTTGAGGCACAAATTTAAAAATCTGCTCTGTAGTGCTGGTCTTGGGCTAGGACAACTCTAGCATCTGGCAATCGATCCATCCATCCATGCATTCATCCAAACTATTTGTTGAGCAGCTATTATGTACTAGACACCATTTTAGGGTCTAGGGATTCAGCAAGGCCAAAGGATGAAGGTAGTTTGGTATAGTAAAAGACCACTGAACTGTGAGCTAGAGTATCTGAACTCAAGTCTAGTGCTACAATTTACTATCTGTGCAACTCTGGACAATTTGCCAAACCTGAACCTCAGATTTATCAGCTATTAAATGAGCTTAAAATATTTAATATAGATGATCACTGAAGAAGTTTCCTTCTAGGTCTAACTTCCTATTTAACAATATAAATACAGAGGTAGTACAGTGAAATTAATAAGGATATGGACTATAGAGTCAGTCTGTTGGGCCCAAATTCTTGCTTTACCACTTACTAGTTATACAGCCTGGGCCAAATTGTTTAAACTCCGTGTGCTTGTTTCCCTATGTATGGAATATTAATAATAATAGTACTACTTACCTCAAAGGGTTGCTGTGAGATTAATAAGTTTATGTACATAAAGTGCTTACAATGATATCTGGCAAGTACTAAGTGTTCTGTTAGCTATTATTAAGATCCTGACAGTGCTTTTGGCTACCTGAGGGTTAACCACTAGCCCTTATGTGGGATGGGGAAAAAACAGAGAAAACTCCTGAAACTTAGCAAATGGAGGGGGAGCTTAATATAATTTACTTTTCCAAATGGTTATTGCTGTTTGATTATGAAGAGGCATGAGGCTTCCACCTCAAAGATATTCCTCCCTCCCTCCTAAAGGGCATTAATAATATGCCAATTGTATTTAGGTAATTACCACACCACCAGTCAGAGTCAAAGCCAATTTTGGATCATGTCTTTGGGCAGCGGATGAGCCTCCATCTTCTCCAGGGCAGCTCTGGGGAAGCTGGGTCTAAAATCCAGGACGTTTGATTTTCCTCCCAACTAGAAGCACTTCTTAGAGTCTCCACCTTAGCTTCTGTGACTTCTTATTCCTTCTACCTGCCCATGCAAACTCACTCCTCAGAATTAACAGAGAGAAAAATATATATACTTATCGGGGGCCTACTATATAATTCATGCTTTGCTTTCATTAACTCAATGAATCTTTACAACAATCCAGAAAGGTATTGTCCCCATTTTTATAGCTAAAGAAACTGAGACTCAAAGAGGTTAAATAACTCACCCAAGTTACACAATTCATAAGTAGTGGAACCGGGGGCTCAGGAAGTTTTGCATTCCTGCCCCATTCCCTTCCACTAAATTATGATAGCACTCACCTGTTATTGTGACAATAAAAAATGCACCCCCATTTCCAAACTCTCCCCATACATTCCACTAAGAAACACTAGTGGACTCTGTACCAGTGGCCTTCTTGGGATAGGGCTAGGCAGGAGCTCTCTGAGGCACTGGAGTTTATTGTGCTTTTTCTTCAATTTGGGCTCTCAAACCAAATGCAATCATTTTTTCTTGTGAGACTAATTATGATAATATGGCACTCTACCATTTTAACCTGAACATTAACTTTTAATTTGCTCATGATATTTAAATGGAAACTGGACATCTCTTTATTGGCAGCTCATCACTGAAAGCAGCCTATAAGAAGCCTGAGGAAAGCAGTGTGGTGTAGTCTAAAGAACAGGGGTTTAGTTGCCAGAGAGACCAATGGTGACAAGGATAAAGTTAGAAAATATGGGACCATTCCTAGCCATCACCCTCAGTTGCTGTATAACACAGAGGGTTACTTCCCTTCCATTATGGTTTGAATATTTGTTCCCTCCAAAACTCATGTTAAAATTTAATCCCCAATGTGGCAGTATGAGAGGTGGGGGCCTTTAAGTGGTGATTAGGTCATAAGGGCTCTCCCCTCATGAATGAATTAATTTATTCATGAAATAATGAATTAATAGGTTAATGGGTTATCTTGGAAGTGGGACTGGTGGCTTTATAAGAAGAGGAAGAGAGATTTGAACTAGCATGGTCAGTCCCCACCACCTCAGAACTCTGCAGAAAGCACCCACCAGCAAGAAGGCCCTCACTAGAAGTAGCCTCTCAACTTTGGACTTCTCAATCTCCATAACTGTAACAAATAAATTCATTTTGTTTATAAATTACCCAATTTTAGATATTCTGTTATAAGCAATAGAAAACAGACTAAAACATCTTTGTATCTTTGATTGCCCAGCTGTCCAAAGGGGAAAGTAAGCCCTGTTTCCCTCTATCACCACCACCCCCCTTCACAGTAGTGTGAGGATTTAAGAGCTAGTAGATGTGTACATGCAAACCTAAGTGCTGTGCCTGGACCAATGGAACAGAATAGAAAACCCTAAAATAAATCTATGCATTGTGTTCAAAAGACTTGGGACAAAGGTGTCAAGCACACACAATGGGGAAAAGCACAGTCTCTTTAATAAATGGGTGCTGGGACAATGGGATATCTATATGTAGAAGAATGAAATTAGACCTTTATCTCATACCATGTACAAAAATCAACTCAAAATGGATTAAAGACTTAAACATGAGACTTGAATTTATAAAAATACTAGAAAAAACATAGGGATAAAGCTCCATGACATTGGTATGAGAAATGATTTTTTAAATATGAACTCAAAAGCACAGGCAACAAAAGTAAAGGTAGACAAATGGGACTACATCAAACTACAAAGCTTCTGCACAGCCAAGGAAACAAAGTGAAGAGACAACCTATGAATGGGAGACAATATTTGGGAACCATAGATCTGATAAGAGGTTAATATCCAAAATATATTTTGAAAATTCAAACAACTTGATAGCAAGAAAACACCCAATTAAAAATGAACATGAATATATATTTCTCAAAAGAAGAAATACAAATGGCCAACAGGTATATGAAAAAATGCTCAAAATCATTCATCATCAGAGAAATGCAAATTAAAACCACAAGGAAATAGCACCTCACAACTATTAGACTGGCTATTATATAAAAAAGATAAGTACTAGCAAGGATGTGGAGAAAAGAAAACCCTTGCATACTGTTGGTGGGAAAGTAAATTAGTACAGCCATGAAAAATAGCATGGATGTTCTTCAATAATTTTAAAATATAACTATCATATGATCCAGGAATCCCACATCTGGCTATATATCCAAGGGAATTGAAATCAATATGCCAAAGAGATATCTGTACTCCCATGTTCATTGCATTATTCCTAATAGCCAAGATATGGAATCAAACTAAGTGTCCATAGCAGATGAATGGATAAAGAAAATGTGATATGCTATCCAGCTTTAATACAGAAGGAAATCCTGCCATTTGCAGCAGCATGAATGAACCTGGAGGACATTATGTTAAGTGAAATAAGCCAGGCACAGAAAGACAAATACAACATGATCTCACTTACATGAGGAATCTAAAAAAGTGAAACTCATAGAAGTAAAGAGTAGAATGGTGGTTATCAGGTGCTGGGGGTGGGGGAATGTTGGGGAGATATTGGTCAAAGGAGACAAAACTTCAGTTAGATAGAAGGAATAAGCTCAAGAGATCTATTGTACAATATGGTGACTATGGTTGATAATGTATTGTATACTTAAAAACCACTAAGAGTAGATTTTAAGTGTTCTCACTACAAAAAATAAGTATGCAAGGTAATACATATATTAATTAGCTTGATTTAGCCATTCAATAATGTATACATATTTTAAAACATCATAAGTGAAGTATTTTTTAATTTTTTTTAGTTTGATAATTGACAGATAAAATTGTGTATATTTATCATGTACAACAAGAATGGAAAAACAAGCGCCACATGTACTCACCATCAAATTGGTATTAATTTATCAACACTTATGTGCACATATAGTAGTAACATTCATTGGGTGTCAGGCAGGTGGGAGGGAGGAGGGGGCATGGGTATATTCACACCTAATGGGTACGGTGCACATCGTCTGGGGGATAGGCATGCTTGAAGTTCTGACTCGGGTGGGGCAAAGGCAATATATGTAAACTAAACATTCGTACCCCCATAATATGCTGAAAGAAATAAAAAGAAAAATAGAAAAAAGATCCTTAAGTGCTGTAAAAATGAGAGATTATTTATGTTCCTCTGGAAAAAACAGCCAGTGCCCCTTGTCATTGAAAGTCCGTGGTACTGTCCTGAGCCCTAGTAACATCCACCCAGCCTGAGCTAGCTAGTTTGAGGCTATTATCTTACACAGAACCTCACCAAAATCCTCCGCTTTGCAAATTCCAATCTGAAACCACCAGAGTGACCTCCCTATGCTTTCAAATTAGATGAGAGTGCTTCAATTTTCTCTAATGGATGTTCTGTCCCTTTTCCTGTGGTAATTAGCTGGTAGCAGGAAACTGGAGAGTGGAGGACAACATATTTCATTAACTAGAAAGCTATTTTGTAAAAGTTGGAGCTATAGAAATTATTCCCCTCCTAACAGTATGCCAGAAAAGTGTTTGCTGGCCACGTCTACCTGCACTCTTCCCTGCTATTATAGATCACAAAATTGCAGCATTTCCATTGTTTCTTGAAGTTAAACTTTCAACTCAATGCCTTGCACACACAGTAGGCTCTCAGCAAATGTTTGCTAATGGGCTGACTGATGTTATTCAAAACTGAACCATTATGTAAATGTATGTCCTTGGAGCTACACAAGACTGGAGTCTAAGAACTTGGCTTCATGCAGAAGGTAACCTGACATGACATGAATGTTGATAAACTTTTTGTTTGTAAACATTGTCCATTAGATCATATCTTCTTATCAGGGAGGGGAGTTCTTGAAACTATCTCTCAGATGCCAGTACTTGTTCAAAGAGTGGATTAAAATTCTTATGCCAAGTTTTAGTAGAGATCGAAGGAATTGTTTGGCTTGGCAAAAAGCTTCTAGCCCATGGTGTCTTTCAATTCACATGCTGTGAGGAGGGAAGAATGCCCTGTTTTCCCTGACTAATCCTATTCTCACTGTAAGCCCTGAAGTAATTAAAAGCTATGGAAGAATGGCCAACAAACATATGAAAAAATGCTCAACATCTCTAATCATCAGGGAAATGCAAATCAAAACTACAGTGAGATATCACTTAACTCCAGTGAGAATGGCCTTTATCAAAAAGTCCCAAAACAATAAATGTTGGCAGGAATGTGGAGAGACAGGAACACTCATACACTCCTGGTGGGACTGCAAACTAGGGCAACCTCTGTGGAAAGCAATACGGAGATACCTTAAAGAGATACAAGTAGACCAACCATTTGATCCAGCAATCCCATTATTGGGCATCTACCCAAAAGAACAAAAGAAATTCTATAAAAATGACATCTACACTCGAATGTTTATAGCAGCACAATTCACAATTGCAAAGATGTGAAAACAACCCAAGTGCCCATCAATACATGAGTGGATTAATAAAATGTGGTGCATGTATACCGTGGAAGTACTACTCAGCTATAAGAAACGATGGTGATATAGCACCTCTTGTATTTTCCTGGATAGACCTGGAACCCATTCTACTAAGTGAAGTATCCCAAGAATGGAAAAACAAGCACCACATGTACTCACCATCAAATTGGTTTCACTGATCATCATCTAAGAGTACATTTAGGAATAACATTAATCAGGTGTGGGGCAGATGTAGGGGGGGAGGGGATGGGTGTATAAATGCATAATGAGTGTGATGTGTACCGTCTAGGGGATGGACATGCTTGAAGATCTGATTTGGCGGGGAGGTGGGGGCAAGGGCAAGATATGTAACCTAAACTTTTGTACCCCCATAATATGCTGAAATAAAAAAATAAATAAATAATAATTTTTTAAAAAGCTATGGAAAATTAGAGCTGGCTGGTAGTTTAAAGGAAATTTAGTGGGAAAACTCACTGCTATGATTTGAATGTCTCCTCCAAAAGTCATATTGAAATTTAATTGTCATTGTGATAGTATTAAGAGGCGGGACCTTTAGGATGGATTAATGAGGTTATAATGGGAATGGGTTAGTTATCACAGGAGTTAGCTCCTGATGAAAGGATAAATTCGGCCCCCATTTTCTCCCTGTCACATGCACATTTTCTCTCCATGTGATGCCTTCTGCCATAGGATGACCTTTGCCAGATGCCAGTGCTATGCTCTTGGAGTTCCCAACCTCTAGAACAATAAGTCAAATAAATCTCTTTTCTTTATAAACTACCCAGTCTGTCATATTCTGTTATAGATAGCAGCAGAGAAAAGGAATAAAACATTCAACTTCTCATCAAAAGTCTAGATGAAATCCTTACCTATGAAAATAGGCCCCCCCTTCCCAGTAGGCTGGCAGGCCAGCTGTTGCCAGTTTGGGGATTAGAGCTGGCACTGGGCAGCTTGTGCCTTGTGTCATTGCCTCTTGCAGCCATTTTCTACTGGGCAGCCCCTGGAGCAGGCTGTTGAGCCTTTGAATTTGTCAGTCTACCTGTTAGGCTGGCCCCCTGCTGAGAACGTTCTCCTCTGTGTAAACTTGTCCAATTATCTCATTCTTTTTACTACCCACTGCTGTCCTGAAGCAATATTTGCCTGCTAATCAATAAATGAGGAAAAATTAAAGGGGTTGGGATTAGTTGGTGGGGAAGATAAAGAAGAAAGGAAAGGACATTTAACACTTTATTGAATTGAAAGCCATTTTTATTTATTATATAAAAAAACTGTGCTCAGTGAGAACAGAAAAAAGATAAACTGAACTAGGACTACAACTTTAAATATTTAAGTTATTATATATTTAAACAATCATCTTGGAAATTGAAATGAATGATGAGCAAGAGAGGAAAATTTCCCTGAAGCTATTTAGGCGATAGAGATGAGGGAAAGGTAGAGAAAGGCCCCCAAGAAGATGCTTCTGGCCCATTTCTGATGCTTACACAGCCCTTTACAGTTTAAAATGCCATTTCCCATGGACTCGGTGGAGAAATAAGGAAACTTAAAGAGACACTTCAGCCAGTCTGTAATTTCAGGTTCATGCTTACACTCTCCCAGATAAAGGGAAATCTATCCCATGTAAAAGACCTCAAGGGAAGAAAGTTCTAAGGCATCTCTCTCATTCATCTCAAAGTTTAACAAGCTCTCAATGTCAAGAAATGTTGCTTTATATTTATCCCACATTCTTCATATTAAGAATAATACATTTTCTCTTGTTCTAGTCTCTGGAGACAAAGGACAATCGGTCATGCATTTGAAGACCATTTTTCAATATCTCCACAGTCTCCTTTTCTCCAAGTTAAACAATCTCAGCTTCTTTAACCTTTCTTTGAAGGTCTTTCTAATGTCCTTTATGGCTCTCCTCTGGATTCCCTTCACTCTCTCTTCATATGCCTTTAAACGTGGACCTTCTAGTAAGTACTGAGTACAATTGAAAGCTTTCTATTCCAGTGATCAGACTGTTTTGCATATTCAGGTTGTTTCAACATTTGTGATAATAACCATGTTCCTGTTATTAGTCGCTGAGATTTTCTTCCATTATTTTTGCTAAGTAAATTACATTAAGTCAAATCATTGAAATATTATACAGCCACTGTAAGGATCATAATTATCAAGAGTATATAGCAACAGAGGGAGAAAAAGTTTATGTCTAGCATATGCATAAGTGACAAAAGGAAAATTACAAAATCATATGGCTTCTTATCTGTAGCCTACATAGTACTTTATATACCACTTCATTATATAACTTAATATTTTATATTCCTGTCACTTGTTTATTTGCCCATCCACCCCTCTAAGACAATGAGCCCTGAGGACCTAGGTAGTACTTGAGTCAACTCTGTTGTGCCAGCACTGGGTGCAGATCCTAGCAGAAAGTCGGTATTCAGATGTGTTTGCTAAATGAATGGATAAATTGGAGCCATATAAAAATACCTAAGCATGGAAATAGAAGCTTGGACATAATAGGAGGACATGTAAATAGCTGTGCTATGATGAAATTACAAGAGTTTTATTCTTCTCAAATTTCTTTCACCTATTGTTCTTACCTGGACAAAAAGGGAAGGAATGAAAATCAGGCTTAAAGTGTTCACTGAGGTGGAGGCAAGATAGCTGACTAGAGACAATGCTTGCCAGACCGTCCCAGAGGGGAGGAAGGGTTTCAGATAAAGCAGAGTGGAGAGGGGACACAGCTCAGGTGTAGGTCAAAGAGAGAAGTGCTGGAGCCTGCTGGGGACCTCATGGGGGAAAATCGTGAAGCAGAGAAGAAAGAGGATAAAGGGGCAAAAAGATACCGGTGAGGATCAAACCCAGAGAGGCTTGGAGCCCAGTAAAGAGGTAAGGGGGGATCCCTTTCTCTCTCCCATACTCCTTTGGTGATCAGCGGGCTACCAAGTTACTTGGAAGCTTTTCCACTTCCACAAACCCAAACACTTGGCAACCACAAAATTGTGGGGAGAACTTTTGTGATCCCAGAGCTTGGACGTTCCGTGTGGGAGTCCCCTCCAAGGAAGAGTGACCCAAGAGGTCAGAGAGCTGGCTTTCTTCCATTCAGACTCTTATCCTTCCCCACCCATTCCCCACCCACTGCAATGGGGAGAGCAGTTTGAGCCAAGCATTTGGGGAGTGGCCACCTCTCCCTAGCTGGTGCATCCTCAAATCTGAGGTTTCCATAGAGAGTAGGGACCACACCTTTCCCCGTAAGGACCTTCAGTGAACCTGGGGTGCCTGATCTAGGAGCATCCTGCCTGCCAGCATTTCTCAGAGATGCATGCCAGCAGCTCAGACACACAGGCTGGAACCTGTGCCCCAGGACTCGAGTCGATTGCTGGAGGACACAAAGGGGAGGTATGCAAGCTGGACTCAGGAGGTGAGGGAGCCCACATAGGCAGAACTGACAGGAGAATACTATGGGGGTCCAAGATGTGGCAACCTGGGAGAGTGTCCACCTCCACCATGGGAAAGCCATGCTGTTGGACTAGGGTGGGTCCTCCAGCAGGGAAGATCCCAGCCTGTGGTGCCATAGCAACCTAGCATGGCACATTCAGGCACCAAAGCTGTGAGGGAATTGTGTGTGACCCCTTCCTCATGAGCAGCCTTCCTGGTCTGGAGAGCCTGCCTTGGCCCTGCTTCCAGCAGCTTTCCCTAGCAGCTGGGAAAACAATCTTGGAGCCCTGCTGAGGCTCAAAGCTACATTGTCAAACTAGGGAGGGTCCCCTGGTGGGGAAGATCCCAGCCCGTGGGGCCGTAGCAACCAAGCGAGGTGCACTCAGGCACCCAGGCTATTGGGAAATTGTGGCTGCTTCCTCATGAGCAGCCTTTCTGACTGGAGAGCCTGCCTTGACTCTCCTCCCAGTGGCGCCCCCTAGCAGCTTGGAAAATGATCTCTGAGCCCTGTCAAGGCTTTGCAAAGTCTTCCCAGCTCCCACAACCTAACCATGCCCTGCCTTTCTCCTCCACCCATCTTTGTTGTGGTGGAGATCAGGCAACCCCATGGGAGCTACAGGGCCCCTCCCAAAGCTTGGGGTATTCAAGTGCTCCACCTGAGGGACTAAAACATTTCACAGTCATAAACGAACATCTTGGCAGTTGGCTCTTTCTGCAAGCATCAATCCCTGACAAGGAGAACAACTCTATAGCTCATCACAGCATCTACCAACTCAATCAAACAGGGTGGGGCTGATTCTTACAAGTATCACCTATTATCTCAGAGATTAAGCTGGGAGGGCTCCCAAAACCATTCATACTGCTAAGAAGAGGTGAGGACAGCAGGATAGAGGCAACCCGAGGGGACATTGCTTTTTAAGAGAGAAACAAAAGTTACAGGCAGCTTGATCTGTGAGGAGTCTCCCTCTTCCACTGCAGACCTCTGGGATGATCAGGGAGCTGCTCAGAGTCTATGCAGAGGCATTCCACCAGAGAGCAGATGCAGCAGAGATCTTGTACCCACCAATCCCAGGTTTCTGCAAGTAAAAGCATCCTGATAGCTCTGGTACACAGAGCAAGGTCTGTTCAGGACCCAACCTTCCAGTAGGACCCTTTCCATCACCCCTGCTTGGATGGGAAGGGAAGAGACACCTCTCTGTGTTGTGGCCTGTGACTGGGGGCTGAGCACGCCTCCTCCTGAGTGTGGGAGCAAAACAGAGGACGAGTTCAGATGCCATAGGCATCAATTGGGGAAGCCTGGGCTACTGTCTCAGTTGGTCCTAGGTGTGTGGGGAGAACCTTGACTGACCAGCAGCTCCAGCCTGCCTATATGGAACCTGGACCACTGACATGAACCCCTGCCTGCACAACTGTGCATCAGTAATCCTCATGCTGGAGGGACAGTCCCCCCTATGGGCAGTTCTGCACCTGAAATTCCTAGAGCCAGCTCTGAAGCTCTCATTGTGCCTGGGTCCAAGGGTATGCCCCTGTATCTCTTGGAGCCTGGCTGGGACTGTGACTCCACCCTGAGACACAAGAGTTGTGCCTGGCACCCAAGACCCCACCACAGAGTCCCCATGACTACTGCTGGCTGGCAGGACCTCCTTGAGGTTCAATACTTCACTCAGGACTCCCCAGCCCTGAGCATCTGCCAATCTTGGAATTAGTTTGAGAGAGTCCCCACCATAAGAGAATAGGTGCCCTGCAATCCTATTAACTCAGAGTTAAGAGCCAGATGAGACTAAACCAGCAAAAGAACCCTGGCAACAGGAAAAAATAAAATATTTCAACATCCCCAAGGGAACACAGTGGACCTATAGTAGTGGACTCCACCCACAAAGAAATTGCTGAAATGACAGAATTGGAATTCAGAATATGGATGGAAAATAACATGAATGGAAGTGAAGAGAAAGTTGAAAAACAACAAAAGGAAGCCAAAATATATTAAAGTAAGTCAATGAAATAAAATGAAAAAGGCACTAGAGAGCTAGACAACATAAGAAAGGATATAATAGAACTTAAAGACATTAAACAGTCATTTAGGGAATTTCAAAACACAGCAGAAAGCTTCAACAGCAAACTAAACCAAGGAGAAGAAAGAATCTCAGAGCTTGAAGACAAGGCTCATGAGATAATCCAGTCATTCAAAGAAGTAGAGAAGAGCATAAAAAGTCCGAGCAGTCACTGAGAGAGATATGGGGACTATGTGAAGTGAACTACTGTTCGAATTATAGATATCCCCGAGAGAAAAGAAGAAAGAGATAAAAGCAAGGAAAACCTATTGGAGGAAATTATTGACAAAACTTCCCTGGTATCACCAGAAATTCAGACATACAGATATAAGGTGGACACTGAACACCAGGAAGATTCATAACAAATAGGTGATCTCCAAGACACATAGTAATCAACCTGGCCAAAGTAAAAATGAAGGAGAAAATTCTGCAAGCTGCAAGATGAAAGCATTAAATAACCTACAAAGGAAAACCCATCAGGCTAACTGAAGACTTCTCAGTGAAAACCTTATAAGCAAGAAGGGATTGGGGCCACATTTTCAATTGACATAAAAAGAACAACTGCCAGAGTAGAATTTCATATCCTGCAAAACTTAGTTTCTCAATAGATGGAGAAATTAAGTCTTTTCTAGACAAGCAAACACAGGGAATTTGCCATGACCAGACCTGCTCTGCATGAAATGCTCAAAACAGCACTACACACAATACAGCATAACAGATTCCAACCAGTGTAAATTCACCTAAAAAAAACCCAAAACTTATATCTCCTATAAAACAATAGAATGAGATTTTTAAAAAGGCAATAAAGGGTTACCTAGCAGGATGAACAGACCAACATCCCACCAACATCCCACATATCAATGATATTGATTAATGTTAGTGGACTGAATGCTCCTTTCAAAAGACATAGGTAAGTTGAATGGATGGAAAAAACACAACCCATGTATCTACTGTCTCCAGGAAACACATCTAAACCACAAGGACACACACAGACTCAATGTGAAAGAATGGAAAAAAAATATTCCATGTAAATGAAAATCAAAATAGAGCAGGTATAGCCATTCACATATAAGATAAAATTAACTTTAAGGCAACAAAGGTAAAGAACGACACAGATGGTCAATATGTAATGGTAAAGGGAGTAATTCAAGGAGAAGATATAACAATCCTAAATATATATGCACCCAACACAGGAGCTCGCAGATACATAAAGCAAATTTTAATAGAGCTAATAAACAAAGAAATAAGTAGCACCACTGTAATTGCTGAGGACTTCAACACCCCATTATCGAGCTTGACAAATCATCAAAGCAGAAAATAAACAAAGAAACAATGGACTTAAGCCAAACTCTAAATCAAATTGATGCAACAGACTTTTACAGAACATTCTACTCCAAAACTATAGAATAAACATTCTTCTCAGCAGCACATGGGATATTCTCCAAGACTGATCATACTTTAGGCCACAAAACAAGTCTCAACGAGTTCAAAAAAGTCAAAATTATACCACATACCTTCTCAGACCACAGTAGAATAAAACTAGAAATCAATCACAAGAGAAACACTCAAACCCACAAAAAGTCATAGAAATTAAACAACCTGTTGCTGAACAATTATTGGGTCAAGAATGAAATTAATACGGAAATCAAAAAATTTCTTTTAAGTGAACAACAAAAGGGACACAAACTATCAAAATCTATGGACACAGCATTCCTCAGGGGAAAATTTATAGCCTTAAATGCCTACATCAAAAAGATCACAAAATAGCAACCTATTGTCACATCTCAAGGAACCAGAAAAGGAAGAACAAACCAAACCCAAAGCCAACAGAAGAAAAGAAATAACGATGGTCAGAGCAGAACTAAATGAATTGGAAAACAAAAGAAAATAAATAATACAAAGGATTAAGGAAACAAAAAGTTGGTTGATTCTTTGAAAAGATAAATTAAATTGACAAACCTCTTGCTAGATTAACCAAGAATAGAAGAGAAAGGACACATATAAATTCAATCAGAAATGGAAAAGGTGACATTACAACTGATATCACAGAAATACAAAACATCATCCATAATACTATATATTTAGGTTATTAGTTATGGAATGTCCAATTTCCTTAAGTACCAAGTATGACAGTTGATGTCTCTGACATTTCACTTTGACACTTCTTGTTTTTTTTTTTTTAATTGTGAAGGCACATCCTCCTTCTTCCAAACACATGTTTTGGGTTGTGATTATCTTTCAAATTTTTTAGAGCAATTTTTGTGAAACCCTGAATAAGTCAAAAATTTGTGTTATTTTTGAGTATGAGTTTCTTCATGGAACCAATGTAGTACAGACAGATTGAAATATCAATGAAGTGTTTGGGAAGGATGTGGCTAATGAATGCATAGTACATTAGTGGTTTGAGAAGTCTCATTCTGTTGATTTTAATCTTGAAAATGAGCCATGTAGGTGACCTGAGACCTAGGTGGATAATGATGAGCTGAAAGCTGTAGTGGAAATGAATCCATCTCAACCTACATATGAATTAGCAGCAAAGTTTGACATTACTATTCCAAAAATATTGGACCATTTGAAACAAATGGGCAAGGTAAAGAAACTGGATAGATGGGTACCATGTGAATTAAACAAACATCAGAAGAGAAATTGTCTTGAAGCTTGCCTTTCTTTACTATCATGAAATAAAGGCAAACCATTTTCACACCGTGTTGTTATATGTGATAAAGAATGGATTCTTTTTGACAACTGCAAGCATTCATCACAATGGTTGGATAAAGATGAAATGCCAAAACACAGTCCAAATCTGAATATTTATCAAAAAAAGCTAATGGTGTGTGTTTTGTGGTCCAGCACCAGTATTATCCACTACAGCTTCATGAAATCTGGTCAATTGATTATAGCAGATGTCTACTGCAACCAATTGGATGAAATTATGAGGATGCTTATGATTAAGCAGCTGAGATTGGTCAATAGAGACAGGCCAATCTTCTTGTAATACCACATGTCACAAAAAACAATGCTGCTCAAACTATAGAAGCTGGACTTGGAAACTGTCATCCACTGTAATTCACCAGACCTTGCACAAACTGACTACCACTTCTTCCAGGCTTTGGACCACTTCCTGGAAGGAAAAATACTCAATTCTCAACAAGCTGTAGAAAGTTCCTCTCACGATTCCATCACCCCTCACTCTCCAGGCCTCTTTTCTGCTGGCATAAGCAAACTACTGTTAAGATGGCAAAAATGTACCAATAATTTAGGCACATACTTTAGATTAATTGTACTTCTTCTTGTCTGAGATATAATAAACTAAACTTTTGATTCAAAATCAGACATTTCATGTTTAATGACCCAAATAAACCTCTACATGCATGAACTAGATAACATAGAGGAAATGGATAATTTCCTGGAAACACACAACCTCCCAAGACCCAACCAGGAAGAAACAGAGCTCCTGAACAGACCAATAATGAACTGTGAGATTGAAACAGTAATAAAAACCTAACAACAAAATAAAGCCCTGAACTGGATGAATTCACAGTCAAATCCTATCAGACCTACAAAAAAGACATGGCCCCCATAATACAGAAATTATTCCATAATATTGAGAATGAGGAAAACCTCCCCATCTTATTCTATGAAGCCAGTATCACATTGAAACCAAAGCCAGCAACAGATACAACAAAAAAGGAAAACTGCACACCAATATCTCTTATGAATATAGATGTGAAAATACTCAATAAAATACTAGCAAACCAAATTTAACAGCACGTCAAAAAAATAATCCACCAGGATCAAGTGGGCTTCATCCCAGGGATGCAAGGATTGTTCAACATATGTAAATCAACAATTGTGATTCACCACATAAATAAAAGCAAAAACAAAAACCATATGATCATCTCAACAGATGCAGAAAAAGCATTTGACAAAACCCAGCACCCTTTCATGGTAAAAACCCTCAACAATCTAGGCATAGAAGGAACATACCTCAGACTCATAAAAGCCATATATGACAAACCCACAGCGAATACCAGACTGAATGGGGAAACGTTGAAAGCCTTCCCCCTAAGAAGTGAAGCAAGACAAGAATGCCCACTGTCGAAAGATGGCAGAGTGGTGGTGACCTCCTGGATTTGTGCTCCTGGAGAGGAAGGCATGGATCTCAGTCTGCCACAACACTAGAGGATCGCTCCCCCACAAGAACAGTGGTGTGAATCCACAAATAATCAGCGTGGGACACAGAGAGCAAGAAAAGACTGAGGTGAACGGGAAATCAGATCATGAAAGTCTGGAGAGTGTGGGACGGACAATAGAGAGGGGAACGTTGGATGGCTGTACCCACCTCACCAGCGAGTGAGGTGGGTTCAGCCCCACAGGAAAGCGGCTTGTTTCCCCACTGACCTCCACACCGACTCAATTAGGGATCTGCCTGAAGCCGGTGCAGAATCACCGCGGGAGACGCAGGGCTCTGTGGAGAGAAGACAATAGCGGGAGGCATTTTGGACCCTGGAACTCTGTGGCGGACTGCAACCCGCGGGAGAGGGTTCATGCTAGGCTGCAGTGAAAGACACCTGGGGGACGCTGAACTGTCTCCTTTACGTGGGCGGCTGTGCTCCCTCAATCCCCGGTTCCTCCAGCCCCTGCCAGACCCTAAACATTCGCCCCCAGTGCCAGTGACCGGCGGGCAGGCAGCCGCCATTGTCAGGGTCCACAGCCTAGCCACTGGGAAGTGATTGGGAACCAGGTGGCTCCATCCCCTAGTCTGTGGTCCCCCACTAGGAGCTCCACCTTTGCGTGAACACTGAGTGATTCCCCAGTCGCGAGGGAGTGGAGCATGGACCTTGGGGACATTGGGGCGGGGTGGACCATCACCCCTGGGAGCTGCAGTGGCCAGGGCGCTGGGCGAGCAAGGGCGCCCCCCTCCCCCTAGCCACTGTCTTTCACACAGAGAGAGGCAGAAACCACCTCGGGAGAGGAAGAGGCAAGGTAAAAGTCACTTTCCGTCTGCAATTAAATCAGCCCAGTGACCGGACTCTCAAACTGGTTTCCGGCCAAATTAATTCTCTGGGGCTGGACCCAACAGGAGCAGCCCCCCAGCTGAGGTAGCAAAATCCTGAACAACATGTGAAGGGCTCCCGCTAGTGACAGAGGAGGCAGCTTGCCTGGGCTGCTGCACAGCCCAAGATCAGTGTGCACGGAGTGCCTCTGTCCAGCCTAAAGCTGAAAGAAGGGATCTAAGGATTGAACCAGATGGGAAGGCCTCAGCAAAAGAACTCTGG
This sequence comes from Lemur catta, assembly GCF_020740605.2. Classification (NCBI taxonomy): domain Eukaryota; kingdom Metazoa; phylum Chordata; class Mammalia; order Primates; family Lemuridae; genus Lemur; species Lemur catta. The sequence goes on along the minus strand of NC_059155.1, from coordinate 52,540,866 downwards.
GAATATAAAGAATCAAGCTGAAACCTTGCCTTCAAAGAGGATTACTAGTTCTCTACCAATTGACACAAACCAAACTTGAAATAGCAATATGTCACAGGAAGAATTTCAAACATGGATCATAAATAAGCTGAATATTATGCAAGAAAAAATGGATAACCAACACAAAGATAGCACAAAAAAAATCCAAGACTTGGAAGAAAAATTCACTAAAGAAATCGAAATATTGAAGAAAAATCAAACTGAACTCCTGGAAATGAAGAATTTATTCAGGGAGCTACAAAACACAGTGGAAATTCTCAAGAGCAGGGTAGATCAAACAGAAGAAAGAATCTCAGAGATTGAAGATACACTTTCCAATTAAATAAGTCAGTCATAGAGATGGAGCAAAGAAATAAGAGAAAAGACCAGAGTCTACAAGAAATGTGGGATTATGTGAAGAAGCCAAACGTGAGAGTTATCGGCATTCCTGAGGGTGAAGAAGACAATAAGCAAGGGTTGGATAAGCTATTTGAAGACATAATTGAGGAAAATTTCCCAGGTCTTGCCAAAACTCTATATATACAGGTTCAAGAAGCTCAAAGAACCCCTGGGAGATTCATACCAAATAGAAAGACACCACGTCATGCAGTTATCAGACTGACCAAAATTTCGACTGAAAAGGCCATTCTACGAGATGTAAGGAGAAAGAAGCAAGTTACATACAAAGGAAAATCCATCCGGATTATGCCAGATTTCTCAACCAAAACCTTACAAGCAAGAAGAGACTGGGGCCCCATTCTCACTCTTCTGAAACAAAATAATGCCCAGCCTAGAATCTTATACCCAGCTAAGCTCAGCTTTATATATGAAGGTGAAATTAAGACATTCTCAGATAAACAAAAACTCAGAGAATTCACCAAGACAAGACCAGCTCTCCAAGAAGTACTCAAAACAGGGCTATACACAGACCAACAAAAGAAAGACCATGAATATAAAACTACTCAAGAGAAGATAAAAACTCAGTTATCACAATGGCTCAAGTGAGAACACAGAATAATGAAATTCAACCCAACATAAGGAACAGAAATCAGTCTCACTTATCAATTCTCTCATTAAATGTGAATGGATTGAATTCTCCACTCAAGAGACATAGACTGGTGCAATGCTTAAAAAAAATACAAGCCAAGTATCTGCTGTTTTCAGGAAACTCATCTAACCTGCAAGGATGCATTTAGACTGAAAATAAAAGGGTGGAAATCTCTATTTCAAGCAAATGGAAGCCAAAAGAAAGCTGGCGTGGAAGTGTTAATCTCCGATAACTTAGTTTTTAAATCAATAAAAGTAATGAAAGACAAAGACGGTTACTATATACTGGTGAAGGGTAAAATTCAACAAGAAGACATAACTATACTTAATATATATGCACCCAAATTAGGTGCACCCAGATTCATAAAGCAAACCCTACTTGATTTGAACAAAATGACAGATACAGCACTTTAATAGTCGGAGACTTTAACATGCCGCTGACAGTACAGGACAGATCCTCCAAACAAAAAATTATCAAAGAAATAATAGACTTAAATAGAATACTAGAACAAATAGGCCTGACTGACTTCTACAGGACATTCTACCCAAAATCCACTGAATATACTTTGTTCTCATCAGCCCATGGGACATTCTCCAAGATTGACCATATCCTAGGACATAAAGCATGTCTTAAAAAATTTAAAAAAAAATAGAAATTATACCATGCATCTTCTCAGATGACAGCAGAATAAAAGTAATGATGAACCCTAACAGAAATTCTCATTCCTACTCAAAGTCATGGAAGCTAAACAACCTTCTCCTGAATGATTATTTTATAAATGAAGAAATCAAGTCGGAAATCAAAAGATTCTTTGAATTAAACGACAATGGAGACACAACTTATCAAAATCTGTGGACACAGCTAAAGCAGTCCTGAGAAGAAAATTCATATCCATAAATGCCTAAATCAAAAAGACAGAAAACTTACAAATAGACAATCTAATGAATAGACTCAAAGAGCTGGAGAAGGAAGAACAGACCGACCCCAAACCTAGCAGAAGGAGATAAATTACTAAGATCAAATCAGAACTGAATGAAAAGGACAGCAAAGCAAACCATAAAGGAGATTAATAAAACAAAAAGTTGGTTCTTTGAAAACATAAACAAGATTCACACACCTCTGGCTAGGCTAATCAAGAGCAGAAAAGAAAAAACTCTAATAACCTCCATCAAGAACATGAAAGGAGAAATCACGACTGATGCCACAGAGATACATGACATCATCTATGAATTTTACAAAAATCTTTATGCACACAAATTGGAAAATGAGGAGGAAATGGACAAATTTTTAGAAACACACAGCCTTCCCAGGCTCAACCAGGAAGAAATAGAATTCCTGAATAGACCAATATCTAGATATGAAATTGAAACAGCAATAAAAAACCTTCCCAAAAAGAAAATCCCTGGACCAGATGGGTTCACACCTGAATTTTACCATACCTACAAAGAACTGGTGCCCACCCTACATAAACTATTCTCCAATATTGAGAAGGATGGAATTCTCCCCAACACATTTTACCAAGCCAACTTAATTTTAATACCAAAACCAGGAAAGGATGTAACAAAAAAGAAAACTATAGACCAATATCCCTTATGAATATAGATGCAAAAATTCTCAATAAAATCCGAGCAAACCGAATCCAAGTGCTTATCAAAACAATAATCCATCACGACCAAGTGGGCTTCATCCCAGAGATGCAGGGATGGTTTAACATATGCAAATCTATAAATGTAATTCACCACATAAATAGAAGCAAAAATAAAGATCATATGATCCTCTCAATAGATGCAGAAAACGCATTTGACAAAATTCAACACCCTTTTATGATAAGAACACTTAACAAAATAGGCATAGACGGGGCCTATCTAAAAATGATACAAGCCATATATGACAAACCCACAGCCAACATCATACTGAACGGGGAAAAATTGAAAGCATTCCCATTTTGAACTGGAACCAGACAAGGCTTCCCACTGTCTCCATTACTTTTCAACATAGTATTGGAAGTCCTTGCGAGAGCTATCAGGCAAGAGAGCAGAATCAAGGGAGTCCAAATAGGGAAAGAAGAGATCAAACTCTCACTCTTTGCTGATGATATGACGTTATATCTAGAAAACCCCAAGGATTCAACCAAGAGACTCCTGGAATTGATAAATGAATTCAGTAAAGTCTGGGGATACAAAATCAATACATACAAATCAGAGGCATTCATATATGCCAATAACAGTCAAACGGAGAACCAAATTAAGGACTCAGTACCCTTCAAAATAGCAACAAAGAATATAAAATACCTAGGAATATATTTAACTAAGTAGGTAAAGGACCTCTATAGGGAGAACTACGAAACACTGAGGAAGGAAATCGCAGAACATGTAAATAGGTGGAAAACCATACCATGCTCGTGGATCGGAAGAATCAACATTGTTAAAATGTCTATACTGCCCAAAGTTATCTACAGATTCAATGCAATCCCTATTAAATTACCAACATCATTTTTCACAGATATAGAGAGAATAATTTTACGCTTTGTGTGGAACCAGAGAAGACCCCATTTAGGAAAAGCAACTTTAAGCAACAAAAACAAAATGGGAGGTATTAATTTGCCAGACTTCAAACTATACTACAAAGCTGTGATTATTAAACCTGCTTGGTATTGGCACAAGTGCAAGGACAGAGACCAATGGAACAGAATAAAAAATCCAAATATAAAACCATCCTCATATAGCCAGCTAATCTTTGACAAAATAGAAAAAAACATACTCTGGGGAAAAGATTCCTTATTTAATAAATGGTGCTGGGAAAACTGGATAGCCACATGTAGAAGACTAAAACAGGACCCACAGCTTTCACCTCTCACAAAAATCAAATCACAGTGGATAACAGACTTAAATCTTAAGTGGGAAGCTATTAGAATTCCAGAAGAAAATGTAGGAAAGACTCTTACAGACATTGGCCTAGGCAAAGAATTTATGAAGAAGACCCCTAAGGCAATCACAGCAACAAGAAAAATAAATAAATGGGACCTGATCAAATTAAAAAGCTTCTGCACAGCCCAAGAAACAGTCACGAGAGTAAACAGACAACCTACAGAATGGGAAAAAATTTTTGCATACTACACATCAGATAAAGGACTGATAACAAGAATGTATTTAGAACTCAGGAAAATCAGTAAGAGAAAATCAAACAACCCTATCAAAAACTGGGCAAAGGACATGAATAGAAATTTTTCAAAAGAAGATGTAAAAATGGCTAACAAACATATGAAAAAATGTTCAATATCTCTAATCATCAGGGAAATGCAAATCAAAACCATAATGAGATACCACTTAAGCCCAGTGAGAATGGCCTTTATCAAAAAGTCCCAAAACAATACATGTTGCCATGGATGCGGAGAGACAGGAACACTCATACACTGCTGGTGGGGCTGTAAACTAGTGCAACCCCTATGGAAAACAATATGGAGATACCTTAAACAGATTCAAGTAGACCTACCATTCGATCCAGCAATCCCATTATTGGGCATCTACCCAGAAGAACAAAAGTCATTCTATAAAAAAGATACCTGCAAACGAATGTTTATAGCAGCACAATTCACAATTGCAAAGATGTGGGAACAACCCAAGTGCCCATCAATTCACGAATGGATTAGTAAATTGTGGTATACGTGCAGCATGGAGTATTACTCAGCTATAAGAAATAACGGTGATACGACATCTCTTTGGTTCTCCTGGAGAGAGTTGAAACCCATTATATTAAGTGAAGTATCCGAAGAATGGAAAAACAAGCATCACATGTACTCACCAGAAAACTGGTTTCCCTGATCATCACCTAAATGCACACTGGGGAATGATACCAACTGGATATCAGACTGAGGCTGGGGGTGGGGGGAGGGGATGGGTGTATGCCTACATGATGAGTGTGTTGCACACTGTCTGGGGAATGGTCATGCTTGAAGGTGCTGACTCAGGGTCGGGGGAGAGGATGGAGGTATGACTACATGGTGAGTGCCAGGCACACTGTCTGGCGAATGGACACGCTTGAGGCTCTGACTCAGGGGGATGGACGGGACATGGGCAATATATATAACCTGAGCTTTTGTACCCCCATATTAAGCAGAAATAAAAAAAAAGAAAGAGAAAAACAACAACAACAAAAACAACAAAAAATAGATGTGTGCTAGCGTCTCATAAAACTCTTGCTACATCATGATACCATAACTGGAACTTCTACCTTCCAATTTCTCCACTGCCCCCATTTATATTCTTGGAAGGTTTGTCTCTCTCTCTCTCTCTATTTCTTCACTTCCCAATATGTTTTAACTATGTCTTTAAGTCTCCATACAGACTTTCCTTCCCACTACTCCACTAAAACAGTTCATGTTAAGGTTATAAAACCTTTATCTTGCCAAATATAATGCCCAATTCTCAGTTTTCAATTTACTGAAACCCTCCACAATAATTGGCAAATTTCCTCCTTCGTTGAGTAATTCTGAATGTAAATAGTATTTTCCTGGATTTTTTTCTTTTTGTCTCACTGACTTCTCTTTCTACATTTTCTTTGCTGCCTTCCATCCAGTCACTGCTCAGCCCTTTTCTTTATTCCTCTTCTCTTCATCTATGCTCTCTGCCTTGGTAATCTCATCAGTTCCTATGCCCTTCAATCTCATCTAAACCCTATGGATTCCCAAATTTATATCACAACCCTAACGTCGCTCTTCACTTGCAGAGTCATGTATGTAACTGTCTATTTGCTGTCACCACATTGGCACACATACTGTGTATCTCAATCTTAACATGCAGAAATAAGTAAACCAGAAATCTTGACTCAGAAAAAAAAAAAAAAAAGAATGCCCACTGTCACCACCTCTATTCAACATAGTGATGGAATTTTTGGCCAGAGCAATCCAGCAAGATAATAATATTAAGAGCATCCAAATCAGGTACAAGGAGATCAAATTATTGCTCTTAGCTGAAGATATGATCTTGTATCTATAAAACCCAAAAGATTCCAGCAAGAGTCTCCCAGAATTAATAAATAAATTCAGCAATGTCTCAGGATACAAAATCAATGTACACAAAACAGTATTATTTCTATATACTAATTACAGTCAAGCCAAGAGTCAAAAAAGACTCAATACCATTCACAATAGCTACAAAGAAAATAAAATACCTAGGAATGTGCTTAACCAAGGAGGTGAAAGATCTCTACAAGGAGAACTATGAAATCCTGAGGAAAGAAATCTTAGAGGATACAAACAAATTGGAAAACATAGCATGCTCATGGATAGGTAGAATCAACAGTGTAAACATGTCCATACTACCCAAAGTGATTTACAAATTCAAACCAATCCCCATCAAATTACCAAATCATACTTCCAGATCTAGAAAAATAATTCTATGCTTTCTTTGGAACCGAAAAAAAGTCTCAATAGCCTAAGCAATCTTAAGCCAAAAGAACACATCTGGAAGCATCATATTGCCAGACTTCAACGTATACTACAAGGATATAGTAACCAAACAGAATGGTATTTGTACAAAAATAGAGACACAGACCAATGGAACAGAACAGAGAACCCAGATATAAAGCCATCTTCCTAAAACCAACTGATCTTTGACAAAGCAGACAACAGTGTACACTGGGGAAAAGAAACTCTATTCAATAGATGGTTCTGAGAAAGTTGGATAGCCACATGCAGAAGATTGAAATAGGACCCCTACCTTTACCACTCACAAAAATTAATTCATATGGATAAAAAACTCAGATCTAAGGCATGAAACCATAAGAATTCTAGGGGGAAATAAAGGCAAAACTCTTCTAGATATTGGCCTAGGCAAAGAATTTATTACTAAGTCCCCAGTGGCAATCATGGCAACAACAACAACAAAATAAATAAATGGGACTTGAGTAAACTAAAAAGCTTCTGCACAGCTAAGGAAACAATCAACAGAGCAAGTAGATAACCCACAGAATGGGAGAAAATATTCACGAGCTACAGATCTGATAAAGGGCTAATAACCAGAATTTGCAAAGAACTCCAGCAAATCATCAAGAACTGCATTGGCTCATCCAAGGGAAGTAAGACTTTTTACTAAGAACTCCTTAGCTAAGAAGTTGGGAGACATTGGACAGTATCCATCCAAGGTAGGTTTTGAAATCTCTTGACTGTGTGTCAAAGGCTAAAAGATAGTCTGTCCAAGTTGACTGTGAGCTGGAAGCAAGGGGAAATCTTTCACTCCTATGATAGGGCCCTGCTCTAATAATCACTTGGAGCATCAAAATGTATTTCAGCTCTGCCATTTAAATGGACCTCTCAAATCAAGTCTATAGACTAGGCAATCTGAGCTCAATGGGCACTGAGCACAGTGAACCACTGTCCATTGGGAGTTTATGATCAGAAATGACAAAGAATTTGTCAACTGTACTTGTGTTTATTTGGCAACACTGCAAAGCTATATGTAACTCTTGACCTGCTTCAGGAAGAAAACATAAAAACGGTTTTTGTGATTATTAGTTAGCAGCAGTATCTTATTCAGTTCTTCCACAGAAATTATTGCTCAGCATCAACCCCCCCCCAAAAAAAAACCCAAAAGGGGTTTTGGCATCTCTGCCCTGATCCTCAGACCCAACACACGGTGTCTGTCTGTCTTTCTCTCTCTCACTTCAGTTTCACACACACACACGCACACACACACACACACATACACACACACACTCTCTCTCTCTCCCCTATTCCCCTCAGTTCAGTTTGATATCTATGCTAATTCATGAAACAGCAGCTCAATCATTTACTAGCTATGTGACCTTGAGCAAATTACGCAACCACTTAGAGCTATGTTTTTCCATTGGTAAAATGCAGATACCAATAACTATCATAGCAAAAGCCTGGCACACAGTAGGGGTGTTCAATTCCAGGAAGCTGAGTCAGAACTGGTGATACCTGTGGGACAGTAGGGAGAGAGTGTCTCAGCTTGGAGGGATGTGAGTTGAAAAGTATTGACTTTTCTAGGGGTTTGAGAGGCTGACATGGGCTGATTCCTTAGGCATTCTACTTGTGTCAGGCAGCACCAGAAATCTTTTTTTTTTTTTTGAGACAGTCTCGCTTTGTTGCCTGGGCTAGAGTTAGTGCCATGGTGTCAGCCTAGCTCACAGCAACCTCAAACTCCTGGGCTCAAGTGATCCTCCTGCCTCAGCCTCCCGAGTAGCTGGGACTACAAGTGCGAGTCACCAAGCCAGGCTAATTTTTTGTTTCTATTTTTAGTTAACTGGCTAATTTTTTTTCTATTTTTAGTTCAGACTGGTCTCGAACTCCTGACCTCAGGCCATCCTCCTGCCTCGGCCTCCCAGAGTCCTAGGATTACAGGCGTGAGCCACCAAGCACCAGGAATCTTGATACA